>NW_022900933.1:16391233-16457185 GCF_012274545.1 Fukomys damarensis
CCATGCCCAGCTTTGGTATTGCAATTTTTAAAGTAAGCATTAATACTTTTTTTTTTTTGATACAGGGATCAAACTCAGGTCCTTGGGCTTGTGAGGCAGGCGACGGAGCCACTAAGCTAAATCCCCAGCCCTAAAGTAAGCATTAAAAAGGTTATCATGAAGTGAGGTACCATGGTATTTGCCTGTAATCCCAGCACTCCGAGAGGTTGAAGCAGGAGGATACAAGTGCAAGATTAGGCAATTTAGTGAGATCCTGTCCCAAAATAAAAAATAAAAAGGACAGGGAAGGTAGCTCAGTGGTACAGCACCCCTGGATTCGATCCCCAGTACTGCGCGCGCACACACACACACACACACACACACACACACACACACACAAAGATATCATGAGATAGCAAAATCTACATAAAGAAGAAACCTCCCCATTCTGGGATCTTTGCCTCTCATTTTATTTTGTTCTTTCCAAAAACTCCCATGAGGAGCAACCAGCTTACGAAGGCCTCGAAATACATCTCCTTCAGCATCAGCTAGGGTCTTCCCTTGTTCCATTGTGATTAACCTGGCAATTTCTTTCTGGAGAGAACACACACAAATAGAAAATAATGCAAGGATGTTCCTTCCTTTCCTCCCTCCCTTCCTTCTTCCTCTTCCTTTTCTCCTTTCCCTCTCTCTCTTATGTCTTCATCTCCCCTTCCAGCCTCCCTCCCTTCTTTTTTATTTATCAGTTTGGCGTTAGGGATTGTACATAATCAGCATATTCTCTATCACCAAGCTACAGCCCTAGTCCCTATGTTACTCCATTTAATTCTGTTAGCCAAGGAAGCACAAAACTATAGGCGAGAATCAGGGTGAGAGCCATAGTCAGTGTGTCTCTGTGGTGGAGTTAGGTAAGGTCTCAGGAGGAGTGACTGACTCTCCCTAGGCAACAATGTGGAGAATGATACTACGTAGATTTCTTACCAAGTTTTCTTTAATAAGTTGTTGATAGCGAAGCAGGACTTGCTGCCGGCTTAACACTGATGTGTCTGCCCACGCAGGAAAGGCACGCTTGCAGGAAGCAATGGCCGCATCCATTTCAGCCTTGGTGGCCTCAGGGACCTGACAAATGACCTCATTGGTGGCCTGTTGGGAAAAAGAAGTCATCACACCATGCCAGTGTTGCCCTCTCTGTTTTCTGTCTGTTCACCAAGGCAGTACCACACGCTTCATGATATATACCCGGGTCCTCACCATCTACCATGCCCCCAAGACTCTACGCTAGTCAGTTTTAGTTTTAAAGCTTTGCTTACTGGGTTGTGGATGTCAATCCATTTGTCACTTTTGGATTCAATAAATTTCCCATCAATGAAGAGTTTTACAGTTGGCTGGAAAAAAAAAAGAAACCAAAAGTTAACATTAATTTGTTGTTTTGCTTTCCTATTTCCTTTTCACAAAGAAGAAGGAATCCAGGCTGACAACTGAGTCTTTTAGTGTCCACAAAAGTTATCATTAGGGCTGGGTGTGGTGGCTCAGGCTTGGAATCTCAGCTACTCTGGGGGCTGAGCTGGGAGGACAGAAAGTTTGAGCCCAGCGAGGCAACTTAGCGAGGTCTTAAAAATGAAAAAAGGCTGGGATATAGCTCACCACTAGAGTGCAGGCCTATGAGCCTAGTATGCATGAGGCCCTGGGTTCAAGAGCCAGTATTGAAAACAACGACAAAAATGTTACCAATAAGGAAGAGATACACAATATCCACATAATACTAAAGTATGGCAGTACCTCTCAATACTACTACCTCTCTCAGATTGGCAAATTCTCCGTTACTCACTCAGTAGAAGTCATGAGTAGACTCACATCACTTGTGAAACCATTTTTCCCCCTAGTACTGAGGATTGAACCCAAAGTCTCTGCTCTGAGCTACATCCCAGACCTTTTTATTTTTGGAGCCAGGATTTCACTAAATTGCCCAGGTAGGACTTGAACTTGTGATCCTCTTGCCTCAGCCTCCCTCTGCTGGGATATAGGCAAATGCCATCATGCCCAGAATCCCTGTGAAGCTTACATTTTAAAAAAGCAGCCACTCTGTGTTAACAAAGATTAGCCATTAACTTGTTGGCCCCATTGATTTTTCTGTCACATGACCATATGCCTTATCTTTATGACTGAAAGATTTTAAAAATATTTCTATCCAGGTGTTTCGTGGGTTTTTTGATTTTTGGTTTTCTTATGTGTTTTTGAAGGAACTCACTTTCACTAAATTTTCAAAGAGGTCTGTATGAATGTGTTTTGTTTTTATAACAGAATTTCGGGGACTGGTTAATTTATAAAGGAAAGCACTGCTGCCTGCCTCGCAAGTACAGGGTTCCGAGTTTGATCCCCGGTACCAAAATTAAAGAAAGAAAGAAAAGCAGCTTATTTATCTCAGAGTTCTAGAGGCTAGAAGTCTAAGGTAAGGTAGCTTTATCTGGCAAGGGCTTTGTGTTGGGTAGTAATGTAGCAAAAGGAGAAAGAGCTCTATTATGGCTGTGTCTAGATGTCCAAAGCCTCATGCAGTCATAGGTGGGGCTTTTTCTTAGGTGACTCTGTCTAGAGTGTGTGATTGATTCTTGGTGCAATGCTAGGCTCAAGGGCACTAGGAGTAAGGGTGTGAGTGCTACCCACCCCATGAAGTCTAAATAAGATAAAAAAGGGCAAAAAGACACAGTTAAGGTCTATTGTTGCTTTGCTACTGTCTGTCAACGTGAATTGTTCCCCTGTGCCACCCTTCTTAGGAACCATCTGATTATGGACTGAATCCTCTACAAACTGTGAGCCAAATTAACCCTTTCCCTTTAACTTTGGGTGTCAGGTATTTTGTCTCAGCGAAGGCCCATAAGCAAGAAAGTCATGAATCCCTCTTAACAACCTTACCACCTCTTAAAAGTTCTACTACCCAGTACAGCCACAATGGCAATTAAATTGCAACATGAGCCGGGCATGGAGGTGCACACCTGTAATCCCAGCACTTGGGAGGCTGAGGTAGGAGGATTGCTGTGAGTTCGAGACCAGCCTGGGATACATAGAGAGTTGCAAGTCAGTCTCAAATATATAGTGAGACCCTGACTCAAAAAAAAAAAAAAAAAAGGTTGTGTAGAAAAAAACTATCTAGCAGGTTCAACCAAACCTCTACAAGAAGCTGGCTGTGGTGGTATGTGCCTATAGTTCCAGCTACTCAGGGGGCTGAGGCAGAAGGGTCACTTGAGCCCAGGAATTCAAGACCAGCTGGTACAACATAGAAAGACTATTAAAAAGTCTAACTTTCTAGAGGCCACAGAAATGTTTGTACTTTTAATGTAGTAAGTAAAAAAGAAAAAAAACCTATGTATATTTTATATTATTGAAAAACTAAAGTCATCTAAATGTTACATGAAGAAATTAATTGAGGTTACATGTGCTTGATGGAGGACTATTATGCATCCATTAAAATAATAAAAAATATAAAATTATACATAATTATATATGTATATATTATATATACATTATATTAACATAATTTTACACACACACACACACACACACACACACACACATATATATATATATATATATATATAAGTATAATTACAGCTGAGGGTAGTGGCACAAGCTTGTAATCCCAGCTACTTGGGAGACTAAGGCAGGAGGATTTTAAGTTCAGTGCCAACATCAGCAACAGTGTCAGACCCAGTTTCAAAATGAAAAGGGATGGGGGTGTAACACAATAGTAGAATATCTCTGGGTTCAATCTCTGATACCATTACAAAACAAAACAAACACAAACCAATGCTTACAACATAATAGGGTGATGGATGTTCTTTTTTTGGTACTGGGGATCGAACTTGGGTCTCTGCATTTGTAAGGCAGGTGGTAGCAATGTTCTTTATCTTTTTTGTTTTGTTTTGTTTTTTGAGACAGGGTCTCACTATGTAGTTGAGACTGACCTGGAACTCACTATGTAGTCCAGGCTTGTCTCGAACTCACAGCGATCCTCCTGCCTCAGCCTCCCGAGTGCTGGGATTTACAGGCATGCGCCACCACGCCTGGCCTAATGTTCTTTATCTTGATTGTGATGTTTTTTGTTTTGATAATGATGATGCATTAAAACTGATCAAATTATGCATTTTAAATATGTATAGATTATTTTATGTCAAATTAATTTCAATAAGGTACAGGTTCCTTTTGTAAAAGAAATTGCCATGGTACCTTTTGGAACAAAAATTGTGTAGTACAGATAGTGTCTGATAGACGTAATATTACATAAGAAAATCAAGACAGATAATTTCACATACAGTCTGATCACAATAATATAAAGAAGAAAAGAAGATAGCCCAAAACTAACTGATTCATTCTCAGAAGTAAAGCTTTAGTGCTGAAGATACTCACCACTGAAGAAGAGAAGGAGGAAGCTGGATACCAGACAGAGTTTACCTTGGAAGAAACCTGTGGGATAAAATTATGATTTGATAAACGAGAGCAGAAAATTACTGAGATGTAGTGAAAGGCTACTCCAAACTCAACATTATATTAGCTACTGTGGGTATGTGGAAAAGAACTTGTGTGTTCTGAAGGGCCATATAGTCATTTAAAAAATATATGAAATGATGAGACACAGAAAACTATGAAGGAAAAATAAATCAAAATAATTGTGTCCAGTTAAGTTTCTAGGACAGTCATGATTTTAAAAAATTTTCTTGGAGCTGGGCGTGGTTACGCACACCTGAAATCCCAGTATTTGGGAGGATGAGGAAGGAGGATCTCAGTGAGTTCAAGGCCAACCTGGGCTACAGAGTTCAGGGCCAGCCTGAACTACAAAGTGAAACCCTATCTCAAAAAAATTTTTTTTTCTTGGTCATATCATATTTTCCCCATTTTTGGCCTAGAAAGTATAATCATCATAAATCTAAGAATATGAGATTACCTAATATGATACCTAAGTGTTAAATACAGTATATAATCAGTATAATAAGCCATAAATAATATAGTATATAATCACTGGAAGTAAAAATAGTACTTAATCAAATGTGAGTATAATACATATATATAAATAATTGAGTACTAATGTTCACAGCAGCTTTATTTGCAATAGCTCAAAACTTGGAAATGACTCAATGTCCACACCTACTCGCATGAATAAGGAAAGAGATGTGTATATTCAGAAATTAAATACTACTCAATGGTACAAAGGAACGAAATGATACATACAACATGAATAATTCTCAGTATGGCAAGTGAAAGAAGCTAGGCATAGATGGTTTCATTTAGGGGCTTTTTGGGGGGGTCTTTTTTTTCACTTTTCTTTTTTGGTACCAGGAATCGAACCCAGGGCCTCACGCTTGCCAGGTGGGGGCTGCACCAGTGAGCTACATCCCCGGCCCTATATATAAAACTAGAAAATACAAACTCTAATTTGTAGTATCACAAAGCAGGGATGATGGGGAATATGGTAAACTCTTTGGGTGATGGATATGTACGGTATAGGCAGTATCTGATAGGATAAAATCAGAAAATGGGGGGAGAAGGATCAGTTACAATAACCTGACTCTTGAACTATAACTCGGAGCAACCTGAAACGCAAAACTGAGATGTTAAATAAAGCTGCAATTTATCACCTACGATCTTGTCTGAAGAGAGACTAGTATTAACCAAAGCACAAGAATTTGTGTGCATCTGCAGTTATCCCCCGTGTAAAGGGTGCTGGACCTTTGAGCCAGCAGACAATCCTTGCAAATGTCGAGTCTGCTTCCTCTCCCATTCCCCACAAAAACTAATCAAAACATCAACACTCTCCGGAGTCTACCAAGTGTTGTTATAGCCACGTTCCCAATACCGATGTAGTACCCGGTACATAGGTGTTCAATAACAGGAAGGTCCCCTGCTGTCTGCCTTCCACTGTAGACTAGGTTAGACATTCCTGTTTTGTAATCCCATGTCTCCCCAGTGAGGTTTATTTCTTGGTGTTACAATTGCCTAGGTAACTGTTATCCCCAAACACTAAGTTGCAGGAGGGCAGGCACTGCACCTGTTTTGTACACCTGCTTTATAGTTATTGCGATCAAGATTGTCCAGGTATGGAAAATAATTAGCATGGAGTTGCTATTCATTAAATATTATTATTATGTATACTTATTTGCTTTTACTTTGCTATTTCAAAACAATAATTCTTTGAAAATTTTCAACTGTTATTTCTCTCACTTTGTTTTTCCTACTTCAGAGATATCAGAAACAAAAGGATGAGGGATGAGAACTTCTTTGGTGGGGGGTTGTTTTTTTGAGGCAGGGTCTCACTATGTAGTGCAGGTTGGCTTTGAACTCAGTGTGGAGCCCATGGCAATCCTCCCTGCCTCAGCCTCCCAAGTGCTGGGATTATAGGTGTGCACCTATGTACCTAATGAAGTTTAACTTCTTCAACTTATTAGCAAGCCTGCAAAAGTGACCTACACCTGATGGAGGTGGCCAGCAAACTCCCTCAGGGCAATGTGAAGGGACACAGACATGCACAGTGTCTATAGACTAAAGAAATCTAAAGTTAATCTCTGCCCATACTCTGAAGTCCACTTTCTCTATCTCACAACAATCACATCAATTATCCATTCCTAAACCTTAAAATTCTCTCTATCCAATTGCTGCTTTATAAGCATATTACACTAAAATAAGATCCTGTGTGGGGGCACATGCCTGTTATCCCAGCACTGAGGAGGCTGTGGCAGGTGGATTGCCATGAGTTTGAGGCCAGCCTGGCCTACACAGCAAGGCCATATCTCAAAAAATATAAAAAAGGTGGTGGGGATTTAGCTCAGTGGTTCCGCCTTCTGCCTTGCAAGCACAAGGTCCCAAGTTCGATCCCCAGTGTGTGTGTGTGTGTGTGCGCGCGCACGCGTGTGCGTGTGTATGGATCTATATTATATATATATAATTAAATCCTTCCTTTTCCTCAAATCTGAGTCCCCTACTTTTTTGTACCAGGGATCGAGCTCAGAACCTCACACTTGCCAGACAGGCACTGTGCACTGAGCTACCCGCTGACCCTGAGTCCCCTGCTCTTAGCCACTCTTCCTAAGAAGGCTCTATTAATGGCTCTATTATCTTTATTTCATCATCTCCCACTAACTTCAGTCTACTCCAACCTTCCTAATTACCCTGTTTACTCTGTGCCTTTGTACATCAGCAATATTTAACTTTCTTTTGACTTTTTTATAGGGGCTCAGTTAAGAGTATAGACTTGGACTTTTCCACAATGCTGAAACTGTCAGGACTTTGGCAACTCTTACAGACGGACTAAAAACCTTTTGCATAGAGGCATGTGCATGAGTCTTTTCAGGCCATGGGCTGAACCTGGATAACAGATGTCCCCTGAAAGCCTCCTGTGCTCATAGGTGGGATTTTTGGGAGATGACTGGGCCACAGGAGCATGGCCTGGAAGGGTTTCTCTCCCTCTTCAGCTCCTCCCTCACCCTGTTTCCTGGTTGCCATTCCGGGAAGTCTCTTTTCCTCTGCCAGGCCCTCCTGCACGGGAGCCACCTGAACATGGACTGAAACCTGTACAAAGTGTGAGCCAAAATAAACCTCTCCTTCTCTGAGTTGTGGGGGGTGGGATATTTTGTTCCAGCAGTGAGGAGTGTGACTAAAACGATTGTGACTCCCTATATCCATGGAGGCTTCTCAGTCCTCCCTGGACTGGACCTCAGCCGAGGTGATTGTCCTCCTCCCCACACTCCTTTTGCACTGTCTTCTGGGATGCCCTGGCATCTCTTCTCTGCCTCTTTTCCTGGTTCATCATCCTCTTCCACCTGGTCATTCAATCTTTGAATTCCTCAAGGATTGGTCTAGGCTTTGTTTTCTTCTCAATCTTCATATGCTCCTTGGATGATTTTTAACTCCTATGGCTTAGTTATCTAGATCCTGATGATGCCCAAATCTGCAGTTCTTAGAATCTTCTTCAGGCAGCATCCATGTAACTATCCTCACCACATCTCCACGTAAGCACATGTTGGAAAAGCTGTCTCCCACTATCCTCCACCAATCTGCTCTGCTTCCTCCAGCCCACCTGTCCAGTCAATGGGGCTTACAGTGAATGGGATCACTGTTTACCTAGTTGCCCGAGAAGAATCCCAAATGTCACCTTGTCTCCCTCTCTTTCCTTGGTGAGTCAAACAAGCCCTGGCAGTCTGTTTTCCTAGAAGTCTTTGGAGCACACCACCTCTTCGCCACTACTTCACATTTTTGTATGTCACCTGGACTTCAATAATGGCTTGCTAACAGGGCTTTCTGAATAGAGTTTCTACTTGATAATTAGAGGGTCTTCCTAAAATGCAAATCTGGTCAGATGACTCCCTTGTTCAAAACCTTCCAATAGGGTTGAGGATGTAGTTCAGTGATATTTGCAAAGTATGCACAGGGCTAGCGAGGCTTCTTCCTTGGGGCCAGAAAACAATACAACCTCCAGTGCCTTTCCACTTACCTGGATGCTGATTAGAAGACTATATATTATCTTTGCATCTCTCTCTCTCTCTCTCTCTCTCTCTCTCTCTCTGCCTCTCTCTCTCGGCACTGGGGCTTGAACCTAGGCATGCTATACCACTGAACTATATTCCAGTCCTTTGTATTTTGCTAAGTTGCCTGGTCTGGGCTTGAACTTGTGATCCTGCTATCTCCACCTCCCTGAGTATCTGGGATTGCAGGTGTGCACCACTAGGCCTAGGTGCTCCTCTAATTTCATAGCTTCTACTTTCTTCCTTGCTCTCTCTGCTGCAGCCACTTGGAACATGTTTTGTGTTCTTTGCCCTTGCACATGTTGATCCCTCTTGCCTGGCACTGTTTCATCCATTTGCTTGTTTCCTCTCCTCCTTTAGGTCTCCACTTGGCTATCACTTGCTCTGAGAAGTGTCACTGTGCAGTTCCTAAAGGAGCTGAATTCCTCCATTCCTCGTCTCTATGAAATAACAGTGTATTGAATTGTCTTTCCCTTTAGATCTCTAGACCACTATGTCCTCAGCTCTTAGCATGGTTCCTGGAATAGAGTAAGCACCCATCCGCAGAATGAAAGAATGAGTAGTTACCAAGCAACCATACGATACTAATTTTGCTTCATGTGCTTGCTTTTTGGATCAACCAACTTGAGCATGGTAGATCACTTAAACTGTACATGCGTGTATGCCTGTTACTGAGAATTACAGCTGGGGCCTTTGCGCTGAGCCACATCCACAGTCCTTTTAAAATATTTCTTATTTTGAGGTAATTCTCACTCTCTTGCCCAGGCTGGTACATCTCTGTAACACTGGCACTTGGGGGAGGTAGATTAGTGGTAAAACATCCCTGGGATCTATCCCCATTACTCCCTTCCCTAGCTAAAAAAAGAGGTGGAGCTGGGATAAAAATAAATCTAAGTATGATTGTGAAGCTTGTAGTCTTTGTACCACATTATTGAGGTAAGTCAGTGAGTCTCTTTCAGACTAGTTTTCCTAATTCTCAATGGAAATGATAATAACACAAGGAACAGAGTTTTTAGGTTTAGCCTTGATAACACAAGATAAACTAAATACTTAAAACATGAACTTGTACGATTATAAATCATTTTTCTTTTTAATTAAATTAATTAAAAATTTTTGGTACTGGGATTGAACTTGGGACCTTACGCTTGCAAGGCAGGCAGTGGAACCACTGAGCTAAATCCCCAGCCCTAATCTTTTCAGTTCTGGGGATTGAACCCAAGGGGTGCTGAGCTATATCTTCAGTCCTTTTGATTTTATTTTGAGACAGGGTCTTGCTAAATTCCCCAGGAGGGCCTTAAACTTGCAATCCTCCTCCCTCAGCCTCCCAGAGTACCACCACACCCCATTTAGAGAGTCTTTTATTAGTCCTCTAATATTCATGACTACCAGAATTTAGAGTTTTTTTGTTTTTTTTTTTTTGAGACAAGATCCTGCTATGTTACCCAGGCTGGTGTCAATTCTTGGTGTCAAGCAATCCTCTTACCTCCCTCATAGCTAGAGTTGCAGGCCAGAGCCATTACACCTGGCTTAGACTATCAAAATTTCATGTTACAGTAACTCCTAGTCGGCTAAGGATTATTATTTCTGGTCTTTTTCTAAGTAAGTTCAAAGGTTTATTCAAATGAATAAAAAAACAGTATCTGTCTCAAAAATAAAATACATAGGATTCTCTGTTTGTTTGTTTTTTTTTTTGGTACTGGGGATCGAACTCCGGTCTTTGCAATTGCAAGGCGGGCGCCAGCACCACTGAGCTAAATCCGCAGCCCAAAAATAAAATACATAGGAAGAGAGATGTTCTTCTTTGGTACAAAGGACTCTTAAGATTCTCAGTCTCATTGTGATGGGAGTGAAGGCAAAGGAAAAAAGCTAATTTCAGTAACAGATTTCAAGGAAGAGTTGGTAGTGGAAAACACAGGATGGAAACTTTGTTTCCCTGCTACTAAAAAAAAAAAAAAAAAGATGCCAGAAAAGAAGCAGATCACTGCAAGAAATATGAGTGAAGTCAAACCTATCTAACACCTTCCACCCACACTCTCTTTAAACAGCATATTCAAACATGAATCTTGGCTAACTCTGCCAACAATCTTAAAAATGCATACATTTCTGCAGTAGAACCCTCTGAAATCTGATAAATAACGATATTACCTAAAGGCATAACAATATAGATGTTCCCAGGCTGGATGGAATAAATAAGAAAGGCAATGCTGTTTCTTGCAGTTTTGAGTATCTTGCCAGAAGTAAACCTTGCCTCATGTCTGTCTTTGCTAGGCTGTAAGCAACAGGGGAAAGGCTATGCACAGAGCTGGGGACCACAGTACTCAGGCATGCAGTTTCTATAGCTCTACTAGTTTTCTTAGGCTGACTTCCGAGCGAAACCAGAGTGGAGGTTGTGTTGTCCTTAAAGAGCTGACTCGGGGTAAGAGCTTGGAACTTCTGGTCTTCCTCAGCTCTCATTTTCTAATACCTGTTTTGGAAAGATGTTTACTCCTTTGAACTACATGAACTATAGTAGAAACTTAACAACGTGCCCTTATTTACCTCTAATGTAAACGCTGTAACTTCACTGCAAGGTTAACTGAATGTCTTGGCAAGAAAATACAGAACTTGTGGAAATACAAAGGGCAAAATAGGTGGGAAAAACTGCCTGCTAAAGGGCTGCCTTTGGTGAAAACCTATTGAAGGCTCCTAGGAGATTCAAAGTTCAACCACTGATCTTCGCCCCACGCCCCCCTGCACACATCCTACCCCTTCATTTCGAATTAAGAACAGAGAAGATGGCGCGCAACGTGTGCGTGTGCGTGTGGGTGTGTGTGTGGGTGTGTGTAGCAATTTGGACGCTCCCAGCAGGGGAAAGAACTCTAAGACAGGTGACCAGAAATGGGCGT
Source organism: Fukomys damarensis (assembly GCF_012274545.1). Taxonomy (NCBI): domain Eukaryota; kingdom Metazoa; phylum Chordata; class Mammalia; order Rodentia; family Bathyergidae; genus Fukomys; species Fukomys damarensis. The sequence continues at coordinate 16,402,605 of NW_022900933.1, forward strand.
TTCTGGGGAGAGGAAAGTGACTAGTGCAGAGGTGAAAAGGAAAGACGGTGGTCGGACCGAGGTGACAGCAAGCAAGCAGGGACCTAGCAGGACTGGAGAAGAGTGGGCCGGAACCAGAAAAGAGGAGGGTCAGGACTGGATGGGCAAAGGGCCAGGTGCGACAGTCCAGGGCTGCATCCAAGGCGAAGGACTGTAGGGAGCAAGAGAGTGGGACAGGGACGCAGGGTCGAGTGGGCCCAGAAGGGGCTGGCCCAAAAGTCGGTCCTGCTGGAGCATGGCTCAGAGAGCGTGAGGAAAGGATCCATTCCTAGCTTCGGAGCCACCCTCACTCGCCTGCAGAATCCGCGCCCGCATCGCTGCCGCCGTCACCACCGCCGCCATGGCTCTCGGCAGCCTCTCCTCCGTTCCTTGCACTTCTGCGGACAGTGAAGCCAGAGCTCCAAGCCTCGCCCTCCATCCTGCCGGGCCTCCTCATTGGGGGAAAAAAAACCATCTTCTCTAGCCAATCACTCGCGTGAATATCCGCTCCCTCGCCCACCTCATTGCTAGCTTTGGCGATATGTGATTGGTCAGAAGCAAAAGAGTCCTTGCCCCCCTCCCACTTTAGTTAATTCTATTGGCGGAGATTCCGAGTCCGCTCGTAGAGATTTGGGTACTCTATATTAAACACGAGGAGACACCGCCCCCTAACCTGAAACCCCGATTGGCCACAAGCACACCCAAGGCCCCGCCCCCTCAATCGGTAAATAAATAAGACACTTCAAGAATTTTGCCGTGGCTCCACCTTAACAACCGCGCAGCGGGCGTGGCTACCAGGGGCGGTGCTAGGCAAATATTGACCTGTGGGGCGGGGAAAACAGACAGAGTTGCGAGTTGGGGATAGGCTATCTCGTTTGGGGCGTGGCTTATGGATCTTCACTTTCCCGCCGACGGTTGGCCACATCACGTGGCATGGGTTGGAAGATGGCGTCTCCCACTGACGGTAAGAACCGGCTTAGAGATCCTTGGCCTGCAATCTTGTTGCTTCCCTGGGCCTCTCCACTCTCCACTTGCCCGTCGCACTTACACTTCTTTCTTGAGTTCCTCTTCTTTCTCTTCTACGTCTTTGTCTGAGATGCGTCCCTGTCTTCAGCTCGTCAGCTCTTCTCAGCATCTCTGGAGTTACCCAGATTCCCCTCTGTGACGGGAGAAAGAGGACACCTGCAGAGGACAGATTCCCCGCGAAAGGACTGGGCTCACCCTGGCCCTCCCTTAGCTCCATTGGGTGAAGTTAAGGGTTGAAGAGGGAATATTGCTACGGGAAAGGAGGTGCCTTAAGACAGCTTTCTCCTTCTTTGGGCGTCCCGTTGAAGTGTTCTTCAACCCTTAACTGCTCTTGGTGGCTGACCTCACCTCAGGACTGGTCCGTCAGAGAACAGCGATTTTCTGCTATCTACCCAGTTTGGGGCTGTTGCCCTGGCAACAAAATAAAGAGAAGTGGAGGGACTTCTCGTTCTCTCGCCGTGACAGTCTTAAAGGCAATAAGTTTTGAGGTTTTTAATGTGATCTTGCATATGTCTCGGCCTCTCTTGGGTCTCTTTTGTGCATTTGTTTCCTTGGGCTGAGAGAGTGAATAATTTTTGCTTATGTGCTGTCTAAAATGCAAGTCATTTCAGGTAGCTGTTGGGTAGTTTTGGTGTAGTCTGCGTTAGTGATGTAGAGTCTTGCAGTCTGTTTTGAACTCATTTAGTTTTTTGCTTCTGCTACCCCCATCCCTGCACCGATTTCATTGATAGGTAGTTTTCCCTTTCAGACATGTTGTGTATGTCTAAAGAATCTTGGACATTCATTTTAGGAATGAGGAAAGTAAGGCCAGGGAGAGCTTTATTGGATATATACCTCCTGTATGAAAAACAAGTGGTGGGTGCTTTAGGAGGTGGAAGGATGACTCAAACATGGTATCATTTTTTCATTTCAGGTTTTATTTTTATTTTATCTTAGTGTGCTGGGGATTGAACCCAGGACCTTCTCATTGATCTACATCACAATCTCATTTTGAAACATTTTTTAAATTTTTGAGGCACGATCTCACCAAGTTGCTCAGCAGGCTAGGCTGGAACTTGGGATCACCTTGCCTCACTCTCCCAAAGAGCTGGGATTACAGGTGTGGGCCACCCTGTCCCACTGCTCATTCAGTTCTCATTTTAGATGTCGCATTTCAAAGAGGCTCAACTAGAACCCAGTATTTGTAGTCGCCCTTCCATTACTCATTACCTCAGTATCTTTATTGTCAGCATAGCTCTGTTGACTTTGTCCTTTTCATGCCCCATTATAAATTCCGAGTCTGTCTTGTTTGTTGTAGTTGGATCCCAGGTTTAAACCAGTGCCTGGTGAGCGATCTGCCTTCAACGAATGTGTGCACAAGTAATATCTTACCTTATTTTTAAATTTTAAGTTCAACCAAGTCTTATTTTTTGGAACTGGGGATCGAACTCAGGACCTTTCACTTCCCAGGCAGGCATGGGCGCCACTGAGCTAAATCCCCAGTCCCAGTCTTAAGTTTTATTTATTTATTTATTTAAGTTTATTGGTACTTTTAAAGTATACAGTCCAGTCTTAAGCTTTTTGATACTCCATGAGAAGTTATGGATGTTCAGAATCAGAGGAGAGTTTCCTACTTGTGTGCTCTTGACAAAAGTTTCTTCCTCTAGAAAAGAAATGGCATTTAAAAAGTCAGCCAAGGGAATGGAGAGTTTATGTTTCAGTTTGAGAAGGTGAGAAAATTCTGGAACTGGATGATGATGGTTGTACAGTATTAATGCATTTAATGTCACTGAACTGTACACTTAAACATGGTTAAAATGTTAAATTTTATGTTATGTTCACATGTACACATACACACACAGTCAGCTCTGTGACATAGAGCTAATTGCTTAAAACTTGGGACTCAGGACCTCAAGGGGGACAGGTGCTATGTCACTGAGCTACATCCCTGGCCCTAATTGCTTAAAATTTTTAGCTTATTATTAAGCTGTTTTTGGATTGAAGCCAGGATCTTCATACTGAGCTACACTGCCAGGTTTTTTGTTTTTTGTGTTTTTTTTGGTACTGGGTTTCAAACTTGGGACCTGGCGCTTGCAAGTCAGGTGGTGGAACCACTGAGCTAAATCCCAGCCCTATACATTGCCAGTCTTTTTAAAACATTTAAAAAAATAATTTTGAGACAGGGTCGCCATAAGTTGTCCAGGTTTGTCTCAGAATTGCCATCCTCCTGTCTCAGCCTCCCAGAGTGCTGGATTATAAATATGCACCATCACGTCTAGCTTTGTGTGTGTGTGTTTGTGTGTATGTCGATGTTTTCATTTTTCCTCAATTTGTTTTTCTTTCTTTGAACAAGAAGGATATTGGAAACATATTTTTTCCCTTTGGTTGTCTCGCTGTCTCTATGGTTACTTTGTTTGCATTTGATTTTTTTAAAGTTTCTTTCTCATCTCTTTCAGAATTATACCATTCCCCATCTAATCTTATCTTTAGAATCTGATGAAATAAAGTTGAACACTTTGGACTTAAATTGAAGTTGTAAATAAGTATCTCATCATAAAATAGCCCACTGTCCAGTGATCTCACTTCTATTTTTAGTGTTCCATCTGTCTTTGTCTTTAAAATTTAATTCAGTTGTTCATTTGGAACTAAGATTAGGTCATTAACCCTTTTGTCTTTTTCATGCTAAATTTAATGGAACTTCTTTTTAAAAAGAGTAAATTGAAATGCAAGTAAAACTGTCTAATTACTTAATTTATGAGACTAAGACTCATGACAGAAGCAAAATTTTGTCCCAGAATGTGGTATCATACAGTTGCCTCATTGGTTATTGGATTATACCTCATAGAAAGGTGTTTTTTTTTTGTTTTGTTTTTTTTGAGACAAGGTCTTGTTATGCAATTTCATCTGGCCTTGAACTCACTCTGTAGCCCTGGCCTACTCAACAGCAATCCTCCTGCCTCAGCCTCTTGAGTGCTGGAATTACAGGCGTGTGCCACCATGCATGGCTAATACGTTTGTTTTTATTATGGTTGAGCTCCTCATTGGTAACATCCAGTTGGGAACTTGAATATTGACGTGTTATGAACATATAGCTCTTCTTTTTTAGCAGTTTTGGGTGATTTAGATAAATCAATGTATTAGACTTCAGTTTCTTCCCAATTATAATGCCATTGGAAAATCCCTTGGAATATTTGTTAAAACAAATTCAGTTTAGAGAAAAGCTCATGTTCAAAAGTATTACACATCTATACATTTTCTGGCAGTGAATGCATTCACGTCTTTTCAGATTTCCAAAGATGTTGCTTACCCAGAAAATGTTAAGAGCCACTGTTTACAACATTAAATGAACTAACTATGTAAGTACCCAGCATTCAAAGTGCACAATAAATACTCAGCAGAAGAGGAAGAGTGAAAAGAAAGTGGTATAAAACAACTAGTTAGGAGCTGGGTCACGCAGGATTTTATAGGACATGATAGATAGTCGCTCACTAATTTGGCTCAGAAGACCTGAAAAACCCGAGAGTGTAATGAACAGTAACATTTTTTTGAAAAATCACTTGATTACATTGTGAAAAATTGATTTTGGGGAGAGGAAGATTAAGAATAAGAGCTAGGGGTTGGGGATTTAGCTCAGTGGTTCCGCTGCCTGCCTTGCAAGCACAAGGACCTGAGTTTGATCCCCGGTATAAAAAAAAAAAAAAAAAAAAAAAGGAACAAGAGCTGGGAGATCTGTTAAAAGACTTTGAGGTGAGAAATGATACACTAGTTTGGTTTCTTGGTGTGTTTTGCAGATAGAAACTGCTGGATTTATTGATAGATTGGTTATAGAAGGGTGTAAGAAAAGGAGGCCTGGGTTTTGGGTTTAACAATTGGAATTCATAGCATTACAGTTTCTTCAGATAGAGAGGTTAGGGAAAGTATGATTTTTCATACAAGTAAGTGGAGAGAGATATCAAGTAGTTACTTAGACAAGCTGAAGTTCAGGAGAAAGGTTGGGACTAGAAGTATGAATATATAGTCATTGGTTTCAGATGATGGTAAAGGTGAGCAATTAGCTAAGGTAGAAGTGTGGAGATGGCCTGTAAAGGGCTGAGAGGAAGAGGAGGAGGCTGAAGAAGGACCCAGTGAATAGGAGAAAAACCACCATAGTGGTTTCATAGCAGCAGTTAGTATGTGGATACTGCAGAGGTCATAAAAGAGAGAAAAGAGAAATGACCACTGGATTTGGTAACATAGGTCATAGATGACCTTATCAATGGTAGTTTCTATATGTGTAGGGATAGAAGCCTGACAGGTTAAGAAGAGAATGTGATGTGTGTAAGTGGAAACAACAGAATATGAAACTCAGGAACTTTTGTGCCAGGTGCACGGTGCATGCCTATATCTCAGCCACTTAGGACAATGAGGCAGGCTGCTCCTTTTGGCGGCACATGTACTAAAATAGGACAGTGAGGCAGGAAGATTGCAAGTTTAAGGTGAGCGTGGGTAATTTAGCAAGATACTGTCTCAAAATAAAAAGTGCCAGGAGGTGGGTCAGTCGTAGAGCCCTTGCCTAGCATGTAAGAGACTCTGGGTTCAGAGACCAATACTACAAACACACACACACAAAAACCAAAACAAAATTTTGATGTGAAGAATGCAAGAGATCATGGGATTAAGGGGGAGTCCTTTTAAAAGAAGGGAGATTCTAGGGCAAGATTGCTTGCTGTTGAGTATGAGCCTAGAGAAAATTAAAATGATGGTATGGGGGAAGAATATTTAACAGAGCAAGAGAATGTGCATTGAGAGCCCTGGCCGAGGAGTTCATCTTTCATGGGAGCAGGGACACTTAATTGATTGTAGATAGAGGGAAGTCCAAGGGCATGAATGAAGGCACAGATTAGGTTTGTGGATACTCATTTTTAACACTCTTCTAAAATAGCACTCCTATTTTATAGATTGGAAGAGTGAGATTTGGTGAGAGAGAATGGTTTGTTTGTATTGCATCCTGACCCAGTAGCATCAGTTGAGTTATAGAACTCAAATCTCTAGACTTCCATTGACTGCCTTAGTTTATATTCTTTGATGTTGCAATGTCTTCTTGTCTAAGCACGCTGCTTTGTTGCAGGGACAGATTTGGAGGCATCTTTGCTAAGTTTTGAAAAACTTGATCGTGCTTCACCAGATCTTTGGCCAGAACAATGTAAGTCTCTGCTTGCTTTATATCAGACTTGTGCTTCCTTGAAAAATTTTTAAAATGTTCTAATATACTTTAAAGGGAAGAGAAGAGGTTGATGTCCAATGCTAACAATAGCTTTTTGATGGGCTGGGGATTTAGCTCAGTGGCACCACGCCTGCCTTGTAGGTGTGAGGTCCTGAATTCAATCCCCAGTACTAAAAAAAAAAACCCAAAAACAATAGCTTTTTTTTGGGGGGGGTGTTTTGTTTTGTTTTGTTGGTATCAGGTATTGTACTTGAGCCTTTGGGCTTGCGAAGCAGGGGGCAGAACCGAAGCAGGGGGCAGAACCGCTGAGTCAAGTCCCCCCCCGGGGGGGGTGAACTCAGAACCTTGTGATTTCGAGGCAGTCAGCCTAACCACGGAGCTAATCCCTGGCCCGATAGCTTTTTTTGTTTTGTTTTGTTTTGTTTTTTGAGACAGGGTCTCACTATGTAGTTGAGACTAACCTGGAACTATGTAGCGTGGGCTGGTCTCGAACTCACAGCAATCCTCCTGCCTCAGCCACCCGAGTGCTGGGATTACAGGTGTGCACCCCACCATGCCTGGCTAATAGCTGTTTGATAGTTTTATTTTTTCAGAACACTGACAGGAAAGGGTGAGGAGCCTTTTAATAATAATTACTTTAAAAAATCTGTTTATAAGTTCATATAATACCATGAAGATACACAAAGTATCTCCTTATCTCCTTTTAATTAGTTACAAAGTTACTAATAGTTTCGTACAAATTGGTTTGACTTTTTTAAGCTTATACAGATAAGCAAACTTTTTTTGTATATAGAGGGTTTTTTTAATGACAGTAATAAGTACACAGTTTTAAGCTTAACTTATTACACAACCTTATTTGCTTGTTGTTGTTGTTGTTGTTGTTTTCGTACTGGGGATTGAACTCTGGCCCTTGCGCTTGCGAGGCAGGCGGCGGAACCACTGAGCTAAATCCCTGGCCCTTCACCTTATTTGTTAATGGATCTTTCTATATTGGAATGTTGGTATGTGTAGGTCAATTTTTTTTTTTTTTTGTATTGGGGATCAAACTTCAGATCTTACATGTATAGGTCTATTTTAATATTTCAGATATATTTTATTATATAGATATATTATAATTTGTATATTCATGCCCTGTCTGGAAACCTAAGTTATATCTAATATTTTATTTTTCCTACTTTTTTTTTCCCCCATGGTACCAGGGATCAAACTCAGGATCTTGTGTTTGCCAGCCAGGTGCAGTGCCATTGAGCTACAATCCTGGCCCTCAGTATTTTATTTTTCAAACAGTTTATCAATGAATAATTTCCTGGCACATAGACTTTTGTGCTAATGGAAGAGGATGACTGTACTGAGTGTCCATTTCTCATGTATTACCTCATGTCTTCAATCTTTACTATTATTTTATTATTTTTTGACTCACTCTATAGTTTAGGCTGACCTTGAACTCACTGTGTAGCCCAGGTTGGCCTCGAACTCATGGCAATCCTCCTACCTCAGCCTCCCGAGTGCTGGGATTACAGGCAAGTGCCACCGTCCCTGGCTTTTCTTTATTATTTTTAGTTTGCACTTCTCTATTAGCAAAGTTGAATGTTATTTCACTGTTAAGTATCAGATTATTACTTTCCTGCTTTTTAATATGGTTCTGTGAGGCCGGTAAATAACCAATTGGATGGACGGAGAACAACATAACTAATAGAGAGTTTAAACTTGCTGGTAAGAGTACTATGTCTTGCTGCCCTCCTAGCCAGCTAATTCCGGGTCCTTTAATGCTCACTTTAAATATTCCTTTCTCTGAGAAGCTTTTGCTGATTTGGATGTCCATTTTTATCCTCCCATATCCTGCCATCTTTCTTGGAGCACTTAAACAATATTAGAGTTACCGATTTACTCTCTGGCCTCTTCCAGACTGTAAGCTACCCGAAGGCAGTGCTTCCCCTGCCTCCATCAAACTCAGGACTTTGTGCTTGCCAGGCAGGCTTGAAGCCACTGAGCTACATCCCTGCCCCCCAACATTATTTGAATCCTCTTTGCCTGAGCACATAAATGTTTATTGAATTAATCATTTTTTTTTCTTTCTTTGTAGTGCCAGGTGTTGCTGAATTTGCAGCTTCCTTCAAAAGTGTAAGTAGTATCTTATTTACCAAATGAGAATTGCCCAAAGTTTTGCTCCGGATATAAACTCAAATCTGTCGTTTCTTTATTTTCAAGATTATCGTCATAGCTTTCATGTCATTTTGTAATTGCAGCCTTGTAAATCCATTTATATCATCATGTTAATGGTTGATGCTTTCCTTTGTTCAAATGCTTTACCTTGAAATGTTGACCTTTGTCTACTTACCTAGCCTCTTTTCTCAGCTTGAAGCTTTTAAGGCAAGGCAATTTAAATATTTAATGTAACACTAATATTCTTTTTGCCCAACCTATAATTTTCAAGCTTTTCTCCTTTGTTTATGTGATTTATTGTGGCCTTAGCTTAGACCTCTGTAGAAGATGTTGGAATTACTCAATGCTGTATCAGAAACCTGAAGGAGGATATCCATAAGAACACAGACTTTTCCACTTCCAGGGCAACGGGCATTGTGCTTGGTGCTCTAAATATGTTCACCCTCTTTTTTTTTTTTCTTTTTAAAATCAGGCATTTATAAACAAGAAAGGCATTAATTACATAAAAATAGCTCTTGAGTAGCAGAGTAAGCCATCTTACTGTCATTAGCAGAAAAATAGGGAACACTTCACGTATTTACATGTCATCTTTGCGCAGGGGCCATGCTAATCTTCTCTGTATTGTTTCAATTTTAGTATATGTGCTGCTGAAGCAAGCACTGTTCACTCTTTTATTCTTCCTTTGTTTTGTTTTGTGATAGTCTTGCTATGTAGTCCAGGCTGGCCTTGAACTCACTATGTAGCTCAGGCAGGGTGGCCTTGAACTTGTAGTGATCCTCCTGGCTCAGCCTCCTGAGTGCTAGGATTATAGATATGCATCACCATGCCATGGGTTTGTAGTGATTCCTGTTGTCAGACTACCTGGGTTGTAAATCTTGATACCTATGGCTGTGTGACCTAAACCAAGTGAATTTTAATTTCCATTAATTATTTTTTCTTTTTCATTTGTAAAATGGGGATAATAATACCTACTTCATAGGGGTTTTTTCCAGGTAAATGATTTTGATATAAAGTGTTCTATTACATGATTAGTACTGAGTGTTTGTTTTTTGTTTTTTTGGTTTTTTTTAGTACTGGGAATCGAACCCGGGTCCTTGCACTTACGAGGCAGGCGGCAGCACGACTGAACTAAATCCCTGGCAGTACTGAGTACATTTTAATCAACAGATTCTTGCCAGCTTAATACACTGGTGGTACATGCATGGCTGTCCCATTGGAAGGCTTATACCACCTGTTGGGACTGTCCCATGCCACCTGCTGGGACCATCATACATGTACCACCAGCAGTTCAGAGCCTCCCAGCAGTGAGACATGGGAATTATAGCCTCTTTGTGAACGTGTTCATAAAAAGAGACTGCCTAGCAAATACAATGTCCTAAGTTTGATCCCTGGTGGTGGTGGTGGTGTGGGGGGAAGATTCGAAGTTGAAGTAGTTTTTCTTTTTTCTTTTTTCTGGTACTGGGGATTGAACTAAGGACCTCGTGCTTGAGGTGCAATGCCACTGAGATACATCCCCAGCAGAAGTAGTTTTTCTTAGCCCTATACCTCTGTGCATAACAGAACCATCAGTGTGCAGCTATGGAGCTTTTTGAAAAATATCTTTATGATTTCCCTTGTTCTGTTCTCTCCGTGGACCATCCCCCAATCCCCAATACTCTGTATCATCATATCCCGTTACAGCCAAGGTGCTTACTTTAAAGCTGCTTGAGTGATTCCATGTGCAACTCGGATTGAAAACTGCTAACTTGGAGCTATTCTGAGAATGGCCATTCATATTTAAATTTTATTTGCAGAAATGGGAAGATAACCTAAACTTCTAAAGTTTCTAAAACTTCTATAATAAATCATGAAAGTTCAAGTGATGATCATATGACCATTCCAGTCTTCTGTTACTGGGGGCTTGCTTGCTTTTTTTGTTTTGTTTTTTTTTTTGGTACCAGGGATCAAACTCGGGTCCTTGTGCTTGCAAGGCAGGCGATGGTACCACTGAGCTAAATCCCCGGCCTTTTTTTTCGGTTTTTTGAGACAGGGTCTCACTATGTAGTTGAGACTGACCTGGAACTCACATGTAGCCCAGGCTAGTCTCAAACTCACAGCGATCCTCCTGCCTCAGTCTCCCAAGTGCTAGGATTACAGGTGTGCACCACCATGCCCAGCTTCCTTCTCTCTTTCTCTTTCTTCTTTCTTTCTTTCTGAGAGGAGTTGAAAACTTTTTTTTTTTCATTTTCTTACATTAATTCCATACTATCATCATTTTTTTTTTCATTAAGTTCACTGGCACACTTTCGGCACACAACACAGCCACATTCATCATTGGGAGTCTGCACCTCCACATAATGTATCCTGGCTCCTGTCTTCCCCATTCCAAAATTTTTTAAATTTTTACTTTTTGTTAGTACATATTTACAATAGATAACAGATACATTCATCACAGGTAAGTGGTACATATACCTGTCACATCTTGATCTTTTTTATTTTCCTTGGTTTTCTCATTCTTGACTCTTCTTTCTTCCAGAGGATGTTATTGATATCATGTCAAACAGTTCTGTTGGAGGTTTTGCCCAGAAGAGTGTTTTAAGTAGTTTCATTGCTATATTTTTATGCATGAAATAGTAATAGTACTGGCCTCCCTTCAGATGATGGTAGGTCATAGCTGAACCTGGAGAAATCCAGGTTTATATTTATAATTATAATTTGCCCATATTTTCTGGTACCAGGAATCGAATTCAGGACCTTGCACTTGTGAGGCAGGTGCGGTACCACTGAGCTAAATACCTGGCTTTTTTTTTTTTTTTTTTTTTTTTTTTTTAACTCCAGTATCAGGGATTGAACTGAGGATCTTGGGCTTACAAAGCAGTTTTGCCTGTATTTTCAAACAACCTGAAGTTTGTGTGACAAGCTACATTTCTTTCTTTTTGGCAGTCCTGGAGATTGAACCCAAAGCTTTCATACTGAAGCTACATTTATTTTAAGAAGGAATAGTAGGGTCTTCTCACTTAAGTATTTAATGGATATATTTTTATTTTCTGACAGCCTATTACTAGTTCTCCACCTAAGTGGATGGCTGAAATAGAACGTGATGACATTGATATGTTAAAAGGTAAGTAATAGCTTTGATTTTTTTACTTTGAGGTAGTCTTACTGTGTTGTGTAGGCTGATCTTAAACACCTGAACTCAAGTGACCTACCTTAGTAGCTGGGAGTACAGCCATGTGCCACCATGTCTGGCTTGTCCTACTTTTTTTTTTTTTTTTTTTCCGGGGGTACAGGACCTTGTGTTTATGAGGCAGGAGGTTGTCCTCCTACTTTTAACTTGATATTATGTTCTCCTATAGTCTACCTTTCCAATTTTTATTTTGGTCACTATTCCCTTACAAGTATTCTTGGCTTCAAACTGCTCACCGGGTTGGGATTTAGCTCAGTGGTTCCACCACCTGCCTCGCAAGTGCAAGGTCCCAAGTTCATTACCTGGTACCAAAACAAAACAAAACAAAAAACTGCTCACTTAACCATCTTTATGCATAGTTCTTCATATGTGAAATGCCTTTCTCTACTTTTTTCATGTGTAGAAATCCTGCCACTTCCAAGGTTCAGTCATAATGAATTCTTCTGATACTAGTTCTTTTAATATAAACTTTATTTGTATGATATAGTTAACAAAAACCTCAATAAATTTGCTCAGTTAATTTTCATAAACATTCTGTTAAATTAGGTGTAATGAAATGTGAGGTTTAGAGGTTAACTAAGATTGATTAGAAAGAGTTCAAGCTTTAAACCTTTTTTTTTTGAGACAGGGTCTTACTATGTGTTTCAGGCTGGCCTTGATCACTATGTATCCCCAGCCAGCCTCCAACTTGCAGTGATCCTCTTGCCTCAGCCTCCTGAGTGTTGGGATTACAAGTGTGTGCTACCACGTCTGGCATAAACCCAATTTTTAAAATCTCTTTCCACTGTAATAGAAGTGCCTTATTTAGAATTTAGTGCTGTATATTGTCTGTACTATTAAGTGGCAGTCTCTTAATGGGACCTGTCTTCTGTTTCATTCTGTCCTATCAATTTCTTCCAGAAAGGATTCTATGAATATTATTATTTGATAAATGATTTTGAACTCAACCACAGAGTAGAAATTTAAATTAAAAACATTAATTTTCCATGAATTTTCTTTTTGTTTTTTTTTTTTTATCATCCTTCTCGTGATAAGATTCATGATGGTTATGAAATAATAGACTGAAATTAAGGTAAAAATCTGAGATTCTTGAACTATTTAAGCAGCTGAACAGATCAGGAAAGTCTGCTTATGCCAGATATAGATAATGACTGCAGCATGATATATGGGAGAAAAGAAAACCCTTTATTTGATTTTCGAAGTAATTCAATGTTCTGCATGCTTGACTGCAGAGCCCCTCCTTTAGCTATGGAAAAATTAAGTCTCAAGGGCATCTTTGGTTCATTGTTGTAATGCTCCAAGCAGACAGTTATGGAATAGCCCATTGACATGTGTTTTCTAAGGAAACTTTACATTTTTAGCAAGAGATCACACCATTATGTTTCATGCACATTGACCTGTGTCTTAAACCTAAAAGGAATTGGATGCTATTATTTTAAGTATATTATATTTTTACTTGGAAAACCTAATTGGTTTTGGTATTAGGGGGTGCTGAGGACCATGTGTATGCTCGGCAGGCACTCTACCACTGAGTTACACTTTCAGCCCCTAAATTTTTTTAAAGAGGAATTTGATTTGAAGAGAATTTTGGATTTATATTTAATCTGTTTTCTAAACTTAGGAAAATGGGGAACAATGTTTTGTTACTATTTTATTTTATTGTTTTGTTTTTTGATACACGGGATCGATCTCAGGACCGTCTGCTTGCAAGGCAAGCGCGGTGCCATTCAGCTAAATCCCTGGACCTGTTGCTATTTTATTGTTAGTTGAAATCATGGGGACTTATAAGCAGAAATAGTATTTATTTGAAGGTGTTCTACAAGGCTTTTTCAATGGTATGTCAATTCATGAGTTTTCATGTACTGGTGGTATATTCATTTTGTATTATAGACAAAGGACTCAGCTTAAAACAACTTGTTACTGTGTTTATGCTAACTCAATTTGTTATGTGAGAAAGCTCATTGGAGGCATTTTTACAGTAGTGGAAAGTTTCACTGATATGTGTGCATGTGTGTAAGATTTCGGGAAAAGAGATATGGGTCCATTTTCCACTATTCAATGGAATTGTGCTTGAAAATACCCTGCCTCCCCCTTCCTCTCCTCCCTTTCTTCCTCTCCCTCCCTCCCTTCCTTCAATGCTGGGGATTAAACCATGCTAAGCTCAACATTCACCTGTACCCCTCAGCCAAACCTGAAAATTTTTATAATCAGGATTCCAAATGTAAATGAATTGTTACTACAGAATAGTGAGAAGAAATAGTATTGAAATAAATGGTTCTGTTTCAGAACTGGGAAGCCTCACTACAGCTAATTTGATGGAGAAGGTACGAGGCCTACAGAACCTGGCCTATCAGCTGGGACTGGATGAGTGTGAGTACCCAGATCACATTTAGTCAGGGTTACATGTTGTGCATTCCATGATGAGTTCTAGTTAAAATTCTGGAAAACATAATTTTTCCTTATAAGGGAAAAGATAAGTAATCTGAAGTTAAGGGGTCAATGTAATCTGAAGTGTGCCTTTTAGAGAGAGTGTGCTGGAATAATTACTGGATTTACTAGGTAACAAATTAACTTTCTCTGTGCAGTAAAAGTCTGTGAGACCCTTACAGTTTTTTTTGTTTTGTTTTGTTTTTTGAGACAGGGTCTCACTATGTAGTTGAGACTGACCTGGAACTCACTATGTAGCCCAGGCTGGTTTTGAACTCACAGCAATCCTCTTGCCTCAGCCTCCCCAGTGCTGGGATTACAGGCGTGTGCCACCATGCCCAGCTTGAACTCTTGCAGTTTTAAGTGATAGATCAACTCAGACTATCTTTTTGTTTTGTTTTGTTTTGGTACCGGGAATCAAAAGGGGCCTTGTGTTTGCGAGGCAGGCAGAGGAGCCACTAAGCTAAATCCCCAGCCCATATCTCAAACTATCTTAAGCCGAAGGAAAGACTTTATTAGTTCACGTAAATTAAAAGACTCACTGTCTCTGTTAGCTCATGTACCATCTCTGAATGAGTCCTTTGGCAAGATGGAACTCTCATGCACCAGGCTGGCATCCTAGGTACAGGTGCAGATTAGTGGGGGGTTGATGTGACTCATCATATGGAATGGGAGGGAAGAAGTGGTTCCCTAAAAGAGACATATGACGGACCAAGAAGGTTTCTGCTAAATTTCTCATCCATGGCAGTCTGCTCTCATGTTTTTATTTTGGAATGATTTCTTTTCACATTGTGTCCCTTCTCATACTACGTTCATTATAAAACTGGAAAAGGAATTATAAGTCTCATTTGATAATTGAAAGACAAGATACCCAACATAAATACAGCAGATAGAACCTGAAACCATCATTAATCCATAATCTTGAGAGTACTATTATGACATGTAATTTTCTTCATAAATTTGTTTTGTACAAATTGGAGCAATCCAAAAAAAAGTTTTCTAAGTTGTATATAGTCTCTGTTTTTGTTCTGTTTTGCTTTGTTTTAATATGCACAATTAAAGCTGTTCTTACTGTTTTATATTTCCATAATATTAAGGGACTTAAAGTTACCTAATTCAGCCACCTTAAGCACTGAACTCAAGCTACACAACAAATGCTTGTTTGCCAGAGTTCTCTCATTAGCACAGTTGTGATTCTTCAGAATCAAGATTCAGCTTTATTTCGAGTTCTATAGCAGTACTTCACCATTTTCCTTGACTATCGTGAATTTAGCTGATATAAAGAGTTTTAAAAATTAGAATTGGAAGTAGTTCACTGATGTGCATTGGACTTCACAAATAGTCTCTTTGTTTTATTGTGTGTAGTGTATTTGCATAAAAACAAGATTTTTTTTTTTTGTCCTTACAGATTTTTCATCCACTCTAGGGGTTGGCTTTTTCTTGACATCCTAATCTGGTATTTCGATGTCTCAATCCTCTTTCCTTCATTAATTGAGAGGATGACATGGATGAAAAATAAGCAATAGGAACTGATGAATCCCCAAGGACCAGTGATCCTGTTTTCATGCAAATATCTGCACTGATAAAGATGATGGAAAGAAAAAAAATGATAAAAATATTTGTCTTCAAAGCATGATTGTTTGTCATTTCCCAAGAGCATTGTTAAATGTTAGTGCAGAAATAATGTGAACCTTCTAGAGCTGATAATAACTAGATTGTGTCTTTTAGAAGATGAACCTTTTGATTTGGTATGTGATTATACCTCATATAACCCTTTTAATGTGCAGATTTTGGAAGGTGATAACTTTTGTTACAGTTGTTTAATGGCTTCTCAGGTGATTGCGGCCTCTTGGTTTGATTTGGGCACTTATGTGAATTCCTTTGAAATATGTAGAACTATAAAAAGTTGTAAAACTCTGCTATAGCGTAGAAAGAATTCCATTTCTGTTACTTTAATCTTAGTTCAGAGCCTTTTTTCTCGTACTGGGACTGTTGTAGTCACTTCTAATTGGTCTTCACGCCTCTTAATCCAGCCCATCTTGTTTACTACTGCCAGGTTAATTTTTCTAGCTTCATTTCCTTTTCTTTTGTTCTTTGTTCTTGATTCATTTGTTTTAGCTATTGGTTTTTTGTAGGTACCTCTTGGTGTATGTCGGTTTTGGTACCAGGGATTAAACTCGAGGCCTTCACACTGAGTTGCATCTCCAGCCTTTTTTTTTTTTTAAAGACAAAGTCTTGCTAAATTGCTAAGGTATCCAGGCTTGGCTCAAACTTGTTTGTCCTTCTGCCTCAGCCTCCTAGAGTTCTGGGATTACAGGAATGTGCCATCACGTACTGCTTGGTACCTTTTAATGCAAATAGGATCACCTTAAGTATATTACATTTTTAAAAAGTATTAAGGAATTTTGCTTACTTTGATAAAAGTAGCTTCTTCTGCTAATTTATAGTCCAATCCTGTGTGTTCATGTAGTAATTTCAGTAGGACTATTGTATTTGGTTTAACATAATGACTCTGTAGTTTTAAAAAGTTTTAGTGTAAAAACAATTGAGACATCTCATTTAAACCTTATCTCATTTATCTGTACTGATAAAGTTGTCTGTACCAGAAACTGGTACAATTTTCTTTGGTGGTGGTACCAGAGGGGAACTTGTGCTTCTAAGCTAGCCTGTGGTATAGTACACTTCTTTACCCTCGAGGCACATGATTCTGTAAAAGTGGACATTTGTATTTAAAAATTGTTCTCCAAGTAAAATTCTAGAAGACAGCTCTGTTGAATGCTAATGTTAATCTGTGAAGGAAGAGGAAAGAGAATAATTTCTACTCATATATCCTGGATAGTTTTCTTTGTGGTATCACGTCAAGGTTATTTGTCTGACTTTCATTAGGCCTGTTTGGTACTTCTCTACAATAGTTAAATAAACAGCCTTTAGCTGATTTGAGAAGAAAAGTCATGTAGCCTCTAACCTCTAGATGGCAGCACAAGTCTTACTTTACTAGCTTTTCACCATCTTGAACTGGCTTTCAGATTTAGGTAAAAAAAATTTCTGTGATTTTCCTAGACTACTTGCCTAACTTTGTTGACATCTTGTTTGACTTTTAGCTTATTGTATTTCTTTTTGCGCCATCTTATTTTTTGTTAATTCATTTCCTTTTTGAAGCAATGTATATTTTTGTGGCTCAGAATCCTTTAGTTTCTTTCTTTCTTTCTTTCTTTTGAGGTACTAGAGATTGAACCTAAGGCTTTTGCAGTGAGTTACATCACTTTAAAATTTTTTAAATTTTAGTAGCATATATTTTTTGACAAAAGTTTAAAACACAGCTGATAAAGTTCAAATTTCAGGAACCAAAGACTGGTAGAAAACATCAACTTCTAAAATATGCATGCATCTAGAAGCTTACCTGAAATCCCTTTTATAAAGGGATAAATAGTTTGGATAAGTTGAATTTCACATTATTTTGAACTTGATTGCCATTAAAGCAGAAATTATAAGGTTGCAATGTTTTTTTCCTTTAAGACAGGATCTCATTACGTTGCCCAGGTTTGACTTAAACTTAGGATCCTCCTGCCTTACTTTCCCAGAGTGCTGGATTACAGGCATGTGCCATCACACCTACCATAGTTTCAGTATTTCTAATATAGCATTTTAAAATTGATTAAGGTGATTGGTAGAAGAAATTTCCAAATGTGGTTGTGTAATTCAGTAGTGCCCACACTTGGATATATGACCCTTAAAATGGTTCCAGTTCTCTTATCTCGGTCATCCTCCCTACCAGTGGCTTTTTAATGCATACTTGGACTTTTGGTTATATCATGTGATATCAAGACAACATATTAAATTGAAACATATGTTCACTAAATTTAATAAAATAAAGTTGGAATAATTAGTCCTTTCGGAAATATGTACTTATTTCAGAATAAAACTTTCAAACATTTAGTCATTTTGAGCCATGAGATAATAGTAAAAAAAATGAATAGTCCTGTTCAGCAACCGTTTGAATGACTTACCTCATACATGGCTCTGTAGAGGTCATGAAGATGAATAAGAGAGTTACTGCACCGTACAGATTAAAATCGAGTAGGTAAAGGAGATACGACAAGTAAGTGATTCTTAATAGGTGGAGAAGACAAGCTCTTATAGAGTACAAAGAACTAAATGGGTCCAATAAGTTTAATTTTATGTGGCAAGTAAGTTTTATTTTACATATCATCATGAGTTGATCAGTAAGGATTGCCTAGGACTATTGAATGGAGGATTTTGAGAAAAAAATCTAGATTCAGAGGAGAATTTGTTAGTGATGTCTGTTGTAGACAAGGGAGACGGGAATGCTAATATTTGCCTTTTCTGGAACATTACAGATAGAACGTAGAGAATAGATAGTGTCTTAGTGGGTAGAAATGGAAAGGGAATATATTCCAGGTAGAATGAACATTAGGAGCGAGCCAAGTTTGAAAGAAACAGCTGTCCTGAAGGAATAGTGTGAGTGCTGGAATTTGGTCCTTAAGAACCCCAGGTAATATTAGGGGCTGTATGCACTAAGACTAAGGAGGAACCAGACTGAGAAGGACCTTGAACATCAAATGGAAAGGAGTTAGACCCATGGCAATAGGGAAACATGTAAATGTTCTTTAAAAGTATTTTAACGACTATAACATTAATTATGTGCTCATTGTATTAATGTCAGTCACTTTTTTTTTTTTGTACCAGGGATCGAACTCAGGACCTTGCTCTTGCAAGGCATGTGGCAGAACCACTCAGCTAAATCCTAGGCTCTATGTGTTCACTGTAGATCGTGAATATAGCCATTTAAGAAAACTTATGTATCTACCTAATAAGGAACACCTGTCTTCACAGGTACATACATGTAGGTAGGTTGAAATACTATTACCAGTAGTTGCTACATTTTGCTTACCAAGTTGTACAGGGCATATAACATCTAATACATGTGGGTTTTGATTCAACTGACTGTGGTGGGCACAGTGATAAGAGTTGACACTGTCCTCACCCTCTGCTCCACTGCGTTCTGTTGTTGCTTACACAAGCTGCCCTCAAACACCATACAATTGAGTCATGAAATATATCATTAAAAATCACACAGTAATTTTTTGTTCTGGTACCGGCAGTCGAACTCAGGACCTTGTGCTTGCCAGGCAGGCGTGGCACCACTGATCTAAATCCGTGGCCTCTCACACAATAATTTTTGAAGTCTACAATCTTTGGCCACATGACTAACTGTCCAGGCCACATGTGGCCCATAGCTTATGGGTTGGACATGCCTGTTATAATGCTTATAGAAATGCTTGGCTAAAGGAGACCATAGTATAAATTGATTTATTTAAAATAAAGAACAGGGCCGGGGATTTAGCTCAGTGTTTCGGTGGCCTGCCTTGCAAGCGCAAGGACCCGAGTTCAATCCCTGGTACCAATAAAGAAAGAAGGAAAGAAAGAACAAACTAATACAACAACCATAACTTTACCACTAGATTATTACTGCTAAGATTTGATATCTTTCTTGGCCCCCTTTATTCCCTTCACACATGGATATGTGTTCACCTTTATAGTTTTGCCTGTACATATACATGTGCCTTAAAACATAACTAAAACTAATTATATCTATATGTCTGTATTTGTCACTCTTTAGTTTCAGCCTGGGCCTTATTTTCATTTATCTTAAGCATTTTCCTTTGTCATTAAAAATCTTACCACTGAAGATTTTTGAGTAGCACAGTCACACACTTACAGGAAGCGTTGGTGCATAGGATTGAATCCAGTGATGGAGAACAGAGGCAGCAAGTTGCTGTGAACAGTCTAAGATGAAGCGGGGAGAGCTTGAGTGGTTGATGACAGTGAGAATGGAAGAAGTACAGCAACAGCAGATGTTTTAGCTTTGTAATTTTTAGGACTAGATAAATGTCTGAATGTATATTAGCGAATAAAGTGGAATTAGAGTTTACCATGATGTTTTGTGCCTAATTAATAAAAGGGGAAGTCAGAGGATGCAAGATAAACAAAAAACATCACATAACTTTAAAACAAAACAAAAAACCGCATAACTTTAATATGTTCCTTTTTAGGCAAGACAACTTTAGTTTTTAGAAATAAGTGAAAGCCATTTATCAAGGTTAGCATTGTTCACAGGGTGAAACTAATGTTAAGTCATCATTTAGGCAAGAGGTAATGTTTTAGATAGAGAATTTTGGATAGAGAATACATCATTTGATCTTAGGGTAATGGATTTGTGAAACAGGACATTCATAACTTCAGAAAGGAATTTGTGAAGTCCCTATACATCTTGGCAGGTCATTAGGCCTCTCGGTGGAATGACTTAATTTTTATAATTTCTTCTGTTTTAGTGCTTTTTCATTTGGATGGCACATAGAGTTACTTAGGGATTTGTTAGGGTCTTTGTATAGATGTTTTTTGGTTTTTTGAGACAGGGTCTCACTATGTAGTTGAGACTGACCTGGAACTCACTATGTAGTCCAGGCTGGATACCGATCCTCCTGCCTCAGCCTCCCGAGTGCTGGGATTACAGGCGTGAGCCCCCACGCCCAGCGTATATATAGTAGATGTATAATTCTTTGTTAACCAGAAAAAAGTTTCAAAAGTATATATTTGAAGTAACTGACTTACAATATTTGCTGTTGCTACATCTTTTAGTTAAAGCTATACTTGGATTATATCAGCAAGAGTATAATTCATCCTAAGAGTGAAGACTGCATGTTCTGTAAAATAGTTCAGACCTTGGTTGAGAAGACCAACTTGTCTTCCACAAGTGTTTCCCATCCTTCATCCTTGCTAGCATCAAACATTATAACTTTTTTATTGCCAATGTGATAGGCAAAATAATAATATCTTGTCTTAATGTTCATGTCTTTGATTGTGAAGGTGAACTTTTTTCATGTTTCTTGATTGTTGATAAGGCTGATAAGTCAAGAAAGTATAAATTTAAATTATCTTACCCTCAAAAAATAAAATCAGGAAATTTAATTCAAAAACATCCTAAAGGCAGTGTTGAAACCAGCATTTTCCAAAACCATTTGGAACTTATCCTTGTTTTCTTTGTTTTATGCATTGCCATACCATCTAGCCATAGTCATTAGCATTTAGCATTTAGGTAGTAATACAGTATAAAATCTAGAAATACTACTTTGAAGGGATCAAGGTTATTTCTCATAATTAGAAATTGTCAATTTAATTTTAAGTCATTGTTTTTAAAAATGTATTATGATAATGGGAAATAAAACATGCCATTATTTTTCATTTTCCTTTGGCTAACAAATTATAGTATGTAAATCCTCAAAGTACCTTTAAGGCTTATAAGCATTCATATCTTTATCCATTAGTCAAGTTATTTCATAAACCCAACATTGCCTCTAAAGTGATTTTACACACAAAGAGGATTTTGCCATAAAATGGTTGCAGTGTTTTATTCCCTTATGATTTTTCTCTTTTTTTTGGTGATGAGGTGGATAGAGGAGTGTAGACAGAGCACAAATTAATTCAGATGGGGTTGATTTCAAAGTATCACTGTGTAATTCTACAAAATATATGATAGGTATGGAGAAGTACATAGTGAGACAGTTCAACATTTAGTGACTAACCAATTGAATTATAGTATATCCATATAATAAATACAATGTAGTCATTAAAACTCATGTTAAAGCATAGGAGGATGAACTTGAGGCATTCATAGATAAATGGATGCACCTTGAGACCATAATATTAAGTGAAATGAATCAGACACAAGTTTAAATATCACATGGTGGGACCGGGGATTTAGCTCAGTGGTTTCGCCACCTGCCTTGCAAGCACAAGCACCCGAGTTCGATCCCTGGTACAAAAAAAAGAAAAAAAAAATCACATGGTTTCTTTTGAGAAACTCAAAATATACATAAAGAGCAAAACTAAAGATAGATGAGAAGTAGGGAGCTCTTTTTCAAATGGGAAAAAGAACAAACGATGGAGGAAGGGGGAGGGAATGAAGGGAAAAGGGATGAAAAAATAGAATTAAAGAAAAAAATGGAAATAGAGCTTTTGCAAATGGAAAGGGAAGTAGGATAGAGGGAGCAGGGAAGGTGGCCACTGGGTTGGTGAGGAATAAAAATGGTGACAGGAGAACAAAGTTAGCCTTCTTCAGTAAGCCAAACTAAAACAGTAAACATAGTAGAAGTGGAACTGGAAAAGAAAGGGTAAAGTCTAGAAACCTGGGAAGTAAAATAGAAACTCTTAGGAATTGATTGGATGTACTGGGGCTATGGATGCTTGGGCAGTAAGAATGACATCATCAACTCATGGGTTCTACTTAAAGCCATAAGGAAGAGAGATTATCCAAGAGGATGTGTAATATTAAAATAGAACAGCCAGGCATGTGCCTGTAAACCTAACACTAGTTTTGAGGCCATTCTGGGCTACGTTGCAAGACCTGTCTGAAACCCCAAAGCCAAAATCCCCAAACCAAAACCAAAACCTCAAATAGAACCTTGGTGTGTTAGGCAGCCTCTAAGATAGTCCCCAGTGATTCCTGGAACTG
Organism: Fukomys damarensis; assembly: GCF_012274545.1. Classification (NCBI taxonomy): domain Eukaryota; kingdom Metazoa; phylum Chordata; class Mammalia; order Rodentia; family Bathyergidae; genus Fukomys; species Fukomys damarensis. Next base: position 16,425,120 of record NW_022900933.1, read on the forward strand.
GTATTTCTGCCCTTATTTAATCTTCTTACATATTTGAATGGAATCTAGTGCTACCAAAAAGCAATGAGATTAAGTTACAGAAGGACCACAGTTCAGTTCTCCCCAACCCTCTCAGGGAAGCAGGCCATCATGTTGTGAGTATAGAGAGAATACTGGCTTGGGAATTACAAGGTCCTGATCATTGGAAGCAGTCTCTTTCTGTTCACTAACTTGCCAAGTTATATCTCCCTGAACCTTATTTTCCTTGTTTATAAGTGGAAGTAATAATAATAATAATCCCTAAATCTTACTGGATTATCAAGAAGATTAAATTGAATGATGATTATAAAATGCTTAGTATGAGCTAATTTGGATAAATAAATTTAGTTACATATTTCTATATGATACCGAAAGCATGAAGAGCAACAAAAACTGATTAAGTTGAACTTCATTTAAAAAAGCAAAAAAGCTCTTGTGTGTGAAAGGACATTATCAAGAAAATGAAAAGATAACCCATAGGATGGGAGAAAATTTTTGCTAATTATATATCTAATAAAGGACTTTTATTTAGAATATTTAAAGAATTCCTCAACAACAAAAAGACCTCCCAGTAAAAATGGGCAAAGTGGGGGCTGGGGATTTAGCCCACTGGAGACTGCCTGCCTCACAAGTGTAAGGTCCCAAGTTCTGTCTCTGGTACCCCCCCAATGGGCAAAGGACTTAAACAGACATTTCTTCAGTGAAGGTACAAAAATTACCAATAAGCATGTAAAAATGTATTTAATATCATTAGTGCTTAGGGAAATGCAAGTCAAAACCACAGTGGGATACTGTTCAAACCCACCAGGATGGCAATAATAAAAAACCAGCAGCAACAAAAGGGGAGCATAATGTGTTGGTAAGGATGTGGTAAAATTGGAACCCTCATATACTGCTGGTAGCAAGGTGAAATGGTGTAGCTGCTGTGGCCATTTCAGTGATTCTTCAAAGAAATTAATCATAGAATATGAGATGACCCAACGTTTCCATTACTAGGCATATATCCAAGAGAGAACATGTACTCACGTGCTTATACAGGAATGTTCATTACCATTGACAGTAGCCAAGAGGGAGGGGCAACCTGCATGTCCCATGATCAGCTAACTGAATAAACAAAATGAGGTATATACATACAGTGGAATATTATTTAGCCATGTAAATGAATGATATATATGTGTATGGCACAAACACTCTAATATATGCTATAACATGGGTGACTTTGGAAAACATACTAAATGGAGGAAGCCAACCTACAAGGTCATACATACTGCAGTGTTCCTTTTATAGGAGATATCCAGGGTAGATGGATCCAAAGGAGACAGGTCATTGTCAGAGGCTAGAGGAAATATGGAATGGGGAGTGATGGAATTTTATTTTGAGATAATAAAAATATTTTGTAACAATATAGGTGATTCTGTAAGTTAAATTGCAAAACAGTGAATGCTCTTAAGTGTTACTGAATTGTGCTCTTTAAAAATTCACTTTAGGGCCGGGGATTTAGCTCAGTGGTTCGGTGGCCTGCCTTGCAAGCGCAAGGACCCGAGTTCAATCCCCGGTACCAAAACAAAACAAAACAACAACAAAAAAAATTCACTTTAAAAAGAATTTCACTTCATTAAAAAATGCTTAATATAGTGTTTGACATCTACTAAGCTATCAATAAATTTTAGATATTATTGTCCAATGTCATCTTTGTCAGCATGTATCTGTATGGTTTTGGGCATCAGTTTCTTAAGTTGAAGAATGAACTTATTGGGCTAGATGATCTCTATGCTTTTTATAGCATTAATATTTTATTATTTTAAGATAAAACATTTAATTCATACAGCAAGTATTGTGTAAATCTTAAGTAAACCCTTGGTGTCAGCTTAGAATTCCTGAGTACTGTAGTGTTTCCAGTTGAGGTTTGAAAGATAACCAAGAGTAAAATTTATTTGTATTTAAATGACTTAAAAAAAATAGATTCCTGGCCTTCCAATTCAGTTTTGTGTCAGGGATTATAAGAACAAGAAATACTGCTCATTTAAATTAAAAGAATTGTTAAGAATTATTTTTATAGTGTGTATATTCTTTTTTCTTTTGTTTTTGTTGTTTTGTTTTGTTTTGTTTTGTTTGAGACGGTGTCTCACTATGTAGTTGAGACTGACCTGGAACTCAATATGTAGCCCATGCTGGTCTCGAACTCACAGCAATCCTCCTGCCTCAGCCTCCCGAGTACTGAGATTACAGGCGTGCACCACCGTGCCCAGCTTCTTTTTGTTTTTTTGAGACCAAAAAACCATACTGCACACTTGCTGTGTAGCCTGGGCTGTCTTCAAACTCAACAGTGTTCCTCCTGTCTCAGCCTCTCTAGTGCTGAGATTATAGGCATGCACCACCGACCTAGAATAATGTGTATTATATTTACATAGTGCTATAGATCCAACCCATGGCTTCATGCATGCTAGGAAAACACTCTACCATGCTCAGCCCCTTTACTATATATATTTTTAAAGTTAAATATAAGCTTAATTTTTTTGCCATTATAAAATATGTTCACTTGCTGGGGATTTAGCTTAGTGGTTCTGTCACCTGCCTCGCAAGCACAAGTTCCTGAGTTCAATCCCTAGTACCAAAAAAGTCATAAAATATCCCACAGAAAATACAAGAAAAGCAAAAATCACTTAAAATTATACCATCCCAAAATATTTGTGGTGACTATCCATCCAAACTCTCTAAATATTTATTTATTTATTTTGGTATCAGGGATCGAACTCAGGACCTTATGCTTGTGAGGCAGGCTGCTGAACCACTGAGCTAAATCCCTGGCCTAAATACACCTTTTAACAGATACTATAGCCAGTTTCAATTGTTGCATGCCTGTAATTCCAGTACTTGAGAGGTTGAGACAGGAGGAGCACAAGTTCAAGGCCAGTCTGAGCTACAGAGTGAGACCCTATTTTTGGAAGGGAAAGGAAGGAAGAGAGAGAAGGAGGATTATATCCACATATATCCGCACATAGACAGTTAGACACATATATTTGCATGTAAGTTTTAGGTACATGCCATCGTGCTACTCCTGTTCTGCAACCCGCTTGCTTAATGTGTCATAGATGTCTTATAATACATATGGAAACAGCAAGATCATCAGTGTAATAATGACTGCAGAGTAGCTTTGTAGAGTTGTAGTTTATCATTAATTCTCTTTTAATGGACCTTTAAGTTGTTACCAGTGTTTCACTAGAGTAAATATGTTACAGTGAGCGTCTTTTGCTACATTAACGTGTATATACATTTAAAATTATATACATATTACTAAAGTAACCTCCAGAAAGACTGGTCCAAATTATATTTCAAAGAACAGTAAGTGGAAGTTCTCATATTCCTATATCTTAGCCAACCACAGCTATTTTAAGCTTTTTAATATGTGCCCATCTTATAGGTAAAAAATAGTGTTTCAGTATTTGTTACATATGTTTCTTTGGTTGATAATAAGGTAACATTTACTGACTGCTTGTTTTCCTAATTTTATGAATTTCCTCATAAACTGTAGCCCATGTTTATTTTTCTGTTGGTTCATTCTCCTGTATTTAAAGATGAAGAAAGTGAGATCTGAAGAATTGAAGTGACTTTGCCATGTAGTAATTTAGTGATAGAACCAGTAATCATAGCATGTTAGAGCTGAAAGAGAACCTTGGAGATAGAGTCCTAAGCCCGCTGATATTATAAATTCAGAAAAGACTTAAAGATCTCAGGGGACTGGCCTGGGTATTTAGCTCAGTGGTTCTGCCGCTTGCCTTGCAAGTGCAAGGTCCTGAGTTTGATCCCAATACCAAAAAAAGAAAAAAAGATCTCGGGAATTTCCAGGCATGGTGATGCACACCAGTAATCTTAGCACTTGGGAGGCTGGGGCAGGAGAATCCATGTAAGTTTGAGGCCAGTCTGGGTGATGTAGTGAGTTCAAGGAGAGCCCGAACTACATAGTGAGAGACCCTTTAACAAAAAAACAAAATCAAACAAAGAACTTAGGGAACTTTAGAAAGTATAATGAAAGAGTTCATTAATGGCAGAACCAGGAATCTGAATTCTGTATCAATGAAATCAGGAAGAGGGAAAGACAAGTAAAATTTATAAGCCTATTAGGTTTCTTTTTTTGTGTGTGTGTTTTTTTTTTTTTTTTTTTTTTTGAGACAGGGTCTCACTGTGTAGTTGAGACTGACCTGGAGCTCACTGTGTAGCCCGTGCTGGTCTCGAACTCACAGCGATCCTCTCGCTTCAGCCTCCTGAGTTCTGGGATTACAGGTGTGCACCATAGGTTTCTGAATGTATGTTTTCCCATTTAATTTTCACTTTTATTATTCCCATTTGAACATATGAGACGACCGAGGTACATAGCAATTCAGTGATTTGCCCAGAGTCACATAATTATTTATAAAAATAGGACTAGAATCTAAATCTTCTGATTCTTAATTTAGAGATAGCATTGCTTCTCAGGATAGGAGCAGGGGATTTGTTTCTTGGCTTTGCTCAAATACTCATTTGCTAAAATATGATTTGTCTCATGGAGCTTGTAAATAAAACTTTCTATTTAACACTTCATGTTGATGCTAGCCATCAGTCTGATGTTTATAACCTAAGGAATTTTTGTTATATGCAAAACAGATTAGAGACCATATCTTATACTTACTGAGTAGAGTTGAAATCTATATGCTACATGACCAAAGTTTTTATGGTAGTGATTGTATCGAAATGCTTAGGAACTGTTTTTACTCCATAGAGAATAAAATCTTAATATATAAGATGAAAATGACTTAGGTTCTCTGAAGTGTAAAATGAACCTCAAATCATCACGGGCTCAAATAGGAGCAAAATCAAAACCATGTGAATTGCATCCTCCATATCGCTAAAAAAGCCTTCATTTCTTGACAGGGCTCAAAATTTCCAAATTGTACTAGTGCTAATTTGGTTGAGACATCATCCTATAGAGATGCACAAAGTTTAGTGCATCTTTATAAAGTATCAACTTTATTGACGCTCTTGGTTTGGTTCAGTTATGTAGTTAGTTGTTAAGATCTGTGTTCTCTGAGCCTCTGCACTAAGCTACATCCCCGCTCCATTTTTTTATTATTTAGAGACAGGGTCACTGATGTTCTAAGTTGCACAGGCTGGCCTTGAAGCCCTGGTCTTCCTTCCTCAGCCTCCCAGAGGGCTAGGATTTCAGGCCTTCACCTCACACTCTGCTCATACATGTTGATTTCATCCACACAGCTGCCAGCGGCTCAGAGAACAGGCTTTGGTGGCATCAGCAGGCGGCAGCGCCAAGTGGCCCGAGGCAGCCCAGGCTAGGGCTCACACTCAGCTGTGGCTCACACATCTGCCCTTCCTTTTCCCCTGTTCTGGCCTCACCTGACTGGACAGAGCCCACCCATGGCACGAGATGACTCTACTTGACTCCATCTGTGGGATCAAAATGTTGGTCTCATCCAGAGCCACCCAGAGCCACATCTTACCAAGCCTCTGGGCCCCCAATGTGCGGTGGAGTGGGCACACAAAATTAACCCTCGGACTAATTTAAAGATGAGGGACAGGAGCTTGGGTTCCCTGCTTTGCTGCCAGACAGATGGGAATAGGAAGTGGTTGACCCTAGCAGCCACAGTCCCCAGTGCACGGGCACCAACCTCTTTGTCACCTCCACTCCAGTGCTGCCTGAACTCTCAGGTCAGAAGGCCTCTCCTTAGAGGTTCTGTCTTGGTCCCCTGCTTACACGGGGCTCGGCTGTATAATGTGCCTTCCTTTATCCTCTCAGGACTGAGTTTTAAGCTCTTCTGTTGCGCTTATCACCCTGACTTAGACCAGGGTGTTTATGCAGCTCTCCCCCGAAAAAGGTCTGTGCCTTGAGGACAGGAAGGATCTCAGATGCCCCACGACAGAGGAAAGGAACCCCACCCTGGGGCATTGGTCCTTCTGGCCTCAAGAGGGATCCTTCAGCCTGCATGGTGTGTGGTCACGATGTTTCAGAAGGAAGGGGATCGATCCTGTGGTTTTCTGTCCCCTTTCTCTCTATTCCTACTGTCTGACTATACTGGTTTGGATATGGCCACGGTAACCAGCAGTCATAGAAGATGGATTATAACCTAGCTCACATATGAGACACTGACACTTGAGTCTTCTGTTTGTGCTCCAGGAGTTGGCAGTGAATTTTCTCCCCAATATCTCCCGTTTTTCCCATGTGGAAGCTTCCAGTTTTGATGGAGACTCTCACGTTGGCTCTTCAACCCCATGGCATCCTCATCCCCTAGCAGTGACCCCTCTGACACAGCGGACTGCAATTGCAAAAATAAATACACACTGAAGCTCCCCAGGGACTGTCTCCCCTGTGAAGAGCTCTCATCCTGTGAGGATATCATCCTTCTTGAAGACACGACTCCCACTGTGTGTTCTTCAGGCGACCTTATCTGTCCTGTCCAAGGCAGGGCCTGAAGGGAAAAAGAGATGGCCGAATTTACAACAGCTACTTTAGGACGACCCAAACTAGGTATCTCTGTGGCCTGGGCTGATGCCAATGGCTTTGAAGAATCAACTGCTCATGAAAATCAATGTAGAGGCAAGGAGTGCCCCAAGGACAAAACAAGACTTACCAAAGGAAAACTGGATGGTCTGGTGAAACTGCTGAATAAATTTCAGAGTTTTCATTTAAATGATGAAGAAATCCAAAAGGATGACAGTAAAAATCACCAGAAAATTCAGAGAAAGAAGAAAGATGAGGACTGTGATTTCCTTGAACTTACTATGGTCGAAGACCCTGCCCAGCTCAGTCATCAGGAACACGAGGTGTGTCTAGACTTACCCATGTGCAAACCATCAGGAAACACAGATGTTGGCCCATTCCCAGAGCTGCCTGCGACACTGAAGGGACAGGTGAGGTGAGCAGCAGCCACAAGTCAGGCACCACAGAGCCATCCACTTCCTCAGGACACCTGGAGCACGACACCCCCAGACCACCGAGCACTGCTAGTGGGCTTGTGGGGCGGGCCTTCTGCTGGCTGCACCAGAGAGCCCTTTCCATGGGACTCTGGAGACAGGGCCCTGAGCAGGCCACCAAGAGCTGCCCTCAGCAGGCTCCACACAGAAGTCGATATCTTAGAGGCAAAAAGGTCCAGCCTGATGGATCCCCTGAGCAGTTAGGACCCCACATCCCCACATTTTCATGCTACGTGCTACCCCATCATGAAAAATATGAAGATTAGTTCTTAATAAAGCATTTGTTCTTGTTTAGAAGAAAAAAGATCTGTGTTCTACATTTCTGCTTTTTAGAGAGATGGCATAAGTGATAGGGTTAATGTTTTTAAACCTGCTAGTTACATCTAAATAAGTTGGGGAAGATGAAGAGAGTGCATATGACAGAAACTTACTTTTTTGCTTCATATAGGATTTTATAAAAAGCATTATAGAATACAGGGACCAAAAACTAATTCACTTTTGTCTAGCCTTCAGCAGTGTGTGTGTGTGTGTGTGTGTGGGTGGGGGGTGTCTCTTAAGCCTTATTATTTAAGAAATAAACATTAATTCTTATTTTTGGAATTTTTCTAATTTTATTATGACAAAAGTTGCATGTTAATCAATACAGGGATGGTTACATAACTGTGGACCATTAACTCAGTCCACTATTGAAAAACAACTCTAACCAGACGTAATTCTTATTCTAGCATCGAACATAACAGTCCTTTAAAATCTCCTTTGGAATGTTGAAAAGAGATCAGATGAAACTTTCAGAATGGTTATTTATTGAGGAACAAAAAAACCCTCCAATTTCACTCGCCCGTTGTAGCTCTACTTTCTCATTTTAATGCTCAGCCCACGGTGCAGTGGTAAAAAATGTCCTGCATCTATGGAAATGGCAATAGGAGAGGGCCATCACCTTTGTAGTTATTGCTTGTTGCAATTTGGCCTGTTTACAGACAGAATTGCTCTGTGGGTACTTCTGGTGCAGAGCAGAGGAAATCAGGATAGCAGCAAGAAATCAGCATTTACCCAGGACCTATGAATTGGCTAATTTTTTAACATGCAGTTAGTTAAGAAATGATTACAGCCAGAGGAGTCATGACCTCAACTTTTCATCAGCTCCATTGGATTGTGCCTCAGTTTGGAAATGAAGGAGGTATATGGGAAGTTTTAATTGTACCTGTGTGATTTATTCCTAGTCAGCTCTTTAATTTCTTCTGGCTGTCTGAGGTTTCCGACATGCTGTAAATTTCCCCAACTTTTTCATTATCTGCAATTTCTTTATGACTCGTGAATCTGAGTGGAGAGAGAGTGTGGATTTACAGCAGAGATAAACATGTCCATAAAGTCTGTATCTGTGTCAGTAATTGTACTGCTGTCAGTGACTGTCCTGTTTTACAGGCCTCTCTTGGGAAAGTACAGGCCTCACTACCACCAGCACTGAAGTGCTTGCTTTGATTTGCATTAGCCTGCTAGGAGATTAGGCAGGGAAGGTAGGAGAGGAATTGATACTGGACCTTGGGCTCTTTTGTTTGTTTGTTAAATGACCTCCTAGGATAACTGTATGTTGCAAATAGAACATAGACAGGCAATGCTCATTTTATAAATGAAAATGCAACTTAAATTGATATTTTTGGAATGAAAAATTCTTCCCAACTTAATTTTACACAGCACCTGTTAATGTGACTTCCCTTTCCTGTCACTCTTGGTAACTAAACTTGGGTTGGTTTGTCTGTCTGCCTTCCTTCCCTTCCCTTCCCCTTCCCCCTTTCTTCCTTTCTTCCTATTTTCCTCTTCTCATTTAAAACACTCGGTTTCTCTTTCAGAGTGTTCATTCCTTCTCAAGAGTGGGATCAGTAAAAGTTTAGATGAAGACCACCTCTGCCATGTCTTAATTCTCAGCTGTTTCACTGGCTCTTTGCCAACTGCTTAAAGTGGCGTACTGGCAAATCATTTACTATTAGAGAGAAATTCTTAATATTACAGTGGTACCTTGATACCTTGATTCACAAACTTTTTTGGGGGGGGCGGGGTACAGGGTCTCCTATGTAGTTCAGATTGGCCATGAACTCCCTTTGTAGCCCAGGTGGGCCTCAAACCTGCAGTAATCCTCCTGCTCCAGCTTTCTGAGTTCTAGGAAGGCATACACCACCACTCCCAGCTCCACAAACACTTTTGTGTGCACAATTCTGTTTGGCAGAATTTTGTTTTTGTTTGCATACTCTGTAAACAGGTGACATGTAACCACAGCTGTCTTTCCCATACAAACACAAATGTAACCATCTTCTTCAAAGTCATAAAACAAATTAAGTTTGTGAACAAGGTATCACAGTACCTATCTTTAAGAGACTCTTTAGACTTTCTTTAGTGTTTTCTTTCCTTACAGTGGTTTTGAAAGAAACTTAGGTTAAGAGCAGCCCCTTTTAAATAGGTGGAAAAGCAGACACATTATTTTTCTTCTAGTATATTTGAGATGTGAACAGATCTCTCAATAATCAAAACTGTTCTTGCATATGCTGAATTTTTTTTTCTTTTTGCCTTACTGTGGATCAAACTGGGCTTTATACATGCTAGGTAAATGCTACCATTGACCTACACCCTACCCCTTTTAAAATATTTTATTTTGAGGCGGTTTTGTTAGTTGCCCAGGCTGACTTCCAAACTTGTGCTTCTCCTTCCTCAGCCTCCTGAGAAGCTCAGATTATAGGCATGCACCATAGTTTCCAGCATATCCTGAACCTTCTTTGAAATGATTTTAAAAGGAAGTAGGTGATAATACAGAGAGTATAAGATACATGGTAAATCTCAAGCATTAGTCAACACACAAGTCTAAATAATGTAATATGAAGAATTGTCTAGTTGATTTCTTCGTACCTTTAACTTCTTCTGCTTACATTCTTTTTTGACCACAAGTAATCATGACCATCTTTCTACCAGTAGATGGGACTGAGAAGATGAAAGGAAATACAAAATTGTGCCCCCTCCAAGCTATGTGCTCAGAAAAGTATATGACCAAAGAGAAATTTGATATTATCTGGGATTTTAATTTTTTATTTCTCCTGTTACCTTAGAGTTTCTTCTTACTGAACAATGGTTAAAATCTTCTTTGGGTGAGAGGTATAATCTACTCAGACCTCTTGTCAGTTCTTCCTTTAGAACAAGGGATACCCTCCATCTTTTCTAGCTCCTTTTCTATCATGCCAAAGTGTTCTTCATGGTATAAGGTTGTGAAATTACATCACTACCTACTTCTCATTTTGGGTAGCTTCTGTGTGGCTTACTGTATATGTAATACACATGTAAAATAAACTAAAAACAACCGAATAAAACCTCCTATACTCTTGGTGATATAACTCTTAGTTTATTTTAGGAATTTAAATTGTTTTCCTTACTGAACATCCATATTGGAATTTCTTGATTATCCATTTTGATGCAGACCTTTATTTTTTCTTTTGTCTTTCATCAAATTTTATGCACTCTGATGGTAAGCACAGAAAATTTGGACCAAGTTAAGTAGTTTCATCTTATAGCTACACAAGTCAAGAGAAGAGTGAGATTTCTAGGTGGGTCTGATGATGAAAACAAACTTTCTGGTTCAAATTGGAAAGCTTGTCATTACTAAGAATACCTCTTCTAGAAAGTCACAGAGCAAGCATTTTTTTCTTCTCACTGAAGGGTAGAGTTTATGGTTGTCTGCTTCTGTGTCTGCTGCTGTCAACTATCAAGTTCAGCAAAAACAAGGGTTTAATTGGCCATCACCTCATGGCGTTGGAGGAAAATGTCCTTAAAAGAAAGCACTACAATAAAAGGTTATTGAGTCCTGATTGGTGTGCCTGGTGTTCTTTGAACTGACCCTGCAGCAAGGCTTGATAACTTTGTAGTAAAGGTTTTACAAATATAGGTGCTGGACAGAGATTCAGTCACATGTCTCCAGATTGAAAGGGAATAGGCAGCCTCTTCCTTCCTCCCCTCTTTAATCAGGCAGAGAATAGAATCCAAGAGTATCCAGGCTTGAAACTAAAGTGAAGGTTGCAGTATTGATCTGCTAACTCCTTACAGAAAGATGATTCTTGTGTGAAACCCTCATTTTCTAAGATCCAGACTTCTTGAGAGCTGTCTTTTTCTCCAATCCTTTATTATGAAAACATTTTAGACACCGTTGATCCCCCTCTTTTTGCCACTTGTGCATGTGAGTAAATTTGCTCCCTTCCCAAATATTTGATATCTTTCCACATCAAGACCTGATCATTTGACCCTAAAAATCTTATGTAGCTTTAAAAATATCAAATCAAGGTTCAGGCATTATAGGTGCCTTTACATATATCTACCCCTCCTCCATACTAAGGGTTGAACTCAGGGCCTTCGTCCTGAGCTACATACTCAGTACTCGGCCCTTTTTAAATTTTTTATATCTGAGACAGAGATTCATTAGGTTACCTGGGTTGAGTGTGAACTTTCAATCCTTATACTTCAGCTTCCTAGAGAACTAGGAGTACTTCTGCCTCAGGATCCCAGAGACCAGGATCATGAATGTGTGTCATCATACCCTGCTTTTTGGAGAGGAGATGGAATTCAGGACCCTGCATTTATGAGGCCGGCATAGCACCACTAAACTAAATCCCTGGCCCACATTTTTTTTGGAGATAGTCTCACTATGTGTTCCAGGCTGGCCTTGAGCTTGCTATGTAGCTGAAGGTGGCCTCGAACAGGCACCACTAAACTAAATCCCTGGCCCACATTTTTTTGGAATAGTCTCACTATGTGTTCCAGGCTGGCCTTGAGCTTGCTATGTAGCTGAAGGTGGCCTCGAACTTGTGGAACTCCTCTTGCTTAGCCTCCCAAGTGCTGGGATTATAGGTATGTGCTCGGCTTGCCATCACATTCTTGATAGGAGAACATGTAGTACTAAATTTTGTACTTTATCACTTTTTTCTACAGTGAATGTATATTTGCTTAAATGACTATCATTTTCCTCTAGAACATTGAGCTTCAGGTTCTCCCTGTACAGCAAGCTTTTTTTTTCATCATTGTTTATTTATTTCTTGTATTCTCTCCTTCCAGTTGAATTAGTTGTAAAATTGATCTTTTCTGCAATATCTACTCCATTCTATAGTTGGAGTAATATTTCTAAAACAAATTAACATGTGACCTCAAGCCCTTCTTAAAATTCATCAGTGCCTTCCCACTGTTCTTAGGATAAAATCAAACATTTTGTTTGGCCTTTGGCCCAGTCGTGTCTGGCCTTTCTCACACCATGGTCATCTCACTCTGTGTTTCCTTTCTGAGCATATGCGCTACAGTGTCCTAGAGAGGAAAAGGTAAGGTAAAGAATTCAGGGAACACTTCCTGGAGGAGATGAAACCTGAACTATGACTCCATGGCTAATGTTTGCATATGAGAGGAATGAATACCTTCAGACTGGGAAGCAATTTTTGAGTATGGGTTGGTTAGAACACTAAAAAGTGTAGTGAAAAAAAAAAAGTGTAGTGAGAAACGCCAGGGGAGCTAGACTATGGAGAGCCTGAGAACTAGGCTGAGGAATCGTTTTGTAAAACTTGGTAGCAGATCCTAGAGAAAATTGAAGGGTGTGGTGATAACTTCCAGAGACTGACAAAGAGGGTATTGCTGTTCAAGAGTGGAACCGTTGCTTATACTGGGTAGGATCGTGTGACTGCACAGGCAGGGACCATTAAGAGAGATTTTTGGAGGAAAAAAATAGGTAAGAATTTGTAACTGACTAGAAAAACAAAAACTATCAAGATAATGTCTAGATTTTAAGCTCTTCCAACTAGGAGAAGGCAATTTAAGTGGAACTGGGGTATGCATTAACAAAATTATAGTTTTGTTTGCTGAGGTATTGTCAAAACATCTTTGAAATGAATAAATTTGTGGATACTAGGTTATTAATTAGAATAAATTGAACTACAAATAATAGGAAATTCAAAATAATTGTGGCTTACTCTGATAGATTTTTTTCCCCTTCACAAGAAGAAAGGCTGGAAGTAGACAGGCCTAGTCAGGTAGAATAGTTCTATGGCATCATCAAGGACTAAGGCTTGTATCTTTCCTCTCCTTTATTTTTATTTTTAAATTTAATTAATTTTTTTGGTATCAGGGATCAAACTTGGGACCTTGTGTTTGTGAGGCAAGCGGCGTCCCCTCCACTTTTTTAGAACGTGGCTGCCACCCTTACGGATGCTAGAGCTCTGGCTTTCGTGTTTCAGCATAGGCTGGAAGAATATAGGAAGGGAGAAGAGCTAAAAAGCCGTCCCACAACCTGGCTGTTTTCCCTTTATCCAGACTTCCTGAAAGTCCATCCCGCAGAACCCAGTCACCTGGCCTTAGGTGTAAAATAGGATAATCTTTTGCCCTGTAATTTTGCTAAAAATTAATAAGCAGAAGGTGACAATAGATATTGGGAAAGGCAGCCAACATTCTTTGCCACCCCCAGGAAACAAAAGATCTATGCAAGAGTAGTGGATCAGCTGGCAGCAGCCAGATGTGGTGGCACGCGCCTGTAATCCCAGTATTTGGAAGGTTGACACAGGAAAATTGCCACAAGTTCGAGGCCAATTTGGGCTATTTAGTAAGTTCCAGGCTACCCTGAACTGTATAGTGAGATCCTGTGTCATAAATAAATAAATGAGAGAGAGCCAGCAGTGGCTCAGTAAAAGGATGTGAGGTTTTGGTTATGTTGACGAAGTTCCGAATTAAGTGATTTTAAAGACGCATGTGTGGACTTGATGTCTGTGACTTAAACTTTGTTCATAAAGTTTTTGATTATCTTGTTTTCTTTATCATAGGAGGTATAATCAAAAAATGTTTACATTTCTAAACAGTAGAAGTCACATTGTCATTAATTCCCATCAGAATACTCTCCCTTGCTTTTGTGAGCGTCTTTATAGGGTGTTATAAAAAAAATTACTGTGCGTGCTGCTGCTGCCAAGAGCTGTCCAATGGAAAGGCAGGCTCATAAAAGCATTACGTGTCCTTATTTACCTTATTGACTAGATCTGTCACTGTACAACCTCTGGCTCTTACCAAAAGTCAAAATAACCACAAAAAGTAAACATTTTGAATAGGTTGAATACATAAACGCAGCCATGATAGCTCAAATAAAGACACAAAGAGGACTTCCAGAACTGCTTCAGAACATGGCAAGAATGATGGGTTAAGTATTTAAAGCAAAATGGCAGGGTATTTTGAGGGGGATTCAGAACAGTATCTTCTTTTTTGGTCCTGGGTATCAAACTCGGGCCCTTGTGCTTTTGAGACAGGTGGTGGGACCACTGAGCCAAATCCCTGGCCCAAGAACAATATATCTTAAACTGTGATAAATATTAAATTTGGGAGGGCATTCACTGTATGTTGTTGTCATGCTTCATGTATGGTTGGTACTCTATAAATGAATGAGTGTATGGCCAACATATCCTTTTAAATAAATTCTGCAGATTTTTTTCTGTTTCTTCAAGGAAGTAAGTATGAGAAGGTTTTATCATTTTTAATCTTTAGGGAGTAAAACACTACAGAAATATACAGCTTTTAAAATTGCTGAGTAGAGCTGGGCGTGGTGGTGCATGGCTGTGATCCCAGCACTTGGGAGGCTGAGGCAGGAGGATTGTTGTGAGTTCAAAGCCAACCTGGGCTACATAGTGAGTTAGTTCAAGGCCAGGCTGAACTCTTATTTAAAAAAGAGTGAGACTCTTATTTAAAAAACAACCAATAAAACAAAATTGCTGAGTAGAGTCTGACATAAATATTTCTAATGTCAAAAAAAGAAATTCCTGTTTTTAAAATTTCTGCAACTAGCATGGACCATTGAATCCAAGGTTAGTTTTATTTTTTACTGTGTTTCACATAACTTTGATTATAGTAGGCTATAGAACTGTTGAATAAATGATTGGATTATTTCTGAAGCCCTATATGATGCAGCTTCAGTGAAATTTAGAAGTTAAAGGAAGAGCCGCCTGGGGTAGCAGTAGGTCTGTGAGCCCAGCTATTTGGAAGGCTGAGCCAGTCGAATTGTAAGTTCAAGTTCAGCCTAGGTAACAACAAAACCATCAACAAAAAAGCAACAAAGAAAACTATATTAATTAAAAGCAATCTTTACCTTTAGCATAATAAAATGCTTTTATGGCAGATAAAAAAGCTCTAATTGCCCTTTTATAATAGATTTTTTAAAAATTGGCAATAAAGCTAACTCCAAAGAACACTTTTCAGCAAACAGAGGAAAATAGATAGCTTCATTCAGAAGCATTTTTTGAAAACTTAGCTCAAAATGTCAAATAAATCTGTAAATGTATGCTGCTTAAAATAGTGAAAACCAGCATTTTACTTCATCTTTAAAGGCAACTCCTTACCTTCTCTGTAGTACTCTGTCTACTGCCAAATGTGCATGATTTTTGCTCTAATTATAGTGACTGGATTCTCATCCTCCCAATAGGATCAATATTAAGCCAGCCTTCTTTACCTCCTCGATCCATATTAAACCTGTCTTGCAAAGAGTCTGTTTATTGGATAATATAGCTACACTGGAGCCCTATGACAATATCTTTTGCTGCCTCATTAACTCTGGAGCATTAGAACAAGATAAAAATGCCCTAAAGCCTCTTATCTGATGTCTGGTGTAACCTGCTGAAAGCAGGCATGCCATTAGTTTATGTTAGAAATCAAATGGCCCTCTCCAGTGCAGGAAGTACTGATTAAACCTGAAGTGTCCCTGGAGAACTCTACAGCTGTCAAAGGGGTGATGGCTGTCCCTCACGAAAAGGGAAATCTGGGCTGGAGGGCCCAGTGGGACAGGGCTTTAAGAAGGAGCACGTGGCTGCCCCAGCTGTTCTGCTTTGCCTAATGAATTGTTTTACAAGAAGAGCTGGGTATTATCATCACAAGCCGCCTTCCAGAGGGACTGGAGCAGGCCAAATAATAAGCAACGTTAGTGATGGTAATTGAAACGTGATGGCTCTCCTGAGATCTTTGCAGGCCTGGAGCTGGTTGGCACTTGTGGATTTTCTTGTCCTACCAAGGCCCTATTTGAGGTGTGTCTTTCTTTTTTCCCCCTTTTTCTTTTCTTTTTTAAATCTGGTTTCATAATATTGTTGTGTGATTTTTTTTATCCTCCGGGCCACTGTGGAAATTCATTAACAAAAGCAGTCTTTGGAATGTTGTAATGGCTTTAAATACAAAAGGAATCACTGACTTTTTCATTTAAATTATTGGCTCTGCAATAGAAAAGGAGTGCCACATCTTAGTCTTTTGAGAAGAGATACTAGAGATCTCTCTGGACTTTTAAAGGAAACATTTTAAACTTAGATGAGTAATAAAAGTTCTTGATATAAAAATTTAAATAGTGTAGATGGATATAAGGTGAAAAATAAAAACTTTTATTTGCTGAAATTACCAAAGGTACCCACTGCTGCCACTTTCTCCATGAACATGACATTTTCTGTACATAGTCTTAAGTTTGTATTTGTTACCTCACACAGATGAGATCATAATACTTTTTGTAACAGTTTTCATCCTACAGTATATCTTTTGACATCTTGTCACGGTGGTATAGACCTGCTTCATTGTTTTCCATTTGCTGCAGATTTATTGTATGGATATACCAATTCAAAGCTTTTAATAGGGTCGGGGATTTAGCTTAGTGGTTCTGCAGCCTGCCTCGTAAGCACAAGGTCCCAAGTTCGATCCCCGGTACCAAAAAACAAACAAAGCAAAACAACAGCAACAACAAAACAAAGCTCTTAGTAGATGATTTGATTTGGACCTTATAAATGAATGCTTATTGTCCCAAGTGGTTGTGTTCACTGGTTTGTGTTCTGTGGTTCAGCCTGATTTCACATGAAATGATTTTCTTTGAGAGTATTAGGTTTTAGTCCGGTATTGTTTTAAAATAGGAAATGCTCAAGAAATGAAACTTTTAGGTGGTGAGTAGTATGAATCTTGTTATGAATCATTGTCTGAATATAGGTGTACTGATATGCACCTTGCTGTCTGTTGTAAATTCTTTGCTTTGTTTAATGAGAAGTATTCTGTCCCAAGCAGGTTGGAAAAACAAATCAACTTTTATGAAGGTCCTCTAAGGTATGGACTGGAGGCTTCCTCTAAAGTTGAGTGTTTCTCCACTTCACAAGTTTCAGGAATCAAGTTTTCGGTGTATTACTGAACTTGGGAAGTGATGTGTTAGCATGGAGAATTGAAGACTTAGGTTTCTTGTGTAATGGCTTGGCTAACAAAAGTAAGGTTGGGGCCCTTGAACTTTGAGGGCTTTGCTGTGGGTAGCAATGTAATGAACGAAGCAAAGCAATTTCCGAGGTGCATTTCCAGTCAGTGATGGGAGAAATCATTTGTCTTCTCAGGCAAATAAAAACCTTATTTTAGTTGAATCTGCCTTTGGTAAGAGAATCTATTTGCAAATTGAATGATAGAGATTTTTACTTCCATTTGAAGTAGAAATATTACATATCTTTTTAAAAGTCAAAGCCTTTTAGTTCCATTTTCTCCACAATTCGAAGTTCTGGTTTGCTCACATTATTAAAGAAATGTCATACGAATAAACTTTGAAATGCCAGCTAATTTAGCTTCAAGTTGCTTATATAGTATTTTTCCTGTCCGTGGTTAGTCAGTTGAAGTGATACACAATCCTTAATTTAATAATTGGGGGCTGTTACTAATAAGTTTGTTTATACTATTTATACCTAACTTTTAATTTCTTGTCCACACCAAGCCTTCAGTAGATTCAAAAGAGACAGATATATGTAAACTCTGTGCAGTTCAAACTGGCCTTGAACCCACTATGTAGTCCAGGCTAGTCTCAAACTCGGTGATCCTCCTGTTTCAGCTTCCAGAGTGCTGGGGTTATAGGCGTGTGCTACCATGCCCAACTTTTCGGAGGTCCTTTAAACCTGTGGTGTTCAAAATGGTAACAACTAGACATGTGTATTTGTGTAAAGTTAAATTTAAATTTAATCCTTCATTTTCACTAGTTAGATGCTCAATAGCCGTGTACAATTAGTGGCTACAATATTGGAGAGCATTGCTCTAAACTGAGTCAGCAAACTACAGCCTGTAGCCTATTTTTGTTTTCTCTGTGAGGTAAGCGTGTTTTTTTTTTTGTTTGTTTGTTTACATTTTTCATAGGGTTATAAAAATGAAAACAGAAGATCATAAAACAGTCTGTATGTGACCCACAAAGCCTAATTAATATATTTCTGATTGACCTTTTATAGAAAAAGTTGCTGATCCTTGGACCTGTGCCAACTTTTCTTGATGATTTAGGTTTCTAATCAAGTTAGGTGAAGTGTTTTCCTAACCATCAGAAAGGAGACTGAGTCCACTAAGCAAATCTATTCAGAACAGAATTTCTTACACTGGAGGTAAACTGTGGACTGAGTCCATCAGTTCCTTGGAGCTAGCACAAGTGGAATGAACACTTGAAATAGGTAAAATACTTTGTAACATAAATTAGCAGCTTGCTATAAGCATGTGAATAATACCTATAGCTTAACAGATCGTCATTCTGATTTTGTACAGTATTTCCTCTAAGTACTATATTTTGTATGTTTCTTTGAAAGAAATATAATGATGTATTTCAGTGAATGTACTTCAACTTCTAACAAAGAATTTACTGTGAAGATTAAAAAAAGTTGTTCAAATTATTTGACTGTCAAATTATCTGTCTCCTAGAAAGAATGAAGCAAAAAGATTCCTCTGCTGATATTCTCAGCATCTGAGAAATAATCTTCCCATGCCAAATGTAACTCAAAAATTTCTCATTATATGTGAGGCTTACAAAATGTGCTTATAAAACTAGCATCTGGCACTTCTGTGGAAAATTAGTCAACTTGTTGCTTTCAGAGAGGACCTTGACATTTATGTGGTAACTTTATGAATTCCCAAGTTTGTGATTATCCGAAGCATATCATTTTTTCTCTAAAATGCAGGAGAACATGGTTTTTAGAAAATTAAGTTACCCATTTAGGCTTTTGATATAAAGTATTCCATAAGTAGAAATAACTGAAGTAATTCTCCCCCTAAAATAAATGTTACACCTCAGTGTTATTAGTAGTAACATTAATCTGCACTTGCGTAAATCTTCGAACTGAAGAGACTAATGCCAGATTATGGGCTGTGAGGGTCAAGAAGAGAAATGAACCACAGAAAAGTCACAATCATATTAGCCTTGCAGAAAGAGGCAAGTGGTAGAGCAAATAAGGGAGATAATTGTGAAGCAGTATCCTGAGATGGACTCTTCATAAAATAATAGCTTCTTTCCAAAGAACTCTATAAATGGTAGGACATTTTTATTCCTGGGTAAAAAATCAATGCAAATTTTATTACTTAAATCTCTTTTTTTTTATTATTATAGTCAGTTATGGCGTCAACAGCTTCTCATGTTAGAACTTTAAGTAAATTTCTGAAAACTGAAAAGTTCCTCTGATACTTCAGTATTGTCACCTTTGACTCTCTCTCTCTCTCTCTCTCTCTCTCTCTCTCTCTCTGTCTCTCTGTCTCTCTGTCTCTCTTTCTTTTCAGTACTGGGGATCAAACTCGGGACCTTGCACTTGTGAAGCAGGTGGCAGAACCACTGAGCTAAATCCCCAGCCCCAACCTTTGCCATTCTTGACCAACTCATCTCTAAGTCTTCTTCCTCTTCCTCTTTCAGTTCTATCAGTTGTATGTGTGCCCTCTAAACTTTTGCCACCCACTGGCCTTGTCAGTACTAACAGCGTACTTACTCCTTTCACTGTCTGTGAAAACAGTGTCCTTGAAGTCACATACTGCCTCCTTCTGTAGGGAATGGCAATCAATACCTGCTTGTGAGGCCGGGCGTGGTGGCACATGCCTGTAATCCCAGCACTCAGGAGGGTGAGGCAGGAGGATCGCTTGTGAGTTTGAGACCAGCCTGGGCTACATAGTGACTTCCAGGTCAGTCTAACTACATAGTGAGACCCTGTCTCAAAAAAACAGACAAACAAACACCTGCTTGTTTTCAGTAAGACATTCCAGGATATTTCTTACATAGTGAAGGATGAATTTCTTCTAAAATTGGCAATCACCACTTTGAGATCTTTGTCCATAGCATATTATGATACCATTGGGAACATGGCACATTTGTATGCCTTGAGTTTGTATTTTTACACCTGAGTTGAAAACTCAGAAATATCAAGGGGCCAGAGATGTAGCTCAGTGGTGCTGCTCCTGACCAACAAGTGCAAAGTCCAGAGTTCAATCCCCAGTATTGAAAAAAAAAATTAAGGGAAAGGACTATCTGCGTGAACAATGAAACTTTAAAACTCATAAAAGGAAACAGGCATTAGATGTGATATCAAAAGCATAAGCACACACACAAAGCATAAGCATAAAAGGAAGAAAAAAATTGAGTTTCATTAAAGTTTAAAAACTTTTGGGGCCTGGGATTTAGCTTAGTGGCACCGCACCTGCCTGATAAGGGGAAGGTCCTGAGTTCAATCTCCGGTATCCCCCCAAAAAAAATTCAAAACTTTTGTGCTTCAGAAACATCATTAAGAAAAATGAAACAGTTTATAAGGCGGGAGAATATATTTGCAAGTCATTTGGAGGCTTACATGCAGAATGTATATAAAAGCTCATGACAATAATATGACAACCTAGTTTTTAAAATGGACAAAGGAGGCCTGGGGAGTTAGCTCAGTGGTTTCACTGCCTGTCTCACAAACTGAAGGACCCCAGGTACCAAAAGCAGGGGGGAAAAAAACGGGCAAAGGATTTGAATAGACACTTGTCCAAAGAAGATACAAAAGTGGCCAATAAGCACATGAAAAGGTATTCAACATTATTCGTCATTGGAGAAATGCAAATCAAAACCATGAGATATCACTTCACATTCACTAGGATGGCTCTAACAAAAAAGATGAGCAATAATAAGTGTTGTTCAGGATAGAAAGCAGTTGGAACCCTTGTGCACTATTGATAAGAATGTAAAATGATATAACTCCCATGGAAAACAGTGTTGTAGTTCCTTAAAAGAGAATTACTATATGATCTATCAATCCCAATTCTGAGAGTATATCTCAAAAAGAATTGAAAGCAAGATTTAGATATGTATATTCCTGGCAGGATTTTTCACAATAAAATGTATTTACAAGCAGTGGAATATTATTCAGTCTTAAGGAAAATCTAACATATAATCTTGAGACTGTTACAATAAGTGAAACAAGCCAATCACAAAGAGATAAATACTGTATGATTCCACCTACATGAGTGAGTGTAATCAGATTCATAAAGACAAAGAATAGAACAGTGATTGCCAGGGGCTGGGAGAAAGGAGAAATGAGAAGTTACTGATTAATGGGTACAGAGTTTCAGTTTTGCAAGTGAAAAGTTCTGAAGGTTATACATTGAATGAATATACCTAACACCACTCTTAAAAATAGTGAAGGTGGTGAATTTTATGTATATGAATTTCAGCAGTTTTAAAAAGAAATGTGTTGGCTTTTGGTATGTGAATACATCTGGTTTTTTTAATTACATAAGAAAAAAAATTAAACTTGTCCGGAAAGCCCAAAAGGATTCAAAAAAGTGCCTGTTTCTAATTGAGAACCTTCTCTTAAAAAAAAAAAAAATGTATTTTTTATTCCACTTCCTTCAGGTCACTAATAAGTCTCTTCTACTTATCTTCCCTTTATTTTTCCCCAAAAGAGATTTAAAATAATCTCGTGATCCTCCTTGTTACATATTTTAAATCTGGGGCCCTACCAAGGGTTAGTTTTTAGGACTTGGATTTTTATAATATTTAAAATATTTATGATGGGTTATTATGAAAAACAATGTTCTAGATCTTGGGTGTCAGAAATACATAAGCATCTCTTTAAGGCACTAATAAACTAATTATTGCTTGCAGTGTAATAAAGAAAATACCAAGCGCCACATGGGTAGCATAGAAGTTCACACCTGAGAGAGCAGCGTAGTGTCTAAAGGTGAATGGAGACAGTCTTTTAGAAAGTGTTTTTGTAAAAGTGGTATTTAAACAGGAGTGAAAGAAACAAGTCATATATCATCAGAGGCAAAATGCCTTCCTCCTCGCTGAAAGAGACCATGTAAAATACTCTGTGTAGCAGTTACTATTTGATTAGCCTGCACAAACCCTTTTTCTCATATTCATTTATTTTCTTGCTGGCAGTCCATTTTGTGAGTACAGTACAAAGTGCTGCTTGTTTGTCCCTTTTCCACATAAGGATTAGTAATTAAGCAGTTAGGCGAATCTTGCATCATCATTTGTTCACCAGGCTATCAGCAGCCTCTGAATGCTTACCCTGTTAAGCCTGCGTGTGGCAACAAGGAGATAAAGTAGCCACTGTCAAGCATCTGTGGTTTAGGGCAGTAGTGGTGAACCTATAGCACGCGTGCTGCAGCGGGCTGTTTGTTACCATTGGAAGCTGTAAAAGATTTGCCACCCCCAGCCTAGGGTGAGTTTGACTTGGACCTTGGCGGTGAATTTGATTATTTTTGTTTTCTGTACAGACTGGATTCACTACCTATCAGAATCTCAAAAACCCTTAATTTTAACAATATATTGATTTTTCTATTTTTTTAATGTCTTCTCTATGTTAAATGTTAACCTCTTTTAAGACATGCAGTGATGATTTCTGAATTTTCATTAAGTGCAACTCATTGTTGAAGCACCAAAGTAGTTGGCTGTTACCACAGCTAATTTTTATTTAGATAAACAAAGATTCTTGAAAAAGATTAGCCAGGCCAGGGGTGGTGGCACGCCTGTAATCCCAAGCACTAGGGAGGCTGAGGCAGGAGGATTGCTGTGAGTTTGAGACCAGCCTGGGCTACATAGTGAGTTCCAGGTCAGTCTCAACTACATAGTGAGACCCTGTCTAAAAACAGAAAAAAGATTAGCCAGAAGAGTTTTTAAAATCACAGCAGCCCTGTTGTATATCAGTTCTGGCTTGGCAGACTTTGACCCAAGGCTGTGCACTGTTTTATTATCCTCAGCTACAGAAGGACACATACTTACAGCACCACTTTTGTAACAGATATTTTTATAACTCCACAAAATGTTTAGACTGGCGTAAAGCAATTCTCTACATTCATAGGTATTAAAATACTCTGGCAGCTGTCTTCGTTTTGCCTTCCCGTTGAGATACCATGATGAGATAAGACTGCTTCAGGCCTGATCGGCACGTGAATGAGATTGGGCCTGGTATTCTCACATTATTGACAAGGGTCTTGGTCATTATAAATAGGAAAAATCTTGGGGGAGGGATTCCCATTATAGTCATTCCAATTCAATTCCAGTAATCTTGTTTTTCAGAAACTTCTACTTCAGAATAAATTCTGTGCGATCAGATAAGAAGGATAAGTGCTATAAAAATATCTTTGCATTCTAACTAAAATAACTTAGCTTGTGACCTAAGGTAATCAATCTCCTTATTGAAGAGTTTGAGGTATTGATTAAAGTTAAGAGAGAACCAAGGTGGAAGAAACCTATAGGTAAACTGGTATCAAGGCACAGTGGTATGGGATAGAGACTGCTCTCGAAATAGGCTTCCAGCAGTCTCTGGATTCAAGGTCCTAGTCCTCAAGAGGAGACCCAGGGTGCGGGAAAGTCTCATGTTATGACCTCAGCAGCTGTCTGATTGCTCATTAAGTGCTCTGTGCTTGCTTCCAAGTGTCTCAAATTCTTTTAGCTGAGAACAACTTACAATTTGAAATATTGTCCCCATTTCTTTAACAGAATACTTGAGACTCGGTCACTTAAAAGAAATTTATTTAGCTCACAGTTCTGGAGGTTGGAAGTCTAAGGTTGGGTGGTCGTATTTGGTGAGACACTTGTGCTGCATCATACCATGGCAGAAAAAGCAAGGGCAAGAGGGTACATGCAGAAGGGCAAAATGTGGGGCAGCCCACTTTTGCAAGAATAAACCCATTCCCACAAGAAAAGTATTAATTCCTCTTGGAGGCCTCACCCAACACTGCCACAATACCAGTCAGATTTCAGCCTGAGCTTTATTTAGAGGGGACAACTCGTAGCAGTTTGTTGCTGAGAAATATCCAGCTTTCAATGTCAGGCAATTGTTGGTGCAATCAATTTGGAAAACGGCAGGATTTACTAAGACTGTTCCTACATGTACCCTGTGACTTGGTAGCTGCAGTGCTAGATGTATACCGTAGAAATGGAAAAGCATACGTACATTCGTGTACCAAAAGCTACATACAAAAGCTTCAGAGCAGCACTATTCATAATAGACCCAAACTAGAAACCATCCAAAGTCTGTTAATGGTAGAATTAATAAAAAAATACAATTATTTATTATACGAGAATATAGTAGAATACTCATAGCTATGTAAACAACATGAATGAGTTGCAGGAACATTAAACTGAGTGAATGTTGCTAGACACAAAACAGCTATTATATGATTTCACTTATATAATGTTCAAAAGCAAAGCTGATCTCCAGCAATTAAGTGAAAGTAATAGTTGCATTGGGATTGTGGTGATCCCTGGGAGGGGTCATGAGGAGGGAGACTTCTAGGTGCTAGGAGTGGTTCTTTATGTTCATGTGTGACTGTTACATAGGTGTGTGATTTTGTGAAATTTCTCATGTATACTTAGGATTTTTACATTTTTCTGTATATATATTACACTTTAAAAAATTAATTTCAGGGCAACCCACTTTTTGGTTCTGCTTCTGTCCCTCTCAGACAGAAGCTTTCTTTCCCTCAATAAATTTTTCCTACTCTTAAAAAAATTAAGTTCAAGACAAAGAGTGGCTGAGATAAAAACCGAAACAATTCACTTTCAAGTCTAATAGCCAGTCTGTCTTTAAATTGAAATGACAGCTCTATAGCCTTTCTGGTTTAATATGGGAAGCTCATGAAGGAAGGGTATTGAGTATCGATAGTTTTCCAGAAAGGAAAAGAAGATGTTGAAGATGAAGGGAACCAACCTTCCCACCCATCTTTTCTTTCAGAGTATCTTTTGAGCAGCCCTTATATAATGGGATAAGGATCATAAAAGCTATTTTCTGGTGTGTTTTGGTCATTGGCACCTGTGAATGTATATAACTTTTTGTGCCTTAAATGTTTGTTTGAAATATAATATCATTCTAAGTATTAAATTTTTGCCACCAGAGCATCAAAAGATGCGGTAAACACTGGCATAGAGAAAGGATGGTGATAAATGTGACTCAGTAGATGGCAGTATTCCCTTTGAATTTGTTAGTTAAAATGTGGGTAGAGGGTGGGGGGACTCTTAGCAACTTTTTTTAAGTAGGAATAAAAGTGTCAGACAGACCAGAAAGAATGTTTAATTATTTTTTGCATTTGTTCCTTCATGTAGTCATTTTGATTTTGAATGAGTCAGTAATATTTGAAGTCTACAAATCTAGAGGACATATTTTTTCCACAGTAAATCCTAGAAAGATTGTTATATATAGTAGCTTATGACTGTAAGCCCAGTTATATGGGAGGCTGAGGCGGGAGGATCACAAGTTCAAGACCAGCCTGGGCAACCTAGCAAGACCTTTTCTCAAAAACAACAATAATTAAAAGGACTGCTGTGTAGCTGAAGTGGTAGAGCACTCCTGGGTTCAATCCCTAGGACAGGAAAAAGAATATCCCTTTGATGGTGACAGTTTCTCAGACTTTCCTTGTTTTTGAAGCCTTTACAGTTTTGTTTGGTGTTTTGTTTTGTTTTGAGACAGGTTCTCACTCTGTAGTTGAGAATGACCTGGAACTCACTAAGTAGTCCAGACTGGTCTCGAACTCACAGTGATCGTCCTGCCTCAGCCTCCCGAGTGCTGGGATTATAGGCGTGCACCACCATGCCTGGCTAGCCTTTACAGTTTTAAGGAGTACTGGTCAGAATGTCTTTCAGCTGGGATTGTCTGATGTTTTTCTCATGATTGTGCTTCGTCTTTCACTGCATACACTAGGCGATATAGGGAGGATGCCCTTAATCATAGTGAGCTCTACAAGGAAAGCACATTAGGATTTGAAAATATTGACTGGATAATCAAAGATAAGCATTGACAGCATTCTTTGGTGGCATTGAAATATTGACTGTATTTTAAAATACTTTATCATTTCTCATAGCAAGCCCATTCTAATTCTGAGTAGAAGTAGGAGTCTAGGTGATAAGATCTACTCAAGTCCCTAAATCTGTTTCTCTTCTAATCGCGCCTACTGGGGCAGTTAGGGTGAGTTTTAATGTTACTCCTAAGAGCTTTATTTAATCTGTATTGGCCTTTTCTTAGTAATGGGCAATTTTGGGTGAACTGTTAATTGGTTTAAATTGTGGAAGTTATACACAAAGCTGCTTTGTTACTCCAGCCTAGAGCAGTGTAAGATTAAGATGGTCTGGCTTAGTTACGATTGCAAAATGAATGCTTGAGAAGTATTATTTTTAGTGGTTTTGGTTTGTATTCTAACCTGGTGTTAGTTTAACTCTGCTAAGAATTATTGTCTTTTAAATCACTGAGGCCCTCAATTCTACTCCATTAAGGGCCACTGTTCTGCCAATCAAAAAGCAGCACCCTTGAGATTGATTTTCGTCTCAGGCTAGCAATGGCTGCCTAGTGATAACATTTCCAACTCTTTTATGTAAACAGAAAGCAATCAAATAAGTACTAATCCAAGGCTTATGTAGACCCAAATCCGGTGACCAGAAGATTCTCTGCAGGGTGCGTCCCTGGCTCTTTGCCATCTAGAGTAGCAGGCAGCCTCTCTTCTTCTGGGAAGGCTTGCCTGCTGCCTGTTAGATTTGACTGTGCTAAATCCAAAACACTCTAGCAACTCCTGAATGGCATTCAAAAAGACACTTACATTTCCATAAATAAATTAGGAATGCAGTGGTTTCTTTGGGCTAATCAGGGCAGGCTGATAAACCTTGCTAGCTGTTTAATAAATGAATTGTGACTGATTACCTATTAATATGGACGCCTCAGGAATTCACCCTGGGGAAAGCAGAGCAGTGAAATAGAGAGGGGCCTGGCCCCTTGGGAAATCAGGGCTTCATGTTTGCAGCTTAAATATCTCTGTGAAGTATCAATAAGGAGGTAATTGAATTTTGAACACAAACATGAGCGCCGGATGGATGAAAGGGGGAGGGGGACCAGATCATCTCTTCTCTGCCCCTTCATTCTCCCCTCCCCTTTTCCTTAGAGACCACTCTAGTAAAGATAGATGCTAAATCCATTAAATAAAGATTAGACTCTGTCGTAGTAGAAAATGGCAGCTTAGCTAGATCCCTGGGCAAATTGGGGCCTTTTGCAATACAGAAAATTAAAATATACATTTTTAACAAGTGTGCTATCTTGCTAGCAATAATGGCTGGCTAGCTTGTGGGGTTTATTCCTCCTTTGGATTGGCTTTTGCTTGGACAGATCACTTTCTCTTGTATTAATGCCAATCTTTTCTGTATTCCTGGAGCAGAAGGGGCTGGGTTTATTTATATATTTTTAAAGCTTCTGTTGAGGCCTTTTCTCTAGCATCCTGCTTGTAATCAGAGGAGTGGGAAGGAGATTAGTGTCCCATGAATTGACGGCAGATAAATGTTCCCCCTCCCCTTAACTGGTGGGTCCAGCAGAGCCCAATCACTTGTATTTCAGGGATGATTGGAGACGGTACAGCCAAGCAAGAAATGGGCTAACAGTATGAAATAAACATTGATGTTTTGGTGCAGTTTTACTTGGCTTTATTTCCTCTAGATAAGGTTATTGATTTGCTTTGTCTTCCTATTGTAAGCCAGATCATATTAATGTAGGAAAAGAATTGACACCATTTGATTACAGATCATAATACTTACAGTCTTTCAGCAATAACAAAAAACAGTCATCAAGCCTTAAACACTTTTGTTATCTTTCTGTGAATACCCAGTATTGGTTTTCTGGTCTAACTTTGTTTATATGTCAATGAATCTGCAGCTCTAATAACCCATTTGTAAGGCTTTAGTTGGTCAGTCTATCAACAAGTATTAATTGAGCATCTGTTAGGTGCCATGGTGAGTGGTTAAAAATAAGTCTGGCTGGGCATGGTGGTGCATGTCTGTAATCATAGTACTTGGGAGGCTGAGACAGGAGGATCGCTATGAATTTGAGGCCAGTATGGACTACATAGTGAGTTCAAGGCCTGAGCTACACAGTGAGTCCCTGTCTCAGAAAACAAAACAACAAAAAGTCTGTCTTCTGCTACTACAGGTTCATTCTGTCTATCTGTCTTCTATCTGTCTCTCTATTAGGTCAGGGTCTTGCTATATAGTTCAAGTTGGCCTTGAACTCGCTATATAGCCCAAGCTGGGCTTGAAATCGTGGCAAGCCTCCTGCCTCAGCCTCCTGCGCACTGAGATTATAGGCAGGCACCATCACACCTGGCTTAGATATAGTATTTAAAAAAAAATAAAGTTAATCATGACAGATGTCTTATAAAAGTTCTTTGGCTTTTTGTGTCCTACAAAATAAAATTTAAGTTCCTCAGGCTTCTACAGAAGGATCTTCCTAACAGTGGCCTAGTCTTTCTCTCCTGTTTCATTTGGAAAACTTTTACTTGTCTATCCATCAGGCCATTTCAGATAAAATTTTGTCATCACTCAGTGTGGGTTCTACACTTGAGGCTTTGAGGATCTTCCAAGGGAGATGAAATATTTAACTTGTGAGTCTCAGTAAACTGGACTCAGTACATCATTTGCCAGGTGATGTTGCAGATGTTTCCAAACTTCAGAGATATCTTGATGATCAAGGTTTCAGCGGTTTGTCTTTATGGCATTCTCTCTGTAAGTTGAACTTTGGCAATGGTGGAGGAAATCTATCCTTTTATTTTATTTAGTAGTTTTTTTGTGTGAGATGCTAAGGATCAAGTCTTTTTTGTTAATACAGGAACAAAAGAGCAACGTAAAGGGGCACAGGGCTATCTTACAAGCCAAGGAGAGATCCTTCCCTTGTTCTCAGAAGGAACCGACAGTTGGATCTTGAACCTCTATCCTCCAGAACTGTGAGAAAATAGAATTTTGAGGGCTGAGGATTTAGCTCAGTGGCACCGCACCTGCCTCCAAAGCACAAGGTCCTAAGTTCAACCCCAGTACCAAAAAATCAAAAAGAAAATAGAATTCTGTTGTTTACACTGTTCAGCTTATGGTAGTTTATTACAAAAGCCCTAGCAAACTAATATACTCTCTATTTGTTAGGGTGCTTTTGTCCACACATTACAAATAAGTAAAATAGTTTGAAGGATAGGATGGTCAGGCTTAGTAGCACTTACTTGTAAAAGCAGCACCCTGGAAGACTAAGGCAGGAAGATCACAAATTTGAGGCCAACCAGAGGGCTACTTAGAGAGTTTAAGGCCCACCTGGATGCATAGTGAGATCTGTCTCAAATAAGTAAGTAAATATAAAGATGTTCCATGTAACAACTAGTCCACAGGTAGAATGATTCTTTGGTACTCATTATTAATTAGTTCCAGGAAGCGTGACAGGTATTAAAATCAATGAGTACCAAACAGTTGTTTGGGGTGGAAAGAGTAGGAAGTCACATAGCAATCAACAGTGAAAAGTTCTAGCCCGTAATCAAGTACTAAACAAACAACAGATACCAGGAGAAAATTTCACATCCCAACGAGTACCAAATTTGACACATTTTAAAGTGCTTGATGAGTATCAATGTTTGACTCTACTTCATTTTTAGGAATGGTTAATTTAGTGACTTAGCATTGCCATCAGAGACCCGTTCCATCTTTCCGCTATGCCACCTTCAGTGTATTCAGTTCCTCTTAGGTTGGCTTTCATTGTAGTTGCAAGACAACTAGTATAGTCTTCTATGTCATATGCTAGCAGTAGAATCCCTAGATAGAAAGGAAATTGTTTGCTCTCCCCGTGCATCATCTTATCATTGAGAAACCCCACAATGGTGATCATGTTCCTGTGACTAAGTCAGTTCCTATCAAGAGGAATGAGACTACCATGATAGGCTTAGGTGGGCCAATAAGGGTTTAACCTCCAGAGTTGAAATGATCCCGGCCTCCCCCAAGTATGTGATCACCCTGTACCTGAAGTAAACCATGATTTTGTTGATAAAGAATAAGTTAGGGAGGGCTGGGGTAGAGAACTTGCTTAGTATGAGTAAAAACCTGGGTTTAGGGCCGGGGATTTAGTTCTGCGGTTCGGTGGCCTGCCTTGCAAACGCAAGGACCAGAGTTCAATCCCCGGCACCAAAAAAAAAAGACCTGGGTGTGATCCCTAGTACCAGGAAAAAAAAAAAGAATAAATTAAGGGATGATTTTGGGTTAACTATGACCCCCAAAAGATTTTTTTAACAGTTGTTAAGACAGGCAATAATTCTAAAGTGAAATACATAACCAAAACTAAACCTGTTCAGATATCAAGGTACTGACTCATGTTGAAAAATTTATAAGGTTTTGGCTCGGTGCAGTAGTGCCTGCCTATAATCTCAGCTCTCTGGGAGGCTAACACAAGAGGGTCACATGTTCAAGCCCAGCCTGGGCAATTTAGTGACTTGATGAGACTTGTTGTTGCAAAATAAAAAACAAAAAGTGCAAAGATCCAATAATCAATCCCCAGTACGAGGGAGAAAAAAAAAAGATTTTCTAGTTTGTTTAGCTTAAGTCAGTCATTCAGTATGTATATTGGGTTTTTTTGTTTTGTTTTGTTTTGTTTTTGGGGGGGTACCGGGGATCGAACTTGGGCCCTTGTGCTTGAGAGGCAGGTGGCAGAACCACTAAGCCAAATCCCTAGCCCTGATCAATATGTGTGTATGTGGGTGTAGTGTGTATAGCACTGGGATTGTAGAGAAAAATAGCAAAGCTATTCTTAGAGTTATCTCAGAAAGTAGTAGGGAAGGGCACCTATCTCAGGGTCACAGAAAGTAATCTTGAGGTGTCTTTGAGATTGAACAGTGAGGATGTGGAGGAAGGGTCGCTTCCACACAGAGCAGTGAGTAAGTGACAATCTGGAAATGGTAAATGCAAAGGTATGAAGCAGGCTGCATTTGGGAAAGTGAGGAGATGACTGTGGAAAGCTAAGGAAAAGCCTGGTCATGCTTGTGAACCATGGTGTTCTCCCAAAGGCTTTGTGTGACTACTGACTACTGAAGAAAAGTACACCCCTGCCTTGGAGGCCTGAGCTCTGCTGTCAAGCTAGGCAAGGACTGTACTACTACTGAGCTACATGCCCAGCACTTTACCTTTTAAAATTTTGAGACAGGGCCTTGCTAAGTTGCCCAGGCTGGCTTGAACTTGCAATTCTTTTGCCTTAGCCTCCTGAGTATTTGGGATTACAAGTGTTTACCACCGTGCCTAGCCTCTTCTCTTTTTAAGAATGCCTGGCACATTATAGATACTCGTGACCAGTGGGCAAGTGGAGAACAGGGATACCAGTTTTAGAAGATGTGATAAAGGAGTTATACATGGCTCTCAGTTTTTAACAAGTAGTTTCTTATTTGTTGTATTAATCCAAATAAGAAAAGGTACTATTTGACGCTAGGAGATATTTGTTTTTAACATGTTGTTAACATATTTAACATCTCATTTGCTCCTGGGCATTCTGAAACATCATTTTAACAGTTGAATATAGGTTTACTAAATAACTTAAATATATGAAAATAAATAGATATGCTCTTTCAGTCACTTGTAGACAGATACTCCACCTCGTGAATAGGTATATTTCTGTCAGTTACTGATAGCTGTCATTTCCTGATATTTGCCTGACACTGCCCAGTAGACACCTTATCCATATCCTTATCTAGCTCCTGTGGAGTAGCTACTGTCATCTTCATTGCACTAGTGAGAAAGAGAGGGGTTCTTGCCCAGGGTTACACAGGTATTAAATGACAGAACCAGGATTAAACTCTCAGGCCTGAGTGTTCTAGAGCCTCTGCTCCTTAATGTGCTTGCTGATAGTAGCCTTACCCTCTTACCATGTGTCTGGGGAAGTCCTTTGGTCTTGGCCCTGGTTGGTCCCTAAGGCTTCCATCAGCACTGCCATGAATTAGTTTCTTCTTCGTGCCAGTTCGTTTTTTTTGTTTTTTTTTTTTTTTTTTTTTTTTTTTTTTTTTTTTTTTTTTTT
>NW_022900933.1:16457354-16470993 GCF_012274545.1 Fukomys damarensis
TTTTTTTTTTTTTTTTTTTTTTTTTTTTTTGTTCCGGGGATTGAACTCGGGTCCTTGCGCTTGCAAGGCAGGCTACCGAACCACTGAGCTAAATCCCCAGCCCCTGCCAGTTCTTATTTTCCCCTTATCCAGCTAACTACTAGACAGACGCCCATTCACATGGGTAGGCTAAAGGAAGAGCCTAATCCAGGCCCCTTTTTTGCTAAATTGTGATTTGCTAGTATTTTTAGAGCTCTGGACTTATCAAGAAAACCAGACCTAGGGACCACTTTTGACTAGATGGAGAAAATTTGAGAACAAGCCCTGCCAGTTCTTATTTTCCCCTTATCCAGCTAACTACTAGACAGACGCCCATTCACATGGGTAGGCTAAAGGAAGAGCCTAATCCAGGCCCCTTTTTTGCTAAATTGTGATTTGCTAGTATTTTTAGAGCTCTGGACTTATCAAGAAAACCAGACCTAGGGACCACTTTTGACTAGATGGAGAAAATTTGAGAACAAGCCCTGGACCATCTTGTGTCCCATTCTAAGAAATTTATCATTGACAACTCATTCCCTTGAGAAAGGATCTCATACGAAGACAAAGAGCAAACTCCAGGTTTGGTTTGAAGGTCAGTTACTGTGCAAGTGTATACATGATTAGGCATCCTGACTCTTCTCGTGTCCAGAGAATATGCTTCATTAGTACTGTCTAGTTCCCCTCCCAAACCTAGCTTTGCAGTTACTTGTCAAAATGTCCCCTTTGCCTTCCACTAGGCTCTGGTTTGACATTTTAGGAAAGCATATGAGAAGGAAGAGGCCACACAACCTCTTAGTTTCAGCCATCTCTTTTTGAAGATCAAGTGCTATCTTCACCAAAAAGTTAAATTTAGCTGTTGTTGCTTTCGATGCTTTTGTTTCTGTTTGTCTCCACCTCTCTCTCTGTCTCTCTCTCTCTCTCTCCCTCTCTGTGTGTGTGAGTGTGTGTGTGTGTGTGTGTGTGTGTGTGTGTGTGTGTTTTGTACCAGGAATTGAACTCAGGACCTTGTGCTTGCGAGACAGGGGGTGTGGAACCACTGAGCTAAATCCCCAGCCCTCCACCTCTATATATTTGTAAATGCACAAGTCCACGTGAAAGGAAATGGTGGTGTTAACTCAAGCTGCTGTGCAATGTAGCTGTGCATGGAATTATTTATAGACCCAAATACTTTCTCTATATATATTTTCTACAGACTAAAAGCACTTAGATATCCCAGAATTGCTGCTGTTCTTCCTTAGCTAGATAAAAAAAGCTTTAATTCCAGTTGAGCATGGCCATGCATGCTTGTAATCCCAGCACTCTGAAAGTCTGAGATAGGAGGATCACAAGTTTGAATCTAGCCTGGGACGACTTAGTGATTTAGTGAGACCCTATCTCAAAGTAAAAAATAAAGTGTTGTGGATGTAGCTAAATGGGAAGGCCCTGGTTCAGTCCCCAGTGTCAAAAACAAAACAAACAAACAAACAAACAAACAAACAAAATAAAAGCCCTTAGTGTTTTTCTATTGACTTTATGTAGTTGCATATACTGAGGTTTTCAGATCTCTAGGTGAAGATTATTTTTATATTAATTATTTATTTAAAAGAGAAAGCATTTAGCTTTTGAAAAAAATTTTGTATATCTTTTTCATTTTTAAAAAAATCTTTTATATCTTAGGTCATACTGTTTTTCACAAATCTCGTCTAGTTAATATCAACTCAACATTAATTAACTTAACTGTACTTTCCCCAAGCACTAATGGAAATACTGGATTATAACCAATCTAATACTCTCTGGACATTCTATTACACACTTTGCTCAATGTGATTTAAGGCAGTTTATAATCACTCCTTGCAGTCTTGAGGCCAGTTTTCAATTCATGAGACTCATATATCCTGGCTAGTTTTAATTAATTTTGCAAGGAAGATGCCAGGAGATGCAGTATTAAATGCTTTCTTATAATCAGGTTATTTCATGTATTGGGTTCTTGTCAGCCACTAATCTTATAATTTTATCACAACAAAATACAAATTTTTTCTGATACAGTTTGTTCTTCTTGTTTTTAAGTGCTTTGCACTCATAGTGTGGTTAACCTTAAATTTATGGTTGTCATAATTGATATTGAGGAACCTCTCTAGATTTTTAACAGTAATGGCTAGAATTCATTTTGTAACATTAGAATTTGGACATAGGCTTTAATTGGTATCACATTGTATTCTATTTACTTGGTCTTTTTGGGTGATTGTATCAGCTGGGATCCAGTTCGGAGTTTGTTTGGTTGGTTGGTTGGTTGGTTGGTTGGTTGAGATGAGACAGGTTCTCATTATGCAGTCCTGTCTGACTTTGAACTTGCTATGTAGGCCAGGCTGTTATCAAACTTCTGACTCTCCTGCCTCAGCTGCCCAAGTGCTGGCACTACAGATATGTGCCGCTATAACTGTCTCTTGTTGGGAGTAATTTGAACAGGAGAAATTTGAAGAATTGTTAAAGAGGCAAAAGGTGGTTAACTTCTGAAAGGGTAAAAGAAGAATCTAAGGTGTACAGTTATAGCAACTGCCAAATGCCACCAATCTCTAGGGCTGAAGGAAAGTGAACAACAGAGGACTTAGAAACTTAGAGATCTCTGCAAGAGATTTAGAGTCTCCAGAGGGAAGACCTGCTGTTGCAAGAACATGCTCCAAGGTGTGTTGCTAGAGCAGCCTGCCTCTTTGGTGGTAAAGGCGTCGTGAACTGTAAGGCCCACCACTGCCGAGGTAAACGTGAAACATTTCCAGGACCCCAGCTTGTCACTGCACAGAAAAACCACATACTGTAAGAAAGAAGTGCCCCCTCGCTTCCACCTTGTGCTCTCCCTCTAGTGCCCAGAATCCTCAGAGCTTAGCGTGGAGCCTGAGGGCAGAAGAGTAATGTAGTTTGTTCTGGCTCCAGCTCTGGTACCACAGAGCAGGGCAAAAAAGGGGGACTCAGGAGGTGAAAGAGTAAATGAGCGACTTGGCCCTATGATAAGAGCTTTGTATAAATTTCAGTCTTAAAAAGTAAGTTCTTTTTGCAAGATGAATGGTTTTTGTTTCCTTTTGCTTTTTTAATAGCTATATATATAAAGCAAGGTGCACTTGTAACTTTTGTACAATACATACTTGGCTGCATAGGTCTCACTACCTAGACAGGGCTGCTTGAGCCACTGTTTAATGTAGGTATAAATATTCCCTAAAATTCTCTTGGCTGACTTTTCCATAAATAGGGATTTAACATATTTTCAAAACTTTAAAAATATGATAATAATTGAAAGGAAAAAAGTATGAATGTAAGTCAAAGGTGGCTCCCCCAACCTCTTAGCCACACAGCATCTTCCTAATTTTCTTTCTAATTCCCTTTTCTACAGTTTCATTTTTCTTAAACTGTTTTTCTCTCCTAGCTGTTTTAATCACTTTGAACTCTCCTGTTCCTGTCTTCCTTTAGCACTTTTCTTACAACTGCGTAAATGTGTTTCAGTTGTTATAAATGCTTATTTTCCCAACTAACTGGTAAGGCACTTGAAATCAGGGGCTGTGCTTTATATTGCTATTGTATATTATAGGACAGTGAAGTATGCAATGCCTGTTGAATAGATAGAATCATTTTGTGTTCACAGAATAAAAAACAAC
Source organism: Fukomys damarensis (assembly GCF_012274545.1). Classification (NCBI taxonomy): domain Eukaryota; kingdom Metazoa; phylum Chordata; class Mammalia; order Rodentia; family Bathyergidae; genus Fukomys; species Fukomys damarensis. The sequence continues at coordinate 16,460,996 of NW_022900933.1, forward strand.
CATAGCCTCCAAGGCAGTCAGAGAACAGAGGTCCTTACACGTATTTTCCCCAATACTACTGTTTCAGAAGCTATCGGCTGTTTGCAGATTTCTCTTGCTTTCTAGAAAAGGAGTATAACTAACAGAAATATAAAGACAAAACTAGGGTAGGAGTAAGGGGATGGCACAACTGTTCTAATCAAGTGAAAAATAAGCATGGGAGAGTGTATATCCAGGTCAGTGATGGTTTTAATGCACACATTCAACTTTTTTCCTTTCTTTTCCCAAACTCTAGTAAAATTACAGATATAGATTTTATGTGTGTCTTAGTCACTTTCTCATCACTGGGATGTGATACCCAATACCCACAACTGAAAGGAGGGGAAGTTTATTTTGGCTCATGTTTTTAGTCCATGGTCTGCTGGCTCCAAACAGAGATGTCCTGGGCAGAGGAAAGCTGCTTATGTCATGGTGACTAGGAAGGCGGGGGGAGAGGGAGGGAGTGAGGGGGGAGCCAGGGAGGGAGATATATACCCTTCCAGGTCACACCCCCAATGACCCATCTCTTCTGACCAGACCCCACCTCCTAACAGAAATCGCTTAGATCTCAAACATGATTTACCTTCCAAAAGCCCCGCCTATGACCACATAAGGCCTTTGGGGGATATCCTTGTTCTAAACTAGAGAACAGGAAACAAGACAGCAGCAGTAGGTATTGGAAACTGGAATGCATACAGGCTTAGCAGACCCAGGAAAAACCATATTAATGTAAGGAAAACCAACCTCCAACCCAGTTCACAGTATAGTGGTACCTTGATACTTGTCATTCATTGGTTCTGGGAGGCACAGTGAGTACCAAACAAATTGTTTTAGCTAAAAGGGTAGCAAGTCATGAGGACAATGACAACGAGAAGTTCTAGCTTGCACATTGAGTACCAGATTCTACGAGTTTCTGTGCAGTCTGGTATCAAGGTATGATGTACTCCATAAGGCTAGCTTTGAACTCATGGCAGTCCTCCTGCCTCAGCCTCTGGAGTGCTGAATTACCACAGTCCACCAAAAGGCTAAGAATTGGTGATACCAGGTGAAAAGGGTAGATGAGATGGCTTAAACAAGGAAGAATTAAGTGTATTTTAGAAGTAGTCAGATACATAGCTCACCTGCTTTATTCTGTCCCGCCAAGGACTGGAGCATTATTCTTTAAAGAGAGTAAAATGAAGTGGCTCTTCAACTGGTAGAGGCCAGACCAGCTGCAGATGGGGATTTGTGCTGAACATAAAATGAATTATGCACACTGTATGTTAAGACCTCCCTGCCCTCTCCAGACAGCCCTTCATCTTCCAGTTGAGACTTCTCTGGCAATCAGAGTAACCCAAAAAAATAAAAGGTCTGATGTTAGAAGTTCTCCTGCTGAACAGCCTGGTCATAATGAGGTGAAGCTCACAGTCAACAAACCCAACTCTTACTCTAAGAATTTTCAAGCAGCTTCTTGGTCCTCTGTTCTTACATAGAAACAAAACAACACCATTAAAGATTACCAATGCTTGAGAAAAGCCCCTAACATGAAAAGCAATGAAGAAAGGCAACAAATGGGAAAAAACAATTAGGAGAACACAAACTATGCCTTCAGAAAAATGATATTGTTATGTTGTATGGTACCTCTCAGTATCTTAAGATTCAAACTGCAGATAGACATAGACTCTGTGATTGAATTAGAAATACTACAGAAGAAACTAAGCAAACTAAAACCCCTGGGAAACAAAAAAGTATACCAGAAAGAAAAAGTAATTATAGTTTATTTTACTACGTGGCATGACTATAAATAGGATTTATGAATCAGGATAAAATAGAAAAACTAAAAATTCTCTAAGAAATGTTGCCATATACAGTCTTGTGCTACATAATGGCCTTTTTGGAGGACAGATTGCATATACGATGGTGGTCACATAAGATTATGATGGAGCTACACGCCTGTCATCCTAGCACTTGGAAGGCTGAGGCAGAAGTATTACTTTGAGTTTGATGCTGGCCTGAACTACATAGAAAAACAGTGGAGCTGAAAAATCTCTCTTGCGATGTTGTAGCTGTCTAATGTCCTAGTACACAGTGTGCACTGCTCATGTGTTTGTGTGGATGCTGTTGTGAATGAGCCTCCTGCACTGCCCATTATATAAAAATGTAGTACGTACTGCTCAGTACAGTACATAATACCTGATAAATGACCACAAATGACTGTATTACTGGTTTATATATTTACTAAACTTTTAGTCATTTAGGGTGTACTTCTACTTATAAAAGAAAAATTACTCTACTATAGTATACACTATATTACACTGTTACACTAGTAGCACTTTCAGGCATCTTGTTTTACTGTGTTTGTTCGCATCATACTTGATTTGAATCTCATGTTATTTTGCTCATCAAGAAATTGATAGCCCAGAAATTGATAGCCTCATTGTATATATAATAGGTGATGTTATCTTGGTTTGTGTCAGCACACTGTGCTGCCTACTTACCAGTGAAATTAGCGTTTTCCACAATGTGTCCCTCTTGTTAAGTGACACATGGCTGTGGAACTCCCCAGAGGTTGGGAGATAGGCTGTTTGCACCTGTGTTGTGAGGTGGGAGGATGAATGGAGAAAAGAGCTAACTCACTGCTTTCTGTATTGGGGGAAGTCAATGGATAATTGCCTTGAAAAATCAAGAAGTAATGCAGGCATTTTATTTAGTTATTTAGGAAAATAATCAGCTAAACTGGGTGAAAGTGCTTGCCACTGGGAAATACCTAATGGAAACTGTGGGTTTTTTTTTTTAAACTTTATAGAACTACTTGATTTTTGAAATATGTACACATGATTTAATTGCTAAGGAAATGAGTAATAGAGAAGGCAGAGACTAGATGTTTTAACATTTAGAGACACAATCTAAATAACACTTAATAGCAAAATAAATGAAAATCAAATTAGGGAAAATGTATATAAATAGGCCAAAAGTAAGAGATGCCTACCTCTTTATATAAAATGAAGTTAATTGCTGTGAGTTAAAATGGGATTGCTTGTATACTTTTACTTTTTATATTATAAAATCTATGTGCCTAAACTTTGTCATAATCTAATATAAATAAGTCATATTGTGTTCTGGATGAGAAATAACTATTTCCATTCATTAATGGGAAATAAAGCCCCCCAGATTTCAGCTGTTAGCATTATGTTGGTGACAATTTGATTAAGGAATTTCACTTTTTCCCTTCTTTCCTTCCTTTATATAAGTGATACTTTTGCTAATATTTAGTTGAATTACAACTCAGTGGGAAAAAATAAAATTCTATAGTAGTTTTCATTAGTAGAGACCTCGAAGTTTTGACCTCTAGAAACTGATAGGTTTTGGTGGGTAGCATTTTACTTTTCGAACATGGCATTGAATTGTGCATTTAGCATTAGGTCTGGGTGATCGCTCTGGGGAGAGTGGAATTGATGGATCCTTTTTCTGCCAGTCTCGGGTGGCCTGTCAGGAGAGCAGGTGTTGCTGGGATGGTGCATGCATTCAGGAGTCGGTGCAAATCTGATCAAGGCATATATTCCCCAGACCACTCACGCTGGGGTCTCTTCTGGGGAAGAGACCAACATTGGTCTCTGCATTAAAAAATGAGAGAGAGGGGGAAAAAAAAACAGAAAGAAAAACTAATTATCAATTGACTGCAAATGTCATTCAACTTAGATCCCTGAAGAATAAAGGCCTAGGTGACAAATGTTTTGAGAGGAGAGTTGAGCTGCCACTTACCTCACTTATCTTTTTAATTAATCTTCCTGTTTGGCTACAGAACCACGTACTATTTCTCCTTTTCATGTGATTCATCTGAAGAAATGCTGAATGTAAACATTAAGGAATTGTACAATTTTTATAAATCCTTTGGATTTGAACAGAATTCTCATGTCAAGGAGGATGATAAGAGGTTGCGTTAGTTTCATTGCTCTGAAAGTATTCAGCGGGTAGCTGTCCATTGTCTTAGTTGTCCCTAATTCTTCACCTGTTTTTCCTTAGTTTTGCTTCCATGAGTAATGTCTCATTTTGTCTGCTTTGACTAACTGGGACTATTGATCCATGTTCTATTCTAGAGGGCAGAGTTAGGAATAATGGGGAGAAATTAGAAGTTGGGTATTTATTTATTCATGCGTTCATTTGCTAGTGTTGTTTGTTTGTTTTTTGGAGAGAGGGTCACCATAGTTCAGGTCGACCTTAAACTCACTGTGTAGCCCAGGTTGGCCTCCAACTCATGGTGATCCTTCTGCTTCAGCCTCTGAAGTGCTGGGATTACAGGCATGCACCACCACACCTGGCCTGCTGTAGTATTAAGGAAGAAATGTCCAAATGTCCAGAGATTAAATGAACTCTCAAAAAAGTGCTCATCAATGCCTCATCAGTGGAAATGCTCTGGCAGAACTCAGTGACTAACTTCATGGGATTGTGTGGGAGCATAGATTAGCTGATCTCAGATACTCATTTTTAAGAATTAAGGAATCTGCTTTTGCTTTCAGCAGAAGATCTACAAAATAGTCTCCTTGTTGAATTGCTCTGGTTTTATAACATTTCTATTCTTACAGTCTTCTAACAGTTGCTATTTGTTAGTGAGAATAGCAGTGCTATTAATATTTCATTTAAATTAGTGTTTTAATAGGAAAATTCAGTTTTTTTTAAACTCTAGAGTAGAAGGAAATATACTTAATCTGAAACTTGAATAACTTAGACAATAGGAGCACTTTGTGGCTGGAGAATGTTGTTACAATTTGAATAGAAGTATGAAACTACTGCTTTTACAGGCTCTGAAAGTAAAACTTTGGGGGCAGGGGAAAGGGGAGGTTTTGTTATGTTGCCCAGGCTGGCCTCAAACTTCTGAACCCAACTGATCCTTCTGCCTCAGCCTCCTGAGTAGCTGGGACTACAGGTATATACCACTGCCACCTGGTAGAACTTCTGAAGTCATTACCTCGAGATTTCATCACACCTTTCAAAATAGGATTTTCATGACACTAGAAAGTTTCTTGCTGCCCTCTTATAAAAGGTGACATAATACTGTCCACTCTGCTTAGTTCTTTTTCCTCTGAATTCCCTGACTGCTCTCTTTCATGCTATTAGAACTTCTATATCTTCTTGAGATTCTCAAGCCTAATTATGAGATTTCTTCCTTTTTAATGGATTTCTGAGATAAATGTGAAATACTAATTTATATGGTTATGACAGAATTTGTAGTGCTGCATTTTGCCAGATAACAGCCTTAAAGCAAACAAACAAACAAAAAATTATTAGTGAGGTGAACTCTACAGTATCTTATTTGACTTTTGAGCAGTGCCTTGAAGTTTAAATGTTCATTTTCCCTCTAATTAAAAATAGAAGAGATTGAAAAGTTAGGCTTTCTTTTCCATTTGATGCTTGGTAATAAAACTTTAATGAGTAATCCTTACCCTTTCCTTATGTTCTCTTCCTTCTTATTCTGAGATTATTTTTATCAAAAGTAATCATTTAGCGGTGTGTGTTGGTGCATGCCTATAATCCTAGCACTCTGCGAGAGTGAGGCAGGAAGATCACAAGTTTGAGCCCAGCCTGGGCAATCCAGCAACTTAGTGAGACCCAATCTCAAACTTTTTTTTTTTTTTTTGGTTTTTTTGAGGCAGGGTCTCACTATGTAGTTGAGACTGACCTGGAACTCACTATGTAGCCCAGGCTGGTCTCGAACTCGCAGCAATCCTTTTGCCTCAGCCTCCCAAGTGCTGGGATAACAGGTGCGCACCACCACGCCCGGCTTCAAACTTTTTTATAAAGGAGGAAATGCTAGGAATGTAGCTCAGTGCAAAGGCCCTGTGTTCAATTCCTGGTACTACCAAAGGGGGAAAAACTTTCTTTCTTTCTTTCCCTCCTACCCCCCCCTACCTCCCTCTCTCTCTTTCTTTCTTTCGTTTTTTTTCTCTTTCCTTTTCTGAAAAGGGCCTGGGATGTAGCTCAGCAGTACAGGCCTGCCTAAAATCCTACTCTTCATGCTATAAGCCGTAGGAAAGATAATAAGCACTCTTGATTTTAGCCTATTATTAAAAATCTATGTGGATGGATGGAGATTTAGCTCAGTGGTTCCGCCAAGCACAAGATCCTGGGTTTGATCCCCGGTACCCCCCAAATCTATGTGTAATACATAAAAACAGAACTTAGATTATTTTAAAATTAGGCAGTTCCGTTCAACTTGAATAGTAATAGAAACTACATAAATATAAACTATCCAAAAATGAAGCTCCAAGTCATAAATGTTAAAACCAAAATTAATAGAGCCTTCATGAAACAATATCACACAGTCCAATTATAACTGAAGTCTCAGAAGAAAAGGAGTTGGGAACAGGCCAGAAAAAAATACATGAAGAAGGGCCAGGGTCATAGCTCAGTGGCACAGAGCCTGCCTAGCAAGTGCAATACCCCTAATTCGATTCCTAATACCAAAAACAAACAAACAAACAAAAATCAAGCCTTCAGAAATATATGAAGAATTAAATTGCACAACTACCATAAGGAGTCCAGTGAAACTCAGTAAGGAAGACAACTACACCAAGACACATCCAAGTACAGTTGTTGAAACCCAGTGATCGAAAAAAGTCTTAAAAGCAGAGAGAAAAGACATGTAGAGGAAACAAATAACGAAAACAGACTTATTGTTACAAAGTATGCAAGCCAGAGATAATGGAATGAAAACTTTCAAATATTAAAAGGAAAAACCTCAGTTGTCAGCCTAGAATTTCATATTCTGCAAGAATATTCTTCAAAAAATAAAGGTAAAATAAAGACATTTTCCAGACCAAAAAAAAGAAAAACAAGATAATTTGTCTTCAGAAGATGTATACTACAAGAAAAATGTTCAAGGCAGAGGTGATAAATCAACAGTGGAAGGGCCAGGAATTTGGCTCAGTGGTTCCGCTGCCTGCTTCACAAGTGCAAGGGCTCGCGTTCAATCCCCGGTACCCCCCAAATCAAAATAGTGGAAATATAATGGAATACTAAAAACTACTATGTTGATCCAAAAGAAGGGAACAAACACATTAAGGAGCAGTTAAAATAACTAACAAGATGCAGATATAAAACAAGCCATACCAATAATTAAATATAAATATCTAAACATACCAGTTAAAAAACAGATTATCGGATAGGGCCTGTAAGCTTTAAATATAAAGACATGGATAAATTAAAAATAAATGGTTTGAAAACATTCCATTCAAACAAAAGAAAGCTGGAGCGGCCATATTAATATCAAAGTAGACTTCAGAACTAGAATGTTACCAAGGAGAGGCATTTCATGATAAAGGCTCAGTTTATCAAAAGACAACAGAAATTAATCATTCCCAAAGCTCACGCCTTACAATGATAAAGTAAACGGGTAACTCTCTTAACTAGACTTATCAAGTTAAAAAGAAGGCACAAATTATCAATATCAGAAATGAAAAAGGAGCCACCATTATAGGTCCTACAGGCAATGGAAGGAAAATATGGAAGTTTTATTCCACTCAATTTGTTGGCTTAGTGAAATGGGTAATTCCTTGAAAGATGCAAATTTTCAAAATTGACTTTAGAAGATAGAGAAAACCTTATTAGTCTTACATCTGGTTAAAATAAATTTATAATTAAACTTCACAACCCAAGTTCAAGTTCATAGGGCTTCAGCTGATGAATTCTATTAAACGTTTATTATTTATTTATTTATTTGGTACCATTTATCAAACCCAGGACCTTGCACTTGCAAGGCAGGCGGCGGAACCATTGAGCTAAATCCCTGGACCTTTATTAAACATTTAATGAAGGATTAGTACCAGCCCTCATAATAAATAGTTTTTTAAATGGGCGGAATATTTGAGCTGACGCTTCACAAGAGAAATAAATAGCAAGGCATAGTGCTACATACTTACAATTCCAGAAGATGGAGGCTAGAGGATCACAAATTGCAGGCAGCCCGGGCTACGTAAGGAATTTAAGGCCAGGCTGGACTACATAGTAGGATGTTGTCTCAAAGAGAGAGGAATGGGAAGGATTGATCAGTGAATATGTAAAAATATCCTGAATGTTGTTAGTCAATAGGAAAACATATTTGCAAAGTAAAACGATAATGAGATACCACTGTATACTCATTAGAAAGCTAAAATTTAAAAGTGAACAATAGCAGGTGTTGGAGAGGGTATGGAACAAGTGGAATAATGCAACCATTTTGGAAAAGTTTGACAATTTATTATAAAGTTAGACAAACATTTACTATGTACACTAACAATCTACTCCTAATTTTTGCTCAAAATGCATAAAAACAGCTATCTTGCCAGGTGTGGTGGTGCGCACCTGTCATCCCAGCACTTGGGAGACTGAGACAGGAGGATCACTGTGAGTTCAAAGCCAGCCTGGGCTACATATTGAGCTCATGGCCAGCCTGAACTATATAGCGAGGCTTTGTGTGGTGGGACTTAGCTCAGTGGCACCTCACCTGCCTCTCAAGCACATGGTGGGGGGGGTCATAGCAGCTTTACTCATAATAACTGTAAATTGGAAACATCTTGAAGATCTACCAATAGATAAGTGAAGAAACAAATGTATTGCAGTATACAATACAATGGAGTAGTACAAAAATCAGCAAGTGCCGGGGATTTGGCTCAGTGGTTCCACCACCTCCCTTGCAAGTGCAAGGGCCTGAGTTGGATCCTGGGTACCAGACAAAACAAAAACATAAAAATCAACAAGCTATGGATGTATGCAATAATATGGATAAATATCTAAAATGTTATGTGAAGAGTATATACTGTATATTTGTTTTAAAGACAAAAGATGTTAATGTATGAGTTGTTTTTTTCTAAACTAAAACCTCAGTATTCAGGTTCAATTGCAGTATTGGTACTTTGGGATAAAAAAATGGGTTTTGGTTTCCAGTGTGGGCACTCATCTCTAAAAAGCTTCGCTGCCACTAGCATAGGGAATGATTTGTGTTGATAGGTATAATTTAGGACTGAGCCAGAGTACAACTTGTTCTGAGTAAGATAAAAAAAACATAATATCGCTGGGTGTGGTGGCACATTCCTTTAATCCCAGCACTGGGGAGACTGAGGCAGAAGAATTACCACAACTTCCAGGCCAGCCTGGGCTGCATAGTGAGTTCAAGACTGTCCTGAAATACATAGCAAGACCCTGTCTCAAAACAAAACAAAAACAACCTAATATCAAAGTCAGCTGTGAGGAAAGAGGGCACTTTATTGGATCTGAGAACTTTGCCACATAAATTTATTAAGAATGTAGTCAAATCAGAAGAATGATTACACTCAAATATTCACACAGGACTGAAGGGCAAGTAACTAGTGTGACAATTATGGAGGCTCTTCTGGAGCTTGTGAAAAATGAGATAACTGTTAACTTCTTTAGTGACTGAATATTTCCATCTCTTTTCAACTGAATCCAAATAGGTTTACAGCTCCTAATCCTCTATTGTGTTCAATAAATATATGTGGAATGAACCACTTTTATTGATTGCTTTTTTTGAGACAGGGTCTTGCTTTGTAGTTTGGGGTGTCTTTGAACTCAGTATGTAGCCCAGGCTGGCCTCAAACTAGTGCTGATCCTCCTGCCTCAGCCTCCTGAGTGCTAGGATTACAATCACACACCACTACTCCAGCTAAATGCATGAATTTTAAAAAGAAACCATTGAGCTGAGGATATAGCTCACTGGTAGAGCATTTGCCTGGTGTGCATAAGACCCAAGGTTCCATCCCAAGTATCAGAGAAAAAAAGAAAAGAAACTATCAACATTTCTTTTAGTATCTTTTTTTTTTTGCACATGTGTAACTTATTTATTTCACTTAAGAGTATATCCTCAAAATGTATCCATTTTCCTATGAATAACTCTAATTTATCATTCTTTATGGCTGAGTCGTATTCCATTTTATAGACAAACCACATCTTCTTTATCCAGTTTCCAACTGATGGGCAAATGGGCTGTTCCCATGTTTTTGTTTTTTTTT
>NW_022900933.1:16471954-16473079 GCF_012274545.1 Fukomys damarensis
TTTTTTTAATGGAATGTGCTGAATGTCTATGACTTTGTTCAGATGACTGCAGAACCTGGAAAAGCTGTTGCTGCTATCGATGCATAACATACTATTATTAGTCTTTTTATATAAATATATATATATATACATATATATATAAATTAAATTTTGGGAAACTTTAAGGGTGCTGCCAACTTTGGAAAAAGTCATCCCAATTTACTGTGTTGAGTTGGCATTGTACAGAAATGAACAACCATATTGGTCTCTTAGTATTTTATAGAGCGAGTAAGAACACAGAAAGTCTATAACTGAATGCTTTTATAGCAGCATTAATCTTTCAACTTTTTTAGATTTTGATATGTTTAACTGTTTTTTAATATTTGTTAAATATTTTTTCTTTATTGCATTTGCATTAATCTAATGTACTTATATTAAATCTAATGGCATAGTGGTTTCCTAAGATGGCTATCTAGTCATTAAACAAAAGGTACATTTTCCCCGGGCATGGTGTCGCACGCATGTAATCCCAGCACTTGGGAGGCTAAGGCTGTGAGCTTGAGACCAGCCTGGGCTACATAGTGAGTCTCATTACATAATGAGACCCTATCTCAAAAACAAACAAACAAAAAGATACATTTTCAAATAATTATTTATATTGTCTAATCTATTACATGCTATACTTATTTTAATTCAAAGTATAGTGCTTTTGTTTTCTGAAAGTATATCGTAAGTACAAATTCTGATATTATTTGAATTTAAACAGAATTTACCAAGTATATTCCTTTTTGAAGTATATGGCAGAAATGTTCAACACCCAAGTTTACTATCAAGAACACTGATTGGAGCTGGGAGTGGTGGCACACACCTGTAATCCTAGTGCTGGAGAAGTCTGAGGCAGGAGAATTGCCATGAGTTGGAGGCAGCCTGGGCTACATAGCAAGACCCTGTCTTAAACAAAAACAAGCACATTAATTGGTTAGCTTTTTAGTCAACTCCTTAGAAAAAAGAAACAGAAGGAAAGGGCAAGTTTCCTCTGTGCTTCAGGCAACAGGGAAGAAATGGTGGCCCATGTCTTCAGTGGAGAAGGTACTCAGCTCCTCTTGCCATGGGTCTTCTCCTTTTTTTTTTTTTTTTTTTTTTTTT
>NW_022900933.1:16473155-16498147 GCF_012274545.1 Fukomys damarensis
TTTTTTTTTCTTAGTGGGGATCAAATTCAGGACCTTACACTTGCAAAGCAGGCCTGTTGCCTCTGAGCTAAAGACTAAGACCCCAGTCTGGGGTCTATTGAATAAGTCTCTATCGAAGATTTGACTTGAGCCTAAAGGCTTTTTATATCTCTGCATTTATTTTATTTTATTTTATTTCATTTCATTTCACCAGTGGCCTAGAGTTTCTACTGGGCATGGTGGTGCATGCATGTAATTCCAGCACTCGGGAGGCTGAGACAGGAGAATCGCCATGAGTTCTAGGTCAGCCTAGGCTACACAGTGAGTTCAAAGTAGCCTGAAATACATAGCAAGACTGTCTCAATCAATCAGTCAATCAAACAATCAGTAATACATACATACATAGTTTGCTTCGCTTGCCTGGTTATTCCCAGATTGTAGTTTTCTTGAGGTTCAGTTCAAACATCGCCTGCTTTCTAACACTTTTCTTTTCTCTCCAAGCTAAGCCTTCTGCAGGGTTAATAATTGCCATTTCTGCCCTCATAATGTGGGCTTTCTTCAAAGATCTTCAAAGCTTTCTTCAAGCTTTATGACAAAGCTTAATAAATATTTCCTAGGCTGCTAGCTCCAAGGCAGGATGGCTTCACAGGGAGACATAATGGAGGAAAAGCTGCTCTTGTCTAGGCAGCCAGAAAGCTCAAGGGTAGGGAGGAGCTAGAGAGTGAGATAAACCCAGGCACATCCCAGTGGGCCACCTTTTCCAAAGGCCTCATCCTCCTAACAGCCAGTCACCTATGCCACCCCGATAATTCAACACTTGCCAAAAGCCACACCTATGAGCACATGAAGCTCTTGGTGGACATCTAGCTGTAAACTCTTACAGGAGATAGAGCTATAGTTTGGGTAAAAATTCTAATGCTGGGCTGGAAGTGTAGCTCAGTAGCAGAGCACCTGCCTAGCTTGGACAAAGCCCTGGATGTGATCCCCAGTACAGAAAAAACAACAATTCTAGTTCTTTGGCTAAATGGTTTTAACTCCCCCTTTTATTGCTCATATTTTATAGCTCATATGCTAAATGATAATGTCCCTCCCCTTTTTTTGCTTTACATTAAAAAACAAAGTACTCTGTGATCATAATTTTGAGAATATATTAAAAAAAAACCTGCCTCATCTGTTAGTAATTAATTAGATCCACTTCTCAGCCTTTTGGCTAAGTTTGGCTAAATGGTTTTAACTCCCCCTTTTATTGCTCATATTTTATAGCTCATATGCTAAATGATAATGTCCCTCCCCTTTTTTTGCTTTACATTAAAAAACAAAGTACTCTGTGATCATAATTTTGAGAATATATTAAAAAAAAACCTGCCTCATCTGTTAGTAATTAATTAGATCCACTTCTCAGCCTTTTGGCTAAGATCTCGTATAAACAAAGTACTCTGTGATCATAATTTTGAGAATATATTAAAAAAAAAACCTGCCTCATCTGTTAGTAATTAATTAGATCCACTTCTCAGCCTTTTGGCTAAGATCAAGTATAGTAATGAATTAGAGCTTCAGGAAACTGGAAACAAAATCAAAAGTCCTGGAAAATATAGATTAGTGCTACTCAAGTGTTAGCATGCATTAGAATCACCTGTAGGGTGTGTTAAAATATGGGCTTCTAGGCTTATCCTAGAGTTTCTCAGTTGAGAGATCTCAGATAAGACCAGAGAATGTATATGCTTAAGATCTGAAGTAATGTTGATATAGTTGATCCAGGGACCATCTTTGAGAACCACTTATACAGCACATTAACCTCCCTACAATACTTCAGAATATTGAAATAAAGTCTCTTCCTCATCAGCCCACCTGACTCTCCTGTAAGGTGTTTTATTTTTATTTATTTATTTTTCCTTTGGTACCAGGGAACTTGGGACCTTGCACTTGCGAGGCAGGTGGCAGAACCACTGGGCTAAATCCCTGGCTCTTTATTTTGTTTTCTGAGACAGGGTCTCACTATGTAATACAGGCTGGCCTGAAATTCAGGCAGTCCTCCTGAGTGCTGGGATTTACAGGCGTACACACCCAGCTAAGTGTTAAGTTTCAAGGATGCATACTGTTAACACACCGTATAACATAATTTTCTCACTGAGCATATTTTGTGTTCTAATTATTTTAATCTAGTGACTCATGAGTGTTTTAAATAAGATATTCAGAAACATCTAAACTGGATATTATGGAAAAACAGAGGTTAACTAGATATTATTTCTAATCAGGAAGATAACCACTACCATGTGACTTTGTAAGTAGACAGGTCATGCAATCCCATTCTTATCTGATTGCAATGTGTTTTAAATGAAATTCACAAGCAAGTAAAGACAAATTGTTAGGCCTTCATACTTGTCATGATTAGAGAAAAAAGTTTTAAAATTAAAACTTATTGGATGCATATACTGTACATTGTACATGTTTTCCAAATTTGTTAGGGAGATTATCTTTAAGAGTTTCTTCCATTGATGAATTTATTGTCCAGTCAGATTGAGGAAATGAACCATTTTCTCATGGGGGTTGGCACATATACATAACATGTCTTAATTCTTTTTTCATCTCCTCTCACTCCTCTACCTTCTCCCTCCCCATTTCTTGATCCCCTTTCTGTTTGAGAAAGAGCTTTCTACTTATCTTTTATTTTGCTCTTTATTTAGATTTTGGGTTTCTCTTATAAGAGAAACCACGTGATATTTAAATTTGTAGGTCTGATTTATTTCACTTAACATTATGGTCTCAAGGTGCATCCATTTTCCTTCACAGAACTCAAGTTTATCTTTCTTTATGGCGGAGGAGTACTCCATTGTGCATAAATGCCACGTTTTGTTTATCCATTCATCTATAGATGGATACATAAGCTGCTTCAGAGATTTAGCTATTATGAATTGTGCTGCTATAAACATGGTATGCACAATTCACTGCAGTTTGATATCTTTAACATTTTCAGGAAGATTCTTAAAAAGGGAGTTTCTGGGTCAAATGGAATTTCTAGCTCTAGTTCTTTGAGGAAATTCTGTACTGATTTCCATAGTGGTTGTACTAGTTTACATTCCCACCAACAGTGTAGAAGAGTTCTTTTTCCCTTTGTTGCCCCATTAGGATTTGTTATTATTTGATTTCTTGATGATGGCTTTTTTTCTGGAGGAAGGTAGAGTCTCATTTTAATTTGCATTTCTCTAATGGCCAGAGATATGAACATTTCTGCATTGTGTGAAAGTGTCAAGCCGAGATTTATACCCACATGGTACTGACAGGTTTTGCATATGTTCTGTCAGCTAGGCTAGGAGTACGTTTCCCAGAATTGCCTTTTTAAATTTTTTAATTTTTTTTTGGTACGGGGATCAAACCTGGGTCCTTGCATGTGTGAGGCAGGCAGCGGACTGAGCTAAATGCCCGGCCAGGTTTTGCATATGTTTACCTGAGCATCATAGAGGGTATAATACACCCACACCACTCTAGGATTTGTTTTTAAAAGTTTTCTTTTGATTTTTCTGGTAAAAGTAGCCCAATTCAGTACAATGGCACATGAAAAAACAGATTTGTGAGTTTTGGAGGAGGTCAGAAGTCAATGATCCATTATAGTAAAATATATGTTCTCAGAAGAGTGATGTAGGTGAGTGATGATGATGATTATAATGATCGTAGTGACGGCTTTGATGTTGGTCATGTGAGCCGAAGTACCTGTGACACTGAAATGGAACAAGAATAGACTGATACAAGGCTGGGAATTTAGCTCAGTGGTTCTGCCACCTGCCTCACAAGTGCAAAGATCCTGGTTTGATATCCCCAGTACCAAAAAATAAAAAATAAAAAAAAAGACTTATACAGACACAGGGAATGAAGACCTCCTTGGTTCAGAGGAAGAATAGCAAGGTGAGTACATATTTGACTAGACAAAATGTTTCAAAATGGCCACACAACCAAATGGAATGATCCAGTATTAGAACCAGGTCTGAAAATATAGTAGAAGTCTTGGCAGGAGTGAATTGTATTGGACAAAATGCTAGCATTGCCAATCAGTGTCAGAAATTGTAACAGATGAAATGCTGTGAAATGCACAAAGGCTGAAGTACAAGTAAAACGTTCTGTGTGCAACAATAGCCATATTCAAAAATGTATTTATTATGATACCTCACTAGCTGAACTAAAAGCATTCATGTCTGCTGTATTTAGCAGGGATTTCTCATGATAATCACAGGAATGTAAAAGACTTATGGAAAAGCTATGGGTCAAAATATGATATATTAATATATGCCCTTGTAAATGTTAAGACTTATTATGCTTTCAATTTAGAAATTTACCCTGGAGGGCCAGGGATTTATGTCAGTGGCACAGCACCTGCCTGGCAAGCATAAGATCCTTAGTTCTATCCCCAGTACCAAAGAAAAAAAGAAATTTACCCTGGAACTCAGCCATCAGGTCCTTATTCGTATAGTAATAAGCTGAATGTAGCTGTGAAGAACTTGTTGCACCCATCTCCCAAACTAATCAGAAGGTAATATTCAACAGTTGGTTTATCAGTTTCCAATCAGTGTTATATTTGCTAACAGAACACAAATTAACCAGCGCAGGAACTGTATGCAGGAACAAAGCAGAAATTCCAAATAAAATGTTACAATTTCAGAACAGAGAATTGAATAGTACAATATTTGGATTTCAGAAAGATTTACATTGGCCTCATATATGGTGAAGAGAAACAAGCAGGTACTGCTCATGTCAATATTGCATCATGATAGAAATATTGATAGGGAAACCTTGAGAAAATGAAAGCCTGAGATGGAAACTTTCTACAACAAAACAAAGGTAGAGTAGATGTTGTTGATGAGTTATGCAGCAGCTATGATGTCACTTGAAACACAAAGCATTGGCCAATGGTAGTAATTTACTTTATCCTAAACATGTGTGGCATAGTTTGAATTTACAAAGAAAATAACTAAGCAAACTAATGCAAAATATGATGGAGAAGTTTTCTTAGATGATTGCGACTGGATCTCATAAGAGATCATTTACAGCAGAGGAAAAACAAAATGTTTCTGCCCAGGGAATTTCATAAGAAAATTGTGGAGTACACTGGTGAGCTGACAGATAAACAGGTAGGTGCAGCATCCCAAAGACCTACTACTACAACAACAGGAAAACCAAAAAGATGTCATCTGTGCCCTATAAGAAAACAAAACATATGTGCTATCAGTATAAGCAATACTTATGTACGGAACATGTAATTTTCATGTGTGAAGATTGCCTTGGCTGTGACAATTGAAGCAAAGATTATTTTTGTTGTAGAATGCTATTGTTATTTCCATTGTAGTTCATATAGGTTTTGTTTTGGTTTGGTTTGGTTAGGTTTGGTTTGGTTTTTGGTACTGGGGATCAAACTCAGGTCCTTGCACTTGCGAGGCAGGTAGCAGCACCACTGAGTTACATCTCCAGCTCTCACATAGGTTTTTATTTCTGAAGATATTTTTTAGGTTTTGTAAGCAAGTACACAGCTGGTGTGGAAATGTTGATGTCTATTCTAAGCACTCATTACATATTTGATATTTTATTGGTATATTACTTTCTTATTTAGTTATGATAATTGCAATAAAAATTTTTTTTTGTAGAGTGCTATTGGTATTTTCATTGTGGTTCATATAGGAATTTATTTCTGCCCAAGTTTGATCCCTGGTACCAAAAAAATGCATTTCTTTATTTTTGTGATTTTTTTTTCCTGTTAAGCACTCATTGTTTAATATAATAAAACTCAAAATTAAAATTGATAATTCATCAATAGAAATATTCTAAAGAATGAATGTAGGTTTGACATACTCATGTGTCTGTGTGACTTTATGACAAAAAATGTGTTATGCTTTGGAGATTGACCTGTAGTTCTCTATTTCAGTTGGATCCTAGTCTGGTTTTGGAATAAGGATAATGCTAGGTTCCAGGAATGATTTTAGGAGTACTCCTTCCCTTTCAATTTCAGTAAAAGAGTTTGAGGAGTGTTGGCTTTAGATCTTCCCTGAAGTTCTTGCAGAATTCAGCAGTGAATCTGTTCAACAAAGAATCCATTTTTTTAGTTGGTAGGTTTTTTATTACTGCTTCAGTTTCATTGCCTGTTATTGAATAATTCAAAGTTTTTATATCTTCTTGGTTCAGTTTTGGTAATCTATGTATCTGGGAATCTGTCCATTTCTTCTGAATTCTCCAATTTATTGGAATACAGGTTTCAAAGTAATTACTAATAATCTTCTGGATTTTGGTGATGTCCTTTGTGATTTCATCTTTTTCATTTCTAATTGCATTAGTTTGGGTCTTTTCTTTCCTTTGGGGAATAAGATTGGCTAAGGTTTCTCTGTTTTGCTTACTTTTTGAAAGACCAGCTCTTTGATTCATTGCTTGTTTGTTTGTTCTCAGTTGCATTAATGTCTGCTCTGATCATTATAATTTTCTTCATGGTACTAGCTTCAGGTTTAGATTTTTCCTGTTTTTCTAGGATCTTGAGATACATGGTTAGGTTTTATATTTAGGTTTTTGTGATGTGGGCATTCACATATGTAAACTTCCCTCTTAGTACTGATATTATCATTTGGTTCTAGAAACTAATTTCTTCTTTGATTTCTTCTGAGACCCGTTATTTAAAAGTATGTTGTTTAATTTCCATATTTTGCATAGTTTTTGTGGTTTCATTTACCATTGATTTCTATTTTCACTGCACTGTGATCTAATAAGGTCTATGAGATAATTTTGCTTCTTTTGCATTTATTTAAACATACTTTATTGGCTAATAAATGGTCTCTTTTGGAGAAATGAACCATACATATATAAAACTACAGTTCAAACAATTAAAAATCAAGTTATCAACTAGGACAAGTAATTTGTTTTGAATTGGATAAGTCATCATCTGAATTATAGAGTGATCAAAGTAAAGTAGAATTAGTGAAGTTATCATTTATATACATGAATATTGAGAGTGTGAGTGTTTAGGAAGCCTCTGTGAGATGTGTAAACTTAATGAAATTCAGTTTGACTAGTGAAAATTTAACTTAAGCTGTTCCTTTTGTAATTGATTAGCTACCAGCCTGGACTAAACCTTAAGGTTAGTCCTGCTACGACTTCAAAAGTATCTTCTGAGGGCTGGAGATTTAGGTCTGGTTCCACTGCCTGCTTCAAAAGCACAAGATCCTGAGTTTGATCCCCAATACCAAAACAAACAAGCAAAAAACAAAACAAAAAACAAACAAACAAAAAAGGCATCTTCTGAGAAGATTAAATGAATTAAGGATTTATTCCCTCCACTTTCCAAGAATCTTATAGAAGCAACATGTTGAGCCAGTGAACTTCGCTCATAGCTGTTTCATGGACAAAGTGGAAATTATGCTCTTAGAGTTGTCAGTATGATTACTTAAATAATTAAGGGAGAGAGAGGTTGGAAGGCAGCAGCTTTATTACTAGGCTAAACTTGAGTTCAATTTGGTAGATTTAAAAATACATATAATCTGCTTTTGATTATTGATCATGTATAATTTCTTTCTCATTCAAAGGATTCAATGATGGAAATAAACATTAGTGACATGAAGAGTTACCCCCTTTCTAAAGCTTTTCCTGTCCAACCATTTCCGAGCTGTCTGCAGAATTAATTATCCCCATCTCTGTTCTCTGGCCTGCTCTTCCCCGAGTACTCATTCATGTAGCTTCTAGCCCTGTGAATTATATTGTGATGTGGAGTGATAATGAGAAAAGGCTGTATTTCCAGAGAAGTATTTGATGAGGTTTTCTTTCTACTATGGAAAATTTTTAAGCATATACTAACAAGAGTGAATGTATGAACCCCGACTTCAATAATGGTCATGTTGCTGCTATTCTTCATTTGACTCCCTTATATTATACTTTTAGTTGTGCTTATGTTGTTTGCACAAATATTTTAAAGCTTTCTCCCTTCATACCATTTTCATCCATAAATATATTAGTATGTATTTCTAATCAAGAAGCTCCCCCACAAAAACTTCTGCTGTCACACTGAATAAAATAAAATCTGTAACAGTGTCTGTCTGATTCAGTACATGACCAGTTTGGCCCCAAATTATATTTTTAAACTATTTGTTTGAATCAGGGTCTTGAGAAGGTCTGCATGTTGCACGGGTCAGGTTTTTTAATTGTTCCTGTAACTATACTCCTCATTACCTCTGGGTTTTTGTCTTCTGCTTCATAAAAAGGAACCCCATGATGTTCTCTTAGTTCCAGGTTGAGTGAAGATTGGTGGTTTCAGGAGGTATTAATCTGTTCCTTTTCGTAATAGTGAAAATAATTATTATTCTTATTAAATCAATATCTCTGACTTCCCTAAAATACAGTAAAAACAGGAAAAGCTGGAAAAATACTATATTTTCCCTCTTTTATTTATACATTTTTAGAAAAATGAATTGAAATGGCTGAGAGCTTTTTAAAAAATATCATTGATATTTGATGTGCTTTGATCTATTAAAATCATTATTCTCTTTCACTTCAAAACTATTTCATCATGGGGCTGGATATTTAGCTCAATGGTTCCACTGCTTGTATCGCAAGCACAAGGACCAGAGTTCGATTCCCAGTACCAAAACAAAACAAAACATTTCATCTTTAGTAGGTATCTCTTGGTATCTCTTCAGGTTGACTCCTGTATCT
The DNA here is from genome assembly GCF_012274545.1 of Fukomys damarensis. NCBI lineage: Eukaryota > Metazoa > Chordata > Mammalia > Rodentia > Bathyergidae > Fukomys > Fukomys damarensis. The sequence continues at coordinate 16,481,808 of NW_022900933.1, forward strand.
TTTGACATGACCCTAGTAATATTTGATAACTTTGCTTTCACGGATGTAAGGATATCCCTGGTTCATGTACTTCTCCAGACTTGAAATCTCATTCATTTCTCCAAGGAAGCCTGGTTTCTTTTAATTAGAAATCTGGGCATTAATATCTATTGTTATTGGACAGTCATTGCTTCTAGGCCTTCTCCATGAACAAAGTTGGTAAATGGGGTTTGGGGGATTTTTTTAAAAAAGAAAAAAATTAAATATTCTTGTTGGTAGTATGTCCAACTAATACTATATCTGATTAATTTGTTTGTAAGGAAAAACGTGTGTTGATAAGAAATAAGATAATTGAAGAGGATATCAGGGAACATTTGAGCAGAGACATGATGAATAAAAATGTTTAACACAACCATTTTTTACTTCCTTACTGTATGCCCAACAGTATAAAGGATTTTTTTTCCTCTTTTTTCTTCTCCTCCTTTAAAAAAAAAATTTTTTTTTTAGTAGTAGGAATTGAAACCAAACATCACTGAGCTACATTCGTAGACCCTTTTTTTACTTTTTTGAGATAGTGTATCACTAAATTGTCCAATGAGACAGGGTATCACTAAGTTGCTTCAAACTTATGATCCTCCTGCCTCAGCTTCCCAAGTAGCTGGGATTACAAGGTATGGATCACCATGCTCATTTTCTTGTTTGTTTTTTAATATGCTACCTGGTTTAATTGCCCAAGACTACAAAGCCTATTTATATGTCCCAATTATTTTTTGGGGGGTGCGTTTTGAGACAGGGTCTCACTACTTAGTTGAGACTGACCTGGAACTCACTTTGTAGCCCAGGCTGGTCTCAAACTCACAGCGATCCTCCTGCCTCAGCCTCCCAAGTGCTGGGGTTACAGGTGTGAGCCACCACGCCCAGCTTATATGTTCCAGTTTTACAGATGAAAAAAACAGATACTTAGGAAAGTAAATTACTAGTTCATGGTCATCAGATTTGGAAACTAGGGCTGGGATTCAAATCATATCTACGCCTAACTTGAAAGCCAGGTAATATACGCCCTGAATTCTATATTGCCCTGCCTTTCTTAACCAGGGAAGAAAGTAGAAAATATTGAGTTGACAAATGGTTGAAACTCTTGTTTTAACCTGGCAGAAATATGTATTTGGCTTTTTCTCTTATAGCATTGCTTATGTTTATGAATACAAATTCAAAATATATATGCTTGGTTTATTTGTGAATATTTTTTGAGCAAGAAAAACAGAGAAATATACCTTTTTGTCCAAGCTAAATAAAACAATTTCAATGCCTATTTTTATTGTGTTTTTAAATGTTTTTGATTGAACGATAGTTCTGTTTTTAAAATAACTGTAGCAAAAATATGCTGTAGGTATTTCTAAACTTTTAAAATGATTTGCCTTCTAGGCCAGGTATGATGGTGCACTCCTGTAATCCCAGCACTTGGGAGGCTGAAGCAGGAGATTTACCACAAGTTCAAGCCCAGCCTGGACTACATAGTGAGACCTTGTCTCAAAAAAATAGAATGAATATTTTTCAAATTCTGTAAGCAAAATAGTTTACAAATGTTTGTTGAATTAACGTTAGTAAGTAGAATAACCAGAACACGGTATAGGGTTCTGTAAATAGCCATAAGGTGCAAACTCGAGGGGGACTTTCTTTTCTTGTACCAGTACTCATTAAGAACTTAAATTTTTTGTCTTAAGCCTCACAATAACCAAAATAACTAAATACTGGTCCCCATTTTACGAGGAAGGAACTGAGACATAGAGAGGTAACATGTTTTCTTGAGACAGCCATCTAATAAACAATACATTTAGACATAAGATTCAAATCCTATGTTGGGACAGAGAGCTCAGTGGTGCTGCTGCTGCGCCGGCCTGGCAAGCGGAAGGTCCTGAGTTCATTGGAGGCTGGGGGATGGAGCTGGTATTCAAATCCTATGCAAGCAAAAGTTTTCTGCTATAAGTATTTAAAGTTCATATCAAACAAGCAAAAAGCTTATTGAGAAAATATTTCTGTATTATTTTCTAGTATTTTATAACTTGATTTCTTTTCGGTACCAGGGATCGAACTCAGGACCTTGTGTTTGTGAGGCAAGTGCAGCACAACTGAGCGAAAATCCCTGGCCCTCTGGTATTTTAAATTAAATCCACAGTATTGTCCAATGAACATGTGTGAAGATTTATAGATATTTTCTTTGGTGTCTTAAACTACAAGTAGCTGCAGTTAAAACCCACATACTAATTTAAAAAACAAGGCCACCTCTAACAATATTAAAATATGATATTATGCCCTGGTAAAAGAAAAATTCTCCAGCAACTATGGGAATGCTTATACCACGAAGACAGCATCTTAAATCTTTATGCAAGTCATACACAAAGTGTAATTGGATGAAAAAAATAGTGGTGTGAATAATTACCTGTTCACAGCCCAAGACACTTGATGTATCTTAGGCCTTAGTGTTTGTTGGATTTTGCAGTTTTGTATTTTTTTAAAGTTCTATATCTCTGTGTGCTCTACTCCATGTCAGATCTGTGTTCTTAAATTGTAGAGTTCCATTTAAAAAAAATAATCTCAGCCCCTCCTTCCTTCCCCCTACCCCCCACATTCATTTTGTATAATATGGTAATGATATCACCGTAGCAGTAATTACGGGTCATCTTCATTTCTTTCATCTCTGCCTGTTCTGATGGCTTCATTCCTTTGACGGAGAAGATTTGGCTCTAGATGCTATGATTATTTTGTTAAGCTTTATTCGAATAGACAGGAGTGAGAGAAATTAATCAATCCAAATGCAATTAGCATCATGTTTAACCCAGTGATGGACGTCTCAAGGTGAAACAGCCAGGGGAGTTTCAGACATTATTATTCAATCCAGTGGTTCTTATCTAAATTATAATCAAGAGAGGTTTTTATTGGCTTCCCAGTGTGGAGATGTAACTCTTTCCCTGCCCTGGGGGTCAAGAAGACTGGCCTTTCATTCTTCCTAGACTTAAACTACTACAAGCATCTCAAAGTGGGATGAACCAAGAAGTAATGTTGTCCTAATATCCAAGGCATTTGGAATGATCTGCACTGGGATCTGGGTCTGATTTTCCCTATTAGTAGAACCCAGCCTATGACTATTTCACTATGTCTAAATTGGAGCAAATATTTTGTGTACTGATCAAGTCATTTTGAATAGTTGGTGTATCTTAACCTTACACAATAGATTATTATTTCTGTTCTTTATAAATGGGGATAGAGGGTGAAGTTCCTAGTCTTTGATCATAATAAGTGTTTCTACCAGGATGTATTTGAAAAGGCCCTAAAACATGAATGTTCTGCACAAATTTATGAGTATTAATAAAACTTCTAGTCCCTAGGGTATTAATCCATTGCTTTGATCTCATCCCCTTTCTCAGTTGGGCTTTACCTGGGAAAAGGGACAAAGTGAAGCTCTGTAATAGGCCTGTGAGGCCCTTTGAAAGCAAACAAAATACAAATAAGTAGTTAGCTCTTGTTTCTTGAATACAAATCTTTGAGGGTTTGTTGCTTGGGGTTTTTTTTCAGTAGAGAAGGGGATGATAAGAAAGACTGGTATTAGATATTTGAAATCTACTTTTGTCTTGCTCTTAAAAGAGGGCAGGGCAAGAAGAGTTGATGGAGAGACACAGGCTTTCTCTTGAATACATTTTTCAAATGCCTGACAATTAAGAGTCATCTTCTTCTGCCTTCAATCTTCAGGCATCATGGCAGACACTTCCCATATTTTATGTTCCTGCTTGATGTTTTATATTCTGAAAATAAGTCGATGTGTGGCTATTTCTATCCTTTTCCCCCCTTTGTTATGAAAGCTATTAAAATTATCGTCCATATTGGGACAGTCCAAATTTCTTTACTTGCACATTGAGTCTGGACTTTGCTTGCTCATATTACTTTGGGGATAAAAGTATCTGGAAATAGGCCTAACAGTGATTTGTAAAAAAATGTTTAATATAAAATTATTTATCTGAAGTCACTAGGGAAAACACTGTTCTTTAGCCACCCCACCCTTCTGTTAGAAAAAGTGTTAGATGCCCCATAAAAAGAGAATTTGGAAAATACGCTTCCAAGAAAGAATTTTTTGAGAGTTTTGAGGATGAAGATTTTTGTATAGCATGTAGGCTGTTCTTTTCTCAGATATATAGTATTTCAACTCCCTTTTTAAAATGCTTCTACCCAAAGAAATTTATGCAAAAGCCTCAAGACTGTTCTGCTGACCTGCAGGTGCTACTTTTAGTATTTTAGAGAAAAGTAATATTTCTTACCAAATGCTTTCATTTGTGGATAATTTATCACAGGAGTTGAGAATGGTGATCAGACTTTAGTACAATTATTCCACTTGCTGAGGCCACCAAGTGCCCCAATGCACTAAAGCATCAAGACAAAGTGCTCCTCCTCCAGTAACACTGTGCCCAGTTCCCAGGTCCTTTTGCTCTCGATGCTAGCACCAGCTGCTCTCATATCAGAGGCATTCAGAAGTGCTTAGTCTTTGACTTGAATTATCAATCACTTATGGTCCTTTCTGTGCAGAGATCTGGCACTGAGCTGGAGCTTGGTGAAGAAGCTGTTTGGCAGGCTGCCTTGGAACCGCTGTGCATGTGCCAGCTCTGAGCCATAGCTGGAAAACTTTTCCATATCCCTGTAAGATAGCAGTCAACCTTATGAATCACTCTACTTTTTTTTTTCTTTTTTTCTCTCTCTCTCTCTTTTTTTTTTTTTTTTTTTTTTTTTTTTTTTTTTTTAGACACCTTCTTTGGGACAAGGTCACCCTGTGTAGCCCAGACTGGCCACAAACTCACAGTGATCCTCCTGCCTCAGCCTCCTGAGTCCTGGGATTACTGGCCTGCGACACCATGCCTGGCTCATTCTAGTTTCTTTTTGTTCTCCTCTAATGTACCAAAGTACCTGTTAACAGCTTGCTCCACCTCCAAGACATTTTAGCTTTTGAGAATAGTCTTTATCAGAAGGCATGTTATTAGCTGGCCGTAGAGACATGTGTCTTTAATCCCAGCATGTGAAAGGCTAAAGCAGGAAGATAGAGTTTGGGGCCAGTGTGGGCTATGTAGTGAGCCCCGGGCTATCCTACACTATGAAGCGAGACCCTGTCTCTAATGTCTTGTACACAGGGAGTGGAATGTCAAGGTTTTTTTCAATATTTAATTTGTAAATATTCTTCAGATTTACCAGCCCCCGCAAAAAACATCTTGCCTGTTGTAGTAGGCATTCCATGCGACTGATTTCACTAGTCAGCCAGCCGCCCCTGCAACTTTTCTTCTGCACAGCATACACTGATGCCTGAGTCCTCTTGTTGTACCTGTTACAATGCATTCAAGGTTTCAGGGACCAAAAGAGGTTTTTTTTTTGTTTGTTTGTTTTTGGTACCAGGGATCAAACTCCAGCCCTTGTGCTTGCAAGGCAGGCACTGGAACCACTGAGCTAAAATCCCCAGCCCCCAAAAGAGTAATTTTTAAAGAGTCAAAATTATAATTATAATAATTTTTTACAAAGTATCTTTTGTGAAGCTAATTAAATAACCTTTTAGCATAGTGATTTAAACTAAACTAACCAGGATTTTATGTGTTTATTTTTTTGTTTTGTTTTGTTTTTTGTTTATTTATTTGAGACATGGTCTCACTATGTAGTTGAGACTGACCTGGAGCTCACTTTGTAACCCCGGCTGGTCTCGAACTCATAGTGATCCTCCTGCCTCAGCCTCCTGGGTGCTGGGATTACAGGCATGCACCACCACACCCGGCCATGTTTTTCTTTTTGCTAGAAGTAACTACTGGTATAGTTAAGGAAGGTAGTAGTACTTGACATTAATCCAGCAGAGTTTGGTTTGTTCTTGGTACCAGGGATCTCAGGACCTTGCACTGGTGAAACAGGCGGTAGAACCATTGAGCTAAATCCCTGGCCTACTCCAGCAGAGTTTGGGAGTTTGTTTTGTTTTGTTTTTGTTTTGCTTGCATTACCATAATGTTCAGTTAGTTTATGGTAGAAGAAGTGGAAGCAAGTAATGACAACAAATCACTGAGAATAACGAAGTCTGTTGATACTGAGCATTCTTCGGGACTCTTTTTCCCCAGCACTGGGCTGAGCCATTTGTGAGCTTGGAGTAGTTATCGAATGGAGTTAGCCACAAGTCCATGTTGAGGTCACCAGCAGTGTTGTTCTTGAAGTTCGCTGGCTTTTCCCACAGGGGTTGTTAATCCACCAGTGTATGTGCATTACCCGGATGCCAAATGTTTGTTACTTTTGTTTTGCATTTCAAGATCTTTTGAAAATAAATAGGCTTCCTTTTGCTACTCATAATACTGCGTAATTTGTCTTATTCGGGTGCAACCGGGTGCCCCTTGTGAGAGGACAGCTGAGAGACTGCAGTGCCTGCCGTGGCTGACAAAAAGGCCAGGGAAGGAGTCCAGACTGAGAAAGTGGACATACTAGTTTGAAGGTGGCAGGGCAAGATAGTTCCGTGGTAAAGTTTGAGATCGAGGTGTGTGCCACTTAGTAAACTAATAAAAGCCTGTTGTGAACAACAGCTTATCCATAAAGCAGGTCAGATTCCAGTTTGATGGGTGGGCATTTAATGAGACAGACACATCTAGAAATAGAGTTTGAAGATAGAATTAATATGTTCTAGCAGCAGGGGTGTCTGCTGTAAAGGGAACCTGTTATTTACTCCAGAACCGTGTTCCCACAGACAAGGAACTCTCTGAATTAGACAGCTACAACTTGGTTGCACTATATCCTTTTTGTTTGTTTGTCTGGTTGGTTTGTTTGTTTGTTTTTTGTACCTTGGATCAAACTTATGTCCTTGCGCTTGCGAGGCAGTTGCCAGAACCACTGAGCTAAATCCCCGGCCCTGTTTTTGGTTTTTTACGACAATGTCTTGGTACATAGTCCAGGCTGGCCTTGAACTTGTGGCAGTCTTCCTGCTTCAGCCTCCCAGGTGCTGGGATTACAGGTGTGTGTGCCACCACACCTGCCTTGGTCATACTGTATCTTGACAGAGTAGGTTTTTTTATCCTTTCATTTTCCTCTTCTTCATTCCTTTATTCTATTAAAATGACTGGCATATGTGAACAAGTACATTGTCTTAAAAAACACCTACATGGCTGATGATATGTTTTATTCAACATCAGACAGAGGTGGAATGAGGGGATGCTGGTGCTGTAAAATACCCCCTTTCTCCTTTCCCGGCATGCTTATTCAGCTCTCTTTATACTCTGTTAAGTTATTTTGTCCTCATCATTTAACAACAACAAAAAAAATTCTTCTCTACCTCGTTCCATTGGAGAATTTTGATGTTTTTTATTTATCATTATAAAATCAAGGACAATTTTATAACCTTGTTGTACATAGCTATTATAAGTCAGGCAATATGTCTTTAAGTAACAATCCATTACTTTAAGAAAAAAAATGAATCCTTGATAATCCCATGAAGCATCTTGTTGCTTAAATAAACTTATCTGATGGGCTGGGGATGTGGCTCAGTGGTTCCGAAGCCTGCCTCGCAAGCGCAAGGACCCGAGTCCGATCCCTGTACCAAAAATAAACAAATAAACTTGTTTGAAATAAAATAGGTTGCAGTATTTGCATTTAATCTCATTTTAAACAGATGAGGAAGCAGAAGCACAGAAAGATAACCTAAGGAATTGTCACAGTGGTCAGGGTCAGAGCTAAGTGAATCCAATGCTAAGAATCCCATCCCTTTCACAGTATCCTGTTATCCTTGTTCCTGATCACTTACGGTAGATCTCCTAAAAACAACCTGTTGCTGCTCTTCCAGATATAAGGAAACCAGTGTGACTTCTCTACCATGAGATGTTTTTAATTAGATTGCTGAACAGAAATATTTACTTTGGAATTGAAAAAAACACATTATAAGAATTCTTCCGTTTCATTAAAAAGTTACTTAATCTTTATATTGTTCCCTACATAAAAGTCAAGCAGAATTTTATCAGGCAATTGCCTCTAAGTTAAAATCTGGAAAATCCTTCTGTAATGAAACCCATGTGTCATGGGAGAACGTTACAAAGCTCTGGCAGAGAAGGCTGGTTTCCAGAGAGACTCTGCACCCAATCTCGTTAACTAGGGTGCCTCTGGTGATCCCTCATCGCCTCACCAGCGAGAAATCAATCTGTACCACTGAATCTTTTTCAACCAGCCACCAGAAAATTTACTGCAGAGAAGGCAGTTTGGGGCTAGTCATTGTGGAAGGAGAGTCAGAGGCAAGGCTAAATGGAGGATGGAGGAATTGGAGTCTCAAGAGGAGATTATATTAAACCCCGTACCACCATCAGAGCAAGCAGGATGAAGTCCTCCCTTCAGCCCTGACCTCTTTAAGCGTACTCAGGTATTTACAGCTGCCATGAAGCTGACAGCCCTAGAGAAACTACAAAGGGGGTGATAGCAACAGTGTAAATCTGAAAGCTGATTGTCGGTTAGCCATTTGTTATCTTTCAACATGGATACGTGGTCCCCTCTCCACAGTCTACAGCAGTTCACATGTTAACCCTCTGGTGACAGTCTCTATTGTGGCCTTCTCAGTTTATGATCTATGCACTGAACAGGAGAACCTATAAATCACAGCTGGATGTGGGAGCCATGCTTCTGTGTACAGCACACACCCTGGTGGCTAATGACCAGTGGGTTCCTCTCGGCATAGTTATAAGAATGGTAATAGCGTTACATTTCTCAGTTAACAGATTTCACTGACTCTAGATGAAACTGGTGATCTTGTTGTCCCCAGGATTCCATTCCTCTTCCCCCTCTCCTCCCTTCTCCCTTTCTCTTCTCTTTTCCTTCCCTTTTTTTTTTTTTTTTTTTTTTTTTTTTTTTTTTTTTTTTAAAAAAAAATTTTTTTTTTTTTTTTTTTTTTTGTGGGTCTGGGCATCAAACCCAGGGCCTGTGCTTGCTAACCAACTGCTCTACTGCTGAGCTACACCCCCAGCCCCTAGGATAGTTTCCTGTATCATGTACTTAAGAGGAGGGGGAACCAGGAGGGAGTGGTGAATTGGAAGTGCCAAGCTCAAGAACCTTTGATCTTACCTTGGTCATTTGTGTTGGAATTGACCAAGGTGTAACTACTGGAAAGAGAGAAAAAGAAATAGAGCCAGACGGGGAAACAAATATTTTCCTTTGCTATAAGCAGGCAATAGCCAGCTCTAAATGTTTCTCCCTGAGAAATTTGAAATCCTTGAAGGAAGTATTTTAGTGCAATATATTTACATATAAAACCCTACTAGAAGGGGCATGTATGTGCGTGTGTGTGTGTGTGTGTGTGTGTGTGTGTGTGTGTGCGCGCGTGCGCGCATGTGGATGAGAAACGCCGAACAGCAGCAGAAGGCTGTCCCCTTACCCCTAATGGGATTTTGTAGCAGCATGTGCGAGTTTGTTTCAGAAGTCGAAAATGAACAGATGTTGGTATAAATTACCTCTGTGTCTGATGTCTTGCAAATTAAAAGCGCGGTTGGCATCACTAAACAATTTTACTAGGTTTGGGGGGGTGTGGTTTGCAGGCGGTGATTACTGTAGCAAATCGGTAAGAATCTTCACACTGCAGTAGAGCAGGAAAGCAAAGATAAAGAAAAATAAAATAAGGCTCTATGAATTCATCAGAAATGCTAACATCTCTGATGACAAGTGAACAGGAGGGCACGTGCCCTGGAACAGCCCCTGGCTCACAGCAATTTCTCTGTGCACAAAAAGGGGTTGGTGCTTAGGATCTGATTTATAGGGCACAGCCCTCTTTTAGGGAGAGTCTATGTCACACATTCGTATATCTCCTATATGGGACTGGCAAGTAGAGAAACTTTCTCCCCTCCCATGGAGGAGATGATGTCTTTTGAATTACTTCTACTTTTATGGTGGTTTCCTGCAGCTCTGTATACTTGGATTAGGGTGAAGGGGGAGGAATGATTGAGTAGAAAAGGGGCTGTTAAAAGGATTGGTTAAATTCAAGGAGAGCTTGCAAGGGGAGACTTCACAATTTCCATTTATTTTTCCTTTTAAGCCCTTTGTGCCTTCAAATAGTTGAGTCTTTTTAAATTCTAAATTTTACAGTATTCTAAGTCATTCTCTCATTTGGTGGAAAAAACAGCAAGGAACTGGGAGGTCTGAAGGACAACAGCAGAAATCGCCAGTGTTGGAGTGCAGTGCCCAAGGCCCATGGTTGGGGAATGAGGCTGTCTTCTACCTGGCAGAGCTCTGTGTTACCCATGTCTGGTTTCCAGAACGCCTGCTGCTAGCCATGTTGCAAGATCATTTGATACTGAAAATGTTGAAGTCCTTAGTTAGCACAGGAAGGAGTGTAGGTAGGTAACCCATCCTGCAGGAATAAATGATGAGACATATTGGGCCCAAAATATATCCCTGGCCAGGGGCTTAGCTCGGTGGCACTGTGCCTGCCTTGCAAGCACAAGCTCCTGAGCTTTATCCCCAGTACTGCCCACCCGCCCCTCACAAATATATATTCCTGTAGCATGGGCTGAGTGGAAACATTTCTGGGAATGGGTTTTTGTTTGTTTGTAGTACTGGGGATTGAACCCAAAAGGCCTTCACACTGAGATACATCTCCAGTCTTTCTTTTTTTTTTGGTACCGGGGATCAAACTGGGACCTTGCACCTACGACACAGGCAGCAACAGCACTGAGCTAAATCCCTGGCTCTCTGACCCTTTTACATTTTTTTTTTTTTTTTAAATCTTGAGACAGTCTCACTGAATTGCCCAGGCTGGTTGTGCTCTTGTGATCCTCCTGCTTCAGCCTCCCAGAATACGGGGGTTATAGGTATGTACCACCATGCTTAGCTAGGAATGGGGTTTTTGAGATTGCCTGTCTTCTTATTATAATCATTGATTCGTTCACTCAAAAAATGCTGAGTATAAAAAAACATACATACCTCTGAAAAGGGTTCTAGAAATGATTGCCACTATACCGAATAGGTTCATTGTTAATATCAGAAAGAAAAGTAGGAAAAGTAGCATTAACATTCTGTCCATTTTACAGATGAAGAAGATGAGACTCAGAGATACTGTCCAGCCCAGGATGTCACCTGGCTAGTAAATACTACAGCTAGAACTGAGTTCACTTACTGTACTGTGTACTTGGAAGAAGCCTGCACTGCCTCCTATGGGCAAGAATGTACTTGATCAGACTTCCTCCTAGATACTGTAGTTGGAAAAAAATAAAATAAAATACTGTAGTTTGTTCTTTTAATTTTTTTCCTTTTTTTTTTTTGAGACAGGATCTCGCTGTGTAGCCTAAGTTGAACTTAAACTTATGGCAGTCCTTCTGCCTCAGCCTCCTGAGTGCTGGAATTAAAGATGTGTGCCACCATACCTGGCTGTAGTTTGTTCTGTTTTTTTGGTACTGGGGATCGAACCCAGGACCTTGTGCTTGTGAGGCAGGCATGATAGATACCATTGAGCTAAATTTCCGGCCCCATAGTTTGTTCTTGATCCCTGATCTCTTCATTACTTTGGTATTATTTCCATGAAAGAAAAAAATTTTTCTTGCCAGGTAATCAAGGCACATTTAAAAGGAGCCACATAATATAGAGAAAGGAGCCCTGAGGGCCACTAGCTAGTCTTGTTTCTATAGTATAAAGGAAGGAAACTTACATTCATTTTGTTAGACTTTGTCCTTTTGTGTTACCACTCATCCTCATCCAACTAGCATTTATTAAGCAGATGCAGCTATAGCACTAGCCAGTCTACACTCAGTTCTTACACTTTAGTGAAGGAGGACAAGTTTGTGAACAAGTAATTGCATGCAAGTCTTATAGGAACTGTGAGTGTACAATTTGGTATACATTCACCAAGGAAGGAATGACCGATTTGATTGGGGCTAGGATGGGATTGTGGGTATGTGAGGTAAGACCCATCACTGGGGCTTCCACTCCTAACTAATGCAATTCCCTTTTGCTGATTGGTGCTCAGGTACTATCGAGAGCTGGGAGGCACATAGACTAGTTACCAAAAGCCTCCCCATGGCGATGGACTTTGTGTTGTCTTATTTCTTCACTGTGCAAATACACAAGAAACTGTTAAACTTAGGTTGGGATGGAGGAAAGTGAAAGCTTATTTATCTAGCACCATTTGTCTGGACTTGGGTGAGGCAACAAGAAGCCAGAAAAAGGCCTTTCCCATTCCTGTGAGTGCCTCTCTAGCACCTCTCTTCTTTGGGCAGGATAGAGATATGTTCCTGGTAGATCACAGGACACAAGTTGCCCTGCAGTGCTGCATGGTTCCAGACTTCTGGGTGCTCGGGCCAGCCATCAGAAACTTTCAGAATTGTTAAATCCATTTAAGAGATCTGGAAAGATGACCCTGTGGGAGGGGGGCGAAGAGGTTGTTATATTGTATGTGCTCATTGAAGATTTGCTTGACAGAGCTAAAACCGGGCTTCTGTAGTGGCCCTTGTAATTGAGAAATGTTTTACTTTCGTTTTGGAGCCTTATATGTCAGAAAGTAGCTGTGTAAACCCACAGGTAACTACAGCATTCAAAGATTGATGGTGCTGAAAGTCAGAGAAAGACACATAAACCTTGCCTGGCTATATTAAATACCTAAGGACTGACAATGCCAAGAGAGAGAAGACCAAAGCTCTATAAACCCTACTTTATTACACTGTCCACAGATGAACTACACCGAGGGAATGTAAACCTTGTTATGTTATAGCATGCAGGGACTACCACTGCTGAGAGATGGGGTAAATGATCTCTGATTTTGATTTGAGATTATAAATGTCCAGAGGCCAATGACCCAGAAAAGACTCTAATCTTGGTTGGGTTTTAGCTTCCAAGAGCAAACCCCATGAGATAGTAACATGAACATTAGGTTAGATTCTTCAGAGGAAGATTTGGAGGGAATTCCCTGCTGATTTTTTTTAAGGTTGGATGATAAAGTCTTCCCCAATTGGCCTGAATTTTATAGCAGTTGCTAACTTCAGAATAGCTTTATCAAGTTTTAGTTGTCAATAGTAGTTTACTTCCCCCTTTTAGGAGGTTAGTGGTGATTGGATCTGTAGTGGCTGCGAATTGGTATACAGTTTGAATCAATCTGCATTTTTTGAATGAATGAACTCTCCCTGCAATCCTTTTTTTCACATTTCAGGTTTTCTCTCTTTTATTTGCTTTGTAATTCCAGCCAGAGAGATGACACGAGGGAAGTTCCTCAACATTCTAGAGAAGCCCAAGAAGTAGCAGCTGCTTGTGCACAGGGACTGTAACCAATCTCCCTTCCCGGTGCAGTTCTGACGATGCACACCTCATGCTTCCTTAGGAGAGGCTGGATCTGTACCTCCAGGACTGCCCTTCCCTGCTCCTGGCACTCTGCACCTCTGAGGACATTTGGTGTCAAGAGAAGAATCTGCTCTACCCAAGGATCATTGCTGTTATTGTCAATGTCTTAGCCTTGGATATAGGTAACACCAGAGGTCCTGTTGTTCTTAAAGGTCGAAGTTGTGCTTTCTCATTTCCAAAAGCGATTTGGGAGCCCCGGGATCTTGTAGTTGATTTAATACTGTGGTGGCAAAGTCAATTGTGTCATGTTGACTGGATGGGTTCTTTGGAGCTGTACTTGATCTCTTAGGCAGTATTTATGATCCGAGGAGATAAAAGACCTACTAGATTCTGGACCAGACCATGCGCCCTGACCTGTGAACTCTCCAGTCTGTAGTAAGTTCCAAGATTCTCCAGCTGGAGAGACCAGAATCTTCTCTCAAAATATCTGCTTTTAAACTCCTACCCTTCTCATGACAGTCCCACCCTCAGTGTCAGTCATTCCCCCACCTCCCAGCCCACCTTTCTGGTCTGATTCCGGGTCAGGAGATCCTTCAGTAGCTTGAAGTGCAAAAGGCCCATGCTGATTGGGTTGAGTTATCTGTTACAGATTTAAGTGAAAGAGTCAGTATGGCCTGACAGGGAAAGGGCGTGGTTTGTGGGAGTTCCCATTTGAATGAAAACTAGAATCCTTATTAACCTAGTGTGTGCTTTGGGATGGAGACAATGTTCTGTTTCCCCTTGTCCCCATTGCAGCATGTATGAAATCCTTAACCCATATGGCAGAAACACACACATACTCACACACGCGTATGGGTGCAAAAGAGAAAGATAATTTCCTGACCGACATATAATTTTCATGGGGTTCTTCCCCAGTTATGTGTCCATTAAAACCTGAAAAGCTAGGCCTGGGGGTTTAGCTCGGTGGTGCTGTGCCTGCTTCCCAAGTGCAAGGTCCTAAGTTTGATCCACGGTACCAAAAAAAAAGCTCACCCAGGGGTAAAATCAGCAATATAGTAATATATATTCCCTCATGTTTTGAGAAGTGCATAAAGTTTCATATCCCTGTGGGGATAGTCCAATAATGTTGGGACACTGGAAATTTGTAGCCAATTTGTGGTCTCGTATGTCTTGAAGGCACTGCGCTCTAGTTTAACCACTGATTCTTGGGCCAATTTCTGACATTTGTGCATGTTTCCCAAGCTGGAGCTAATTTTTGGTTTTTCTCTTATTTGTGCCTTATGAGTATCCATCCGATTTCACTTTTTGAAAGAAAAAAAAAAAAGCGCAGGACACAAGGATGATTGTGAAAAGGCAAATACTCTGGCTGGTGTGCTTCCTGAAAGGGTCAGGTTTAAAGGCTTTAATTAAGCTTATGATTGCTATTTCTTGATCTCCCTAAATGCAGTCAAAGAATATGTGTGTGGAGGTGTCCAAAATTAGTGCCATAATATCGAATTTTTCTTCCCTCTGTCTTTGAGAGTTGATGCTGTCAGGCACTTTGAAGTGTTTGGGGAATTGAGAAGTATGTGGAAATACTGGGACGTCTCCCCCAAGCCAGTCAAGTCTGTAACCGGAAGCCAAGAGTTGGATCTCTGATCTGCTTTGGCCTCCTCCTTTTACTGTTTGTCATCTTATTCACCAGCACTTAATGTAAGTAGGTGTTTTAGAATTGCAATATTTATTGGTTTTGTATTTGTTGTCCTTAGAAATGTTAATGATGTATTTTTATATTGATAATATAAATTTATGTACAGTATGTATGTGTATGTATTTTAGGCTATTAGAACATTGTACCTTGTATATGATGTCCTCATAATAAATATGTCCCTTTTATAGAAGGGTTTTTCCTCAGAGGGCCATGTTGTATTATTTAAAGTGCATATCTCCCCGAGTTTGATCCCTGGTAGCAAAAAAAAAAAAAAAAATTAACATAAAGTGCATATCTCATTAGAAAATACAACTCTAGTGATAAATATTGTCTTTCCCCTTCGCATCAGAATGGATGGTTTGGGGTTCTGTAGTCATTTGCTTGGTCTCCCAGCTTCCAGTCTGGCCTTCTAGATATCCTGCTTCTTCCTGTTCAGCTCCTTCTGGGACCATTTAGGAACCTTTGATACCTACAGATAAAGATGGCCTCAAATAAAGCCAAGGTCTCTCCTGGAATTTGAGGACTGTCCAGAAAATACTGCTTGATCCTCCAGTTTGGTTTCCTTCCTTTCCCCCGTATGAAGTTTCTTTTCCTGTTACTCTGAACAATTCCTCGTTCCTCACTTAAGGGCCTTTGCCCAGGCCATTGAATTCCTAGAAAATCTCGCTTCCCTTTTGCACCCATTCGGCCTGTTCTTCCTGTAAACTCTTGTTGATCCTGCTGGAGATGATCCTTCCCCCAGAATTCTCACAGCCTTTAAATGTACCATCCCTGTGCTCTCACCACATGCCATAGTATGTTGAGGAGAGCTGATCTGTACCTCACACATCCTAGCAAAACATAAGCTCCTCAAGGTTGTGGCTATCTGTGTACAGATTTGCAGTTAAACATGATGGATTATAAACACATTTTTCTCTGCCTCCTCTAAAACCCTGTGTGTGAAAATCCTTTTCATTTGGTTACAGACCTAGAGAAGAAAAAGTGCTCACTAGTGCTCCTCCTGGTACCCTTTGAGAGGTGATCTGCTCTAGAGCCAGGTTTATGCATGTCTGTAATCCCAGCACTTGGGAGGCTGAGGCAGGAGACATAGCAAGACCCTGTCTCCCAAGAAAAGGAAAGAGAAGAAAATTTACTTGCTCTTGATAAGAGCATGCCCTTCTAGAGAAAGCATTCCACTTTAAAGAAAACAAATTGCTAGTTGGAGCACTAAAAGATCCTCAGATATTTTTTCTTACCATAAAAGATACTTGTCATAGGCCAGGGATGTAGCTCAGTGGCACTGTGACTGCCTGGCAACACAAGGTCCTGAGTTCAATCCCGGTACCAAAAAGAACAAAAAAGGGTACTTGTTATATTTTTTTTTTTTTTTTTTTTTTTTAGA
>NW_022900933.1:16498422-16521508 GCF_012274545.1 Fukomys damarensis
TTTTTTGAGACAGGCTCTTGCTATGTAGTTCAGGCTGGCCTTGAACTCACTGTATAGCTAGCTGGCCTCAAGCTTGTGATCTTCCTGCCTCAGCTGGAATTACAGGTTTTAATTTGTTATATTTGACACAGCATAATTTGTTATCATATTTGTTTGTTTTGTGGCAGTGGGGGTTGCACACAGAGCCTTGCATTAAACTACATCCCTAGTCCATCTGCCAGCCCACCTGCCTACCTGCCCTCCCTCCCTCTCTTCTTTCCTTCTTTCCTCCCTCTCTTCCTCCCCCGTCATGATCAGACATGGTCTTGCTAAGCATCTCAGTCGCCCAGGCTGGGCTCCAACATACAAGCCTCCTGCCTCAGCCTCCCACAGTGCTGGGTTATAGGAATGTGCCACCATGCCTGATTCTGTCAGAGTTTTTAAGTGGACACTTGCTGACCTCTCCTTGGTTTTGGTTCTCTAGCACTGGTTTGTTGTAACTCTTCCAGATTGACCAAAGTCAGGGCAGTGAAAATGGAACTGGTGCAAGTCATTCCATTGTCCTGTGGCTTCCGAAGTGTGTTTGGACCTCCGTGGGAGCTTTGTAACGAAGCCAAGGAATTTAATTTCTGGTGGCTGCTTCCAGCTCTTCAGTTTCCTCCAGGATTAAAGGCATCACAGGAAGGTTGAACAGAGCAGAGCAAGAGGAAGTGGGGAGATGGGCCAAGGTGGATAGTGACATAACACAGATTCTTACCAGTTCTCATCTTGGCCTAACTCCATTTCTGAGCATTTGGTTATATTGTTTTCTTCATCCTTTGAGAACCACAAGACTTCATTTCACCAGAGGATGGACAAGCAGGTCTCCCTAAGCTCGGGTTGGAAGTTCTCACTGGCCTGGGAGTGGCTTTTCCTGTCTCTGTAGATGACTTGGCATTCTGGGGGTTTGTCTGTAACCATCTCTTTGTTCAGAACTTTTGCTGCTACAGCAGGAGGCAGGGGCTTCAGGTGGCTCAGGTGCAACTCTGAGACTCCAGGTTGGCATGAGTGCTAGGGGAGCCTGTTAATTAGCACGAAACACCCTGATGCTCCATTAGCCAGCCCAGGCATTCAGAAGCTTCCCCTCCTGGGGGCCTCTTCCTCCTAATGAGAGCTGGGAGAGGTCCCTCACAAAACACTGCCTCAGAATAATATTCCGCTTTGTCCCCACCAGTAACCAGGGCTGACAGGATCACTCTGTCCATTTCTCTTCTAATTAGCACAATTCTAGCATGGCCTGAGCCAGCAAACGGAGAAAAGCGATCAAAAGCGATCGGACAACCGTACCGAATCACAAACACAAGGAGGCCCATTCTCTGTAATTAGGTGAGACAACTCTTCAGTCTTTCCTCGGCTGGAGTTTGCCGCTAAGACTCTTGCTGTGTGGGTCCCAGCAACATAAGTTACGTGTCTCCCTGGGACCCTAATAAGCCCCAGATTGTCTTCCGCTTCACACAACTCTAACCAGGGGACAGATGGGGGGGTAGCAGTGCAGCAAGGGGACAGAGGACAGGGTTTCTAAATAAGCAGCCGCTGTGAGGCTCTGAGAGGCAGGCGCTGGGGCAGTTGGCTTGAGAGCAGAAGAGCTCTGGGCACAGCCTGACCCCGTCCTGAGCTGCAGTCTGAGGCATTTGGCGGGGTGGTTATGTTCTACTCTTTGCTCTTTGACTTCCCCCCTCATTTGTCTCTTTTGGTCCCTTTTTACCCCTTCTCCTATGCGTCCACTCCGGGCCCATCACAGGCAGCTGTGACAGGCGCCATTCCTGGAACCACACTGAAGTGCAGTGCGGCAGAAGAGAGCGAAGCACAGGCTGCATAGCTCCCTACCTACCCTGACCTGCGCTAAGAGCCCGCAGCGCTTCGTGCCTCCAGCCCTCGCCTGCTGTCCCCAACCTCGCTCCTGGATGAACCCTGCTTTTTAAAACAGAAAAGTGGCCTGTCAACTGCCAAGAGTGCAGCCAAGAAGCCACAACTGGCCGCACTCCACGAGGCTCGGAAATTGGCCACTTAATGAATAGAAACAGCTCCCAGAGTCGCTGCCTGTTACAGGGATTATTTGGGGGCAACACAGTGGTCACGTGGTCATAGCCAGGAACAAAGGATGAAGGGGAGAGTGGCGTGGAAATCTCAGTACAGCCCCAGCTCTAAACAGAATATTTTCATCTTTATCTTGGGCTGTGCTTTGTCTCAATCTGTACCTGATGCTTTTGAAAGTGACCTGCAATACTAGAAAACACTCAATTATATAGATAGCAGTGAGCTTCAAAATGCTGGTGATCAGAGTTGCTTTGTTTTTCCGTCTTCCCTGAGACATGGAGAGGAAACAGTAAGATTTAACTTCTGAAATTACTTTCGAGTAATGTCAGAGAATGTGTCCCTATTTGCTCAGTCTCCTATAGTTTCTTCGATTATGAACACAGCTTAGAAGATAACCTGGCACATAATAGGTGCTTACTAAGAATCTGTTCAAAGACCAGCCTGTGTCTTGCTAGTCAGCATTCATAGCCAGTTATTGACCTAAAGAAAGAGCTTGGATTCCAAGAGAGGCAGAGATGAGCTTGTGCAAGACTCTGTTCTCTCTGCATCCGTTTCCTCGGGCAACGTTTACAGAGGCGACCCAGTGTCAAGAGAAGAACAGACTCAAAAGTCAGGTTGCCAGGGCCTGAATCCTGCTCCTGCCATCTACTAGCTAGGTGATGTTGGGTAAATTGCCTAACCTCTCTATGCCTTGCTTGGTTTGCCCATTTATGAACTAGGTACCCTAATAGCCCCTAATCGTAGTGTAGTTATAATGATTGAAGGGGTACTTGCAAAGTGCAAGAACAGTGCATGTCTTCTCATTATATAACTGTTTGATGAGCTGTATAAAGTTGGTGCTATTAGTCTTTTTTATGCAGTTCTCACATTTTAAACATGTACATCCCCCACAAAAAAAATTAATAAACCCACCAGGCATGGTGGCACACATCTATAATTCTAGCACTCAGGAAGCTGAGGCAGGAGGGTAACCACCAGTTTGAGGCCAGCCTGGGCTACCTAATGAGTTTAAGGCCAGCCTGAACTACATCATCTCCCCTCTGCCATTGATAACCTAGAGAAAATATGGTAACTTTTGGTTACCTAGAATAGTCAGTTAAACAGAGTGCCATTTCTCTACCCCTTCAGGAGGGCTGGCAGTTTACTGACTATTTCTAACCCCATCCTCCCACCTCAAATCTGAGGTAACCCAAGTGTCAGCTTGGGCATTTAGTAAATACCATGTTGACTTTGCATACAGTGGCCATAAAGACCATTTGCTGCTAATGAGCAAGGGAGGGAATGATGCTCTTTGTGACATTAGTAGGTTACTGAGTCGATACTGTGCTTGCCATGTCTCCAATTGTGCCTCCCTAGTCTTTGTGGTCTAATAGTTTAAACATCCACACTTCACTTCCCTGCTGTGTCCCGGCTCCCATGCCCCATCCCTCCAGCCTTCCTCCAGATGCTTTGTTACGGAGTTGCTCAACTTCTTGTTACCCTAGGAGGTCCTCTAGGGCCTCCTCAGGCTTCACCCCGTCTGGCAGCCTGTGGAGAGCAGCCTGGCCTGAGTGCAGCCTGAGAACTCCAGGTCAAGCAAGGCTGAAGGTCACATACCGGGTCTTCCTGGACATAGCTAAGCCCCGGGAGCCAAAGGAGCTGCTGAGAAGAGTCAAGTTAGAAAAGTCAGTGACTTGAGGCCCAGAAACCAGAAGCACTAGCTACAGCTGCAGCGGAGCCTTGGGCAGGGCCATGAGGGCTGCGCAGGGCCCAGAACCAGAACTGGTCTCTGCGGAAAGGCGGGTGTCTGGCAAGCTCCGGAGAGCTGCTTCACCTTGGCCGCCTGCTCCCTACCCTCTGTCCCTGCTGCCGCTGCCACCGCCTGCGCCTTCTTCCAGCTGAACTTCATGCCTGCTTCTCCCACAGCCACACCACCACAGCCAAGCGAGCAGATGGCCCACAGGTGCGCAGACGTGCGGCTGTGGAGCAGCTCACGCCGCACTTACGTAGTGAGCTAGTAGGCGGCCTCTCGGTGTGGCAGGAAAGGGACAGTATTATGGAAGAAATGGTTTGTCGTGAGAGTAAGTGAAGATAGCACGATATCCAATGTGGCAGGGAGGGATTAGAAATAGAGCAAGGTTGTAATAGTGTTTGCTGCCCATTGGAGGGTTATGGATCAGTTCCTTTTCCTCTACATTTTCTAATCTCCCTACGGAAGCCTATGTTGCTTTTGAAATACAAGGAGAAGAAAGCCTCTGGAACTGAGTGAGTATACAGGTAGGTGTACAAGACTTCCAGTGCCCCATCCTTCACCTCAGCCTATTAATGTGCACAAGTGAGCACACACATGATTCATCAATGACCTTTGTAATTGGAAGATAGCTTTTGTTCTTGTGTATGAAACTATCTGATTAATCTGACAGCCAGGTGTTTACTGAGCACCTGCTAAGCATCCAGCCCTGTACTAGGCTGTCCAATCCATCACATGTAATGTGGAGAAAAACTACTCATCCCCTAATCGTGCAGGGGTCACCCCGTCTCACATTCTGTTCACAGAGCCTTGGCCTGTGAACAGAAAAATGTTCCGTCAGTGTTGTAAAATTGCTACCTTGTCCCTCAGTCCATCACTACACTGAGAAAAGTATCTCACCAAATTTTTGCTATAGTATCATAAGGGTGAATTTCTCCAATCCTGAGACATGTAAAAAATTACTTCCTGTGTGTTTGAATTTCACTGCTATCTTCCTGTTTACCACCCTCACCCTTCCCAACGGGGAGAGAAGGAGGGGAAGATGAGCTAAGGGTTAGGGGTAGGGATGGCCGAGGAGGCTGGAATTATATTGTCATCACAGATGGGCACCACCCATCCAGAGAGGAAGCGGAGTGTGTTCAGTCCCAGCCGATCTGAAGGACACGGGTGTGGAGGTGGTGGTTCTCACCTTCCCTGGGAGACGAGTGTGTTTGCAAATTCAGTATCTCTGCAAAATAAGAGGCATAGTCATGGAATTGATGGAGAAGACAGGAAAACGCCAGGGCCAGATGACACAACAAAATGGAGAAAAATGGACTTTGTCCTGAGAGGCGACCACTCCAGCCCTGAACACCTGGAACATACAAGCCCAGGCATCTGCCTAAGCCCTGGAGGACCCTAAGGAGCTTTACCCCTCATTTTCCACAGTAGAAATAGGTGTCATGAGTGAGAGAGTCCATGCCTGCCATGCCTGCTCCAGCTGTCCCCTCCTCTGCCAGCCTGTGCACTTGTTTAACCTATTTTCCAAAGAGGCTGCACTCTGCCCAGCGGACGACAGCCAAACAGAGCCGGGAAGATGGCAGCCGACTGCAGCCTTGAGTCCTGCCTGACTGCTGCAGTAACTGGGGTGTCAGCAGATGACGCGTGGCGGCCAGACCTGATCAGCCTCCTAAAGAACAGCGCGACAGAAGGACAGCTGAAGCCGTTGTAACGACAGGAGGCTGGCAGGGCAGGCGACACTTCCCACCATCACCAAAGATGGATGCAAATTGGTTTGGTTCTGACCCTGTCACACCAGGGAGGATCATGATTCGAGCAGGGCTGGGCAAGGGAGGGGCGCAGCAGGGGCGGTGAGGATTGGCGTCTCCCTTCACGTGTTCATTAATGCTCTGAAAGACTGGGCAAGCGGCCTGCTAATGAAACCTGCAGATGATTGGTGTTGCAAACCTCAGAGAGGACCGAGAAACAGCACGGTGAGACCCAGAAAGCTTAGAAATATGGGCAGCAGATTGTCAAATGGGATTCATCCTAGGAAAATGAAAGTCAGCGCGACAGGGAGCGGTGATGGAGACGCCTCTGGCTGGAGCCTGCAGCCGGGAAAGCTGATGGGTGGCCGGGTCAGGAGGCTGAGGAAGGGGATACGGTTTGGGTGTGTTGGGGGAGACAGAGGAGCTGGCCCTTGCGAATTTCTGTCCAGGACTGACTGTAGAGCCAACAGTGTCACCCAGGGCCCTCTGCAAGGTCAGGCCTCTGACGTCATGGCCATAAGATGCACATATTTGCATTTAAGTTAAGGGGAATAAAGCTGTTTTGACCTGTTTTACTAAAATGAAAAGGCAAAAGACATTTTTAAATTTTTTACCCTTAATTATTGAAGATAGGCTACTCAAGAGCAGGGGCAAGAAGAGCCCCCCCATCTTCCGTGGCTTCCCATCCTCTGTGAACATTTCTTGGACATGTTAACTCATTTACATTAAGTGCACAGATCTTAAGCGGACAGGTCAGTGTTATTTTCTGTGAGCAAATCACTTCACATCACCTAGTCTTAGTTTCCTCATCTGAATGAGAGCACCAGCAGCAGCGCCTGTCTCAGAGCTGAGGGCTATATTTCGCTTTTTCAGAACTGGGGATTGAATCCAGGGCTTCTGCGATGAGCCACCAGCCCTTTGTATGTTTTCTTGTGTGACAGGGTCTCATGGGTCGCTAAAGCGCACAGACTGGACTTGAATTTGTGATCTTCCTGCCTCAGCCCTCCCTCTCAGAGTGCTGGGATTACAGACATGCACCTCCTGTCCTTACAGATGTGCCTGGCTCATACCTATGTTTAGAGGATTAAATGAGCTGGAACAATAAAGCCCCTAGGACAGGGATGGCAAAGCTTTTAGAGATGAGCACCCAAACTATAACCCAAAACCCACTTATTTATCATACAGTGCAATTAACCCTGAATTTAGCAATTAAACCTGAATATTGAGATTTTAGTTTAGAAAAAACAACTCCTGGGCCGGGGATTTAGCTCAGCGGTTCGGTGGCCTGCCTTGCAAGCGCAAGGACCCAAGTTCAATCCCCAGTACCAAAAAAATAAAAACCTCCTAAATTAACATCTTTTGTCTTAAAAAAAACAAAACAAAACATCGTGTCATAGGTTGACCACCACTGCCCTAGCACATAGTAAGCACTGAGATACAGATGATTAGCATTACTACTTAGTACCCTTTAATTTTATTTCCTAAGCTTTACTCCTACTCCACATATAAATTATTACCTTCTCAGACATCTTTTCAGAGCGCAGATGCTGAGTAAATCCTGCTTGATGGATGGAGGTGCTAGAATCTTCTTAGAATGATTTTGTTCTTAGCCAACTCAGGTCTTCTTTCAGTGAAATCACTTTCTTCAAAGTGAAAGAAGAGTATGTAAAATCCTCATATCAGAGTCCTTTTGGAGATGAAACATTCGGCTATGAGTTTGTGCTAATCACATAGCATTGTGGGCTGAAATCTTCGGCTAAAGGAAAACCCAGCCTGATGAGTGAGAGCCCAACTTTTGGCTCCAAACTGGGTTTGAATTAGGGTAACTCACTCTCCAGTTTGCTCGGAAATCAGGAGTTTCCTGGGTTTAGGGACAAGTCCTGCTAATGGGACACTTAGTAATTCTACTTTGAGCCAAGTTCTGCAACGTTAAATACGTTTGGGTGTGGCCTTATTGAACTTGGTTTCCTCTTCAGTTGGACAGGAAAATAACCCATTCTCCAGGTTGTTTGTTTTGTGGGTTTTGTTTTTTTTTTTTTTGTGGTACTGGGGATCGAACTCAGGCCCTTGCTTTTTGCAAGGCAGGCTGCGGAACCACTGAGCCAAATCCCTAGCCCTCTCCAGGTTGTTTGAAGGATCGAATGAGACACTGTACTGTTTAATAATACTTAGCAAGATGCTTAATCTGTAATATAAATGATCACCAAATATTGACATCAACTTAAGATTCCATGTAAGTCAAGTTTAAAAACAGACACAAATGATGCTAAGAAGTCAGACTAGTGGCCTTCTATGGGCCTGGAAATGTTCTAGTGGGAAAATACTGAGTTTTGGCAAAATACCTTTAGAATCAAACATCATGTTTAGATAATCAGAAGCATTTTTCTTAACCATGTTGGTTATGTAAATAAGGCAGAGAAAATAAATGTATCTCCATGATGTTAAATAAAAATCCAGTAGGAACTTTGGTTGTTCCCCACCTTATTCGTGCTCCACCCTACAAAACAAAGACTTCTGTTTTCCTGTGCTGTTCCCAGCCTCCATTCACACAGTCACGCAGGCTTTCACTGTCATTGTCATCATGGCCTTGATTTAAGAATGCTCTTGCTTGGCTCTGCGTCTTTCTTTTCTGATGTGAGCTGCTCACCCTCTGTGAGCAGTGGGGCACATGACGCCCCTGGAGAACTTTCAAAGCTGGCAGCTCACTTCCCAAAGCCTCACTGAGTCTTTGACCTTCAAGAATACACAGTCTTTGTTAATTCCGCTTCAACATGAATACCCAGTAGAAATGAGTGCTGACACCCACCAAAAGACACTTGCAAGTAGTTTAAAACTGGTTTTTAAAAAAGGCTGGGCACTGTAATCTCAGCCAGCGCTCGGGAGGCTGAGGCAGGAGCATCTCTGAGTTCGAGACCAGCCTGGGCTATGTAGTGAGTTCCAGGTCAGTCTCAACTACACAGTGAGACCCTGTCTCAAAAACAACAACAACAACAAAAAAGGCTGGGCATGGTAATCTTAGCACTAGGGAGGCTGAGGCAGGAAGATAATCACGTGTTTAAGGCTGGCCAGCCTGGACTACATAGTTCAAGGCCAGCCTGACCTACATAGCTAAGACCCTGTCTCAAAAAAGTCTGTCATGGGAGAATAGATAAATTGCATATCAATACAATGGAATGCCAGTCAAAAATAGAAAAAGAACTATCGTACTGCTTCCTACAATAACATGAATGAACCCCACCCACATGAAAGAGGAGAAAATTACAGCAGACACAGCAGGCAACTATGCTGTGACTCCATGAATATGAAATTCTGCAATAGAACTAATTTAGGGTGATTGAACTCAGAATAGTGGTGGCCTTGGTGTACTGGCTGGAAAGTAGCACAAAGAGTCTTCTGGAGTTTCAGAGCTATTCCGTCTTGATGTGAGTGGTAGTTACACAGGCATATCTGTATGTCAACGTGCATCAAGCTGTGCATTTAGTCACGCGCTTTACTGCGTGTAAACTGTGCTACAAAACAAGGACTTAAGTCCTCTGAGCCTCTAAAGGGAAACATTGATGAAAGCTGATGGTTTTTCTGTTTCAAACCACAGCCCCATGGGAGCTACTTGGGACAGTCCCATGGCAGGACCCAGAGGATGTCGGGCTTATTCTGGGTTCAGAGCTATGGAGTTGAAAGGACAGAGAGAGAATGGCCACTATGTTCCTGAGGCAGTTGCCTGTTGTCCACCAGTGACATAGGGCCCGGGAGCCTGTCCTGTGATCTTAATATGAGGGAGGGCCATCAGCCAGACTCCAGGCGTCCCACACATTACGTACTCCGTGCCTGAGCTCTCTGAGGCAGCACCAGTGTGGATCCACCCCTTCCTGCGAGTTCAGAGAGAATTCACACTGGGTCTGCGCTGCTGGATTTCTCCAGAGCCTGATATGCTGTGGTACTCAATTCATGGTTGCCAAATCAGTACCTGAATCTATGACCTCCAGCCACCTAACGCATTAAATTCTGCTCAGATGGTGCTGACCACTATCTCAAAGCCAAGGTGTACAGTTTCATTCCTGGATAATTCAGGTGCTCTTTCCTAACAAAAGAAACTGGCATTCCAAGTGAGATTCTGCCATCTCTGATGTGATTCCATCCAGTGCAGCTCTGATTCTGCTAGAAAGGAGCTCCAGTTCTTTTTAGATACAAGTTTTCCAGGACTGTTCAAGGTTCTAGCATCACACGCTCTTAGCAAAGAGCCAGTGTCTACACTGCAGGTGCCCACAGCAATTCCCAAGTGGGATATTCCCTTAGATGGAGGTCAGAGACAGCTAGATTTCTTTACTATCCAAGTTAGTAGCCACTGTACCTCTTAAGTCTAAATTAAAACTGAAATTAAAAATTCAGAAAACACACAAAATGTGAGGGAGATCCTTGCAAGGCCTGCATCATGCTGCTCGACTTCCATCTTCCGAAATTGTGGGCTAAATCTTCTCTTTAAAAAAAGTCGGGCGTGGTGCCTGTCATCCCAGCACTCGGGAGGCTGAGGCAGGAGGATTGCTGTGAGTTCGAGTCCAGCCTGGGCTACATAGTGAGTTCCAGGTCAGACTCAACTACATAGTGAGACCCTGTCTCAAAAAAAAAAAAAAAAATCAAAATTTCTCATTTGAACTTGCCGCATTTCAAGTACTGCACAGCCACCCGTGGCCGCTGGCTGCCACGCTGGACAGAGCGGAACTGCATACATTTGTATCATTTTGGACAGAGATGGCTCTCAGGCCCTCTTGCAGCCATTAGGAGAGGGGAGAAAGGAATTTAGTGGGTAGGACTAGACCCCCACCCCAGGGAACCAGAGCCACTCTGCCTGTGAGTTCAGATTTCAAGTTCATTTGGGGGAACATGATTTTATTGCTTTTTAAATTTCCAAATACTTTTAAAACATAGTAAGAACAAATGGTATTTAAAATGAACAGATTTAAAAATATATCTCCTCCTCACCCCCTACCCATCAGGTCACCATGACCACTGTAAGAGCTGCAGAGTGTTCTACATTTGGCTTTTTCTCCTATTTAGCATATCTTGGATCTTGTTCGTATTGGTACATGTGAGTTTTAACAGCTACGTACTATTCCACATTTAGTTAGCCTGTCCCTGTCATGGACATTTAGATCATTTACAGTCTTCTGCCCTTCTGCCCCTACGAACCATGTTGTGATAGACAGATATCTTTATATTTAAATTTTTATGCATATACAAAAGTATTATATATATGTATGTATGTATGTAATCACTAGTGGGGAAATTAGTGGGTCAAAAGCCATGTGCATTTTTCTTTTAGTATTATTGCTGAATTACTGCCCTAAAGAGGATGTAATAAGGGGATCTTTTCCCCCACACCTTCAACTGAGCCCCTACGGTCAGGACAAAGGCGTCCTGCAGGGTGGCAGTGGCAGTGGCTCCTCTTGGGAGAGCTTCCCATTGGCTCGCACAATCCAGAGGCCCTCTCTACCCTCTTAGCCTCTCTTTCTGTCCTTCCTGCTGCCAAGGATAATTAACATTTAATAGAGTATTCACCAGGCCCCAAAAGTACTGATGTACATCTCTTCTACTTCAGTGTCTCCTGGACTCTACCCACAACCCTCCTGAGGTTACCTTATTATTAGGTACTGTTGTTGTTCCCATCGTACAGACAAAACACCTGAGGTTTAGAAATCAACTCATTCATGGTCAACCAGCTTTAGCCTCAGAGCTGGGATTCAACCCCACATTGGCCTTACTCTAAGACCTGTGCCAGTTACAACAGCTTCCCCACACACTGGCTTTCCTCGCCCCTCCTCCCTGCAAAGTCAGGCTCCCCTCCCTGTGACATCCTCCCTCTTGGGCGCCTGTGAGCCCTGTTCCTGCTCACTCGATCCTTCCTAGGCTTAGGGCAAACACCTCCATCCCAGCCACTTGCTCTTTTGCTGCTTGCTTTCCTCTGCGCTTGGCCTTGGGCAGCCTCACCTGAAGTCCTGGGTCCGCCCAGCCCTCTTCCAGGTGATTGCCTCAGCCTGCAGCACTGGCAGAGCTGGAAGGAAGGAACGGCTCCCATCACCTGACCCTGCTCAGCCAATTCACGAAGACAAGATGTCAAGTTAATGAGCCTGTGGGCCGCTAATTAGCTGTCAATTACCTCAAATTAATCAACTCCTCGCCTAATTAAGCATTATCGGCAGGTGGGCACAAAGCAGACCATTGTGCAGGAGCCATGAGAAAAGCTGGGCTGGCAAACTTGGTTAGGATCAGTGCTTTGCGCTGTGCCCGCCTCCCCACGGTGTAGCTACCGGCCCAGCCGAGAGGCACCGGCCCTCTGCCCACCACTGCCCTACACCCTGGGCTCCCAGGGCCTCCTGGGAAGCCAAGGGCACAGCTCAAAGGCAGGCCAGACAGCTTTGGGAAAGTGGGATGTGAGGAACCAAAAGCCACAGAAAACAGCAAGCTGCGAGTTGGGGTGACCAGGTCTTGGCCCTCGTTCAGAGCTGGGGCGGGAGCTGTGCTCAGAGTGGGTAGCGAGGAGGCCAGGTTGCGGCTGGGAGTTTGAGCGTGGGCCGGCAGGTGAAGCTGACCTTCAGTCCTGACCCAGCCACTTGGGAGCTCTGTGACTCCAGGAAGTGATTTACCTCCTTTGAGCCACAGTTCTCATATTGAAAAAGAAAGAGAAAGAAAAAGGAAAGAAAGAAAAGGAGACTAAGTTTTCAGATCTTCTCCGGTCTTTGTGAGGGTGAAGATTATGCACGTGCAGTACCTGCCACATGGAAGCGCCCAGTGTAATCAGTAGAGGTGGCCAAGAGGGAGTGGTGGGCCGGGGCACAGGGGTGCCTCCCAGAAGATCTACGCGCTGTAGTCCATCCCCCAATTCAAAACCCCTCAGGCTCCAGGCAACCTCCCAGCTTTGAGTGCATCCTTGAAAAATGTGAGTGGACTGCCTAGAACTTGCCAGGTGCCCACTGGGTGTCCTGCTGTCATCTCCTACTCGGCACCTCCTCGGCACCTTCAAGTGGCCAGGCTCCATGTCCTGTCCACCCACAAAGATCCCAGGCTGCCAGGTGGGGCTGGCCAGGTGAGGTGACCACAGGGGCCTAACTGAAAAGCAGAGGAGAGGGCGAGTGGGGGCCCTTCCTCCTTGGGCACTGCCTTCCTGGCCCTGACCATGGTCCTGAGAGCAGAACGGGCTTCCCACTCGGCACAGAGCAGGGGGAAGGGCTGGGGGCCAACAGGGCGGGCTGACCCGTGATGGTCCGTGCCAGTTCTGTCCCTTAACTCTACCCCAACACACTTGTAATTTGTATCCCTTAATTCAGCCATGGCAGGGGACCCCCGCTTCCTACCCACTGGGGCGATGTAGGCCCTTAGCTTCACCTCTGTGGAAGTTTGGTAATATCTTCCTTCTCCCTGGTAGAAATCTCTCAGCTGTTTAGCAAACATTCGTGGTACTAATTAAAGTTCACAGTGTACTGTGCAGGGGAGATGGCTGGGCAAACACAAATCATTAAGGTATACGCAGAACATAAGGAATTTAGCACTTACTAAGTGCCTACTGTGTGCAGATAGGAGTGGCAAGAGATTCAGTGAATGTAGTGTACCTGTGTGTACTGTTAGGTTTAATGAACTATATTTTATCAAGACCAATAATACATACATATAGTTTTAGAGCCTAACATAGCACAAAAAAGCATATGGAGTAAAATGTGAGCTTCTCTCAAAGCCCTGATGTCCAGCAATCTGATTCACACAAGCAACCAGGAACTATATACATCTGTTACTTTTCACCAGTGGCAGTAAACTACACTATTCTGTAGCTTCCTTTTAAAAACTCATATTGTCTTGGAGATCATTTGAGATCAGAACGTTGTATTATAGGAACACAGCATTCCACTCCCTGGATGAGTATATTTTTTCTTTTCAAAAATCCATAAAATCGGGAGCAAAAAAAAATTCATAAAATCATCACAGCTGAGAGGAGCCTAAGGAGATCCGATAACTAAATGTGAGGCAGTATCTGGGGTGAGATCCTGGGAACAGAAAAAAAAAGGGAGGGAATATTTGAGTAAAAACTAAAGAAATCTGAGTAAAGCATGGACTTTACTTAGTAATACATCAATTTTGCTTCATTAATTATAACAAACATACCGTACTAGTGTCAGACAATAATCTGGGAAATTGGGTGCAGGGTATGGGAATTCTGTACTCTAAAACTGTCAGCCTGGCATGGTGGCACACATAATCCCAGCATTCAGGAGGCTGAGGCAGGAGGATCGCTAGGAGTTTAAGGCTAGGCTGAGCTACATAGTGAGTGTAAGATCAGCCTAAACTACACCGTGAGACCCTGTCTCAAGAAATCCAAAACAAATAAAACAAACCTTTAAAAATATAACTTGTTTGTAAATATAAAAACTGTACAGATGTTGAGATTAATGAAGTCTCACTTCATGCAAAAGCCTAGTGGTTTGGTGTCACTATTTGGGCTCCTGGGTCAGATATGGGAAGTGTAAGTACCACTGTGAGGGTATGTGTGAGGTTTGTTTGTTTCTAATTGAGTTTATTGGTACATTTTAGGCACACAGTACAGTTACATTCATTATTGGGATCTTGTACCTTCCCATGACAGGTCTTGGTTCTCATTTTTTCCTCTTGTCCCTGCCCTCCCTTCACCCCTCCTCCCCTCCCCATTAGCAAACATTTTATTTCCATTTTTTCATTTTCTCCTATTTTTTTTCCTTTCCCTTATTACCTTTCCCCTACCCTTCCCGCTTTCCCTACACCTTTGGCTCTTTTCTTCCTATTTCACATGGTCAGTCATCTCATTAGGATCTTATGTACTATTATAGTTTATGCACACCAGAGAAACTATTCGGTATTTTGTTTTGTTTTTGTTTTTATACATTTTATACTTCCAAATTCAAAACGTGGGACCACTGACCTAGCCCCAACTTGTTGGTTGACCTCGAGGAAACGGAGGCTAGTTTTAAAAGGGGTCGCTTGCCTGTGGGCCCTAACCCCCGCCAGGATCCTCCAGGCCTGCCAGGCTCGCAGCTGACTGGCACCTGCTGACCACACCGGGCATCCTCTGCCCTCCTCTCTGGAGCAGGCCTCGTCCGCGGTAGATGAGATGTCCCAGGAGTGCTGCCCTCCTGCAAGGGATTTCCCTCAACATTTAGCCGCCGTAAAAGCTAAAGGGAAGATGTTCTTATGATGGGTATCAGGCATTGGTTAAGAAGGAAAGCCTTTTACGACACTGAAACCCTCTCCCTTCTGGTGCCCGTGAGCTCAGCGCAGACCCCCAACGCTGCCCCTAGGTCTCAGCGCGATCCGCTCTGTCACCACTAGAGGGAGCGAGCGTCCCGGAGGCTCTCGGCGGCGTCGCCCCTCCAAGGCCCAGCCTGCCGCCCTCGTAGGGGTTGCCAGGAGACCCCAAGACCTGACCCACCCACTGATAGGCTCGGTTCCACTGTCCGCTGCAGCCCCGGGGCCCAATCCTGCTCCTTCCTCCTACGTGAAAACCTGCGGTGCCTCTGCTCTCATTTTGCCAGTTCGAACACAGAAAGGCTGACTTACCCCGGGTCCCACGGCTCATGCATGGCAGACCCAGGAACCCAGGGGACCTGGCTCGTATCTCCTTAGCTCCAGAGATAATCCCTCGGAAGGCCTCAAGCGTCCTCACTGTAATCTTCTACCCACGGGGAAATTGAGGCATAAGACGACCTAGCTAGGGCACGCTGTGTGTGGGTGGCCTGGTGAGGGCCAGCAGAAGGCTGAGTCTAGGAGGCCAGTCCCGTGACAGAGGACCACGGTAGGAAAGCCCGCGGGGGGCAGAGGGTGCCAGCCTGGCCATGAGGGAGGGAGGTTGTCAGTGGCTCTCGCCCAGGGATGGGTGACAGCTGCAGCCCTGGCGGGAGGACAGAGGCCCCACACTAATAACTTTCACTCAGCGCCCCAGGGCTAATCCCATTACTCTGCAAGGACCCTCTGGGACCACCTCCCTGGCCCTCCTTAATCCCCTCCTCCCTCTGGGAATGGGCCAAAGTCCTCCCACCAGCCCCTGCCAGCCCCTGCCGGGCACATGCAGACCTTGCCCTTCAGTCTCTGGAGACCACCTGTGCCCTATTCCTAGGCCCCAAAGGGCCTCCTTCACCTGCCTCCCCTGCCAGCCCTGTCTACCAGTCCCCAAGTCTCCTTCCCAAAGCTTTGACGAGCCTCCCGTCCTCTCCCCAACAGGATCCTGGGGCTTCTGTTTCCGTTGCTGTGACAGGAGCTGTCAAGAGAAAGCTCGGGTCCACGGCATTCTCCTCTGTAAGGCAGTGTCAAGAGTGCCCATTTCGTACAGTCATTCTGATGCTGCAATGGGGCACTGGGTATCAAAGACTTAGCCCCCCACCTCCTGCAGAGGCACCACATGGGCTGAGCCATCCTCAGATAGGTGAGGAAGTGACAGGCCTGAGGGGAGGCAGATTGGGACTCTGTGTGCCTGCCCCGTCCTCTTAATGCTGAAGCCATCATGTGCTTGTACTGGGCTCCTCAGCCCCAGGGACTGAGGCTTCAGGCCCCCTACCGAGTAGGTCCTGGCCTTACCCCACTTTGCAGATATGGGAAGAGAAGGTTAAGAGACGGTGGTGATGCAGCCCAAATCAAACGCAGCTGACTCCAGAATTATCTGGACCTGGGCATTCTGCTGCCTCTCAGGATCTTCTAAAAAGGAGAGCTGGTCTCCCCAAAGCTGCCCCTCTAAAAAAGAAGTGCACCCCCATTTTCCAGAAATGTTCACAGTGATGCATAGGGGCCACCAATCAGGAACTTAAAGGTCCCATGTGAGACCCCCCAAACCCCCAGAGTGCCCAGCCTGGACACAGCCACTGTCCCCTCCTCAGCCTGGTACAGGAGGGGACTCTTTGGCCCTGGGCTTCCCTCCCCCCAACCTTCTGCTGCTCCTCATTTACATAAATTATCTCTCCCCAATTATCCATCCAGCTGTCCCAATGGTGATCTGTGAATGAATTAAAAATGGAATATAATTTAATAATGGCTGATTAGAAGGAGATTAGTTGTTATATAAAAAGGAAAAGCCAAGAGCCAGCTAGTTGCCCTTAATCTGAGCCAATACCATCGTTATTCAGGAAAAGCTACCCTGGCCACCATCCGCTAAAGCAGATGTGCGGGACAGGGGAGGGAGAGAGTCCAGGTGGAGCCAGACCACCCCGGAGAGGAGAGGAGAGGAGGACACGGAGCAGACAGCCCGTGACTCCCTTCCAAGTGAGACCGAGTGGCTTCTTGCTCTACCTACATTCAAGGCACCCTCAGCTCAAGCCTCTGGGCTTTCCCAAGTAGCCCCTGCCTGACCCCTGCCGTCATAGGACCTAGGGCTCAGAGAATACACAGAATACACAGGAGTTAGGGACACAGACCTCCATCCAAGGCAGCCAGGTCTGTCTGCTGGGTTAGGTGGTAGGAGAAGGGATAGGTGTTGGTTGGCCCAGAAAAGCTCTGTGGATGAGGGCCTGGTCCGGACAGAGGGACGCATGGGCCCCTTTAGCCTCTGCTTAGTGACTGGACCCAGTGGAAGGCCTGTCTCTGAGAGCCCACTCCGACTTTCAGTCTCAGCCAAGTGCACCTCCTCTAGGAAGCCTGCCCTGATCTCCCTGGACCTTCCCAGGGCTCCCACAATGCTGTGCTTTCTCAGGTGCTCATGAGGCATTCAGGGCCCCAGACTACAATCTCCATGATCCGTGGGCTTTTCATCTTTGCTTCACCAGGGCTGAGAACATTATTGAACAAATAAGTATGTTGCCTCCAAAATGTCTTCTGTGATTCCTCTTGTGGGGGTTGAATCCTCCTTTCTGAGCTCCCAAAACATACTGTAACTACACCCTTAATAAGGGCAGTACATCCGGTCTAGTACACGCCTAGAATCCCAACACTTGGGAAGGTGAGGCAGGATCATTGCGAGTTTGAGATGAGCCTAGGCTACATAGTGAGTTGAGTCCAGTCTGAACCACTTAGCGAGACCCTATCTAAAAAACAAAACAAAACAAAAAGGTCAGTACAAAAAAAAAGTAAAAACTCCAGGTGTGGTGGTACACACCTATAGTCCCAGCATTTGGGAGGCCAAGGCAGGAGGATTGCTGCAAGTTCAAGGGCAACCTGGGCAACCATAGCAAGACTGTTTTTTTTAAAAAAAGGGATAAATAATAAGGCCAGTCATTTTTGTACAGAGCCTATCAGTCTATCTATCTATCTGTCAAAATAGTCTCCGATAAAGATGGATAGGTGGATGGTATCTAGGTGTGGTGGTGCACGCCTGTAATCTCAGCATTCTGGGAGGCTGAGGCAGGAAGATTACCAGATTCAAACACAGCCTGGGCAATATAGCAAGACCCTGGTTTAAAAAAAAAAAAAAAGGAAGGAAAGAAAGGAATGAAGGAAAAAAGAAAAAGAAAGAAAGAAAACAAGGGCCAGGAGTATAGCTCAGTAGAAAGGCTCTGGGCTCAATCCCCAGTAATGAAAACCCAAAGATGGAGAGATGGAGAGAGAAGAGGTCACCCGGGCCACATTACTGGTCTCTCTGCGTCAGTCTGCCTGTCTGAGAAGTGGATGTGTGCTCTAGTCCTCCTACTTCATAGGTCTTGTGAGGGTTAGGTGGCAGGACAGAGGATAGCACTCGGAACTGTGCCTGGCCCAGTGGCCCAGTGAGTGCTTATTAGCACTGTGGTTTCCTGGCACTCGTCACACTGTTAGGTGCTGGGTCTCCTCCTGGTCCGCTCCCTCCTGGCTGTGGGCACCCTGGGGGCAGTGCTTGTCTGCCTTCTTCTGTGTGGGTGCTGGAGGATGGACATGTCGCCTGCACCAGCCCTCCCTCCACCGCTGTGTCTGCCGCTTTCTCCGAAGGGCCCAAGGTGCAGGACCAGCGCGGCCCATGCCCTCTCAGAAAAGGCTCACAGCCTGTCCGTGAGAGAGCTCAGACCCTAGAAGCTTGGATCTGGGAAGTGAGTCCTGCGTGGGGCAGGGTGTGAGTGGCAAAGGACTGCTGACCGGGAAGGGATGGCTGACACGGGCACCTGGGGCCGCCATGGAGCAGACAGAACAGAAATGGTGCGCAGTGCCGGAGGCTGGGAAGGAATGGGCACCAGAGCTTCCCCCAGGTACGAGGAGGTGCCAAGCGTGTAAATGTGTTAACTGGCTGGCTGGGCTGCTCTAGATTTCCCCAAACTTTCCTAGTCATGAAAATTCCGATTTCCTGTGTTCAGGAGGATCTGGCAATCTGTACACAGTTGTCCCTCACTAACCTCGGGGAACGAACCTGCGGATGCTCAAGTCCCTTAGATAAAATGATGTCGAGTTTGCTCTGCATGGTCTCCCATGCACTTTAAATCATCTCTAGATTACTTATCGTACCTAACCCAATGTACTGTAAATAGTTGTTATACTGCATGCTTTAGGAAATGATGACAAGAAAACAAGTCTGTCCAAATTCTGTACAAATTTTCTTTCTCTCTCTCTCTTTTTTTTTTTTTTTTTTTTGAGACAAGGTCTCAGTATGTTCCAGGCTGGCCTTGAACTCATGGCAATCTTCCTGCCTCGGCCTCCCAAGTGCTAGGATTACAAGTGGGCTACCATGCCTGACTTCAGACTTTTTTCTGCATAGTTGTATGTGCAGATGGTTGAGTTTACGACGTGGAGCCCATGTACACAGAGGGCCAACATATGGGACAAAAGGCCTGGGTGAGTCTCATGAATATGAGGTTTTCACTCCATCCCATCCCTCAGGCCTGCGGGTGCAGTGCCCTCTAGGAGCAAGAGCTGACTGGTGACCCCCGCCCCCCCAACACCCTCTTCCCACCCATTCTCACCCTCAGGTGCTCCCACAACAGTCTCCCCAGCCTGGCACACATCCATCCACACTGCTGGGGGGGAAGCCACAGTCAGCCCAGGCTGTGGGATAATTTGATATTCAAATCCTGGCAAAGACCTGCTTCAAATTGCTACAAATTAAGCTGATTTTGCTTCTCTGAATGAGGGATTTGCTTCTGTGGATCAACTCTTCCCAGGACTTGATGAGGTCAGGATTAGAGCCGGAGGGACAGGAGAAAAGGCCCAAGGCGAGGCTAGAGGACCAGATCATTGAGGGGAAGGCAGACCTTGGAGTTAGGGATGGTGCTCAGGGTCTCAGAAATCAGCTGTACCCAGGGTGGGCCCCAAATGGGTCAGCTGCACCCCCAGCCCCCAGGAAAGCCTAGCGGTGTTCACAGTCTGTGGCTTCTTCTAACCCACCTGCGCCCCTGTGAGGCGGAGCAGAACTGATCTCCCCATTTCACTGATGAGGACGGGGAGGGTCTGTGAGATAAGATGGGGCACCAGCAGCCAAAGAGGATCTGGACCCAAATATGTCACCAGTAAGCTGTGTGACCTTGAGCTGGTGACCTCACTGGGCCTCCATGTGCGGGTCATTGGCAGTGCCCATACAGTGCCTCTGTGAGCTCTGGCAGAGCAGAAGTGGTGAACAAGGAAGGGTCTGTGAGCGGGGCTTTCAGAGCTTAGCCCGGAGTCCATTGCCTGCCTTCTCTTGCCTCTGCCCCTCCTGGCAGGGGACCCTCCCTGCACAACCTTAATTCCATCTGTTTTATCAGGGTCTCCACTGTATATTGCAGCAGTTTCAAATTGCACCATTAAAGATTTTATGCTGGAGACGTTAAAATTAAAAAGATCTATGTGCAAAGAGTCACAACGAATTTAATCAACTTGATTTAATAGAAAACAGCAAATGGAATTTATGATGCCTCAAAAGACAAGGGAATTTTTTTTCAACCAAAAATAATAAAAAGCACTTTGTGGAAAACAGAAAGTGGGGTGGGGAGGCTCCCCATCTGAGAGTTTATCAGAACCTAATCCACAGAGAACAACCCCAGTCAGGGCTATTTGCCCGCTAATCCCAGCTGCCATTAAAATATTAAAGATAAATCTAATCGTCTCTTTATCCAAAATAAGCGACTTTTGTGTGGGGGAGAAAATGTCTAACTCTTTGGGAGGAGAATTAGTCCTAATGCATCGAATGGAATTCGGTTCAGGCCGGGGAGAAATAGGGTTTAGAGGCAAATGAGACAGTAATAGAAATAAAACCCAGAATAGCAAATTAAAAACCCTCATTTCCACGAATTAAAATGGCTCACAAAAGGGATGGAGGCCTAGCCCTGCCCTCCCCTGCCACCAAAGCCCCCGCAGCCCTCCCGCGTCCCTGCCCGTCCACAGGTGTTGGGCAGCAGCTGAGGCCTGACCTCGTCCTCCCCACAGCAGCCCCAGGCTGGCTTTCTAAGCTCTGACCAAGACCTCGGGCCTCTTTCCAGTCCTCCTGCATGGGCTTTGGGGTCATGCGGAGCTCCGTCCCTGCCCCAGTGCCGTCCCTCACTGTGTGCGGGCCTGGTTTATTTAAATCCCTAGAGCCCTATGGACTCGAGGAATGGGGGTGACAGTAACCCCACTCTCACACAGCCCTGTCGCCAGCCTCGGTCCCCATTGCTGCTCCCTGGCCTGGCTCCACCGAACTCCATGAGGCAGCGGCACAAGGCCACCCAGCACGGTGCCCGGTGCACGGTGACCACTCAGTAGCGAGCGCTCACTGAAGCCTCCCCTTGAGCTCCTAAGGACCCCAGGGAAGCCAGGCCCGAGGCCCAGGAGGAAGGAAAGCTTAGCAGCAGGCCATCAGGGGAGGCCAAGAGGGCTGACAGTAGCATGTGAGTACTATGCGGGGTCACCCTTTGGGCAGTCACGGGGCCTGAGGCTACACTAAGCAGCTCCCTTTCTAGGACACCTCCCCACTTCGGCTGAGGCCTGAAACCACACCCTCACATAGGGGCGGGATGCTTCTCAGAGGAGTTGCACGTTTGTGTCCTCAGAAGATTCCAGGCCTCCCCACCAGCCATCTCACGTTCACAGACGTGTGACAAAACCCTTCCTGAGGGCCTGCTTAGAAAGCAGGAGGGAGAGGGCTAGGAGGGGGCCTCATAACCCAGTCTCCTCTGCACACCCTACTGAAGCCTCCACTCTAGGAAGGCTGGAATGTACCTCTCACCTCTGCCAACAAAACCACTTGAACAGGAAACTCAAGTTGACAGCATTTTATTATGGGATATTAGGCAGAGCTGGATTATGGGTTTCTGTAACCAGTTGGCTTCCTCCCCGCTGTGCCTACCCTAGTTCCTCTTCCCACTGGGGAGTCTGGGGGGTGGTCCTCTTCTTCTGCCTCATTTACCATTTCCCTCCATAGCCAGGCATGGTGGTGCACACCTGTGATCCAGCACTGAAGAGGCTGAGGCAGGAGGATCACCATGAGTTCAAGACCAACTTGGGTTATATAGTGAGTTCAAAACCAGCCTGAACTACTATCCAGACCCTGTCTCAATAATGATAATGATAATAATAATAATAACAACAGACTTTACCACTTCCCTCCTGAGTTAGTCAGTGCTTACAGGACCTTGTAGGCTGGGGAAGGCTCCTCAAAAGATCGCACATCTTCTGAGTCAGATTTAATGCAGGACACAGAAATTTACAAGACTGGCCTACAGTGGCTGCCCACAGGGTCAAATGTAGAAGAGTGCAAAAGATCTGTCTGCGTGCTAGAGATCCGAAGGACACAGCCGATGGCCTGGAGCCCACGGCATGTCCTGTACGAGTCCACATCAGGAGGCCAAAGGATCCACGATGAAAGACCAACGGGTCTGAGCCAGGATGTCCAAGGGTCAGTGCTAGAAGCCAGAGAGTCTGCTCTGGCAGCGCTGAAAGGCTGGTGCTGGAAGCTCAAGAGTCTGTGCTGAAAGCCAGGAGATGATGCCCAAGGTGAAGGCAAAGACTGGAGCTCCTCCCAAACCATCTCTGGTGAAGGCAAGGACCGGAGCTCCTCTGAGAACAGCCAAAGCTCCCCTGAAGAACATCAGTGGCAGTGGTGCTCTCCCAAGAAAATCAGCTGCAGAGCTTCCCTCCTGCTCCCCTAATTCAGCTGGGCATGGCCCATTCGTGTTGACAAATCAGTTACCACCACATCTCAGACTCCAACCCACCCTTGGTTATGACAGTTTGTGATAGGCCAGCGAAAACCGGAATGGGGTGGACACCTCTGCCCCCGAGTGAGGGGGTGACCTTCTCCCTGGCATGGCTTAGGGGAAACATGAAGCAGGGATGGGTGGAATGGGACCTTCCAGAGTGACATCCGACAGCCTGAAGTTGAGAAGAGATGGTCACAGGTGAAGGACTGTGCAGGTGAGGGTGTCTACTGCTTCAGGCTGAAGAGTGGGGAGCCCCAGTGAGCATTCTAGTTTCATGGCCTAGCCCACAGCTGCCTCCTCCAAGAAGTTCTCCCTGGATGCCCCATATAAAAGGGAAACTGAGGGGCCGGGGGTTTAGCTCAGTGATTTCGCCGCCTGCCTTGCAAGCACAAGGACCTGAGTTCGATCCCCGGTACCAAAGAGAGAAAGAAAAGGGAAACTGAGGCACGGAGAAGCTAAGTTGCTCGTCACAGCTAGCAGGTGGTAGATGGGGACTTGAGCCCGTG
>NW_022900933.1:16521662-16525097 GCF_012274545.1 Fukomys damarensis
GTTGGTGATCTTGGCCCGGAGGGACTGGGAGGAGAAGGGGACTCAGCTGCTACTGTGCTAGGGCCCTCTGTAGGCTTTGTCTCCCTGAGATCCCTGGGTCCTCTCAGATCCCCCTCAGGGCAGGTTCTCAAAAGAGGCTCCTATCCTACTGAAGGAGAGGTTGAGACCCCTCTTTCCTTTTGTGTTCCTGTCCTGGGCCTTCTCCTTCCCAGTCTGCACACTCACAGAATGGCTCTGCTGCCTTCCTGATGCTTCCCTTCCTGGGACCTGACCCTGCCTCCACTACAGCCCCACCAGGCTGCCCAGAACACTGCCAATACAGCCCACCCTCTATTCTACTGTCTCTGTCACCTGCTGAGCCTGGGGACCAGGCAGGCGTCTGCATGAGCCTTCTCCCTGCGCACTCCAGGGCCAGGGCTCAGAGAACTGAGATTTTTTTTTTTTCTTTTTTTTTGGTGAGGCAGGGTATTGTTATATAGCCCAGGCTGGCCTCAGATTTACAATCTAGCCAAGTGCGGTGTGGTGCACACCTGTAACCCCAGCCCTTGGGAAACTCAGGCAGGAGGACTGCCGAGAGTTTGAGGCCAGCCTGAATGACATAGCTAGACTGTATCTTGAAGATAGATACATAAATAAATAAATTAAAATTTTAAAATTAAAAAAAAAAACTTACAATCCTCCTGCCTCAGCCTCCTAAGTGGTTATAGGAGTGGGCCACCGTGGCTGCTAGGCAGGTAGTCCTGTGGTGGAATGTGATGCTTCTACTGGAAAGGGAGTTGCACATGAGTTAGGGAACATCCATAGAAAGGAAAATAAGATACATCTAGAAAAGGTGTGCAAGAATATCAACGCAGAGGGACACTGATGATGCTCACAAGGTATCCTGAATACAGTAAACTCTCTCTCTTCTCTCTTTTCCCCAGAACTGGGGATTGAAGCCAGAGCCTTAGCACTAAACTATATCACCACGGCTTTTTTGGATTGTTTTGAGGCAGGGTCTCACCAAGTGCCTAGTTCTGAACTTGTGAGCCTCCTGCCTCAAGCTCCCAAAGTGCTAGGATGGCAGGTATGCATTACCACATCCGGCAGATATATCATTTTTGTCGATACGTACTAGCATGCTTAGAAAGCAGCCAGGAGGCCAGAGGATCACTGTGAGTTCAAGGCCAGCCTGGCCTACATAGTGAGACCCTGTCTCAAAAAGAAAAAATCTTCCAGACAATAGCCAAACAAAAGACAACCTAACGTGTTAATGGCAGTTACCGCCGATGATTTTAATGCTGTTCTTTTTGGTTTGTCAATATTATCTTACTTTTCACCATAAACATGTATTACTTTAATACGATAATAATAATAAAGCTGTCTTTAGTATGAAATTCCCTGACAAGAACTTTTCAGATTCTTGGTGACTTGCCTAATTCTGTTTGCCCCTAACGATCTGCTGGCAATGGACCTGAGGAGGGGCGTCCAGGAGTTGGCAGGGCTGTGCTGGGAAGAGGTGCGTCCTGGCCGGAACCGGGGTGAGCAGAAGCACCTGCAGGGCTTCGGGCCATTGGTGGCCCCTGAAGTGTTGGAAACAGCCTTGGGGCAAAGCGGGGAAGGAGGAGTCAGCAGCCCTGCAGGACCGCAGGAGAGGAGAGGAAGAGTCCC
This sequence comes from Fukomys damarensis, assembly GCF_012274545.1. Classification (NCBI taxonomy): domain Eukaryota; kingdom Metazoa; phylum Chordata; class Mammalia; order Rodentia; family Bathyergidae; genus Fukomys; species Fukomys damarensis. Next base: position 16,523,313 of record NW_022900933.1, read on the forward strand.
TGGTGGCTCCCACAGCGGTGCCTGGTGGGGAAAGGCAGAGGTTCAAAGCCAGTGAGCCCACAAGCAAGAGGCCAGAACCTCCTCAGCCTCTGCTTTGGCTCCAAGGCAGAGCGCTTCCGACTACCCGAGGCCCTGGGTTCCAACCCCTGCGCGCAAGCGCAGATGCACGCACACGCATGCGCGCACAGAAGGGCGGCGGGGCGGCGGGCGCGGGAAGGGCGCTCATAGTCAAGTAGCTGAGGCAGGAGGATTATCACAAGTTCAAGGCCAGTCTGGGCTACATAGCAAGTTGAAGACCAGCCTGAATTACAGAGTGAAACCCTGTCTCAAACAAGTAAACAAAGAAACAAAATAACAACAAAAAGGAGGAAACAGGAGTACCCACCCCTAGGTTTTCTGTGTTAATAAGATAATCCACACACAGTGCTGAGCAAAATGCCTGGCACATAGTTAGCACTCAATAAATATAAACTGAGGTTGCCAGAGGTGGTTGTAAATCACAATAGATAAATGCAAGCTATATGGAAATGCTAGATAGTAAAATACCAAGTCAACAGGAATAAATCTCAAAGCAGATCTTTAAAAGAGTAAAGAGTGAAAAGGCGGGCTGATGAGCTGCCATTGTGGACAAGTACAAGGTAGAAAAAATAACTGAAGCTTGCAAATGATCTGTTGATAGAGTCTGAGTCTGCAATCAAGAAACAGACTTGTGTACAATTCTTCTCCATTCTCTGAGCGCTTTCATGCCTATTTTTCTCCTGAGGGAGCCAGGGTAGGCATCACTATCCCCACTTTACAGATAAGGAAGCTGAGGCACGAAGAAGTTCACCCCACCGGACACCACAAGAAATAGAAGTGGAACCACAAATGAGTCCATAGTGCTGTCTGTGCAGAGAATGCTGGGGATCTACGAAAGAAGCACATGGAACAAAAGTGAGGGGCTTCCCCACTGCAAAGCCAAGATTTTGAGTCCTGGGCCAGTGTGAAAACTCCTTCAGGAGTGCCCACTGAAGACCTAGATGGTAGGGAAATAAGAAGATCAAGTGAGGATCAGTTTCTATGAGAGGGAGAGGGATCCAAGAGAGATGATCAGGACCTGAGATAAAACAGAGCTCTGCTAAGAAGCAGCCCTTCAATTTTTCCCTGGGTCAAAATATTTTGAGTGCTTCTCTGTATTATCAGAGAAAATTTGTTTGTGGCCTCTGGTAACAGAGACCAGAGATCAGTAACTTAAACACTGAGCTTACTGTGGCAGCTCAGGGTTTGATACAGTGGCTCATGCATTTAGAGGTATCCAGACTTCTATCCTTTCCTCTACTTTCTGGTGATTTGCATCCATTCTCAAGGTCACCTCATACTCTAAAACAGCTGCTGAAACTCCAGCCATCAGCACCGTGTTCCAGTCAAGAATGGTGGAAAGAGCAAGAAGGGTGTATGCTAAACGTCTTAGACTCCTCCAGTTGCATAGGAGGCTGGGGAATAGTTTTCTATTACTGGTTTGTCACCACTATGAGTATAATTAGGATTCTGGTAATAAAGGAAAGGAGAAAAGAAACTGGATTGACAACTATGAGACTCATTCATTCCCATAGGCCAAGGATTTATGAAGAGATCTCTCTTCAAAATCCTCTTTGTTCCAGGTATGTTGGCACATGCCTGCAATCCCAGTACTCAGGAGACTGAGCAGAAGGATCATTGTGAGATTGAGGCTCACTTCACAGTGGGTTCAGAGCCAGCCTGAACTGCAAGCAAAACCTTGTATTAAAAAAAAAAAAAAAAAAAAAA
>NW_022900933.1:16525198-16527206 GCF_012274545.1 Fukomys damarensis
AAAAAAAAAAAAAAAAAAAAAGTCCTCCCTGTGACTCCATGCTAATCATAGCTCAGATTTGGCCCAAATTAGATGATTTAGTTAGGAAATATAAGGTTTCCACTTGGATTTCAGTGTGAGATAGAGTTAGATACTACATTAATGTCTTGTAATAGAGTTCTGGGTTATAAACAATTCTGTCTTGACCAAAAAAGGAAATTACTAGCATGATACTGGGTAGTTCAGAGATTGTCCAGAGGTTTGGAAACCAGAATCAATGCCCAAAATCTCATCAATATACTGGTCTGGTGAAGATGCCACTGTGGTTTCTGTCACCTCCCCTGGACTCTAAGTAGTTACTGGGCTTCCCACTACTGCCCTCACCAATGCTGGGCATGTAATTCTATTGCTAATTTATAGCCCTGAAACTTGATTTGCTGCAACCACTGCTGCTACCAGAAAAGACCCTCCACAATTCTTGCTTCTTGGTTTTTTTTTTTTTTTTTTTTTTTTTTAGAGGGATCACTATGTAGTTGAGACTGATCTGGAACTCACTATGTAGCCCAGGCTGGTCTCAAACTCACAGCAATCCTCCTGCCTCAGCCTCCCTAGTGCTGGGATTACAGGTGTGTGCCACCACGCCCAGCTAGTTCTTGCTTCTTTATGCCACTGGTTCCAAATTCAGAGTCCAGGGTTGTTGATTCTGACTGAAGGAGCCAGATTACATGGCTCTATGGAAGCTGCAAGGGAAGCTGTTCTAGCTGCAAGGGAAGCTGAAAAACAAATGTCTGGAATTGCCAGTTTCATTGCAGAACAGGAGCTACATCTTGACTAAGAATTGTAAGTTGGAAAATTCCTCTAAATAGAAATCAGGTTTAAAAAAAAAGCAATCAGGTTTAGCCAGGCATAGTGGTGCATGCCTGTAATCCTAGCACTTGGGAGACTGAGACAGGAGGATTGCCATGAGTTTGAGCCCAGCCTGGACTATATAGTGAGTTCAAGGCCCACCTGAGCTACATATCAAGATCCTATAACAAGAAAGAAAGAAAGAAAGAAAGGAAGGAAGGAAGGAAGGAAGGAATCAGGTTCAGGTGCTGGATAGCCCCAAAATAGTAAATGTCCCCTGTAGGACTCTACACACATTGTTTCACAGCAACTCATGAAGTAGGTCTTATCATTCCCATTTTATGCATAAAACAAAAGGAAATTCAAATAGTGAAGGAGCTTGCCCCAGATCATGCAATTAGTAAGGGCTAGGCTGCCCACATCAGAGGACCAGTAAGTAAGTAATCTAGACCTTTCTCTTTGGGATCAGATCCTGGTGGTGCTTTTGCAGCCCTACCCATTTCCATTCCTTGATTGAATGCCCATAGCTGTGGTTCCCTAGTTTCAACCTGCCCCTGGGTCTCTGGGGAAGCTGTGCTCAAGGTCACATGCCTTCTGCCTTCCTCATACTGTCCTGCTTTTCCACCCATTTACAACTTTTTAATATTAATGGCTGCACCAGGCAACTCACTATTCACCCTGTGATCCTACTTGGATCCTAGCCTTGCCTCTGATTTTGTCAAAAAGAAGACTGACTTGGGCCGGGCATGGTGGTGCACACCTGTAATCCCAGCGCTCGGGAGGCTGAGCGCTGTGAGTTCGAGACCAGCCTGGGCTGCATAGTGAGTTCCAGGTTAGACTCAACTACATAGTGAGACCCTGTCTCAAAAAAAAAAAAAAAAAAAAAAAGAAGACTGACCTTCTGACCTCAGGAGGAAAAGCCACAGTAATCTTTAACTCAAGAGGAGCCTTGGGCTGATGTGGGGCTTCTGGGACTCTCTGGGGGAAGACACAGAAGTTGCCTTCAGGAAGACTTTTGGCTACCAGACCTCTAAGCTATAAGAACCATAGTCCTAGCCAGGCATGGTGGTGCATACTTATAATGCCAGTACTCTGGGAGGCTGAGGCAGGAAAATGGAAAGTTCAAGCCCAGCCTGGGCAACTTAGTGTCTTAACAAGACTCTATCTCAAAAAAAAAAAAAAA
>NW_022900933.1:16527226-16535545 GCF_012274545.1 Fukomys damarensis
TGCAAAGGCCCTGGGTTTTAATCCCTAATATTTAAAAAAAGAATTATACTCCACCTTGGAGGATGAGCACTTGGAATTCTCAGAATTCTTTTGTCTGAATTCCAAATCTGTTCTCTTCCATCCCTCTTCACTGGCATCCTTTACCTCCCTAAGGCAACTGCTTGGACCACATAGCAGTTTAACTGCCCCATGCCTTTCATAACTACCAGCAGTTTCCTTTCCCCTGGGGATAATACCCCAAGTCCTCTCCCTGACCCATGAGGTCCTACAGCCCAGACCCCTAGCAACCCCACTGAGCTCCTCTCAGAGACTTCCTGGTCACCAGCCTCCTTCACTCCTCTCTGGCCCTATGAAACAGCTCCCTGATTTCACCACAGAACATGCACAGTTGTTCTGCCTGCTATGGTTGGATATGGTTTCGGTGTTCACATTTTGCAAACTGGAGTGGCAGTGTTTAGAAGTAGTGGGAACTTTCAGAGGTGGGGCCTGTGGAAGGGAATCCGGCCACTGGGGTGTTGTTGCCTGGTCTCATAGACAGCAAAGCTCATTCTCATGCCAGTGAGTTGTAAGAAAGTGAACCCAGATAACCTTCTCCAATCTGGCTTCCCATCTTAACAATGGGTGATTCCCATACATTCACCATCATGTCTTCTTCCATGAGACCCTCACCAGGGTCTGACAAATGAGGCTTCCTGGTCTTGAACTTTCAGCCTATGAAACTGTGAGCTAAATAAACTTTTTGTGTGCTTTATCCATCCTCAGTTTTGGTTTTGTTTTTTTGGCTTTTTGAGACAGGGTCTTACTATGTAGTCGAGACTGACCTGGAACTCACTGTGTAGCCCAGGCTGGTCTCGAACTCACAGCGATCCTCCTGCCTCAGCCTCTTGAGTGCTGGGATTACAGGCATGCACCACTATGTCCGGCTCTCAGGTATGTTGTTATAACAGCAGGAAATAAACCTGATCCTGTTACCTGGCTTCGCTCACCAACCCCACATGCCTGGCTTCTCACCACTCAGGTCTCTGCTCAACAGTGACTTCCTAGAAAGGCCTTTCTGTCCCATATCCAAATAAAGTCCTTCCCACAGCCATTCTGTAGCCCTTTACCTTGCTTTATTTTCTCCTCAGAACTTTTCACCTTTTTCATTTTGCTTCATTTTTTGAGACAGTTTCTCTCTTTGAAGTTCAGGCTGGTCCTGAACTTACTATGTAGCCTAGGCTGGCCTTGAACTCATGGCAATCCTCCTGCTTCAGCCTCCCAAGTGCTGGGATCACAGGGGTGCATCACACACCCACTTACTTTTCACCTCCTCCTCCTCTTCCTCCTCTTCCTCCTCTTCCTCCTCCTTCTTCTTTTTTTTCCCGTACTGGGGGTGGAACTTAGGACCTTGTACTTGCCAGGCCTGTAAGGTACCACTGAGCTACATCCCGGCCCTACTTTTCACCTCCTTAAATGATCTTGGTTGGGTTGAGGGGATGTAACTTGGTGGTACAGTGTGTGCCTATTATGCACAAGGGGATTATGGGAAACTGGTCTCTTCCTCTCTTTGCTTCCTGCTCACTATGAAGTCACCAGACTTCCTCTGCAATGTGCTCCCACCAGGGTGTTTTGTCTTGCGATAGGCCCCAAAGCAAGGGGTCAATAAATCATAGACTGAAACTTCCAAACTGTGAACCAAAATAAACCTTTCCTCTTCTTAAGTGTTTATCTCAGGTATTTTGTTATAGTAACAGAAAGCTTACCAACACAAGTGCTTTGCTTTCTTTCACACCATAGTATTCTTGCCAACAAGAATGGTACCTGGCACATAGTAGATGCTCAATAAATATTGTTGATGGAAGAAATCCTTGACTAGGCAATCTTATAACAGTCCTGAGAGGAGAAGCATGATCAGCACCCTCTCAGGAAATCAGTAACTTGGTCATCCCCACCCCCTGGACTGGGACACAGCCTAGAGGCAGGCAGTAAGCTGGTAATGGAGCGGTCCTCCATGACTTGGTTCCCTCTGTCATTTCACCCACCAATAGGTGAGCACGGTAGAAGAGACAGAGACAATGGTGCAAGCAAGGTGTTTTCCTTTTCTCTTGAGAGGCTAAAGGAGGGTTAATTTGGGGAGGTGGGTGCAGAAGATCGTGGGCAGCTGAAACCTGCAGTGCGATGTCCTGCTGGGATGAAGTCCTACAGGTGGCACCTGGAAGGTGACTGACGGGAGACAGGGCCTTCTACAAGAGCGGTCCCCACCTCCCACTCCCTGGGGCCCTCCAAGAAAACTCCAAAGGCTCCAGATTACTCCTTGTACCCTTGGAGAACTAGAAGGAAAACCAGCCCCCAGGTGTTTCAGGTAGGATGTTCTCAGCTGCCCTGGGTTGTGGGGATTCACTCTAACCTTGACCTTAGCAATTCCCTCCCCAGCCCCCTGGGTAACCCTTCCCTTCTCTCTCAGCCTCATGGGGAAAGATGGCAGCTCAAGCATTTGGGGGACAGTGCTCGCCTCTGTCCATCCCACAGCTCTCCCTTCACTGGGTGCTGTGGCTCCATCTTCAGGAAAACAAGGATGCGGTAGATTTGACTCAAGCTCAGCCTGTGGCAGCTGTGTTCTTGGGGAGGTCACTGTCTCTCCAGCATTGCTTCCTCATTTGAAAACTGAGACACATCTGTCAAGGTATTTCGGAGGGATTCACTGAGACAAGTCAAGAAGCCCAGAATTTAATAAACATTCAGTTTATATGAGTTAAATGTCAATCAAAATCCCCCTTGGCTTGGTGTGGTGGTATATGCCGGTAATCCCAGCACTTAGGAGGCTGAGGCAGGAGGATTGCCTTGAGTTCAAAGCCAGCCTAGGTTAAAAAAAAAAGAGGGTCGGGGATTTAGCTCAGTAGTGCCATGCCTGCATTGCTTGCACAAGGTTCTGAGTTCGTTCCCCAGTACCGCAAATAAAAGGGGGAAAAAAAAGATTCCCTCTTGAAGGGGTGGAGGGTGTGGCTCAAGTTTCTGGGTTTGATACCCACCACCAAAAGAGAAAAAGAGGGGGAAAAAAAAACCCTCTTGCTTTTCTCCTAGCATCAGCCTCTAGTCTGATGTCTGATGATAGGAGGAAGAGAGAGAGTAGGGCCTACAGGCTGGGACCCTCTGAGACTCTAGGGAGAGCTGTTCAGTACACAGATAAAAGTTCCCTCCCACGGGGAAAAAAAATAAACACCGAGATACATCGTGTAGAAATGTAAAAAGAAGATACAGGTTCCCTATGATGAATGTAAATGCATTGTATACCTAACTATAGCAATAAAAGAATTTAAAGGGCCGGATTCAGCTCAGTGGTTCTGCCGCCTGCCTCGCAAGCACAAGGACCCACGTTTGATCCCTGGTACCAAAAAAAAAAAAAGAATTTAAGAGAAAAAAATTAAAAAATAAAAATTCCCTCCCTAAGTTTAGCTCAAGATCCACAAGAGCATTCAGAGCAGCAAAACACATTCATGGGTAAAGAGTTATAATGGGATTATTGATTCAAACACCCCTCCTTCCCTTCCCTGCATTTTTCCAACCCCTCCCCAAAATTTGTCGCTGATGGCTGCTTGTAACTCAGGGACATGGGGACTGGGGAGGATGGTTTGGCTGCAGCTGGTTCTAAAAATGAAGAACACAAAGGTAAAGGAGAAGGCAACGTGTTCCCTCCTCTTCCCTTACCTCCCTCTGAGCTTCAACTTCGCTGTCATTTGTTTGTTTGAGACAGGCTATCACTATGTAGTGCAGGCTGGCTTTGAATTTACTAATCTCAAAATGCAGGGAACCTCCTACATTAGCCTCCTGAGTGCTGGGATTACAGGTGTGCACCACCACCACACTCAGCCCAAAGTTTAATGTCTTATTTTTAATTTAAAATAAATTTTTTTTTGCACCAGGGATCAAACTCAGGACCTTGTGAGGCCTGCACAGCGGCACTGAGCTAAATCCCCGACCCTGTCTTATTTTTCACAAGGGGAACAGAAGCCCTAAGCTCTCAGAAAAGCTGAGTGAACTAATGAGGTAAGGGGCCTGGCAGCTTGTTTTTTGTTTGTTTTTTGGGTATCGGGGATCGAACTCTGGACCTTGTGCTTGTTGGGCAGGCAGCGGAACCACTGAGCTAAATCCCCAGCCCTGGCAGCTGTTGATCATAGTAGTACGGGGGCCACCATGTATGCAGTCTCCAGGGCCACGGACCTTGCTAAGTGTTTCACAGTCACTCACCTCCTTCATCATGCAGTCGGGGACTCCGTCTGTCTTGCTCCCAGCCACATTGTAAGTCCCAAGCGTGGCATATGCCTGCATGATGGCACTGTGAAGAGCACTCGCCCCGGCTTGCAGCCTGGTGATGTACACTCATGGGAGGCCTCCTTCACTGTGTTTGGCACTGCTCATTTCTAATCTTCAAGACAGTTCTGAGGGGTAGATGCTACTGTAACCCCATCTTATAGATAGCTTTCCTGAAGTTACCAAGCAAATAATAGAGCAGGAGTCTGAAACCAGGCAGCCTGGCTCTAGCGTCCATGCCCTTGACCTATGTGTGAGCTCAGGGGGCCAGAGGGTGCCCACAGCTCTGGTGTAAGTTATTTTATAGGTAAAGCAATAGAAGTTAAGAGAGAAGTTAAATGATCAGCTCAAAGCAGACCAGGGTGTTGATCCATTCAATCCACAATCTAACTGCCTCTGAAAGGGTTACTCTATTTCCCCATGCCTGGCCCAAGCCTTGGGTCCCATCTTTCCTTATAGGGGTTTCCCCATACTCTGTAACTGTCTTCACACTGCATTTGGCCTAAGTTGGGCAGCTATAGAGCAGCAACAATGACACCCCAAAGCTTGGAGATGGCACCCCTGCTAGGTGACTGTCCAGGAGTCCAGGTCCTAAGGAAATGCTAGCCCGATGCTGGGTCCTCCCTCTACCCACAGCCTCTGTATGGATGCCTTGTAGGGGGGTTGTCCCTGTCCCTGTCTCCCTGAGATTGAGAACTGGGAGTTTTAGATATGGGGTTGGTGAAGAGATTTTTCATCCTCCCGGCAAAGAGCTGACTTATCTCTCACACACTTGTTTTCCATCACTCACGTCCTTGCCCGCCGGCTGGCATCTGGCTCACAGTGGCTGTGTTTTGACGAGTCGGGACAGGACAGATGCCATTAACAGCATCACCATCCATCCTCCCAAGTAGGCTGACACAGAGAGGAGGCAGAGAGAGGTAAGACATCCAAAGAGAGCAGCTTTGAGCTGGGTGTGGAGAGGCACACCTATAATCCCAGCACTCTGAGAGGCTGAGGCAGGAGGATAACAAGTTTGGGCCAGGCTGGGCAATTTAGGGAGACCTTGTCTCAAAATAAAACTAAAAAAATGAAGGATTGGGAATATAGCTCAGTCAGAAGGCTCTCAGTGCAATTCTTAGTCCTGGGGGGAAAAAAATGAGACAGACACAGACAGACACATGCGTGCGTGAGTGCACACACGCACACACACACACACACACACACACACACACACACACACACGCATAGCTCTGACATTGGATATTCAAGGTTGCCTGCTGCTTGCTGAATAGGTAACCTCTCAAGGAACCTAGATTTCTGTATCTGTAAAATAGAAATAGAAACTCCTCTGGCAGTCAAGAACAGTACTTGGTACTATTTGGGGGTCACCATTTACACTGCTGCCTATATGAACAGTGCACTTGTAGCCCAACTCCAACAAATGCAAGATGAAGGATGTGTCAAGATTTCAGATCTCCACACCTGGCAAGTGAGAACTGCTAAGCCAATTCTCAGGTGTGCAGCCAAGGTGCTACCACAACTACCCTGAGGACCAGAGACTAAGTAAAGGGACAGAGTAGGTGCACAGCAGAGATGGCGTGGACACCTCTCCCAAATACCTCCTGTGCTGCACAATGCCCCTGCTTAATTCCAACTCCCCTGTGACCACAGCAGAGTGGATGAAGCCCTGCCTCACAGCAGCCCTAATAGTAAGGCCGAATTTCCACCCTGAGAGTCTCCTTTACCTCTCAATCTGGCCTCATGGTGGCCACAGAGAGTCCTAGACACCTTGGCAGTGACTGAAGATGCTCAGAAGGGATTTGCAGCTGACTGGCCAAGAGATCCTGGACGGAAACTCTTCCCAGCCCGGGTTTCCAATCTCTTCCCAAAGCAACCGATGCCATCTTTATCTCCCCTCATAGGGTATCTTCAAGTCAAGAAACCTTTATTTGTTTATTTATTTAGAGACAGGGTCTTACTATCTAGTTCAGGCCGGCCTTGAGCTCACAGCGGTCCGCCTGCCTTAGCCTCTTGAGTGCTGGGATTACAGGCATGTGCTACCATGTCTGGCAAGAAACTTTTTTTTGTTTTGTTTTTTTTTTTTGGTTATTTCTTTTTAAGTCATATTTTATGATTTTAATTTTCATTTCCTTTTGAAAATTAGCTTAGGACTGTGTGTTAATACAGCACACATAGGGCTCAATTGGTTATTGTTTTTTGGAGTCAGGGTCTTGCTCTGTATTTAAGGTTAACCTTGAACTCACTATTTAGCCCAGGCTGGCCTTGGACTCACAGTGATCCTCCTGCCTCAGCCTCCTAAGTGCTGGTATCGCAGGTATGTGTCACCAGGCCCAGCAAGAAAGCTTTATTAAAATCTGTTTGAACTAAAACCTATTTGAAGCCAGGTCTGGTAGCACACACCAGTAATCCCAGAATTCTGGGAGGATCACGAGTTTGAGCCTACCTTGAATAGTTTTTTTTTTTTTTTGAGACTGTGCTTTACTATTACCTTGTCTCAAGACAAAGAAAACCAAACCAAAAAATCCTGTGGGATGCTAAGTGCAGTGGAAGGGGAATCCCAAGTTAAAGATGACAGCTTTGAGCCCCGGGCAGGTCACAGTGGAGCTAGCTGAGGTGGGGGACTGCAGGGACTCTGGAGCATTGCCTGCCAAGTTGACAGGACACTCAGAGGACATGGGAAACCAGCGGCTCCCCTGCCATCTTTGGAATCCAGGCCAAGGTCTCGTCCTCCCTGAAGGATTCCCGGCAGCTTCTCCCTGCCTTTGGCAGGAGGTGGCCAAAGGGTCTTCATCAACTAGGACAAGCAGCTCCTCTTTGTGATGCCACTTGTCCCCTCCTCTTCCTTCGCCCTCCACACCCACAGTCCCTACCTCTTCATTCTGTTTGCTTAATGAACTCTGACTTGGAGCAGGCCCTTGCCTCCTGTCTGATTTACTGCAGAGCCCCTGGCCCCTGGCTCAGAGCTAGTAGGTGCTTAATACGTGTCCAAGGGATGACTGAGTGGTGAATAAAGGTCCTAGGAATAATTGCTCCAGGGAGATATTCTCCCAAAAGTCATCAGGGCTCCGCCCTGCCGGGACCCCTGCTATGCCCTTTATTATGTATCCATTCCTCCGGCCTTTATTTGTTGTAGAGCTCTTTGGAACCAGGTACTGTGTCCTGTGTTGGGGAGGAAGGAAAGCCCTGACAGGGCCGCGACCCACAGCTGGCTCTGCACATCTTTGTCTTCTTTTATGCCCACTGCCACCACACACACTGTTCAGGGCCCTTGCTCCTCCTTGTCTCACCTTTTACCAGGGCCCCACATCTAGACCTTTTTGTGGCTGCGGGACCTGCAGAACAGCCTCTGGCTTCTCCCTTAGCCCATCCTCCCACCCCACCCCAAAGACCACCTGTCCTGGCCCAGCTGGGCCCAGCTAGGCTGTGCTCAGAGCCCTTATCCATCCCTGAGTCCTGGAAGAGCCTTGAATCTTCTCGTTTCACCTCTGCTCCAGGGGTTCCTGCCCAAGGGCATCCTGCAGAGCCTAACGATGCTAGGCCGGTCGCTGCGCCTTGGCCCCTCCGAGCTGCCAGCGCCGCCGGGAGCTGCCAGCTTTTTGGAATTCCTAATCGCTCCTGGCCCCGGTGATTGGCTGTTCAGCTCTGACCCCACTTGGGCTGCCGCCTGGTTGGATAAAAGGGGAATCTCCTTGGGGCTCCAGAGCATTAGACACCGGAGGGGGCACCTGGGACCAACTTCCCTAAGCGGGGAGCCCTGCGGGGGGCGGGTGTGGGGGGAGCAAAAGACCGACGGCCTCAGCCCCTCCAAAGAACCAGGAGATGACGGGGAAAGCGGGGGAAGCGCTGAGCAAGCCCAAATCTGAGGCAGTGGCCAAGAGTACCTCGGGGGGCGCCCCGGCCAGGTGCACAGGGTTCGGCATCCAGGAGATCCTGGGCTTGAACAAGGAGCCTCCCAGCTCCCACCCACGCGCTGCCCTCGACGGCCTGGCCCCCGGGCACCTGCTGACGGCGCGCTCAGTGCTCAGCCCC
>NW_022900933.1:16536162-16550247 GCF_012274545.1 Fukomys damarensis
CCCGGAGCCCGATGCGGCCCACGCGCGGGCGGTCCTGGAAGCGGGCGCCGCCTCTGGCCCCAAGCCTGGTGTCCAAAGTTGTCGTTTTCCTTCCTTCTCCTTTCTTTATTCCAACTCTCCGCATTGCTCATCTGGGGTTTATTTTTTACCCCTACGAACTCGAAAAGCCAGACCACCAGGCAGCTGCAGTGGCCGCCACCCAATCCTACGAGCGCCACAGTGAATCGGATCCCGGCGCTTCGCAGGCTTCCGGCCCCTGATGACCTGGCCACGGACTCCCCGGACACTTTCTTGGAGATGTGTCCTGGACCTCTCGGCTCATCGATTCTTGTCCGCTCTCGGCAACACCCCAATTTTTCGTTTCTTTTCATTATTATTGTTTTCATTTGGAAGGGCAACGAAAATTGGAGCGTCGCAGGCTCCGGGGCCTCCAGCGGGAGCGCATTGTATGGGCACCGCGAAAAGGACCGTGGCCCGGCAGCTCCTCGCCCTTTCCGAAGCCCAGTTCCCCCCGACAGGGCTTCTTCTCCCCTTGGGACCAACCTCCGGGCCAGGGACGCCGGGACTGCAGGCTCAGGGCAGGCGCCGAGCCTGGAGCACCCCGGGGGTCCCCGCGACTCCCTGAGCCCGCCCCCACGTGCGCCGGGGCCTTTGCTTCTCTCCCAGAGAAATTATTTAAAATTTCAGGGGCCACCGCGGTTGGGGCCAGGACGGGCTGCGGGATGGGGTCGGCCGCCAGGGTTCCGGGGGCGCTTGCGGGGAGACCGAAAGGCAGTGCCGCTCGGGGAGGCGCAGTGGAGCGCGATCCCCATTCTGCCGCTGTCCCTCCGCCCGCTTTTCAGATTCTGAAGATGTTTCCTCCAGTGACCGAAAAATGTCCAAATCGGCTCTAAACCAAACCAAGAAACGGAAGAAGCGGCGACACAGGTAAGGCCCCCGCGGCGCTTTTCCTTACAGCTGCAGCCCATCCAGCTGCAACCCTCCTGCGGTCCCAGCTCCGGCTCGGTCACGCGGACCCTGTGTTCGCAGACCGCAGGCGTGCGGTCCTGGTCTGCACCCGGCCGCAGACCCGGCGTCCAGCGGCTTGTGGAGGGTAGAGTGGCCTCGAGAGCAGCGGCGTCGTTCGGCCCGGGAAAGGTGAGGCCCCCAACCCGGGCCAAATCATAGCGTGAAAGGGGTTGGCGGCCCCTGGTCCCTGTGTCTGTACTTTCCGAGAGCCATGCGGACCTGGCCGAGGGCAGATCGGCTTCTACCTCCAGCCGGAGCCGGTCCCTAGCCCTCTGCCTCCCCCAGTCCCAATTCGCCCCCACGGCCCCCCGTCCTTGCTGCCAACACCCAAGTTTGTGCTCCTACTTTTCCCCAAAGATTTAGTGATGTCGGCACTGTTGGAATATTTTCTCTTGGCCTTTGCTCTTTCTCTTTGTGCTTCTGAGAGGATCGCTTCCCTTTCGTGAGCCTCAGTTTCCTGATCTGTCATAGGGAGCGTGGGAGGTGAGCTGGGTGTTCCTGCCAGCCATAGCTCGAGTGCGGTGGGTTGCTCTGGAGTGCAGTCTAAAGCGCGAGAGTTGCTAACCTGTCTTTAAATAGACATTGCTTGCGGAACGTTAAATTCCATAGGTGTCCAGAGGTATGTCCCGAAGAGTAATTCACCCTTCCCTAGCCCGGTGCCCCTAGATCCTCCCTCATTTCCTTCTTCATCAGCACCCCTGCTACTCGTTTCCTGTGTAAATTCATGAGGAGGTTTTTAAGGAAAGAAAGGAACAAGAAGCAAAACACTGCCTGCTTTTCTGCTAGGGCTGCCCGAGGGGCTTTTTTCCCACCTCTGTCTGCCCCAACCCGGGTGGGGGCGCCACAGAGTCTCCGACAGTTCCCCAGTGGGGTGCTCTTGGCTCCCCGCGGCCACATTCTCCTCTCTCCCCAGTTTTCACTCAGTGCCTTTGCACCCCCTCTCTTGGTGCTTTTCTGCGTCTCTCCTCCTTACCCTTCAGAAACTCCACCGTTTTCTTTTTAAAAGAACAGTCCTTCCCTGTCCCCTACAGGAACAGAACTCCCTGTCCCCTACAGGTTCTGGCTTGAAGGAAGGTGAACTTGGGCTTGGTTTCTGGGGGACTTTGGTTCCTTCCCTTCATTTACTTCAGTTCCGTTTGTTTTGTTTTATATTTTAAATGGAAACATCTTATTAGTCCTGTTCCTTTTTTATGTTCACTCATTCAACAGATATTCACAAAAGCACTTTTTTTGTTGTTGGTTTGGTTTTTTTGAGACAGGGTCTCACTATGTAGTTGAGACTGACCTGGAACTCACTGTGTAGCCCAGGCTGGTCTTGAACTCGCAGCGATCCTCCTGCCTCAACCTCCCAAGTGCTGGGATTACAGGCATGCACCACAACGCAGGCAAAAACACTTCTTATTCACACTCTTCTGCTGGTCCCTGGGCAGATAAAGTGTCACCCTCCCCAAGCAGAAACAGGAAGTGTAGGGAGGGTCCTGCGACTGAAACAGGGTAGAATAGGTGGGAGGGTTCTCCTAGCATGGAGTGCCCTGGAAAAAGCATCCCCAAATCCCAGATGTGGAATAGCATCAGGACATCTCACTGTATGGCACTTGGAGCTGGTGACCTCATGCCTGAGGTGCTCATCTGCCAAAGAAAACTTTAGGGGCTTTGGTGGATTAATTGGGTGGGTGGGGCACAGAATAGCAACTCATCCCCAGCAGAGAATGAACCACCTCCAGTTTCTGTCTATCCCTGGTGCACAAATGGGGTGGATTATCAGAAAGGAGAATGGCTACAGATAGCTGGTTTTTTTAATTTAAATTTTATTTTATTTTTGTGGTGCTGAGTGAGCATCAAACCCAGGGTCTCATGAAGTGATCTAACACTGAGCTACATCCCGGTCCATTGGTGTAGCATTTAACTAGTAAAAAATACATCTTCCTGAGCTTCTCTCCCATGGAGTTTTGAGTAAGAGACCCTGGAATCTGGCGAGGTGGATCTAACCAGGACTGCAGGGTTGAGCAGGGTGGGGATGGAGCAGCCATAGTGATGTTCCGGAGAGTTGGTTCTTTACCGAGTGCTCGGCCCCTCTGAGGGCTAATACAAGGGTTCCGCCCAAGCCTGGAGCAGAGTGTGGGTCACATGGGGTGGAGGAAAACACCTCATCAACATGTGGCCCAGCTCTGGTTTGGGTATATGGGAAGTTTGGGGGGGATTCGAGATTTGTTTTTGTTTTATAGTGAATGGAGACTGACCTTGGCCAGGCCACACTACCTGTGTGCCTCAGTTTCCCTGGTTTTGAAAAGGATTTGCGTATTTTGATTGTTCATTTTGATGATCTGTTCAAGAGCCCTTTGGCAAGTGGCAGGAGAATGCTTAGAAAGCAGCAGATTTTCAAAATTCGGAAGCATTGACTGTGTACATCAGAATTCCACAGATCCCCCTTGAGAGAACAGGAAAGCCGATTTTGACTCCAATCAGCTGTTTTTTGTGAAGAGCGTGATCTCTCTGGTCCGCCCATCCCCGTGATAGGAAGTGGATACCAGCGCCGGGGACATGTGGCATGTGGGGCTGACACTGTGTTTCTTCCTTATGTTGGGGGAGGGTTAGGGCACAGCAGCAGAGAGCACACTACGCTGCCTCCACAGTCAAGGTCCCAGGAGACCAAGCAAGGGATGTGCCACTTGTCATACCGCTGGTTGGTTTGTTGATGGGGGCACAGCGTAAAGGTCGCCTAAAGTCTGGTGAAATTACGGTCTGAAAAGGGAAGAGTTCATGTCTGTAAGTGGATGTTTGGCAGTTTATTTAAAAATGTTTTTTTTGGTACTGGGGGTGGAACTAGGGACCTTGTGCTTGCAAACCACTGAGCTAAATCCCTGGGTCTGTTTAGCAATTTATTGGAGAAAGGGAGTTGAAGAACTCCCTGATATTGACGGTGAAATTTTATTATTGGAACATACTTATTTGCACAGTTTCTGAGGGTGAGAAAATAAAATGTTTTGTTTATTTTTTTTTCTTCTGGGAATTGAGACCAGAGCCTTCAGGATGCCAGGCAAGCGCTCTACCACTGAGCTGCTTCCGATCCTGTGAATGTAGCTTTTGCTGATCTTTCAAGCGGTTTACGATACAAAATAGGTCAATATGAAGTGCTCTGTGGGGGGCAGGGTGGCTTGAATGGGGACCCCGCCCAGTGCCTAGCTGAATCACCTGTGGGATAGTCTGGGAGGCTTTCACCTTTTGAACAAGGAGGAGACCAGAGGAAGGTGGTGGTCTGGGTGGTGGCAGAGGGCTGGTGAGGAGGGAGTGCGGGATCGATGGAGGGGGTGGGAGTCTGTTCTCTGCTGTACAAACAGTGAGTTGAGGCTGCTTTTGGCTTTATGGTAAATCTTCAAAGTTTGAGTGGGGTTTGAAATTGACTAGTCGTTTCCAGGAGCCCGGAGGCTGGCGGGTGGGGTTGGGGTATTTATCTAAGGCCTCCTGTCCATGCTTGGGAGGAGAAGAGGGGCTTTCTCCAGTCTTCTGAAATTTCCTGCTTAGCACCCTCTCCCCCAGAATTGTTCTCAGTGTGATATGTCACCGAGGGCTGAAATTATGTCCCTGCAAAGTGAGAGAGAGAGGGAGGGAAGAGGGGGGAGAGATTGTGTTCGTTGTGCTGGGCCAGCCCAAGTGTGGTATCCATCCAGAGGCATGGGAGAGGGCCATTCAGTCCTCTCTGAGACTCTCTGAGATGGGCTTTTTCAGTGTTCGGGTTCTGAGTTTCCAATCTCGCTCCCTCAGGACAATCTTTACTTCCTACCAGCTAGAGGAGCTGGAGAAGGCTTTCAATGAGGCCCACTACCCAGATGTCTATGCCCGGGAAATGCTAGCCATGAAAACGGAGCTGCCAGAAGACAGAATACAGGTAAGAGCCCGAACCCCTCAGGGACACCTACCTCTTCAGGGCCCCAGGTACCCATGACCCTGCCTTCCACCCCCTGCCGCAAGCACATGCTTGCCCATGATCATGGACTCAGGAAGAACCATGCATTTAAGGTAACAGTCATTTGCTCCACACCGACCACATGAGGTGGGCACAGAAGGTGGACAGTGGCTTAACAGATGTGTCCTGCCTGCTGGGGCAGAATAGTCTGTCTGAGGAGCGAGTCACACGGAGGGTACTTGCTGTTGACGGGGAGTTCAGGTGGGTCCTGGGCAGGGTATCTGTCATGGCAGATGACTGTTCCACTGCAAGAAGTGCTTTGGTGACTGTGCAAAGAGGAAGGTGACTTCTAGCCCGGTCTGTTTCCCTTCCCCTACTCCCCTCCCCACCAGGAAGATCTTGCCCCCTTCTTCCTGCTTTTCATCACCCATCCAGCTGCAGCCCTGCCCCGTGCCCTGGCTGGGAGTGGCCTGGGACATGTGCCCAGAGGTGGCTCGCTGAGCCCCTTCTCTCCTAAGCAGGTATGTGGCACACCAGCCACTGTCCGGACTGCCACGGTGTCTGCTGTGGTAGGCACCGCAGCAGTAGGGCCTGCTGAGTCACTTCTCTGGGACAGTCTGAAGTCTGGTGGCTTCTGGGTAGGGCCTCCCTGGCAGCGTCAGTGTGTGGCGTGGGAGGATCTCCAGATCTGGAGTGACTTCAGCTGGATTGTGGCCTTAAATACAGCTGTTCCCTTGAGGTGGTCCAGAGGTTGGTTCACTGCTGCGGCTGGAGAGTGCTGACTACTTCTTCCCTTCTCTCCTCTTCCTCCCACATCTTCTTTTTCGTATATTAGGGATTGAACTCTCGCCCTTTTTTGTTTTTTATTTTGAAACAGGGTCTCACCAAATCACTAAATTGCCTAGGCTGGGCTCAAACTTGGTGTCTTCCTGCCTCAGCCTCCCAGAGTGCAGGAATTTACAAATTTGCACCACCGTGACCAACTGAGTGCTGACTTCTTGAAACCGCTTTGCTCACTCCCTCCCCCCAGGTTGAGGTCCTCTGTCTCCAGGTGTGAGGTGGGCTGGGCGGGGCTGGGGTGCCTGGAGAAGGAACCCGGGAAGGTATGCTGGTTGCTCCATCCCTTTCAGTGAATACTGCAGAATGGGAAATGAATCCAGGAGCTGCTTTTCCCAAGGGCCTCCCTCTCCTAAGAAATCCATTTGGAATTTCAGCCCAAGCCTTTAGACATCGACACTAACAATAAGCTCAATTATTCATAAGCAGATTATGTTTGGTGCATTATCCAGGGTGGCCTGGAATTCTCCCCCCTCACCCAAATGGGTTCTAGTTGGGGGAGTTGGGTGTCCTGCATTGTGTGAACGTGAGTGTCGTGGGTGTGTGCTCATAAGCCGAGGCCCCATCCACCCGGTCAGTGAGTGGCAGCAATCCCTGCCTGGCCTTCGTTAGCACCACGCTGGCCGTCACCAATGGCTGTGGTGGGGTGGAAGCTGATGAGGCGCCCCGTGGGCAGCCCTCACACTGGAGCACTGCCTGTGAGAAGGAACAACTGGTCTGTGGTGCGGGGCCGTCTGAAGTCTGTTTGGCTGTGGTGGTGATGGGTGAGGTGGGGATTTGGGAAAGACTTTCCCTCAGCTGTAACTGCACTGCTACAAAAGCTCCAGCACTTCCTTAAGTTGCCTGGGGCTGTCTAAAGGGAGGAATTGGAAGCCACCGGAACCAGCGCGGAGGAGCTGGGCTGTGGAATAAGGAGTGATTGTTCATTGGCCTGGGTCTGCGCAGGTAGACTGTGGGATTTGCGGGCGTGAGAGAATTGAGGCAAGAGTCTTTCAGACTCTTGGGCACTGTATGCTGTCCCCAGAAGGTTTGTGAGGATCAATGGTCCTGTTCCAAAGTGTGTAACAGTCTGGGGAGATCCTTGTTTGTATCGGTAACAATCCCAGCTATGACGTCCAGGGCGTTGTCACGTGACAGGTATTGTCCTAAATACGCCACACGCACAGGGGGTGCAGGAGTTGTGGGCACTAATTCTACAGCCAGATTGCCTGGGTTCATGGCCGGACTTCCCCTCCCAGTGCTCCTTATCCTCACCTATACCCCGGGGTGACAGGGGCCCCTGCCTCTTGTGCAGAGGCAGTGAGCCCTATGTGTACAGTGGTGCCTGCCCCTGCTCACTTGGATTCAGCTCTGATCTCCTTAACCAGCTAGTGGGCTTGGGACCACTCGCCCTATTCTGTCTGTCTGTCTGTCTATCTATCTATCCATCTATCTATGCAGTGCTGGAGATAGAACCCAGGGCCTTGCATGTGCTAGGCAAGCACTGCTCCTTTGACTGACACCTCAAGCCCACAGCCTCCTTGTAGAACTGAGGAAACGGAGGCACAGCAACTTGCCCAAGGCCACACAGTTGGAAGAAGAGGTTACAAGTCTTGAACCCATGTCTGAATCTAAAGCCCACCCTTCCACCACCTGCCTCTTGGGGTTGAAGCCTTGCTTTGATTTGACACTGAGGTAAAGTCGGAAGGAAGGTCCTGTATCATAACTTCTCTGTGGGAACAGGGTGGGGATTGAACCCAGGCTTCATGTACGCTATCATAACTTTATAAAAATGATCAAATCTACAGTTGTGTATGCCTGTAACCCCAGCTACTAAGGAGGCTGAGGCAGGAAGATTACAAATTTGAGACCAGCCTGGGCAATTTAGCAAGACTCTGTCTCAAAATCAAAATAAAAAGGGTTGGGGATATAACTCAGTTTGAAAGCCCTGAGTTCAATTATTATTACTTCAAGGTGTGTGGGGGTGGGGGGGAGCAAAACAATTGAGTACCAGATGCTATTCTTTAAAAAACCCCAAACCACACTTACAACAAAGCTTTTTTGAATGTGCAAATTCATGTACATGAGTTTAAAAGGGTAAAAAATTAGCCTCCCTGTCCCCTTACGGCCAGCAGCCCTCCAGTGGTGACCAGTGTCTTCCGTTTCCTAGCGGAGATAGTTTGTGTGGGTTCCGCAGAGTCCTCAGAGGCCTCCTGAGCTCAGACCTTGGTTCCGTGTACAGGGTGGGGACCTGAGGCCTGCGGACAGAAGTCAGATGAAAGCCCTTTTGGGCTCTGGCATACTCTGTCCAGCGTACTGCCCTTTCCTTATCATGTCCTCCTGGCTCTGACAGCACAGGCCCAGGCCACTTCCCACCTCTGGGCCTCAGCTTTCTCACTGGTGAAAGAAAGAGGGGGACCCCTCCCGGGGGGGGCTTCATAAAGCTCACCTCCCCTCACCAGCTCAGGCTGCCCTTGGTGGACACCCTGCTGGGCCAAGCCAAGTCAACCCCACACATTTCAGAGCCCTGCGGTCTAACATCTAATGAGAAAGCACACGGTACACATGAAAGTGGACACCGCTGCTCTCCATCTTTGTTTCACTGCCAGAAAGCCAAACGCTGAGCCTGAACTTTGTAAAATAATCATAATATTTTTCTGGACTGCTAACTTCGTGACAGCATTGTGATCACTGGCAGTTATTACCACTGCCCCAGAGACTAAGCACTGTGTGTTGGTTCATCCTGTCAGCATCAGGTGAGTCAGGTGTCGCTCTCAGACCCATTTTCTTTTCTTTTTCTTTTCTTTTTTTGAGACAGTGTCTCACTATGTAGTTCAGACTGCTCTGCTCTGGAACTCACTGTGTAGCCCACACTGGTCCAAATCACAGCGATCCTCCTGCCTCAGCCTCCTGAGTTCTGGGATTACAGGTGTGCGCCACCACGCCCAGCTCAGACCCATTTTCTGAAGGAGGACGCTGAGGGACTGAGAGGTGAAATCATAGTAGACAAGGCTGCAACCCCATACTTGATGCCAGCAGATCCGGCGAGGTAATCCATTACCTCTCTGTGTAGACCGTGATAACCAGAGCAAATGGCTCAACTGCAGCTGACAGGGAGATGGTGTGGGATGGGTCACTGGTGGGGAAAGAAAAGATCGCAAGTCCCCATGATGGACTCAGGCATGGTTTTCTTTATGAATCAAATATCAGGGTATGGCATTCCACCTGGGCACTGTAGCACATGCCTGTAATCCCAGCACTTGGGAGTCTGAGGCAAGAGGGTCAAAAGTTCAAAGCTGGCCTGGACTATATAGGGAGACCCTGTCTCACAAAACTAAGAAAAAAAAAACCCCAAATGTCAGGACATGAGGTTCTAGAGGCCCCTGCCAGACGTCAGCCCTGGGACTTGAGAAATGGGTTTCTAGACCAATTTTATTTCCTCTGTGGGTCTCACTTGTTATTAGAATTATAAGATTATGTCATAGTGTATACATGTCCTCTTGTTGGGTTTTTCTGAGAGTAGTCATACTTATTATAAAAGTGCAAACATTGCAGGGCAATGGTCATGCAAAGTGAACCCAGCCAACTTGCCCCTCTGAGGAGCGCTGTGTGTAGGGGAAGGTGAGGTCTGGACTCTCTGACTACTACCGCTCAGACTTTGCCTTGTAAAGTGTTAGGAAGTTATCTCCAGAAGTTAAAGGAGGTGTCTGAGTGGAAGAGGGTCTGCAAAATCTCAGCCCAGGATGCTTATTGGCATCTCCAGGGTGGCTTTTTAGGAAACAAACAAACAAACAAACAAACAAAAAGAAACTGTGTGGCTCAGGCTCAGCCATCCTACTCAGTCTGTGTGGAGTGTGTTAGCTCCATCCATGTGTCTCAAATTTCTCCAGACAATTCTGCGCACAGTCACTGTAAACGGACTGATCAGGATGGGGTTTTTACAGTGGGCTAATGGAAATGGAAGAGGGTGGGGTAGTTGTGGGGAAGGAAATAACCTGACAGGATTGGGCGAGGTTGCTGCCTGGAGCTGCCCCCTAGTGGACACCAGAGGCTACAGCGAGGCCCAGCCTGGAGCGGGGCTGGAAGGAGTGTGCTGTAATGTGGTGTCTAAGGTGCAGAGTGGCTAGGGAAAGTTACATTACGCCAGCAAGGAGCCCAGATTCATCAACTCTGAGCCAGAGGAGAGGCAAGATGCTCGGTGAGAGAGACGCATGATGCCACATGACCGATAAAGCCAAATCCAATGGCATGTAGAACAGAAGGCAGAGTTTGGGGTAGCAAGGAGGCCAGAATGTGCAAGCAGCAGCTATTGTGCATGATTACCTCCTTCAGAGGGACAATCCTGGAAGGACCTCGGGGGAAGAGCCCTGGGCACTTCTGGTGGGGCTGCTAGGATGGGAGACAGTGAGTGGGAACCATGTGAGGATGCAGGGACAGGAGGAGCCCTGGGCATGGCTGCCCAGCAGACCTACCAGAAAGTGATATTTCAGGGCAGATGAGGAGCAGGGAGGACAGGAAAGTTAACAGATGTGTACATGGTCACAAAGGCAGTGGCAGACTGGGCAGTGCCCTCCAGCTCTGGCCCCAGCTTCTCTCTCTATCTCTGAGACAGTCTTTTTTTTTTTTTTTTTTTGAGACAGGGTCTCACTGTGTAGTCGACACTGACCTGGAACTCACTATGTAGCCCAGGCTGGTCTTGAACTCACAGCAATCCTCCTGCCTCAGCCTCCCCCGAGTGCTGGGAGTATGTATGCACCACCATGCCAGGCTAGAGACAGTCTTGCTAAGTAGTTCAGGCTGGCCTTGCATTCATACTATCAGTACAGAGTAGCCTCAAACTCATGATGATCCTCCAGCCTCAGTCTCCTGGTTGCTGGATCACAGGTGTGCACCTGTTTTGCAGACCTGGTTTGGTCACAGTTTCTGAGCCTGATTGTTCACTGGGAGTGGATCTGCATTCGTGTTCCTTTGCATTTGAACCTCCAGGCCCCAGATGATATTAGAAAGGAGGGAAGCATTTTCAGAGCAGGTGTTTGGCCCTCCTCACAAGGTGGGAAAACTAGAAGCTCTGTATATTAAAACATTAACGCCCCAAGGTTGAGGGTGTGGCTCAGTGGTAGAGCCATTTCCTAGCAAATGTGAGGCCCTGGGCTCAATCCTTATCACTGGGGCAGGGGAAGCCCTGCCCTTTCATCTTCCCTTAGATTTGTTGTTATTTGTCAGTCTAGACCTGTGGAGTTGGCTAGGGAGACAGGTAGCACCATAGATCTCCTGTGTCTCTACTGAAGCAGATGAGCACCTTCTGTATGACAAGCACTGATTTTTAGGGACTTTTGCTTGCTTCATTTAATCTTCAAAACAACTCTGAAATGAAGTCAGCCCTCTCTCTGAGAAGATGGGTTCCAGACTTCCTGAGCCCAGGCATGCTTGAGCCCCTTGCAAAAAATAATAGCCCAAGCTGGGCGTGGTGGCACACACCTGTAATCCTAGCATTTGGGAGGCTGAAACAGGAGGATCTGAGACAGGAGGATCGCTGTGAGTTCCAGACCAGCCTGGGCTACATAGTGAGTTCTCAACTACACAGTGAGACCCTGTCTCAAATAAGCAGAAAAGCATCAAATAAATAAGGTGACCCTGTCTCAAGGAAAAAAAAAATAATGACTCTGGGCAGGGGATTTGGCTCAGTGGTGCTGCACCTGTCTCGAAAGCACAGGGCCCTGAGTTTGATCCCTGGTACCAAAAAAAAAAAAAAAAAAAAAAAAGGCTCATGATACTGCTTAGTAGTAGAGCATTTGCCCAGCATGTGTGAGGTCTGGGTTTGACCCCCGGCATAGAAAAGAAAAGAAAAAAGAAAGTATAGTGTTTGTACAGAATATGTAAGAATATGTATTCTCCTGTATACTTTTTATTTTGGATTTTTATTTATTTATTTATTTTTGTACCAGGGATGGAACTCAGGTCCTTGTGCTTGCGAGGCAAGTGCTGGAACCACTGAGCTAAATCCCCAGCCCTATTTTGGATTTTTGAGACAGGGTCTCTGCAGTTCAGGCTAGCCTTGAACCCACTATGTAGCCCAGGCTGGCCTCGAATTTGTGGTGATCCGGAATGCTGGGGTTACAGGTGTGCACCACCATGTCTGGTCATGTTAGGTATCATAAATAATCCAGAAACAATTTTGTTTTTATTTTTATTTTTTCCAGAAACAATTTAAAGTGTACAGGATTGCTGCAAGTTTGAGGCCAGCTTTGGCTACATAGTGAGCCCAAGGCCAACCTGGACTCATGGCAAGTTCTACATAGTGAAAGTCTGTCTCACAAAAATACGAAAAAAACCTGACATGATACAAATGTTAACAGTTGTTATAC
The DNA here is from genome assembly GCF_012274545.1 of Fukomys damarensis. Taxonomy (NCBI): domain Eukaryota; kingdom Metazoa; phylum Chordata; class Mammalia; order Rodentia; family Bathyergidae; genus Fukomys; species Fukomys damarensis. Next base: position 16,548,256 of record NW_022900933.1, read on the forward strand.
TGTGTTGCTTAGAGGATAATGATAAGAAACTGTACATTATTCAACACAGACACAATTTTTTTAGTACTGGGAATTGACCGCAGAGCTTTCACACTGAGCTATATTCTCAGCCCTTTCTTGTGTTTTAAGACAGGATCTTGCTAAATTGCCCAGGCTGGGTTCAAACTTGCAATTCTCCTGCTTTAGCCTCCCAGAGTGCTACGATTATAGGTGTGCACCACCAGGCCTACCAGACAGAATTAAAAAAAAAAAGATTTTTCAATCTGCAGTGGGTCGACTCCCGTAGATGCTCAGCCCTGTAGATACAGAGGGCCATCTGTATTTTTGTCGCTGTTGCTGATTGTAGAGACTAAGAGAAGCCAAGTAACTTGCCTGAAATCACAAAGCAATTATTTTTTTTTTTCAGTGCTGGGGTTGGAATCCAGGGCCTTACACATGCTAGGCAAGTCCTCCACCACTGAGCTACATCCCCAGCTGCACGTAGCCGTTTTGTTGTTGCTGTTGTGTTTTGGTACCAAAGATCGAACTCCGGACCTTGCACTTACAAGGCAGGCAGTGGAACCACTGAGCTCAATCCCCAGCCCTGCACATAGTGGTTTTAAGAGCTGGGAATTCCAGTTCAGGACTGGCTGGCCCCAAGGCTTTGTGTAGACTCAGAGCTGCACATGTGCTGGTGGCTCCCAGGAAGGGAGAGAAAGGTCCATGTGGAGCACAGTTAGGGTTAATTCTGATCGCTTGTCCACTGTCCTCCATTGCCACAACTTCCCTACCAGCTGTCCTGAAATGAGACTGTATTGGCTGCCCAGGTTTCCTCCCTAAATCGGAGCAGCATCTGGTCTTCGAGGAAAGCCTGGCGTTGCAGGAACCTATAACTAAGGGTCAGATGACTCTTGGTTTGAACGACCAGCTAGCATGAGCTCCCCTGGGAAAATATCTGTGTGGAAAGTCTTATCTACACACCAGCTATTCATTCCCCCAAATTAGGAAACCTAGAAAAATGATTCTGTTTACAGGCCCCAGAGCAGAATTGGGCACCTGAACCCCTTTGTCAGCTTCCCCAAGGTGCTGAGAGCCCTATCCAGAACCCCTAATCCAAGCTGGGCTGAAGATGGAAAGTTCTTTCACATTAAGTTTGGCATTAAAACTCATTTGCAGCCGGGTGGGGTGGCACACACCTGTAATTCCAGCACTTCAGGAAGCTGAGGCAGGATTGTAAGTTGTGCCCCGCCTGGGCAATTTAGCAAGACTCTGTCTAAATAAATAAACAGGTCAGAGATATAGCTCAGTTAGAAGGCCTTGAGTTCCACAGCCCAGTGCCACAGAAAACAAACAACAATATTCACTTCATTTGTGGCAAAAATCAAGCCAGACCTCATAATCTACTTATCCTTCTTGGTGTGAGTATGTGAACGTTTTGCTGCAGAAAATGGAACTGATGGGTAAGGTGAAGGGCTGGGCAGATGCCCTTCAGGATGGGCAAGCTGCTTTGAGGAGGGAGAGCTACCTACACACAGCGCAACGGAGCCAGGCCTGGAGGAAGGCCTGGGTAGCCTCTTCGCAACCCAATCTGTGCACTCGAGAGCACCGAGGACGGCCATCTAGTGGCCTTCGGAGTACATAACCCCTTTCCGGGGCAGGGATCCCCTACAGCAAGCCTTAAACTTGTGTTTCCCAACTCCCTGGCTGTCAGCAGTAATTGCAGGTCCCAAATTGTAGTGGCAGAGGTGCCACTGGCTAAAAGGCGCCGCCACCCATGGTGGGACAGGTGATGACAAAGGAGGGTCACACGCGTTTGGCTTGACGTTAAAGCTGTGCGTGGACTGGGCGGTCTTTCCGAACTAACGCAAGCGCTCCCTTTGGCCGCCAGGCAGTTCAGGGACCGGCCGGAGCGCCCCCTGCTGGGTGTAGCCCGCCTCGCTCCGCGCAGCTGCGGGGCGTTCGGCGTTCAGTGCGCCACCTGGCGGCAGTGAGGGGAACGGCGGGAGCTTGACG
>NW_022900933.1:16550367-16550952 GCF_012274545.1 Fukomys damarensis
TTCTTTGCCGTATAAAAAGATAAATTACCCAGGCGCTGCCGCGCGTCCCACTCATCACGCCAGCGCCAGACGGCAAGCAATTTTTTTTTTTAATGTGCTAACGACCTAATCAAGCAATCAAGTCGGAGAAGATTGCAGAGTGACCGGGGCAGCCATCTGCCGGCGAGCCCCGCTTTCATTCCTGCGCCCCGTGTGGGGTGGGGGCCGGGGAGGAAGCTGCCGGGGGGGAAGAGGGGGAAAAATCCTCAACAAATTAACACCCAATTTTCCCCGTCTAATTAGTTAAATGAGAAGTGTTTGGGGTCCCCTGGGGAAGGGGGGGCTCCTCGCAGCGAGGCGAGCGCTGCCTCCCCAGCATTAATTAGTGCGGGTCAATGCCGCGGCTCCCGGGAGAGGGGCCGCTTTAATTTCCCGTGATATTTCAGTGCCTGAGGCCCATCGATTCAAACTGAAATTAACTTATTTTTCAATCAGCCCAGGGCTGCCCCTGGGGGTGACTCTTCTTTTGCCGCCTCCTAAATAGAGCTGGAGCAATTTTTCATCAAAAGCTGATACCTCGGCCGGGCCTTGGAGGGCGGGGAGCAG
>NW_022900933.1:16551060-16571031 GCF_012274545.1 Fukomys damarensis
GATTTTCCGCAGCCTGCGCCTCTGCGCCCACCACCGCTCCCCTAGGGCGCTCCGGTGTCTTGTCATCCCCAGGGGTCCCATCCCCAAGGGACCGTAAGTGGGAAGCGCTGGAGGGGGTGGACCACGGTTTCCGAGGGCCTGTTCCCACCTTGAGGGGCCTGCCGGGAACACTCCTGGCTCTGTCAGCTGCTGAAGGCTCCGAAACGCTTTTTGGGAGACCAAGCCATCCTGGGCTCCCAGAGCAAGGCGAGGATTCTAGGATCTCACCAAGAAGCTGCAGGCACCCCTCTGGGTACCTCTGTCCCATCCCGGGCCTTGCAGTAGTCATGTAGGAGCCCGAGAGATGTTCCCTAGGATGTGGCCTACAGCTCTCTCCTGGACCCCTACTCCCCTCACACCCTGGAGAATGTCTTCATTTCCTGACTGAAGGATGGCACCTGGTTCCCCGCCAGATTCCATTCAGTGAGACCCAGAAGCGTGGGCGGCAAGTACTTACAGGGCAAGAGCGGCATGGCAGGGCACATGTAACGGGGCAGGGAAGGAGGTGACTGGGCCTCCAGCATCGGGCCTCCCTGCTCGGGGACTTCCTGACACGCCTGGAGGGAGTGGCCCCCAAGATTGTTCATTGCCCAGTGCCCCCTGGGCCCCCCTGTGGCCTTCCGGACTACTCTGGCCTCTGGGTCTCAGGCCGAGAAGGAGCCCTAAGCAAGAGGCCCTGCTTGTCAGGGCCTGAGGGAATCTGGCTGGAAAGCAGACAGTGGTTCTGGGAACACCTACCAGGGAGCTGCCGGGGCCCAGCTCCTCAGCTGCACTCAGAGTGGTCCTGATGCCCATTTCACCTGTCACGTTCTCTTGGGACTTGATGTTCTCCTTCCGAACCTGGAGGAACTGTGGGGACACTGTGTGTGGGCGAGCTGGGTACGGACTCTGCTGAGAAAAGCTCCACATCAGGCAGGCCGGGGAAAGGCCTCGGGCCCTGCACTCGGAGTGCGCCCCATCCACTCTTCTGCACCGGCAGGTCTGGTTCCAGAACCGCAGGGCCAAGTGGAGAAAGCGAGAGAAGTGCTGGGGCCGGAGCAGCGTCATGGCCGAGTATGGGCTCTATGGGGCCATGGTGCGGCACTCCATCCCCCTGCCCGAGTCCATCCTCAAGTCTGCCAAGGACGGCATCATGGACTCCTGTGCCCCGTGGCTACTGGGTAAGGGCCCACACTGGGCTCCCTGGAGTGGGGGCATAGTGCTGGGGCCAGGAGACCTGGGCCACAGCAGCACAAGGGGAAACAGGCCCTCCAAGTGGGGGACTCAGGCAGGGAGGGCCTGGGGCTCATTTCTGTCCCTTGCACCTACCTACTGGGTGCCAAGTTCTGTCCAAATGGACAGTTGTTTCATCTTGTAAGGAGGGTGTGGCTGTTTCCCCTGGGTCTGTATTTACCTTGCCTTTGGACAGACGCGGGTTTATGGTGAATGAACCAGCCCCTAGGTTCCTTTGGTCACCTCTCAGGCTTTGTCCAAAGGACTTCTTTCCCTCAAATCTCTCCACCTGCCAGCTCACCCCTCTTTGTATCTGGGTCCTTATCTCATAATAGCATCTGCTTATCTTGGTGTTCGAAGATCTGGAATCCCAGGACAGAGAGGTGTGGTTGTGTCCTGAGGGACAGAACAGGCTATAGGGGGGTGGGTACCCCGGGGTTTGATTTTAAATCCTCTGCAGGCGGGATTCCCAGCCTTTGGCCTGCGGCCCTGTCCCCTTGGCTATTTTCCCTGTCCTTGGCCCCAGCCCAGCCCTGGGACTTGCGTGACTTTGGGGTATGAAGTAAGGCTCTCTGCTTGTCCTTAATTCTGGCCTCTCTCTATCTTTGCTGTTTTCAGTTCAAGATGGCTTTCCCAGGCGCTTTTCTAAACCCGAATACCAACAATTCTTTTTAGGGATGCACAAAAAGTCGCTGGAGGCAGCAGCTGAGTCGGGGAGGAAGCCCGAGATGGAACACCAGGCCCTGCCCAAGCTCGACAAGATGGAGCAGGAGGAGCAGGGCCCCGATGAGCAGGCAGCCATCTCTCAGGAGGAACTGAGGGAGAACAGCATCGCGGCGCTTCGAGCCAAAGCTCAGGAGCACAGCACCAAAGTGCTGGGGACTGTGTCTGGGCCAGACAGCCAGGCTCGGCATCCCGAGAAGCCAGAGACGGCGGCCAAGGACGAAGACAGGCCGCCTGAGAAGCTGAGTCCGTCGAAGCCCAAAGACATGGCTTAGTGGCCAAGGGCCACTCAGACACCAGAGCCCAAGACTCTGCTTCTCCCAGGAGGGAGGTTCTCTCTGGGGCGGGGCCAGGCATGGCCTTGGCCACCCTCCCTCTGCCCCACAGGCCCTCCATGACCCCCGCCGACTCCAGGCACAGGTCAGTTCTGGCTGTGCTCTTGGACGATAACGAGGCATCCTGGACCCAGTCTTGACGCTGCAGCTTCCTCCTCCTCATCCCGGCATCCCTGCCTCTGAAGCCTTGCTGCCGCAGCCATCCCTGTGAGCCCCTGGGGCTCAGTCCCTTGGCAACCCTTGCTGTCCAAGTCCTCCCCTTCCTCTCTGTTCCCTGGCTCTAAAGAGGCCTCCTTCCTAGCTCGGAACCCCTGTGGATTCTGCTTAGCCCATGCCTAAGGCTTGTTGCTGCAAACACATGCCAGCAGCAGCTGTGACACAGGGAGGACCTGCATTCCAGCTCCAGTGTCCTGAGCTCCCCAGTCCTCAGCAAGTCTTCTCCCCTCATCCTGTTCCCACCTGTGACCCGCGCGGGCTTCTGCTGTGTGAATATGCTGTTCTGCAGGCCCCATGTGCACCCTCTGCTTCCTCTGTCCACCCCATGGGAGTCCAGGCTAAACAGGAAAAGCCTCAGCCTGGGCCCCTGGGCCTGTGTTCTGAAACATTCCAACTCCCCATATGCTGCCTGTGACCTTGACTTGCTCTGCAAGGGACCCTTCCCCTTGAGCTTCTTGCGATCTCCTGGTTCGCCTGTGCCCTGATTGGAGAAACTTATGCAGCTAGAAAGCCTCAGACCCAGCCTCAACTTAACCCAGGCTAAGAAACCAAGCCCGGAGTAGGCCTGGGCCATCAATGCTCGTCAGAGATGGGTCTCAAGGAGGGTATAGGAAGAGGCTCAAAGGAAAGCGAGGCAGGAGGCCAGTATTACACCCAGACCAACTGCAGGCACTCCCACCTTCAGCCAGGTGTATGTTGGAAAGTTCAGGATGTCCGCTGGAATGAGACAGACCCAGGAGCCATATTGGAATAAAGCATCGGGTCCTCCTCTCTGGTTGTGGGTGGATTTGTCAATACTGAGGTTCTCTGTAGCTGCCCCTCCCACCCTGGCCTTTATTTACCTTCTGCATCAATAGTGAGCACACAATTTCATGGAGTCCACCGGGCTTGCATTCCCAGGCCAGGCACCTGGTCCCCTTCACCTATTGACATCTACCAACCCACTCACCTTTGCAGGGACTGCATCCCAAGAGCGGGGCTGTGCCAGTGAGTGGCGACTTTAATTCTGTGTCAAAAGTTGATTTCTTCATTCCATTCATGAAACTCTCCCCTTTCCAGTCCTTGTCTTTGTCTTCTGTTGGTTTGAAATGTTAGACTGTAGACCTGGTGTGTAAATAATGTACAAAGAGTGAGAAGAGACTTGATATTGAGGTGTTTGAAATATGGAACTGTAATAACTTCTAGGCATTCTAAAACCTGTGATTTCTGTGCCATTTTCTGTAAAGATACAAGTAAGAATAAAATTGAAGTAAAAAAAAAAAAAAAAAAGCCAGGGAGGGATCCCGGAGTCCTCTGTGGGTGGGGATGTTGTATGTGTAGGTGGTGATTTTTTAAGTCAAATCTAGGTTCTTCTTTCAAAATTGCTCCAAATGTTGTACAGCTCTTCAGTGACATTTGTCCCTGTGATATGTGACCCTTCTCCATCGCAGACTCAATTACTCCAGCCCTGGAGTCCCTAAATTGTCACTATAATGCCCCCTCCTACCCACACAGATCTTATTTAAGCCCTCTCCAGTATCGACTTATAATCATCTTTATTTCCTTTGCACCTCTGGTGAATCCTGAAGCCCACACGGGCCCCCAGGAGCCCAGGCTCCCCTCCCTTTGTGGATCTCTGTGCATTTGCACATCTTCCTCCTAAACAACAACCAACAGAAAAGGTAAGCATATCTAGGGCTGAAAGTTAGAGATTATGCTAAATCCTGATCGAAAAGGAGGGGTGCCTGGGACAAGCAGCTCAGGAAGGCTGCGTGAAATTGCCTGCTGACAGCTGCGACCCAGGAACTTGATGATGTGTCAGGCAGAATTACAAGATGGGAGTGCAGTGTGCAGACTGGATAGATTCCACTGTAGCTTTGGGCTCAAGAAATCTCTTAAGATGGTTTCAGATTGGCTCAGATGTGGAAGTCTCTCGTGGCAGAGGTATCTGGCAGCCTGTTAGCCAGAGGGAATGACAAGTCGGTCGGCAGTCCCTGTACCCAGGATCAGACCCAGGAGGGGTCCGAGGGGCACACGTGGGAACTCTGGCCCCAGGGCGGTGAAGGGATTCAAGTCCTGCTGGCTTGGGCTGCTCCCCGCCTGCTGAGCCCTCGTCCTCGCCCGTCCATCTGCCATTGCCCCTCACGGGAAGGCTATTGGCCTCTGTTCCCTTGCAGCAGTTGGGATGCTGCTCCGTTGGGGCATTTTATTTACCAAGCTATCTTGCCCACAAGCCTGAGTTCTGGGGTCTAGATCTTACCTTTCGTCCCCAGGACCCATCACAGGGCTTGCTACCCTGTCCATTGTTGAGTGAAGGACTGCATGAATGTTCTGTCTATAACTGATCCAGCCGCTCAGTAATTGAACAAGATTCATGGAGTATCTAATCTAGTCCCAAGTCCCTGTGGTCGTGGGACTTACAGTCTGGAGGGTGACAGAACTCCGGTAACCTGACCCTAAAAGACAAAATTTCATATGTCCTAAGACCTTGGAGGCATGATTTGTGAGACCATGAAAACATATGATAGGGTGACCTGACCCTTTGTGGGACTTGGGTCTGTGTGCGCCTAAATGGAAAAACAATCCCTGCTTTCACAGTCCTGGTGGGAAGCAGTCAGGACACGGGGCAAGGTACCCTAAGAGTGCAGGAGGAAGACGGCCATGCCAGGCGGCCACCTCAGCTCCAGAGGTGCCATTGGCAGCTGCCCGACCCTCAGAGAGATCTGGGGGACAAACTGGGCCACCCAGACTTGGAAGATGCCAGAAACTGCCCTGAATATTCACCCCAGGAGGGGAATCTACCCTGGGCAGAGGCGGCAGCTGCCCACAGAGGGAAATGCAATTAGGCCTACAGGTGATTCGTGAGAGGGAGTCTGGGAAGCCACAGCCAAGGGGAGGCCTGGATGGCCAGGTGCAGATGGACAGATCAAGGAGAAATCCTGCTCAGCTGCTGTGGTACCCAGGTGCCGACTCTCCCCGTAGCCCTGAACCCAGCCCTGGGAAGCGTTCAGGCTGCCCCTGCTTGCGCTGGAAAGCACCACAGAGTGGTAAAGACGTTGGTGGATGAAGGCTGCCACTGCGCCCGCCTGGCAGGGATGGCTGAGGCGGAGGCCATGGTACGTGGGATGGTAACCAAGGGGGAGCTCCAGAGAGCCCCTGTCTGCCCCATCCCTGGGACCTGGGCCCCTCCGCTCCCTCCTGACCTCTCCAGCCTCTTACATCGCCTGCTCCTGGCAGCTCACCATGGCCTTGAATCCTTCTGCTCCCACTGCAGCTGTGATGCCTCCTGTCTGACCTCCCCTCAGGGACAGGGGTGGCATCCTGGTTCATCGATTGTCACAAAGGAACTGATATAGGGTGGAAAAAGTAACTCCAAATGATACCCTGAGTTTGTGTTCCCCAAAATCAAAGTATGAATTCTAAGGAGCAGTGTGGTTAAGAGTAGCAAAATTTACGAAGACAATTAGCTCCTGAGAGAGAGGAGTGGGCCTGAAAGCGGATTGCCAATGAGCCTACTTCTCTGAGAAAGTTGTTTTTTTTTTTTTAACCGGGGATTGAACTCAGGTCCTTGCACTTGCAGGGCAGGCCACTGAAACGCTGAGCTAAATCCCTGACCCTCCGAAAACGTTTTATGGAGAAAAATCATGAGGTGAGTACAACATGGGTCAAAACTATAATCAAACAATAAGATTATAAGTATAGCTGTTTGGCTAATATTGATCCAATAGTAGCAAGGACGTATCAGTGACATCGCTAACCTTGGTTGATAATCTGTAGTTTTAGTCTTGTCTTTAGTCTTGGTTTTAGGGATCTCAGTTTAGTAGTCTTAGTCTTAGTGGGTGAGGGAGGATGGCCCACCCCTAAGGAGATGATGATTTATTTATGTGGGGGAAATCTCAAAAGGGTGGTACCAATAATCTTCAACTTCCATTTATCGCTTAGGGAAGTATGTAGATCTGGCCATTGTGACTTCAGTCTTCAGATGTGCCTCCGGCCATGGTTGGTTTGGATGTGTCTTCATCTTCTGTACTGACTCCTTTGAGGGCCTAGGCCTACAATATTTCTACCTAATTTAGCTGTTTACAACAGAACCATGCTAATGCTGGATGTTAATAAGGGGAAAGAGGGTAAGGGAGTGATGGAAACTCTGGACTCAAGTCATGATTATTCTGTAAATGTAAAATTATGAAAATAGTATTTATTGGGCCGGGGATTTAGCTCAGTGGTGCCACCGTCTGCCTCAAAAGCACAAGGTCCTAAGTTCGATCCCCGGTACCAAAACAAAACAAAACAAAACTACTTGGGTCGGTGGTAGCACATGCCTATAATCCTAGCACTCAGGAGGCTGAGACAGGGGGATTGCGAGTTCAAGGTCAGCCTGGAATACAGAGTGAGACTGTCTCATTATAAGGAAAAGCAAGCAAGCTGGTTGGTTGTCTAGGAGGAGAACAGATGGCTTCTTTAGAACAAGTGCCAGGGCTGCCCCTTCTCTGTCTCTAACTCCCTCTACTTACCAGGGTGATCACCTAGGCACCCTCTAGGGAACTGGGCTAGGGTCAAGAGTTGGTAGCTGTGATGAACAGTGGAGGAATAAGCAGGCTAGTGGGACACAACAAGGCACAGATGCTCTTCACCTGGGTGCAGGCAGACGCAGGGCAACAAGGCCTTGTGTTTTTGGTACCAGGGATTGAACTCAGGACCTTGCACTTTGCAAGGCAGGTGGTGGCACTACTGAGCTAAATCCCCAGCGCTTATCTCTTCTTTTTAACATCTGTGTTCTATCCACTTGGAGAGAGCGTGGCCCTTATCTGGTTTTCAACTACCTAGAGGAGCAGCGCATTTTGCTGAGGGCCGTGGATGTTTACATCTGCTAAAAACTGTAGTCTGATGTTAAACGAGATATTTACTGAGCAGGTCATGGTCAGATCAAGCCTGAGCCTCCTTCCCTGGCTCTGCCTCCTGGTGTTTTCTGTCTCCTGTTTCTTCTTTACAGCTCACTCTTCCTCCGTCTTCCTGCCTGGCTGCTCTGGGTCTCAGGCAGCGCCGGAGATGGCGAAGTTGCTGCTAAGCCACAGCTGCTGGCAAATCTGTAATTATCACTACAGATCAAGTCCTCTCAACGCTATTCTCATTGATTGCCGGCCCGTTCCTCACCTCCAAGCCAGGGAGTCCTCCAGTGGGTCTTCTGCATGGCAGAGCTGGAGTCTGTCACAGGAAGAGGTGAAGACATAATGAGAGGGCCTTGCGTTGAGCTGCAAGATGGCACAAGCTGGGCTGTCTCCACCCAGCAGTCTGAGATTCACCTCCCACCCTTGCTTGGCACTGATGAGGCCAGGAGAAAGGTGACCAACAGGTGACCAGCCATGGTGAGTGGGAAGAGGAAAATTCACTTCCTTCCTCCACACAGGTCGTGATGAGAGTGAACTGGAGCAGTGTTTACCTGCTCAGAAGCAAAATGAATGATTAAAAGCCAAATCCAGGTTTAGCCAGTTGAGATGGTGACAGAGGCATCGGGTGCATGGATATATTTATGAGCGAGAAAATATTAAGGCAAGTGGTGACTGAGCAGTGATAGAACGGGAGTGTGTTCAAAGGGCAATCAGGGTCAGGGTTTTAGCTCAGGGGTTCCCCTGCCTGCCTCCCAGTCACAAGGTCCCAAGTTCAATCCCCAGTGTGGAAAAAAAAAGGAAGCGCTGGGCTGGGCCCCACCCAGTCTATCAGTTCTGCTTTCCTTCCCCGATTGATTGATTGATTGATCGTAAGACAGACAGCCTCTCAAGTCCCATCAGAACTACACCATCTCCCCAGTGATCTGACCCGACCCGTGCACTGGGACAGAACCACACACGTGATCTCTTGGTTAGTCTTTCTTGGGGCCAGGATTTAGCTCAGTGGTTCCGCCAGCTGCCTCGCAAGTTCTATCCCCAGTACCAAAAGAAAAAGGCCAACCACCTCTTCTAATAAGAGGGTCTTTCTGTCTTCTACCCACAATGCCTCGTGGCTTGGCTGTCAATGTATCTGTGGCTTCCATGAGGTAGGAGCAAGTTTCTGGAAAGGGTATTCGGGGTGGTGGTGGGGTTCAGAGTAGCACGAAAGGAAAAGAATGGGCTCCAGAGCCAGGCAGAGAGCTCTCCTGCACCCAGGGTCTGTTCGTTCCTAGGGATGGCAGCCCCTGATGAGAGGTGTAAGACTAAAAATGAGGACACCAGAATAGATGCAGCAGACTTGAGTTTTGCCACCCCAGCTCCTTGGGAGGCTGAGGCAGGAGGATCTGATCACCACATCGGTATTCTCCTCCAGTCCAGGGCAGCTCCTCACTATCTTTCCTTGCCTTCTAAGACCTCAACAGCATTGAAGATTTTAGAGAAATTACTTTAGAAAGTTTCCTCAGTTTGGGTTGCTCTGATATTTCCTCACGGTTGGGCTTGGATTGCGTCATCTGAACTGGCGTTTCTGGAAATCCCAGGAACTGCTGCTCAGCTCTCTGGGCACTGTGTGATTGCCCCATATCTGGCGGTGTCTGCATTTACCATTTAATTAGGTCCCATCTGTGAGGCTGTTTCCTTGCACAGTTAGATTATAAGGGTGTTGAGGGAAGATACTTTGAGCATGCATAAACATTTTATTTTTCATGAAATTTTAATCTACTAGTTTTTTTTTTGTTTTGTTTTGTTTTTGAGACAGGGTCTCACTGTAGTTTTTTTTGTTTGTTTGTTTTGAGACGGCATCTCACTATGTAGTCCAGGATGGACTTGAACTCACAGTGATCCTCCTGCCTCAGCCTCCAGAGTGCTGAGATTACAAGCGTGGGCCACCAGTCCCAGCTATCTTTTTATTTTTAACTGACATATAGTGATCGTGTCACTGGGGTGGGTCTGAGAGGTTCCTGAAGCTGAGATAAAGGGCTTAACCTACTATTTTTCTAAAATAAATTGCCGACTCTCATCACAGAGAAAGAATTTCCAGGACTAGTCGGTTAGGGGCACAGAAAGGGTTTTATTAGTCAGAGATTAAAAGGTACATACTCAAAGAAATAGAGTGCAGGCCCTCAAGAGAGAGTGAATTATTTCTTGGACCTGGGAACATTTATGCTTTGAGGGGTGGAAATCCTGGGAAAAGCGTCCCCCACAGGCCCATTCTCTAAGTATGAGCCCAGTTTTCTAAGCCAATTTATGGACTTCGAGTATTTCCAAGGAATTTTGGCTGTGATGGGTCTGGAAGGAAAGGAGCCTAGATTTAGCCAAGGAAATCCCAGTATGTACAGCCTTGGGTTGCTTCCACTGAGGCCCAAAAGTTGCAGTCTTTTTAAAAGTACAGATTTTAGTTATGATTTCCTTGTTTCTTTCTGCCTTTTATTTCTTCTAGCTTACCTCAACAGTATGGCATTTTGATCCACAAATACAATGTTTAAAGATCAAAGGAGGTGTTGTATACCTGTAATTCCAGTACTCTCGAGGCTGAGTCAGGAGGATCTCTGTGAGTTTGAGGCCAGCCTAGGCTACACAGCGAGTTCAAGGCCATTCTGAACTACATACCAAGACCCTGTCTCAAAAAAACAAAGACAAAAAGGGGCCAGGGATGTAGCTCAGTGGCACAGCACCTGCCTGGTAAGTGCAAGGTCCTGAGTTTGAGTCTCGGTACCAGAAAAAAATCTTATCTCAATGGGCCAGGGATTTAGCTCAGCAGAGCCACGGCTGCCTCACAAGTGTAACATCCTGAATTTGATCCCCAGTATGGGAAAGAAATTCACAGTGTCTGCCTGGCAAATGTGAGGTCCTAAATTCAATTCCCCGTACCAAAATTAACAACAAAAAAGATCAGATGGGGTAGTTGACATGTCTCTTACAGTCCTCCAGAGTTTCTTTTGTGTTTCGAGACAGGGCTTTCCTATGTATATATTAAGCTGGCTTTGAACTCACTATGTAGCTCAGGCTGGCCTCAAACTCCTTGTGATATTCTAGCCTTGGGCTCCCAAGTGCTGGGATTACAGGCGTGTGCCGCCATGCTGCTGAGAGTTTACTGCTCTTAAAATTGCATGTTTGCCCAGAGTGGTGGCGCACGCCTGTAATCCCAGCACTCAGGAGGCTGAGGCAGGAGGATTGCTGTGAGTTCGAGACCAGCCTAGGCTACATAGTAAGTTCCAGGTCAGTCTCAACTACATAGTGAGACCCTGTCTCAAAAAAAATAAATAAATAAAAATAAAAAATAAATAAATAAATAAAGTTGTATGTCTGATGCCCAAGCATGAAAGATTTCCCAGAGTTCCATTCTCTGACTGGAGGAGTCCAGGGTACTCTGAATCCCCAAACCACTCACAGCTAATTCCTCTTCCACACCCTTAGAACAAGACATTGAAAGAGGTCATGCTTAGACTTTCTCTGATTTCAAATTTGGCCTGAGCTCCATTACAAGCCACACCCCTCGCACTAGCTACCCTCTTTGTAAAAACACTGATAAATACAGATGTTCCAGAACCCTGGTCAAGGATTTGCCCACCGGAGTGTTTGAGTGTCTGCCCTGCCAGCTGCTCAGGACACTGCAGCTTGGATTCAAACGCAGTCAATTTTCACACCAGGCCCATTGTACCACCAGGCCAATTCCGGGACTCACTTCTGACAAAGTGTCTTTAAAAATAACACGTACAAGGACCATTTCCTGACCCCAGACAGTGACTGCCTCTCTTCAGCTTTGGAGGGAAAAGGAATATTTTCTGCACCCCTTGTTGAGGTTTCATTTGGCTACCAGCTAGAAACGCATTAAGTTAGGAGAATAAGATCCAGAGGTAAGCACAAGGCACCCATGCTTATAATACAGAAAAGGCAGAATGAGATAACTAAGGCATGACGTGAAATACAGGCAGATCGTGTGTGTGTGTGTGTGTGTGTGTGTGTGTGTGTGCACGTGCATGCGTGCGTTGCTGGGTTCAAAGCCCAGAGTCTCATGCAAGCACTCTACCACTGAGCTGCACTCCCCAGCCAGTGCTGTCTGTCAGTCCTGCTGGTCTCCACACCAACCACTAGTTGGGGCAGCTGGAGATGGTAGGGGTCAGAGACATGAGGCTCAGTGCCCCTGGGCCTCAGTTCCCACTGGTAGGCTACAGGGGGAGGGAGTTGCCCTGCCTGCCTGCACCAGGTTATCTCAATACTGTGCAAGCTTCTGCCTCCTCCCGGACCCCAGCCTGAAATGATTTCAGTGAGGTGGATGAGGGATGAAGAGGCTGGATGTTATCTTGTGAGCACTGGCTTTGGCTGTCAGACCTGGGTTTGAATCTTTGCTCCAAATAACCTTGAGCATGTGACTCCCTCTCAGGGACTGCTCTCCATAAAATATGTATAAATATCTAATGTGAGGTGAAAGAAAGGGAGCAGGGGCAAAGGCTCTGAGGCAGGACCAGCTTGGTCCGTGCCAGAAGGCAGAAGGGCAGTGGCCTGGGGAGAGGGGAGAGAGGGGCTGGGTGAGGCCTTGCAGCGGCAGTATTTTGGACTTGAGCACAGTAAGCAGCTTTTGGGGAGGATGTGGGGGGCTGGGAGAAGCTGCGGGGAGCTCAGGGAGGAAGACACTACATTTGTCCTGTCCAGCTTGGTGGTGGCAGGAAGAGTGGGGGTGGGCTTCAGGCTTTTCAGATGTATTTTGGAGACAGAACCCACAGGATGTAGTGATGGGTCGGGTAGGGAACAAGGAACCTGGAGAGTTCTGGGTTTCTCACTGGCCTGAACTCCAGGGGAACAGTGAAAGCCCAGATCTCTGATAAAGGTGAGGGTATGGCAACAGGCCAGGGGTTCTGCTTTGGAGACTCCTAAGTAAGCCATTTCTGCTCCTGGAGCTCAGCCACCTCAGCTGGGGAGTAAGGGAAGGAAGAGTCTCCTTGCCACAGTACCACCCTATGGGAATGTAGCAATCAGGTTGTGGGTTAGGGTTAGGGTTAGGGTTGGTGAGCGTGATAGAGAAGGAGTTCACTTTCCTGATAATTTGCATGTGAGAAGGAAGGTGAGGACAGTGATTCTTTTGAAGGTGGGATGTACTGTGGGTTTCCAAAGACCTGAACATTGTTGCCTAGATATAATGTGTAGTGATTGGCTAGAGAGTAGGGTTAGAGTTAGATTTAGGGGAATGAATAGTTCCCCATTTCACTGCCAGTGTAGCTTAGTCTGTGTTTGAGGGTGAGGGTTGGTGTTGATATGACGTTCAGTTTTAGAATGATATAGGAATACAAGTACCTCCTTGAGGGTCAGGGTCAGGGTCAGGGTTAGGATTAGGGTGAGTGATAGCCTTGGAATTTCTCTACCTGGGTACTGGGGTGTGGGTTTCATAGTATCAGCATGAGATTGTGCATTAGGGTTAGCTGCAGTGCTATGTGAACTTAGGAATCAGGTTGTGGGTTAGGGTTAGGGTTAGGGTTAGGAATGGTGAGCGTGATATGGAAGGAATTCCCTTTGCTAGTAATTTGCATGTGAGAGTTATAGCCTGAATGTCTCTACCTGGGTACTGGGGTGTGGGTTTCATAGTATCAGCATGAGATTGTGCATTAGGGTTAGCTACAGTGCTATGTGAACTTAGGAATCAGGTTGTGGGTTAGGGTTAGGGTTAGGGTTAGGAATGGTGAGCGTGATATGGAAGGAATTCCCTTTGCTAGTAATTTGCATGTGAGACTGAAGGTGAGGGCAGTGACTCTTTTAGAGGTGGAATGTACTGTGGGGTTCCAAGGAGGGGAACGTTGTCGCCCAGATGTAATGTGTAGTGATTGGCTATCAAGTAGGGTTAGAGTTAGACTTAGGGGATGGAACAGGCTCCCCATTTCACTGCCTGTGTAGTTTATGCTGTGTTTGAGGCTGAGGGTTGGTGTTGATATGACATTCAGTCTTAGGAATGATGTAGGAATATAAGTACCTCCTTGAGGGTCAGGGTTACGGTTATGATTGCAGTGAGTGATAGCCTTGGAATTTCTCTCCCTGGATATTGGGGTGTGGGTTTCATAGTATCAGCATAGCCACAGTGCAGGGTTTCAAGTAACATTCTAAGGGAACTTAGGGATTAGGCTGTATGGTAAGCGTGATAGGGAAGAAAATCAGGTAACAGACAATTTGAATATAAGAAGGAAGGTGGGAGGTGCTGTGGGTTTCCAAGAACCTGATCATTCCGCTCAATATGTAAGGGGTACCGATTGCCCAGCGAGTAGGGTTGGAGCCAGATTTAGGAGACGGAATGGGCTCCCCACTTCACTGCCTGTGTAGTTTAGTGTGTGTTTGAGGGTCAGGGTTAGTGTTGATTGGACATTCAGTGTTAGGAATGAGGTAGGAATATAAGTAACTCCCCTAGGGTCAGGTTCAGTGTTAGGGTTAAGGATAGGATTAGGGTGAGTGATAGCCTTGGAATTTCTCTACCTGGGTATTGGTTTGTGGGTTTCATAGTTAGTATCAGCATGAGATTTCAAGTAAGGGTTAGCCACAGTACAGGATTTCAAGTTCCGCCCTATGGGAACTCAGCAATCAGGTTGTGGGTTAGGGTTAGGGTTAGGATTGGTGAGCGTGATATGGAAGGAATTCCTATACCAGATAATTTGCCTGTGAGAAGGAAGGTGAGGGCAGTGAGTTTGTTGAAGTTGGGATGTACTGTTTCCAAGGATCTGATCATTGGGGTCCATATATAATGGGTAGAGATTGGCTATCGAGTAGGATTAGAGCTAGATTTAGGGGAAGGAATAGGCTCCCGACCACTCCCTGTGTAGTGCAGTTTGTGTTTAGGGTGAGCGTTGGTGTTAATTTGACATTCAGTGTTAGGAATGATAGAGGAAAATAAGTACATCCTGGAGGGTCAGCGTCAGCGTTAGGGTTAGGATTAGGATTAGGGTAAGTGATAGCCTTGGAATTGCTCTACCTGCATATTCGGGTGTTGGTTTCATAGTTACTATCAGCATGAGCTTTTGCCTTAGGTTTAGTCATAGTGCAGGATTTCAAGTACCGTCCTATGGGAACTTAGGAATCACGTTGTGGGTTAGGGTTAGGGTTAGGATTGGTGAACATGATAGCGAAGGTATAATTTGCATTTGAGAATCAAGGTGAGAGCAGTGACTCTTTTGAAGGTGGGATGTACTGTGGGTTTCCAAGACTTTAGGGTTAGGGTTAGGATTGGTGAACATGATAGCGAAGGTATAATTTTCATTTGAGAATCAAGGTGAGATAATTTTCATTTGAGAATCAAGGTGAGAGCAGTGACTCTTTTGAAGGTGGGATGTACTGTGGGTTTCCAAGGACCTGATCGTTGTTGTCCATATAAAATGGGTAGAGATTGGCTAGCGAGTAGGGTTAGAGCTAGAATTAGGGGATGGTATAGGCTCCCAATTTCACTCCCGGTATAGTGTAGTGTGTGTTTGAGTGTGAGCGTTGCTGTTAATTTGACGTTCATTGTTAAGAATTGCAGAGGAAAATAATTATCTCCTCCTGGGTCAGGGTCAGGGTTAGGGTTAGGGGTTGGATTGGTGAGGGTGACAGGGAAGGAATTACTGTACCAGATAATTTGCATGTGAGAAGGAAGGAGAGCGAAGTGACTTTTGTGAAGGTGGGATGTACTGTGGGTT
Source organism: Fukomys damarensis (assembly GCF_012274545.1). Lineage (NCBI taxonomy): Eukaryota > Metazoa > Chordata > Mammalia > Rodentia > Bathyergidae > Fukomys > Fukomys damarensis. Next base: position 16,566,139 of record NW_022900933.1, read on the forward strand.
GCCAAGGACCTGTACATTGCGGCCTGGATATTATGTGTAGTGATTGGCTAGCGAGTATTGTTAGAATTAGATTTACGGGAGGGAATTAGCTCCCCATTTCACTGCCTGTGTAGTTTAGTGTGTGAGTGTTGTGGTTGGTGTTGATTTGACGTTCAGTGTTAGGAATGATGTAGGAATATATGTACCTCCTCGAGGGTCAGGGTCAGTTACGGTAAAGGATAGGATTAGGGTGAGTGATAGCCTTGGAATTTCTCTGCCTGGGTACTGGGGTGTGGGTTTCATAGTATCAGCATGAGATTTCACCTTAGGGTTAGCCACAGTGCAGGATTTCAGGGACCACCCTATGGGAATTTAGGAATCAGGTTGTAGGTTAGGGTTAGCTTTAGGATCGGTGAGCATGATAGGGAATGAATTCACTTTCCAGATAATTTGCATTTGAGGATCAAGTTGAGAGCAGTGACTCTTTTGAAGGTGGGATGTACTGTGGTTTTCCAAGGACTTGATCATTGCAGTCCATGTAAAATGGGTAGAGATTGCCTAGTGAGTAGGGTTAGAGCTAGATTTAGGGGACGGTATAGGCTATCGATTTCACTCCGTGTGAAGTGGAGTGTGTTTTTCAGGGTGAGCATTGCTGTTAAATTGACCTTCAGGGTTAGGAACGATAGAAGAACATAAGTACCTCCTCGAGGGTTGGGATCAGGGTCAGTCTTAGGGTTAGGGTTAGGATTAGGGTGAGTGATAGCCTTGGAATTTCTCTGTGTATTTGGGTGTGGGTTTCATAGTGTCCACATGATATTTCCCATTAGGGTTACCACAGTGCAGGATTTCAAGTACCTCCCTATGGGAATTTAGTAATCAGGTAGTAGGTTAGGGTTAGGGTTAGGATTGGTGAGCGTGATAGGAAACAATTTCGCTTTCCAGATAATTTGCCTTTGAGAATCAAGGTGAGAGCAGTGACTCTTTTGAAGGTGGGATGTACTGTGAGTTTCCAAGGACCTGATCATTGCAGTCCATCTAAAATGGGTAGAGATTGCCTACCGAGCTAGATTTAGGGGACAGAATAGGCTCCCGATTTCTCTCCCTGTGCAGTGCAGCGTGTGTTCGAGGGTGAGCGTTGGTGTTTTGACGTTCAGCGTTAGGAATGATAGAGGAAAATAAGTACCTGCTCGAGGGTAAGGGTCAGGATTAGGGTTAGGGTTAGGGCCAGTGTTAGGGTTAGGCTAAAGATTAGGGTGAGTGATAGCCTTGGAATTTCTCTACCTGGGTATTGGGGTGTGGGTTTCATAGTATCAGCGTGCGATTTCGCCTTAGGTTAACCACAGTGCAGGATTTCAAGTACTGCCCTATGGGAACTTAGGAATTTCTCTACCTGGGTATTGGGGTGTGGGTTTCATAGTATCAGCGTGCGATTTCGCCTTAGGTTAACCACAGTGCAGGATTTCAAGTACTGCCCTATGGGAACTTAGGAATTTCTCTACCTGGGTATTGGGGTGTGGGTTTCATAGTATCAGCGTGCGATTTCGCCTTAGGTTAACCACAGTGCAGGATTTCAAGTACTGCCCTATGGGAACTTAGGAATTTCTATACCTGGGTACTGGGGTTCTGCTTTGGAGACTCCTAAGTAAGGCATTTCCACTCCTGGAACTCAGCCACCTCAGCTGGGGAGTAAAGGGAAGGATGTGTCTTCCTGCTCGGTTTCTTGGGGAACCACAGGGAACACATTCCCGGCAATGTGGCAGGAACAAGGCTTCCCTCAGGCTCTTCAAGCTCCACCCAAGATCTCCAGGATCTGCCTGCGCATCCAGCAGGGGCCCATCTGCTTCAGGGCTCAAGTCAGGACCACCCATTACCCCAACACCCAGGTCTGCCACCGACCAGGAGCTCTTGGCACCAACAACACAGTGATTCTAGAAAAGCGCCTGCAGAGAGCAACTGGCACTGTCCTCCAGCTTCCAGGAACAAAGCTCAGTTCTGTGCTGTTACACAATACCCAGCACTGCTCCCTGTGACAGAGAGGTTTGTTGTTACCTGCCAGTCCCTGCCACCTTCAAAATATGGAGGGGGCTAACCCAGCGCGGCCTATCCTATGCCCATGAGAAGGATCTCTCTGTCTCCTTCCTCTGCCCACAGCCTCTCCAGTTTTGCCCCCTTCCCCACTGGCCAGGTCACCAGCTCACCCTCCCAGTGCCCACCCTTCCACACCCAGCAGAAACCCCAGGCTTGGTCCAAATACACCCCACACAGCCTCTGGCAGTGTAGCCCTGTGCCAGTCAGCCACACCCCTTTCCTCTCTGCTGAGTTGGCTGTGAGGATCAAATGAGAAAATGTCTGGGAAGGGCTGGAAGTCGGGAGGAGCTGTAACTTTTGAACTGCGTGTCTGTGGTGCCTGCCCTGTAGAGGCTGCATTTATGGATTTTTGCTCAAAAGCCAAGATCACTTTCCACCTACCCTGCTCTTTCCTGATATAGTTAATCCAAGTTGTCTCCTCCGACACCCAGTGCCTTGGGAGGGAGAGGAGTACTTTAGAGATTTAAAGAGGAGACACGGGGCAGGGAGAGAGGGAGATGACCTGAGCAGCTATATAAGGAGTGAGATTGTGGGCAGAAAAATAAGATAACGGGGATCTAAAGAAGTTCTGCTTTGCAGTAGGCAATATAATTTTCCACAACCTCTTAAATCCTTGGCAAAATTGTTAATAATCTTCCATGGCTTTGCATGTGAATTAGAATTTTGGAGATGCGAGGATGGTTGGGTTTGTTGTTCACTTTTTTTGCATGTGGTACTCGAAACTGAACCCAAGGCCTCACACACACTAGACAAATGCTCTACCATTGAGCTATACCCCTAGCCTTTCCCTGCCCTTTTTAAAGTTTTGAGATAAGGTCTTGCTAAATTGCCCAACTGGCCTTAAAATTTGCTTTCCTCCTGCCTCAGCCTCCTGAATAGATTGGATCACAGGTATTTGCCACCACACCTGGCTCCAAATGGTTCAACTCTTTTTTTAAAAATTATTTATTGCCTTAAATTATTGGGATTTAGCGGTTTGGTGGCTTGCCTTGCAAGCGCAAGGACCAGAGTTCAATCCCTGGTACAAAAATAAATAAATAAAATAAAATTATTTCTTTACTTTTGGGGTATCGAGTATATCGAACTCAGGACCATGTGCTTGTGAGGCAGACAGCAGCACCACTGAGCTAAATCCCCGGCTCTCAAATAGTTCACCTGTGAAGGCACCTGGAGGCTCACAGTACCACAGCAGATGCAGAATTTTGTAAATATCTTCCACTTGAGGTTTAACAGGAAGGCTTTAAGGCCTTCAGATCTGCCGCACATACAGGGCAGGGGAGCTGCAGGAGGAAGGCCCCCACCCATCATGCTCCCCACAGTGGGACCTCACACATGGCAGCATTCAGCGGACATCCAGTGGAAAGTCACAGAAGTGCCCTCAGTTTCCACAGCTGTGCTCCCGTCCATGGAGCGACTACACTGCAGTCACTGACATTCCCCAAATGACAGGCGTCTCTTCTCTTCAGTTTGTGGCTCTTTCATTCCCCTCGTAGTTTTCCTCATACTTCTTTCTGGTTCCCTTCTGGGCTTCTCTGAGATGGGATCCAAACCTGGGGAGGAGCGGATGGGTGGAAGACCTACTGATGGGTTAAGTCAGCAGGACACAGAGGCACGGTCTTCTAAGCTGCCCAGGTTGGGCCTGAACTCGTGACCCTCATGCCTCAGCACCTACAGTAATGAGGATTGCAGATGGGAACCACAGCACCAATTCAGATGCCAATTCTGAAATGCTTTTCAACCACGGTACTGCCACCGAAGGGTGTTGTAGTGGGTTAACTAATGGTCAGCTTATAGCACCCAGCTGAACTGAATCAGCGTGGTCTGGGCACGGAGGATCCACCTGAGGATTGTTACCAATAGCCATAAAAAGAGAACTGGGGAGGAAGATCTCGGCCTGTTGATTCTCTAGGACAAGCCTGCTGCAGATGGTTGTGCTGTTGTGAACGAGGCTGTTCTCATTAGAGGAGGAGCTCGAGGCCTCGCTGTCTCTGGGAATCGCTGCTTTCATCAGGGGAGCTCTGGTCTTCACCGTGAGCATCACTTCCTGGCTCCAATGTGGATCCCTCAGCCTGGTGGCACAGACCCTTCATCTCACCGGTACAGGCTTTCTGATTCCACCACTGGCCTTTGGGCCTTCCGGGTGCAGATCCTCAATAGGGACAAGGATGAGACACTGCTGTGGGCCGCAGGCCACTGGCTGGACTCGTGGAGGACGCTGCCTCAGACTCCAAGCCTCTAGCTGGACTTGTGTGGGACACTGCTGGGATCGGGGTCCTCAGGTGGATCCCTTGGGCCCCTAAAGTGCGGTTAATCTCTTGCGTTCCTTTGCATTTGGCTTTTTGGGTAAGTGTCATAAAATAATCCTATAAATTACGTGTCCTGTATTTAATGAATTCCCTTGCCAAACCCTGACTACAACAGCTGCCATTGCCTTTCCAAGGTTATAATCCTGTAGTTCTTTAGCAGGGCCTGGGCCCTCCAATGGACCTGTGCCTGTGTGAGCTCAGGGGGCACTGCAAGAACAAGATGCAATGCAGGACTTCAGGAATCCAGAGTGGCATTTTACCAGGTACGGCCTCCCAGCCTCACACCTGGGATCAGTGTGCATGGCACTGCTGAAGCACTAAATAACCGCAAACTTTACAGTGATAAAGTTATTTACCTGGCAATTTCCATTCTACCTTTTTAGTTTTATTAAAGAAAGATCTCAGGGGCCAGGAATTTACCTCAGTGATTCTGCCATCTGCCTTGCAAGGGCCCGAGTACAAACCCCAGTACCAAAAAAAAAAAAAAAAAAAAAAAAAAAAAAAAAAAAAAAAAAAAAAA
>NW_022900933.1:16571062-16592795 GCF_012274545.1 Fukomys damarensis
AAAAAGAAAAAAAGAAAGAGAAAGATCTCAATTGGATGTTAATGTCTAATTCCTCTCTAACACCCTTTAACCTTAGCTAGCACCCCATTTTCTTTACACAGAAGGCCTCAGGCTCTAAGTCTTTGCAGGACACATGTAGTTGTAATTTAGTATCTCTACTTGGTTTTCACTTTTTTAGTTACTATCCATTTGTATCAAGTGAAGTTTCTTTCTTTTTCTTGAAGTTGGTTTTTTTTGTTTTTTTTTTGGTACCGGGGATCGAACTCAGGTCCTTGTGCTTATGCAGCAGGTGGTGGAATCACTGAGCTAAATCCCCGGCCCTCTTTCTTTTTCTTTTTTTCTTTTTTTGTTTTTTTTTTGGGACAGGGTCTTGCCATGTAGTTGAGACTGACCCAGAACTCACTATGTAGCCCAGGCTGATCTTGAACTCACAGCGATCCTCCTGATCCTCCTGCCTCAGCCTCCCAAGTGCTGGGATTACAGGCGTGCGCCATTACACCCGGCGAAAAGTTTCTTTAAGGAAATCCATTCAAGGGCTGGGGTGTAGCTCATGTATGAGAAGGTCCTCTAGGGAAACAAATCTATTTAAATAAAAAAGATGAGTTATGATTTCTTCTTCTGTGGCCTCACCTTGCCTTGAGTTTGGGCTCTATCAGCCTCCAAAGGAGGTGGAACTATATGCACATACCATCTTGCCTGGCTCAGGTTTTAAAAGTATTAGGTAAACAACAGTATGAGAAGAACAGAAATCTGGAAAAATCATGGAGGCAATACTTAAGACAACTGAACTTTGGAAACATTGTTCTGGAATAAGGAACTTTTGGCTCAATAACTTTCTACTTCATGCTTTTGTGCTTTCTGGGTTCTGCCTGTTTAGTTTGTTTTTGTTGTTCTTGAATACAGACGTGTGTGTGTGTGTGTGTGTGTGTGTGTGTGTGTGTATTTTTTTTTTTTTTTAATCCCAATCTTGTTTTAGCTGGCAAGGGAAAAGGGATTTGTTTTCATCTGGGTTAAGAAAACAAAGACAGGAGGGCCCTGAAGGTTAAGCGATCCAGTGGAGTGGGACACTGGGTGAAAGCCATGGTCAGCAGGTGCTGGGCCTGCTGAGCAGGGCTCCCTTCCCTCTCAGAGCCAAGTCTGAGTGTCAATAAAAAGATCATTCTATGGGTAGGGGAGGCAGGGAAAGAGCAAAAGGTACAAAACCTTTTTTTTTTTTTTAATGTTTAACTTTTCTTTTTAAAAAAAAGTTATAAAATTAAATGGCCAGTTAATTAGAGTTAAAAATCTATTGTAGCAATACTTCACTGGTTCTCTTGACTCCAGGTCGATATCCTTCCTACCCTGACCCTTCATTTCCTAGAACTTGCACAGGTTTGGATTTTTCTTCAACAAATACAATCTTAAGTAGTTTGTAAGTAATCAGCACTTCTGGCATGTGGAGGCCCTGGCTGAGGCCGCAGGGCAGCCCTCGGCAGATCTCAGTGTCACCTGTGGGCCACTCCTGGGGTGCCCTGCGACTGCCTGGGTTCATGCAGGCCCTGTGAGGTGGCCGTGGGTCTGTCTTGCCCATGAGTCCTGCTGGTCTCCCCGGGGACAGATGTTCTGTCCTGGGCTCAGCTCCATTCACATCCTTGCTTTATTCCACTTTGATTCTAGTCAGCTCCCATCTTCCTCCTCCACAGAGTTTCAGAACCCAGGAGTGGAACTGCGAGAGACACCGACGCACAATGATCAGGTTGCCTGGCCACCAGAGCAGAAGACATCCTGTTCCCTCTGCCATCAGACTCCTGATGCTGAGGGAACTCTGGCCCAGCCTTTGGGGTGTTTCTCATCCTCATGGGCGGGGTACCTTCTCCAGGCTGGGCCGATGTCCCACGCTGACGAATGTCATCCCTAGCTGCTGGCCGATGCGGTAGAGCTCACTCTCAACCTCCTCTGTCAAGGCGCTGGTGGCTTCATCAAGCACTGAGGGCACGGAGGGAAGGGATCAAATTCCAGTCCTGCCCCCAGGGTTCTCCTCCAACCAACCCTAAACGGGACTGGGCACAGGGGAAGCTGAAAGCTGCTCTGGCTTTCAGGAGCTCAGCCTCCAAGAGAGGATGGGTTAGGGAGGCGAGGGCCAGCTGGGGACGCTCCTGAGCTAGGCCAAAGCACCTCAGCTTCATAGAAGCAAGTGCCACTGCTCCCTAGGACTGCTCAATCTAGGGACATCCAGTTCCTCCCTGAAGTCCACAGCTGCCACCCCTTGGCCAGCCACTGCTGGGTGACACACATTTATTTGACTGCCCAAGAAGCTAAATCACAACCCCACTCAAGGCTGACTCTGGGCTCCAGCTGCTGCCACGGCAGGTCCTGGCAGCACCTGGGGCTGCTCTGTGAGTGTGGGGGTGCCCAGCACACCCACTCTTGGGCCGGACCTCACCTGCATACTTTGGCTGCAGGTAGAAGAGTCGAGCAAACGAGAGCCTTTGCATCTCCCCCGGGGACAGGACATCATACCTATGAAAAGGACCTTGAGATGAACACCGGAGGAAGGAAGCAACAGCTTGGCTTTTGTAAAGTTGGGCAAAAAGGAGTTCTCTCTGTGGAGGTTGCCTCCCTACTCCCCATAACAGACAGGTGGCTCCACTCACAGCCACAGCTCTGCTGCTCCCACCAGATAAGGCCCAAAATCTGCTCCCAAGGGCAGAAAACCTGTGCATGATGGACCAGCTAAACACTTGGCCTTTGGGGTCAGTCGCCACTCCGTCCCTGACAGGACCCCTGGGAACCACTGTCTTCATAGGGAGCTGACTGGGGGCCCCAATTTCATCCTTACCAGTTCCAATCCACCTGCTGGTCCAGACCCTCTGTCCTCACCACCAAGCTGGACTGTAACAGACGCGGAGCGGGCAGGGGAGGAGGGTGTCCATGAAAGGACTCATCCCTGCTTCCTGCCACCCTTAGTTCCCATGACAGAAAAGGTTCGAAGACAGACACCCCAGAGGCAAGCCAAAGTGGGTATCAACTACACTGGTTCGTTCTGGAGCGTGGTATGATAAAAAGCAAAGACTCGGTTTCATTATTGCTTTAAACTTCTCTACAGAAAACACACACCCGTACTCCTGCTCCGGGCCAATGGCTCCCACTGCCAGTGTGGTCCTGCTCTCTGCCTCAGTCCCGGGCCCAGAGATGGCTCTGCTGCACCAGAATCTACCTACAGTCAGTACTCTCTGAGGTGCAGAGGAGCCCTACCCTCCTTACCAGGCCTGCCAATTCCAAGAACCTCAGGATCCTTTCATCATCAGTAGAACCTGCAAAGCACAGAAGGTGTCTTCGGCTGTCAGGCGCTCTGGCTGGTCAGAATAGATGGGGTATAGGATGGCAGGGGTGGACACCCCAGAACGCTGAGCTGCGGCTCAGGTGACAGTGACTGCACTTGATAAGGGAAGGACCAGGTGGAAGAAGTAATTGCTTCCTTCACTGGGTGTCTCTTCCCTGGGAGGGGAAGACAGAAATGAGATGAGGCCGCAGTACAAACCCCTAAACAGTAAGGGCACAAGTGAGGCCACATTTAGGCAGAGCAGGGACAACAGATGGGATGCTGTGACCCAAGGCGGCTCACCTGAGTCTGGGTAGATCTCCTTTAGGGGATAGATCACCTGAAAATACAACCGCACCGCCTAGGTGAGTGCTGACGAGAGGCCGAGCTGCACGGTGACCCCTCCTCAATCTCCTGTCCATCTGAGGGGAATTGGGACACCGTGGCCCGAGGAGAGACTCAGAGTGCACACAGTGGGGCAGGAAACTGGAACCTTCAGAAATACATTTGGGGCTAAGAGTCTGTGAACCTCCTGGGAGCAGAGTTCCAGAATTTGACCTCGCTGCTCAGTAAACGAGTGAATAACTGGCCAGTGGCCCCTACAGATTTACCTGCACCCAGGAGGTGCTCTGAGTACAGGAGTCCAATCCATGGGTGACGAACAGAATTTCCTCAGAACCCGTGGAGTCTTGGGCATGGCCGCCTTATGACCCACCTTCTGCCCCAGAACTCCCGCGGCCTCAGATCTGCCAGCTGCTGGAAGGCCTGGCTGTGTGTGGGTGGGTGAGGAGGACAATGGGCCCCTGACCCGGCTGACCTGCTCCCGGAGGGTCCCGTCAGTGAAGAATGGCTTTTGTGGCAGGAACAGCACCCCATGGGGCCCAAAGTCGGTCAGCATCTGCACGGAGCCTGCAGAGCCCACAGAAGCCTCTGCTTTGAGATCTCACAGAGAAGGTGCTGCCTTGCCTCTCCTGCCCACTTCTCACTCTTTCCCCAGCTAAGAAGGCTGGAACCCACCACAATGCCAAGCCCAGGGGCCAAGACTGGGTCAGGAGCAGAAAGGGCCATGCTCTCACCCCGGGTGCTGGCCCAGAGGCCACCCAAAGCCCGCAGCAAGGAGGTCTTGCCGGTGCCCGTGTTGCCAGTGATGAGCAGACTCTGCCCCTCACAGATCTTCAGGCTCAGGTCCTTGACCAGGGGTTTGTCAGAGGAGGGGGCTGAGATGCAGACCCGCTCCAGGAGAAAAGCTGTGTCTGTGGCCTCGGGCGCTGGCCACTGTGGGGCCCTAGGAAAGAGAAGGGAACGGTGTGAGCACTGTCCGGGGAGATGCTTCGACCAGAAACATCACCTCTGCCTGAGGTTGGGGGCTTATGGCCTGTACTCTGTCACCAAATCCATACGACATCCTAGGCCCTGGTACCTCAGAATGTAACTCCATGAGGAGAATGGGCCTTTAAAGAGGTGATGTTGGAATGAGCTGTTAGGGTGAACCCAAGGGACAGCGCATGCATGGAGCACAGGCCAGGAGAGGACGAGCAAGAAGGCGACCATCTACAAGCCAAGGAGAGGCCTCTGGAGGAACCAACCCTGCCAACAACTTGACCTTGGATTTCTCCAGACTGCCAGAAAATTAATTTCTATCGCTTAGGCAGCTCACTGTGTAGTATGTTGTCATGGCAGCCTGAGCTCATTAACACAGGGTGGAGGTGGGGGCACCAACTCTGTGGTCCACTGTGCAAAGCTCTGTAGGTGACTCATTTTTTTTCTTTTTCTTTATATTGTGGTGCTAGGAATTGAACACAGAGCCCTAAGCATGTGCTCTAAGCACTGAGCTACATCGTCAGCCCCTTATTTTTCTTATAAGAGACAGGGCCGTGCCACGTTGCCACGGCCAGCCTCGAATTCACAATGCTCCTGCCTCAGCCTCCTGAGTACCTGGCACCACAGGCACATGTCACCATGGCTGGTTTGTAACAAATTTTAATTAACCCATGAATGACATTCTCCTCACTTGGTGGACAAAGAAATCATATCAGGAAGCCAAAGGTCACAATGCTATCTAATCCCAATGTCAGTGGGCGTTCTGGAGATGAGTGTTTAGGACTTAACAGCACCGGAGCTCCTCCCTACATGCAGATGCCTGTCTCTCCTGCAGTCCCAGTGCCATCCCCAACCTCTGAGCCCACAGGGCAAGTGTTAAGGAATTTGAGCCAGGCATGGTGGTGCATGCCTATAATCCTAGCATTTGGGAGGCTGAGACTGGAGGATTGCCATGAGTTTGAGGCCAACCTGAACTAATAGTGAGATCTTGTCTCAAAAAAACAAAATAAAAAACAAAAAACAAAACCCCCCAAAACCAAAACATTTTTTTTTTTTTTGTACCTTGTGCTTGCTAGGCAGGTGCCAGAACCACTAAGCTCTCAGTGGTTTCGCCACCTGCCTTGCAAGCTCAAGGGCCAGAGTTCAATCCCCTGTACCAAAAACAACAACAACAACAACAAACAAACAAACAAAAAAAGCAAAACTATATTCCCGGCCCCTCAATTTTTGAAAGCTTAGTGTGTAGGTGCTATCCAAGCACTTTCCAAGAACTATGGAATCTAATCCTCACAACTGCATAGGAAGAAAGTCCTGTTCAAATCCCCCTTTAAAAAGTTTTAAATGGGCCAGGGATGTAGCTCAGTGGCCCTGTGCCTGCCTGGCAGGCACAAGGTCCTGAGTTTGATCCCGGTATGGAAAAAAAGAAAAAAAAGAAGAGAAAAAGAAAAAGAAAAAGTTTCATTTATTTATCTTTTTTTTTCTTTTGAGACAAGGTCATGCTGTGTAGTTCAAACTGGGCTTGAACTCACAGTGCTCCTCCTGCCTTAGCCTCCCAAGTGCTGGGATTACAGGTGTGTGCCACTCTGCCTGGTTTCATATCCCTTTCAGAGATGAAAACATGGTGACATGGAAGGCTGGGGATTTAGCTCACTGGCACCACGCCTGCCTCACAAGTGCAAGGTCCTGAATTTGAGGTTCCTGGTACTGGGAAGAAAAAAAAAAAAAAGAAATGGTAGCATGGGACAGATAAGTGATTTGCCTAAGTAAAGTGAGAAGATGAAATAAACCTTGAAAGCACAGGAAGGTCAGGAACATTCCTGATCCCTAAAAATACACAAATAAAGACATCTCTAGGTCTGAGAGGGGCCAGGCAGAAGAGGAAAAGGATGAGGAAAGTCCTAGGCAGACCTTTGTTTTACTATGTGCCCAGCAGGTCTGTGCATGTTGTTTCCATCAGCCGGGAGATGATGTAAATCACAGTGAGTGACAGAACAGCAAGGGTGCTGGTGACAAGGCGACCTCCTTGCCCTTCTGCTCCCCCCCCCGCCCCTGGTGGGAGACAGTCAGAGATGAGGCTCCAAGGTGCGCTCAGCTGCATCCTCACCCTGCCCTGCTCTGTAGCCCCGAACTCACCTGTCCAAGCCCTGCTCGCTCTCGCAGTCCTGCGACGTCAGGAACATGTCCAGCAGGGCCTCCTGCAGCTCCCCAATCCTGCTTAAGAAGTGAGAAGCTGAGGTAGGGCCGGGCACCAGGTGACGGCCACACCACTTTCTGCCTCACGCCCACTCGCACCACTGCTTCTTCCCGCATCCTGCTCAGGGCTGCAGCCTCACCTGTGCGTGTAACTGGCCACGTCTGAGAGCGTGGTGGAGAGGTCGATGAGCTTGCTGAAACAGCTGATGAGGTAGATGCACACGAATGCATTCTGGACGGGACAGAGAGCAGTCAGCACAACCTGGACCCCAAGGCCTTGGGCAGTGAGGGGAAAGCAGGAGGGACTCCTACCTTGCTGACCAGGGTGCTAAGTTCAGCGGGGCTCAAGTCTCCATAGACCCCGCTGAAAATGGGGATTGCGATGACAACGTAACTCAGGATGCTGCCCATGTAGTCAAAGGTGTTGACACCAACTGCAGGAGACAGACCGCTTGAGAACCGGGGGCCACTCCCATGCTCTGCGGGGACCCAGCCCTGGAGGGGCAGGGAGCTAAGCAGGGCCATGCTTCCCCTCACCTTCATTCTCCCAAGGACAGAGCGTGGAAAGGCAGTGGTTAATTCCATTACCACAGCCAGCTGCTCAAGGCAGGCAGTGGGAGAAAAGCAGACCATCTGCATCCCATGGTCCCCACCTCCAGGGGCCCCTCTGCCTACTGTACAGCCAGAGCTCCTTGGACATCAGCTCCCTCTGGGTCTGAAGGAGTCTCTGAAGCCTGCGGTCTGTCCTCATGTGTTCCACAGGCCCGGCTCTGATGAGAAAGGCTGGGATGTCCGTGGGGCCTGAGAGGACTCAGCGGGCTAGGAGCCCCTACTCCTCATCAGGCCCACCCAAATGACCTTGCCTCAGACACTTTCTGCCACTAGTACTTCACTGCTGTTCTTTCTCATGGTATTGTCTGTGGGCAGGACATGAACTCTAGACTTAGCCAGACCTCGTTCAAATCCTGGCTCTGGTTTCTAGTTGAGTGACATCGGAGGTTTATTTAACATCTAATGCCTTAGATTTTCTCATCTGTAAAATGGAGGGAAGAGTATCTATGTAATAAATTAGTAATTATGAGTCTCTGAATATAAGCTGGGAATGATGGTGCACATTTGTAATCCCAATGCTCAAGAGGCAGAGGCAAGAAGATGGTGAATTCGAGGCCAGTTTGAGCTGCATCACAAGATCATGTCCCAAAAACCCAAAAAATGGCTTGGTGTGGTGGTGCACACCTGTAATTCCAGCATTCCAGAAGGCTGAGGAAGGAGAATCACAAGTTCCAAGCTTTCACAACTTCATAACTTAGCAAGACCTGTCTCAAAAAAGGGCTGGGGATGTAACTCAGTGTGAAGGTCCTGGGCTTAACTCCCAGGGCCACACACACACAGAAATTGAATATAAAGAACCTGACAAATTCACTGCGCCTGCCTCACAAACACAAGGTCCTGAGTTCAGTCCCCAAAACTGAAGAAGAAAAACAAAAACAAAAACAAAAGAACCTTTAATAAACAAGAGCTGCTGTTCATCGAACACAATGGAGCAGTGACTACTACCAGGCTCTGTGTGAGTCAGTGAGAGGTGGATAAGTAGATCCTGTCCTTGTAGATCCTGCAGCTCAGAGGGCAGGCAGCATGCTGCACTCTTCACCAGGAATGTGCAGGGTCAAGTGTATCCTCAGGGACATGGCAACAAACAGACGTGACTGCTCCCACTGAGTCTGAGAAACCTCCCCAGAGGAGGTGACAGGGCCGCAAAGACAGGCATAAATTCTCCAGGCAAAGGAGGAGGATGAGAGGGTGCATTTCAAATTTTGCACAGCGGCTGCCCAAGACCCAGTCTGGAGCTCCAAGAACTAACCTGCCTTTCTCAGCTCAGTGAGCTTCGGAATCCAAAAGCAAAGCCCTCTACCAAGCCCTGCTCAAATTCCTAGCGCCCCTAAGTGGTGGTGGTTGCAAACTGCAGCAGAGACAGACAGCAAACAACTCAAGGAAGATGCAAGGATAAACACAACTTCTGAAACACAAAGCCCTGAGGCCTGTACCATATGAGTGCCCTTGCTAACCAGAAGGCCCCACACAGGCAGAGCACAGGGACCTGCCCTGGCCTGAGATATTTCACAACACTGTCATCAGTAGCCCTGGCAAGGCTCCACTGGATGGCCTTGGGGCACAGCCATTCCCACCCAAGCCACCGAGGCACAAAGAATCAGACTTGAATTCCAGGCATTGGTAAGACAGCTTATTTCATAGACAGGCAGACAGGCAGAGGTGATGCCTTCCAGTCATCAGCAAGGAGCACTTTCTCATTTTGTTCTTTGGCCACTGCAGGCTGCATGGTAGCCCACTAACCCTAAAGCTGGCCACTACAAGGAGCCATCAGCTCCAGAAGCAAATCAACGGGGACAGTGAGAGGGAAAGGGTCGCAGCCAAGCGTGACGATGCTCAGTCTGAGTGCGTGGTGCCAAGAAGGATGCGGACTTCATCTCTCCTTCTCTGCTATCAGCTCTGCCAGGTGGTGGGGGCATCTCCAGCAGACTCACCTGTAGAAAGCAGCAGCCTCCGCATTCACCCGAATCTGCATGTGCTTGAACCTGGGCAGGGAGAAGGGATGTTTGTGCTGATGGCGGGGAGACCGGACCTAGAGGAAACCCCACCTCTCCAGTGCCTGGGGCACTGCTCTAACTCAACACTGCAACTGCCTCTGCCACCTTTCCCTGGACTGTCTCAGGTAGAAAACCCCAGGACCTGGGTCGGTGGCAGTCTTCTGCGGACAGGATGGGGCTCTCCCTTCCACGGCACCTCCTCCCCCAGGCCCTCCCTGAAGGAGAGGCCAAGAAGCGGGTAGAGCACTCGTCACATCAATCAGCTGCCTGGCCCAAAAGACCCGAGAAAGGGTGGTTGGACCAGAAGGAGGTGAGAGGCCAGGCACACCTGTGATGCCAGCATTGGAGAGGCTGAGTAGGATTGTCTCCCGTTCAAGGCCAGCCTGGGCTACACAGGGAGTTCAGGGCCAGCCTGAGCTACAAAGGGAGACCCTCTCTCAAAAACAAAACAAAAATAAACAAAACAAACAGAAGTAATTGAGAAGGCCACTGTGTGGTAATGACACTGGTGATGGCCAACGAGACACTGCTCTGTGATTCTCATGTATAATCTCTTTAGTTCTCTCAGATGGCAACTGAATCATCCCACTTCAGATGGCAGAACTGAAATTTAAGAGGTGAAAGATCTCGCCCAAGATCACAAAGCTAGTAACTGGCTAGCTGGGATTTGAGCTAAGTCAGCCTTATCCCTGGTCCTATCCTTTAACCATATTCACCCCAAGAAAGGCTGGGTGTCGTGGTGCACATCTGTAATCTCAGCCCTTGAGAGGCTGAGGCAGGAGGATCATCATGAGGTTGAGCCCAGCCTGGGCTACATGGTGAATTCAATGCCAGCTTGAACTACATAGCCAGATCTTATCTCAAAAAACCCGCCACCTGCCCTGCAAGCACAGTTTGATCCCTGTTACTAAAAAACAAACAAACTGACAAACAAAACAAAACAAAACCCAACAACAAACCTTAAGCAAGGTACGTACCTGAAATCTCCCTCCAGCTTTTCCTGCTGCACCAGCTTTGCCACGATGGGCCCCATCAAAGTCCTGTTCACCACGGTTCCCAGGATGAAATACCCAAAGATGCTCACAGGCCCAAGCCAGCCTGTGCTGAAAGGTGGAGGAGGAGGAGGGCGGAGAAGGGCTTGGGGCACCAAGGAACCTCACAGGCCTCAGCCCCGCCTCTGCCCCTTCTCAGGTAGACCCCGTCCAACTTCAGTAGCCCATGGGCCTCTGCTCCCATGTGAGTTGTCAAGACTGCCAGGATTCCCGACTCTGAAACACCACAGGACCAAAAGGGCAGGGGCCTAGCACATGAGCTAGACAGGGGGAGGGAGGAGAAGCCTCTCTTGGACCCTGACCTGACCTCTGTGAAACTCGGGGAAAACACCAGGCTGGAGAGAAGAAAGGGGCCTGGGAGGAGGAGGGGACACACCTCTGGAAGCACTGGAAAGTGTAGTACATGAGGGTGAAGGGGGAGATGATCAGCTTGCTGGCCATGCTGCTGAGCTGCCTGCAGAGCCGCTCCACATCCTGGCTGATGCGCTGGTCCCTGCAGCCAATGACACAGAACTCGTCAGTGAGCTGGGCTCTGGGGAGGAATGCATCGAGGTGCTTTGCCCTCTCCCGGCCCTGCCTTTCAGTGCCCTCAGCAATGACCCCATGGGAAGATGCACCAGCCGAGGCAGGGTTCCTAGAGGGAACTGAACCCTTAGGGCCTTTAAATGGGGATCTAGACAGTTGCTTCTTCTGGTGCCTCAGTTTACTCCTCAAGAAAGTAAAACTGAAAGGCTCAGAAGCAGGAGCCAGCTCTGAGCAGAGCCAAAGGGAAATTGTGGGTAGAGAAGCCACCTTTCTGGGTGATCAGGAGCATGGTCCTTTTAGTTCAAGCCTCAAGCTCTCTATGGGCCTGAGCCCGCCCAGTACAGCTTCTGGCTATGAAAGCCTCACCCAGGTCAAACCATCAGGAAGAGGCCAAGGTGGCAGAGTGCAGGCGGCTTTCCCAGCACCTAAGCGGCAGGCAGAGCTCAACTTGAGTTGAAGAAAGGTTGCCCTGGCAACAAGGCGCTTCCTACACTTGTGATGAGTGGGTCGGGAATGGGAGTGAGAGTCCCCATAGGTCCCCTCTCACCACCATGGCCACACGGACTCCTGTTCCCAACAACAGAAGTGACCCTGGGTGCTTGCGGTTCTGAGGCCTCAGTTTCCTGACCTACAAATAACGACAGCAACTTACACTGGAACACGTGCTAGGTGTGGCACTGCACATTACACGCATTGTACCATCTCACCCTCATTCCATCCTTTGAGATAGGAGCGATCACTATCTTCATTTTATAGAAGAGGAACCTAGGGCTTAGTGTACGGATGTAAGAGGTAGAAGCTCAGAGATCATAGAACTCAGATATGAATCCCAGACTGAATCTGAGACAACAGTAACTTTTCTTCTTTTGCCTTCTTTCTTTCTTCATTTGCCTTATTTGGAAGCACAAGGTATGAAACAGACAAAAGGGAGCTACTTTTGGGCTCCTCTTTGGTTTCCTATTCTCTGCCTGTACATGGTTCCCAACAGAGCACCACACACACACACAGCCTGGGGCAGAAGCATTTGCCCACTGTGCGTGATCTCTGTGGGGTCTGCAGCTGGGACTCTCCAGGGATGGACCAGCATGCAAAGGGCAGAAAGGATCGAGGGGGCTCCTACGGGTTGTCGATGTCATCCCGCAGCACATTGAGGGTGTAGTACACACGGGCCCGGAAGTAGAGGCGGTGCAGGTGCTCGGTGAGGTCCTTCCTCCAGCTCACGTACAGCAGGCTGGAGATGAACTGGTCAAAGCTCTTCAGCTGTGCAGTGGAGGAGGCAAGGAAAAGGGAGGAAAGGGAGAGATGGCTTCCTGCCAAGTCTTGGTTCAAAGCTCAGGGCTTGTAGAAGCCTCTGCTGACCGGGTCCAGCCCACTCTGAAAGCTCAGCACTTTCCTAGTTGAAAGCCTCAGTCACAGGATTCTTCCTTCCTCATTCACTCCTGTGTTTATTCTTTCACAGAATCTTGAAGGGCTCATCCAAGGCAAGACTCTCGCGCCCTTGTGACAGTGTACTGTGGCACACTGAGAGCAGAGGAGCTTCTGGAGACTGGGGAGCACAACCACTGCCCCCCGGAGTAGAAAAGCTTGCATCTACCTAGGTGCTTACTGACTGAAGGCCCATTAAGTGCCACAGTGTGGCGAGAAGTGGCTTTCTTAGAAAACAGCCAACAGGGAACATCAGGCTGGGTTCTGGCACAGCCTCGATATTTGTGAGGCACCTCTGTACTAAAGTAACAAAGCGCCCACAGGCCAGCTGGGGAGCTGACAGTGACAAGGGTGTATGGAATGTGACAGCTACAATCAACTCACAGAATTAGTTAGGTATAGAAAAGGGGCTCAGTCTGGTAGAAGAAATATGAAAAAGAAAGGACTTGAAAGAGGTGGCCAGGGAGGCATCTTGAAATAAATGAGCAGGCTTTAGCCAACCGAGCAAGGGATGGGAGAAAGGGGGCCATTCCGCAAGAAAGCAGCAGGTGCAAGGGCTGGGGTGTGATGCAGTGCGAGGCTAAGTCACAGCGACAGGTGCCAAAGGAGCAGCAGCAGTTTCTGGTTGTGAATCCTGGTTTTAAAGCTCTCTGGGGTCCCCAAAGCAAGAGTTTTAGGAATAATAGGGACATTGACCATTTCCACTAGCTGCCAAATTAAACCAGGACCTTGTGGCCTAGCTCTAGGTTTAAAACACCTGAGAAATTGGTCTCAAGTGGGCCAATAATGAGATCAATCCCTGCCTAGGGTTCTGACTCTCAGGGCAACCACCCCTTTGGTTCCCAGAAAAGGAACACACACGCCCACAGCTCGGTTCCTGCTTCCTGGAGGATAAGTCCTACTGGGCATTCTACTCACCCTGGACAGGAGGAAGAGAGACAAAAGAAAAGCCCTTACTGTGGAATTGAGGACGATGAGCATGACAGCCAGGAATGTCAGCGCCTTAAACCCATCCAAGTCTTTACTTCCCAGGACACCATAGTACTGACTGGGGATCAAGCCAACCTGGTAGATCACCAATTGTTCTGCAGGAGGGAGATGAGAAATCAGTGGTGAAGGAAAAGGAAGAAAGCTTCCTGAGTCCCTGCTTCATCAGCACCCTAAAGCAAAGGAAAGAGGCCCAAAAGTAAGGCTTGAATTCCCTCACCAAAGCCCAGGGCTCACTCACTCACCCAGCAGGGCCACACACAAGAGAGTCAGGAACATCAAGACATTCTGTGATGACCAAGAAGGAAACAAGACCTTCTGTATCCTCAGGAACCGCTGGACAAGCTGCAGATCTAACTTGGCCCTGAAGAAAAGTCAGGAGGCAGAGAGAAGCCTCAAGGTCAGTTAAGCCTCAGCAGATATCAAGTTTATCTACTTTGTTCCTTCCTGGGACCAGGCAACTACTAAGAATAGATCTTGGTGTGAAAAGTGACTTTACTATGTGACATTCTAATGACAGAAGGAAATACAGAAAAAACATCATCACGAAGGCACCTTAATGATATTAAGTGGGAAAGCCCTTCTTAAATAAGATCCCAAACCCACAAACTATAAAGGGAAATATTGATGGATTTAATGTGACTAGATTGAAATATTTTTGTTTAACCCAGAACCACAGATTTTAGTTAAAAGAGCTGAAGAAGGCACTTGGAGAGAGTAAAACCAACAAGGAAGTAGAATCTAGAGCAGGCAAGGAATTCCTGTACAGAATTCAGGAGATCCATAGATAAGTGAAGGATATAAGTAGGCAATTCACAAAAGGCAAGACCCACATTTCAAATGCAGTATGTGCATTATATTAACACAATGGCACCTATCAGATTGATAAGCCTGCTCAATACCAAATGTCGGGGAGATGGACAAATAGGAACCTTTATGCACTGCTGTTGGGAAGTATAAATGGGTGCAGCTGCTCCAGAGTTTTAGCTATGGGCTACTAATTTACTCTGGAGTGGCTAACCCAGAGATTACCAGTATCCTACCGGAATACGCAGTACAGTCTTGTCTGTGATGATTAAAATACTGGAAGCAATCTAGGTGCCCATCACTAGGGAAATGAACAAATAAAAGGGGTTCTATGCAACCAGGATAGCACTATGCAGCACTCACAAGCGAAAACTCATAGTACGGATGGTTTCCAAAAGACAATGCTAGGTAAAAAAGTTTTTTTTTGTTTTGTTTTGTTTTTTTTTTTAACTAGGAGAGGTGGTACATTGCTGTAATCCCAGCGCCCTGGAAGGCTAAGGCAAGAAGATGGAAAGTTTTTGAGTCCAGCCCAGGCAGCTTAGCAAGACCCTGTCTCAAAAATAAATAAATAAATATAAAGAAATAAAAGGGGCTGAAGATGTAGCTAAGGGGGAGGCTCTGTGTTCAATCTCCCGTACCACACACACACACACACACACACACTTTAAAACAAAGCATGTTATTTATATTAATTCAAAAGCAATGTAATAATACAAGAACGGGTGCCCTGGGGTGAAATGGCACTGAGAATAGTACACGAGGGAGAAGGGTAGTAAAAGAGAGGCTCACGCGGTGACAAGAATTGACAAGGATCATCAACCTTCACAGAATTGCACTTGAGGTTCTAAAGCAAGCAAGCCAACAATAAACAAAAAGGCGGACAGCTGCGAGGGAAAGGTCCCACACCTGAGAGCAGGTAGCCTGGGACCCGAGCGGAGGGTGGGCGCCCCTTCGCTAGCTCCTCTTCCGCGTAGAAGATATCATCGCGGAGTAGGAGCTCGGGGCACCAGACTCGTGGAGGGCAGAGGCCGCTCTCCCACAGCCCCGGGGACACGGCCCCCCACGCCGGTTCTCCTCGCCGGCCTCCCTGCTCACCTGGCGCCAGTTCTGGGCGCGGGCCTTGGGACTGCCATAACCCGAATTCCGACCAACGCGCCCGGGGTCCAGCGCGGGCAGAGTCCGATGAGGCTGGGGACAGACCCAGGGAGGGGCGGGGCCCCGGCGACCACAGAGACGGCGGCGGATAGAGAGGAAGCGCCGGGCAACCCGGAAGTGACAGACTTCTTTAAAAGTACCAACGAATGTTGAGTGTTCCTGCCACTGACGCCCTGGCTAGAGCGTCCCTGGGAGCTTTCCCCTTGGACAAGATGTAGCCCGGGATGTAACTGGTTGATGACAAGTACTTTGTTTTGGTTTTGCTTTTTTGTTTTTTTGAGACAGGATCTCGCTGTTGACAACAAGTATTTTAGATTCTGAATGCAATAGATTTCATCATCTCCCAGGGAAGCCAGCGCAGTCCTTTAAAATCCCGCCACACTAGGGATGTAGCTCAGTGGTAGAATTCTTGAAGTTTTCTTTTCTTTCTTTCTTTCTTTTTTTTTCTTTTCTTTTCTTTTTTTTTTGCACTGGGGATTGACCTCGGGTCCTTGCACTTACGAGGTAGACGGCGGAACCACTGAGTTAAATCCCCGGCCCTGTAGAATTCTTGCTCTATCATGAGGAAAGGCTTGGGTTCCATTCCCCGCACTGCAAACAAACACAAACACTGTCAGTCAGGCTTCCTGCAGCAGTTAGAATAAAATCAAAACGTTCTCATGGCATACGTGGTCGGCCCCTCCCCTGGTCTGTCTGCTCCAAGGAATTGCCACAATTTCTTCTTCGGGGTCCTGGTACTTTCGGTTGTCTTGGCTGGTTCACTCCCTAGCCTAGAGCTTTCGGTGACTGGCTTTGTCTAGCATTAGCTGAAATGTAACCTGCTCACTATACGGAGACTATGCCGCCCAACCCCATTATTCCCCATACAGTACACTTCTATATTCTTCATATTTGTCGCTACTGAAATCATCTGTTGTTCTTATTTTCTTCCTCCATAAGAATAAACATTACAGCAGGGACTCTGCTTTACTCATTACTATTTCCTCAATACCTAGAACACTGCTAGCATATAGTAAGTGCTTAATGAAGTTGGCGTGGTGGTGCATGTCTGTAATCACAGCGTGATCTCACTAGAGTCCTATGTGTGATTCTGGATGTACCTTTCTACCTTCCTTCAATCCTTATTAAGTATCAACTCAATGTCAAGCCCTCAACAAGATCCATGTGTCCCCTGCTTCACGGAGCTTGCAGTGTAGCTGGGAAGGTGAGCCAGGTGACAATCACAGTGGTCTTTAGGAAGTGCCACGACAGAGGTACCATATAGCAGGTTTCCCATCTTTGGCACCAGTGACTTTTGGGTCTAGCAGTTCTTTGTTGGGTAGCTTCCCTACACACTGTAGGGGGCTGAACGGTACCCCAGACCTCTACCCACTAGAAGCAGTAGCACTCACCCTGACCTACCTGTGCCCATCCCAACTATCTCCAGACATCACCAACTGTCCCTTGGGAGAGAGGGGATCAAAATTCTGGCCACCCCTCAGCATTGGGAATCACGGTCACTGTCCCACAACAGAGGGAGGGCTCAAGAGGATGGGAAAATAGGTAGTCCAGAAACACCTTGAGGAAGAGGAAATCGAAGAATGCTTCTTAGAGGTGACATCATTGTCTAAGTATACCTTTGTATTTTGAAAACTGAATATGACAAGTTGCAAGGTTTTTCTGTTTGTTTGTTTTGTTTTTTGAGACAGGGTCTCACTCTATAATTCAGGTTGGCCTTGAACTCACTATATAGTCCAGACTGGCTTTGAATTCCTGGAAATCCTCCTGCCTCAGCCGCCTAAGGGAGGGAATTACAGGTGTGTGCAACCATGTCTGGCTCAAGATGCAAGATTTGAAAAATTAATAAGGCAACCAAAGTGCAGAATTAAGGCAAAGCATGGTGCTGGGGATGTAGCTCAGTGGTTCTGCCACCTGCCTTGCAAACACTAGGTTCTGAGTTTGATCCCCGGTACCCCCGCAAAAAAAATTGAGGCAAAGCAACCTTTACTATCACTTTTTCTCCTTCCCTTCATTTTTCTCCTTTTTGTTTTTTTCAGACAGGGCCTTGCTATATAATTCAGGATGGACTTGAATTCACTATGTGACCCATACTGGCCTCGAACTCATGGCGTTAGCCTCCTGAATGCTGGGATTATAGGTGTGTGCCACTGCACCAGGCAATAGCCTTACTGCTTGAGGTCAATCAGGCTTATAGCTGTAACTGCCTTTCACTCTCAAAAATGTCCTAGTTTTGGGCTGAGGAAGTGAGCAGAGCCTGGATTCAGTCCCTAGCACTAAACAAACAAACAAACAAACAAAAAACTCCTAGTGTGTTATTTGGTGTCATTACTGTCCCATGTCCCCTTAATTTAAACTGTTAGGATGCGGCTATGGTACCACTTCATAGTATCCCATCCTACAGTGTACGGTGTATTTTTATTTTTTCTTCCCTTTTTATTCGGCCAAACTCACTCTGCAGAACCCATCCTTCCCCTACCCTACCCCCCCCGTCTTTAATACATGTGATACTTTGCCACCATTAAAAAAATAAACTGTTCTGCAACAATGCATAAGATTCTAATAAGATTACTGACATTTAGAAATGGGAGGAAAGGAGCTAAAGATGTAGGGAAGGTGTGATACGTAGGGGAAGAACAAAAAGGGAAAAGAAAAAAATGTGAGAGAATGAAAAGATGAAAATAAAGTGTTTGTAGATGGGGAGGGGAGGAGGGGGTGAAGGGAGGGCAGAGGTAAGGGGAAAAAAATGAGAATCAAGACTTGCCATGTAAAGGTACATGATCCCAACAATAAATGTAACTGTACTGTATCCCTAAATGTACCAATAAACTCAATAAAAAAAAAATAAAAATAAAAATAAACTGTTAGGATGTGTCAGGGCTCAGAGTATGAAACCTCAAAGTATGGTGCTTTGGCATGCTGAGTACTTTGAACAACAGCAGATTGGAAGTCCTTGAAGCAATCTCAGAGGTGAGTTCTGTCTGACCTTTTTCCGTCCTCCTGTTTCTCTCCTACCATTTGCCCCGAAGCAAGTTAGATACCGGCGTCCTCTCCCCCAAGGCAAATCCTGGAAACTGAAGTCCTCCTCCCCAAAGTCAGCCATTGAACCTGCACACGTTACTCTCACCTTTCCCTGCCTTTCTGCATAGGAGGTGGTCTTAAAGGGATTCTCTGACCTAATTTATCCAGTACATCATCACATCCTCTTCAAGACGGGGCCTGATTTATATCCAGGAGGAAGGGAGGCTACCTGGAGAGGACAGGAAGACTGAGCGAGACAATCTCTATTAAAAACAACAACACAGGCTACGGTTTCTGCTTGTAATCATTTCCTATGAGGATAAAACTTCCCTTTTTCCAGCTTCTACTAGAATCTTGAGCTGCTCTCTCACTCTTGTACACAGATGAAGAGAACACAAAGAGAGAAAAGGGAAAGTGATTTTGTAATTAGTGTCAAGTTTTTGATGGTGCAGCAGTCTTACTGTTAGGACTTAAGGCGATGCTTTCTTTCTTTTTTTTTTTTTTCTGGTACTGGGGATCAAACTCAGGCCCTGTGAGGCAGGCAGTGGAACCACTAAACCAAATCCCTGGCCTATACTTGGCCTAAGAGTACGCATGGTTTCCACAGTCAGCTAGGCAACAGCAAATCCTGCAAGTAACCAGAATGCTCGTCAAGCGAGGAGCGACACATGCACTTCATGCAATACATTCTATTATACTTACCAAGAGTGACAGAAGTGACATTGCCATAGTGCTTCAGAGCGTGGACTTCAGAGCCAGAATGATTGGATTCAAATCTCACTCTGGCACCTCATGATTGTGTGACCTTGGGCAGGGGGCCTCAGTTTCCTCACCTGTGAAATGGGAGTAATAATCATTCCTAGATCAGAAGTTTGTTGTGGAACATAAATAAGTAGTTGTGAAGTATTTAAATATTACCTGGAAATAAGACCTGCAAGCCGGGTGTGGTGGTGCACACCTGTAATCCCAGCACTCAGGAGGCTGAGGCAGGAGGATCACTGAGTTCAAGACCAGCCTGGGCTACATAGTGAGTTCCAGGTCTGTCTCAACTGCATAGTGAGACCCTGTCTCAAAAAAACAAAACAAAACAAAAAAAACCAAAGAACTGCAATGATGTTATATACTAAAGGTGGGAAAATGCCCATGCGACAGACTTGTGTTGTTGTTTTTCAGTACCAAGAATTGAACTCAGGGCCTTTGCACTGGATTGTTATTTTTATTATTTATTTATTTATTTATTGTTTTTTGAGACAGGGTCTCACTATGTAGTTGAGACTGACCTGTAACTCACTATGTAGCCCAGGGTGGTCTCGAACTCAGTGATTCTCCTGCCTCAGCCTCCTGAGTGCTGGGATTACAGGTGTGAGCCACCATGCCTGGCTTTTTTTTTTTTTGAGACAGGTTCTCACTAAATTGCCCAGGCTGGGCTCAAATTTGAGATGCTCTTGCCTGAATTTCCCAGAGTGCTAGGATTGCAGGTCTTGCTCTACCATACTGGCTTTTGTTATGTTGTTAAATATTAGTTTTTTTAACCGAAAACTTTCAAAGCATATGGTGAAAAAAATTTTTTTACGTAGAATAATAGGGTGTATAATAAAAAATAAGCCTATCACTTCCAAGGCAGCTGCTGTTTACAATTTCTTAGAAATCTTTCTGGAAGTGTTTTAACTATGTGCAAGCTTATATGTATAGCTATACTGCATTTCTCTCTCTCTCTCTCTCTCTCTCTCTCTCTCTCACACACACACACACACACACACACAAATACACACACTTTTTTTTTTTTTTTTGGTACCAGGGATGGAACTTCGGTCCTTGTGCTTGCAAGGCAGGCAGTGGAATCACTGAGCTAAATCCCCGGCCAAAATTTACATTTTCTTTTCTTAATGCTGGGAATTGAACTCAGGACCTTGCGCTTGAAAGGTGGGCAGCAGAACCACTGAGCTAAATCCCCAGCTACACACACTCTTTCTTTTTTAAACACTCTGTCTTGCAGTTTGCTTTTACATTTCATAGTGCATCGTAGAGACTGTTCCACATCAGCATGCACAGACCTCAGTCATTATTTTTTTCCCACTGCGTAGAGGAACTCTCTATCGGGGGACACTTTAGCGGGTTATAGTCTCTTGCTAGAATGATGTCGTACCACTCTAGGGCATATTCAGTGGGGTAAGTTTAAAAGGAGATATGCCAAGAGTCTACCTTCTAACTTCCTATCACCTCTCCTTTATTTGAATCATCCATTCATCAAGTTTTTCATCTTGGAAATGGGAAAGGGGGTTGGGTGAAGTGGGAAAAAGGAAGAGGAGGTACAGGGATTGAAAGGGGTCCGAATATGTTATACGCATGTGCCAGTTCTCCAAAACAAACCTCACTATTCTTGTTACAAATGAGTACTCATAAAAAAATAGCAAATCCAGCTGGGTGTGGTGGCGCACACCTGTCATCCTAGCACTTGGGAGCTGAGGCAGGAGGATCACCACAAGTTCGGGGCAAGCCTGGGCCATATAGTGAGTTCAAGGCCAGCCTGAACTACTTAGCGAGACCTGGCTCAAAAAAACAAAACAAACAAAAAGTAAATCAAAGCAGAAAAATTATATTTATTTGTAAAAGAAATAATAAAAAAGACCAATTTAGCCAGGTGTTGTGGTGCACACCTATAATCCTAACACTGGGGAGGCTGAGACAGGAGGATTGCTGGAGTTCCAGGCCAGCCTGGGCTACACAGCAAGACCCTGTCTCAAAACAAACACACACACACACAGAAGCCCACAACAAATCAGGAAAAAAAGAGACTGATTTACATGCTTATATTTACATTTGAATATAGTTACGTTAAAATTTTTTCTTTTCTGGATTGGGGATTAAAACCAGAACGTCATACATGCTAGGCAAGTACTCTACCACTGAGTTACATCCCTAGCCCTGATATAATTATATTTATCTCTTGCTGTGACACAATTTTTCGACTGATCAGAATTTTTTTTTTTGGTACCAGGGATTGAACTTCAGTCCTTGCACTTACTTGGCAAGGCAGGCGGCGGCACCACTGAGCTAAATCCCCAGACCTACTGATCAGAATTTCTAAATGATGTTTTGATTAACATAAAATTATTAAATTATTTCTTGACATGTGTTATTGTTTAATCAATGACTATTTATTTATGCATTGGTACTGGAGATTAAACCTCGGGCCTTTGCACGGAGCTAAATTCCTAGCAATTTTTATTTTTTATTTTGAGACAGGGTCTCACTAATCTGCCTGAGACTTGACTTTACCATCCTCTTGCTTCAGCCTCTCAAGTGCTGAGATTACTTGCATATTGCCACCGCACTGGCTCCAT
>NW_022900933.1:16592925-16596574 GCF_012274545.1 Fukomys damarensis
ATTTTTTTTAAACCGGGGATCGAATGCGGGTCCTTGTGCTTGGGAGGCAGGTGGCAGAACCACTGAGCTAAATCCCCAGCCCCATATATTATTTTTTTAAAAGCATGTTTGATGCCTGGTACAGTGGTGTGCCCTTGTAATCCCACCACTCAGGAGGCTGAGGCAGGAGGATCAGTGTGAATTCCACTACATAGTTGAAGCTGACCTGGAACTCACTATATAGCCCAGGCTGGTCTCAAACTCACAGTGATACTCCTGCCTCAGCTTCCCAAGTGCTAGGTTTATAGGCATGCACCAGTCACCATACCTAGCTCTTTTCCTTCCTTTTATTCATTCTCTCTCTCTCTCTCTCTCTCTCTCTCTCTCTCCCCTTTTGTACCAGGGATCAAACTCAGGTCCTTGTTCTTGCAAGGCAGGAGCTGGAATCACTGAGCTAAATCCCCAGCTATTCTTTTTTTGTTCCTTTTCCTTTTTGTTGGTGTGGTTGGGGTGTGTGTGTGTGTGTGTGTGTGTGTGTGTGTGTGTGTGTGTGTGTGTTTTATTGAAAATTGAATTGAATCTAGGGCCTTTGTGATGAGCTGCATTCACAGCCCTTTTCATTTTTTATTTTGAGACACAACACAATCTCCCTAAATTGCTTAGGCTGGGTTTACACTTGCAATCCTCCTGCCTCAGCCTCCCAAAAGTACTAGGACTGCAGACATGTACCACCCCATCTGACTCTTATTCTGAATTTTAGCCACGAAAATTGAATTGAATCTAGGGCCTTTGTGATGAGCTGCATTCACAGCCCTTTTCATTTTTTATTTTGAGACACAACACAATCTCCCTAAATTGCTTAGGCTGGGTTTACACTTGCAATCCTCCTGCCTCAGCCTCCCAAAAGTACTAGGACTGCAGACATGTACCACCCCATCTGACTCTTATTCTGAATTTTAGCCACTGGCTAAAATACATATCTATTACTATTTGTTTTCCCTTTGGTAGGAAAACAAAACCACTGGCTTTTGGAAACCCAGGGGAAGCTAATCTGCAGGAATCTGTGTCTGACTGCTCTGGCCCCTGCCCCCTCTGCTTCCGGAGCAAACTTCTATCAAAGCCCCTGTCTTGCTGTTCACCCATCAACTTGTTAGTCTCCTGCAGTGCAGCAGGCATTCCTCAAGGGCTAGGGTTGTGTCTGATTCACTCTATCTCTGGCTGGCTGGACAGGCCCAGGAACATTTGTCAAGAAGTCAAATGGATGGATGGATGGATTAATGCAAAGAGTATACAGTTGTCCTTTTGTGTCCCAATTTCCACGATGGTTCAAAAATATTGAGATAAAGAAGACATAGGTGTAGGTATAGATTTTATGATCACATGGAAATAGTACAATGAATCAACAACTAGGATTATATCCAATTAAAAAGCTTCTGCACAGCTAAAGAAACCACCAAAGGAATAAAGACACATCCCACAGAATGGGAAAAAAATTTTACCAGCTATTCCACAGAGGAAGAACTAACATCTAGAATATATGAAGAACTCAAGAAGAAAAAAAAACTTAAAAAATCAGACCAGGGGCCAGGGATTTAGCTCAGTGACACCATGCCAGCAAGGTCATGAGTTCGATCCCTTGTTTAAAAAAAAAATCAGACCCCCAAATTTAAAGACCCAGTCCAAAAATGGGCATCTGAAATGAACAGACACTTCTCAGATGAACTAGAAACAGCAGATAAATATATGAAAAAATACTCAACATCACTGGTCATTTGAGAAAAGCAAATTAAAACAATACCCAGATTCCATCTCACTCCAGAAAGAAAGGCTATCATAAAGAAATCAACCAAGCCAGGTGTGGTGGCACACGCCTGTAATCCCAGCACTCAGGAAGCTGAGGCAAGAGGATCGCTGTGAATTCAAGACCAGCCTGAGCTACATAGTGAGTTCCAGGTCAGTCTCAACTACATAGTGAGACCCTGTCTCAAAAAAACAAAACAAAACAAAACAAAAAACAAAAAACAAAAAACAAAAAAAGAAATCAACCAAAAAAAAAAAAAAGATAAGAAAAGAAAGAAATCAACCAACAACAAATGCTGGTGGGGCTGTGGGAGAAAAGGAACCCTTCTCCATTGCTGGTGGGTGTGTAAACTGGTACAACCATCATGGAGGTCAGTATGGGGAGTCCTCAAAGACCTAAAACAAAACAAAACAAAAACCCCAAAATCTAAAATGAGGGGTTCCATTTGACACAGCTGTTCCCCTACTGGGTATCTTTCCAAAAGATTTGAAAGCACCAAACCACAGTGATATATGTACACCCATGTTTATAGCAGCACAATTTATAATAGCCAAATCTTGGAAACAGCTTATATGCCCACCAACAGAGGAACAGATAAAGAGAATGCAGTATTTATATACAATGGAGTACTACTGCACCACAAGTAAGGGTGAATTTGAATAATTTGTTGGAAAATGGATGCACCTCAAGAGCATAATCTTAAATGAAATGAACTGGGCACACAAGTTTAAATGTCACATAATTTCTCTGTGTGAGAAACCTAAAGGGTAAACAAGCAGAGTGGAGGACAGATACTGGGAAGTAGGAAGAACATGTTCAAACAGGAAGGGAAACAAGGGAGGGGAGAGGGGTATGGTAGCACATGCCTATAATCCCAGCACTTGGGAGGCTGAGGCAGGAGGATCCCTGTGAATTTGAGGCCAATCTGGGCTATGTAATGAGTTCATGGAGTTCAAGATCAGCCTGGACTACATAGTGAGACCCTGTCTCAAAACCAACAATAAAAACAGATGTTGCATGTGATACTTGGGACATGTTATACTAAAACATTATCCATTGTGTGCCTAAAATTCAAATGTAATAGTGTCTTGGGTGTTTCTTTGCTCCATTTGATATTGAGTGATGTTGGCAGGTTGTACAATTCTTTTGCATCTTAGCCTCCTTATCTGTAAAATGGGGATATCAAGGCTTTCTTTGTTGTGGTGAGGGTCGAGTGAGATCTTCATGTGAAGTGCTTAATGCTTAAGTGTCCAACAAATTAGCTATTAGAATTCATGACATTTATTTTAATTTCAGTATCTCTTAGAGCAGTGGTGGTGAACCTATGGTACACACGCTGCAGCAGGCTGTTTGTGTTACTGAAAGCTCTAAAATTTTCATCATTATCCTAAAGCACTAAATATCAAATTAAATTTACATCCGTTTCTCAGAAATGCATCTTCTGGTCAATTAATGTGAGTCTGGACTGTCTGGAAGCTGGCTGGGATGATGAGGTCGGCAGGGTTTGCGTTAGCCTTGGCCCCAAAGAAGATTAGTGACACTAATTTCTCAATCCCATCTGAGTTTCTCCAAACCAGCAACCTAGTTTTAAAAGGTGTCATTCTTCTGGAAACCAGCAGGGGGAGAGAGAGCATTTTGGGACAGAACTTGGATACTACAGGATGGAGGGAAAGTGCACCAGCTACCAGTTTTCCACATTTTGAGAACAAAGGAGGTTGTAAGAAAGCCCAAATTGCCAGGTGTGGTGGCGCACGCCTGTAATCCCAGCACTCGGGAGGCTGAGGCAGGAGGATCACTGTGAGTTCGAGACCAGCCTGGGCTACATAGTGAGTTCCAGGTCAGACTCAACTACATAGTGAGACCCTGTCT
>NW_022900933.1:16596800-16599341 GCF_012274545.1 Fukomys damarensis
AAAAAAAAAAAAAAACCCAAACCAAAACAAAACAAACAAAAAAGGAAGCCCAAGCTCTCAAGTGCTCAAGAGTCAGTGCAGATCCTGCAAAATGCCAAGATGTCATGAAAACTGAAAAGCCAGTGCAGACTTGGGTATACGCTACGCAGAAGGGAAAAGAGAGACTTGGTGCATTGAAATATGCCGAAAGCAAGTTGTCAACTGTGTTACCAAAAATCCCAGAATGTATAAAGACATCCTGCCAATCGTCAAACCAAAGGGAAGGGGAAGAAAAGCAAAGAAGGAAGAGGATGGCAGGCTGAGCTCAGTGGTAGAGCACTCTCCGTGCAGGCACGAGGACCTGGGTTCCATTCCCAGGACTGCACAAATGAAGGTAGGAGCAGACAGTTCATGTTAGAATACAAACGGCAAGCAAGTATTTTAAAAAGTCTTCTGGCAACGAGGAAACAGCAATTTAAACAACTTTGCCTTATTTTCCCGATGTTGTTGAAGGAAACAAAAATAGTCACTGGGCACCTATTCCATACTTGGCGTTGTGCTAAGAAGCCTTCTAAATATTCACTCGGTATTTCTTGTGTGCACCGGGAAAAATAAGAACAAACGAACATCATCCACATTGTGCCTGCAGAAAGCTGTGGTTCTGAAAGGCTGTTGCCTGCCTAGGTTCAGCTGGGAAGGGCAAGGAATTGTACCCAGGTCTGTGGGGCACCAAGTCCTTCTTCCCTTTACCCTGGTTTCTCTAGGACCTCAGTTCAGACGGCAGAGTAGCATCTCGTACTTCAACGAGGTGCCTTGGAGAAGGCCCTGGGAGCTGCGGATCCCAAAGAGGCACAGAAAAGTAAAAGCAAACCCCGCAAACCTCAGAGAATCCAAGGCTTGGGCGTGGGCCTGGTAAACATCATGTTTCAGCAGAGCTAGAAAATGCGGATTTAGGGACTGGCCAGATGGAGGCTTGGAATGACAATCGAGGGGTGGGGGATCCAGTTTGTGGCCACATGCTAAGCAGGATGGAGTCTGGCTGGTCTGAGGGTTCGCAGAGGCGGAGGCTGGAAGCTCAGGAATCTGTTTGTCCGGTCTACAGGGCATGCTGAGTTGCCATTCTCATTTCTAAACCTTCCAGGCCCGAGTCCGCAACTCCCTCCCCCTTTGTCGCACCTGCTGGGCAGCAGGGACTCCAGTGAATGGACGAGTTACTAGAATTCTTGCCCCTTCCCCCACCTTCTACATAGCCAAGCCCTGGGACAAAAGGCGCCCCGGGTCTGGAGCTTCTTCCTCCCCTTCTGCTGGCTCCGGGAGCGCCAGACAGCTGGAGCCGCGCTCCTCGCCACTCCATTTACATTTTTTACAGCCTCCCTTCCCGCTCTCCTCTCCCCTCCCACGGCCACGGCCACAAACCCACCAGACCCCAGGGCCTTCCTAAGTCTCCTGGAGGGCGAGGGCAGCTGCTGGTGAAACCGACAGGCAGGGGG
Source organism: Fukomys damarensis (assembly GCF_012274545.1). Taxonomy (NCBI): domain Eukaryota; kingdom Metazoa; phylum Chordata; class Mammalia; order Rodentia; family Bathyergidae; genus Fukomys; species Fukomys damarensis. Next base: position 16,598,270 of record NW_022900933.1, read on the forward strand.
CAGGGCTACAGTGTGTGGGGCGTTCACACCCCAAATTCCAGGACCGAGGTGCAGATCCTTTGTTCAGGATGACAACGCATCCCATCCACCATGCTGCAGCGACTGCAAGCGGCACTGTGCCCGTTCCTGGCCCTATGTGGTGACTGCCCTGGAGGATTTTGATTGCTTTTTCTTGGGTGGGTTTCTTACAAATTCTGATAAATACAGCCTAGGCCTATTTATGGGGCAGCTCCTCAGGGCTAGGGACAGTGCTAAGTGTTTCACATCTGTTTACGCATTTAATCCTCACAACTGCCCAAGGGCTCGGTTTCCACATGGAAATGGCTCAGTTCGAAGTCAGCCAGTCAGCGGTAGCACCAGGATGTCAATCCGAGTCTCCCCTACTTTCCCACCTGGAGTACAAGTCCTTCCTCAAGCTTTCCTGCCTAGGTCTGTGCTGTTCACTTGTTCACTGGCTCCTCAATCAGGAAAACATCCCCTCCTGGCCCTCGGGGCTGTGCTCGTGCCCTCAGGTAGCCTGCAGAAGTCCACATTTGTTTCCAAACTGGCTCTGTAGGGCAGGCCAGGGAAAGGGACAGTCACATCAGGGTCCTGGCCGGCTGGGACGGGCTGCTCCCTAACTCTGGACCCTGCCCTGTCTCTTCCAGGTCTTGCCCTGCCGGACGGCCAAAGCGCCCCCAGCATCTACCTGAGCTTATGGAGGAACACATCAAAGGGCACCCTGCAGGGACAGGAGGGGACACACTGTACCCTGGCCGCCCCCTCTAGCTTCAGAAAAGCAAGTGGAGTGAGCAGGCGTGGTCGTGATTCCAGCCAAACACCAGCCCTGGTGGGTCCTTGCAGTCCCTTAAGGACTCAGAAAACCATGCAGGCACAAATAATTACATCTATGCGCCCAGCAAATTATGTCACGAAGTACTTCCTTTGTTCATTTGCCAAAAAATGGAAATAACACAAATAGAGTGTAAAAATATTTCTCCACATATTCTGTACTTTGACTAAGAAATTCCACTTCCTGAATCTTATACGAATGTTTACACAATGCAAAAAAATTTTTTTTTTTTTTTTTTTT
>NW_022900933.1:16599529-16612213 GCF_012274545.1 Fukomys damarensis
TTTTTTTTTTTTTAAACAAGGCCTCACAGTGCAATTCAGGCCAGCCATGATCTGACTATGTAACCCAGGCTGGCCTGGAACTCATGGCGAACAATTCTTCCACCCCAGCTTCTGAAGGGCTGGGACGACAGGCCGGTACCACCACACCCGGCATTTTGGCAACATTACTTGTAATAGTGAAAAACTGGAAACGAATTGCTTGATTGAAAAGTGCTTAAATAAATTATAATACACCCCTCAATAAAACAATGTGCAACTGCTACAAGCTATGACATAGTTTTATATGCAGAACTGACAAGGAAAGAAATCCATGACATATTACAGGGTTAACAGGAGCAAGTTAGGGGTCTGGGGTAAAACACAGTGGTAGAGCCTGTGCTTAGCCAACAGGACACCCCGAGTTCTATCCCCAGCACAAAAACAAAACAAAACAGAGTTAGTTGAACTGTGGGCCCCAGCAGTATGGAGCTCACAGACCACACCCACAGCGTTCCAGAAGCCGCCCACTTGTCTTCAGGAGTCCAAGTCTCCTCAGCGCAGAGAGAAGGGAAAGAGCCTGTGTTGCTACCTAACTGGGAAGGGCAGGGCCCAGCTCCTCAGTGGTGAAAAGGGACCCTAAGTAAAGTACCCTGCACAGCCTGACCCTCAGGGCTCAGTTAACAGCCCCTGCCTCTTCCCTCAAAGCAAGTCCCCTCACCTAGATTCCACACCGTTTCCTAGGCTGGCAGGGAGGTTTATCTTCTCACCTCAGAGGGTTCTGTTCTGACTTGTTCTTTTCCACTTCCGCTGACAATCTTGGTGTTTCCTACCATTATCTCTTCCTAACCCTTTCCGTAGCACTCAGTCAAACCATCAAATCAGGGATTTATTTCAACTGGGCCCTTGCCATACCTGAAATTGTAGCACTTGGGAAGCCGGGGCAGGAGGATCGGGAGTTCTTGGCCAGCCTGGGGTGCTCAGCAAAAGCCTGTCTCAGGGCCTGGGTTTTAGCTCAGTGGTGCCTCACCTGTCTCACAAGTGCAAGGTTCTGAGTTCCATTCCAGCTGGGGGGGAAGAGGGGAGGAGGAAGAGTAAGGCAGGGATAGGCTGATTGGGGCTGGAAATTTTGATCTCTAGCTTTCAAGGCTGATTATTTTCCAGCTAGGTCTTATTTTGGGGGGAAACATGTAATATGGTATAAATAGATAGTATATATGTAATTCAGAAAAAAAAATACAGAAGAGCCAGGTGTGGTGGCACACACCTATAATCCCAGCACTTGGGAGGCTGAGGCAGGAGGATCGCTGTGAGTTTGAGACCAGCTTGGGCTACATAGTGAATTCCAGGTCTGTCTCAACTGCATAATGAGACCCTGTCTCAAAAAATAAAGCAAAACAAAATAACAACAACAAAAAAAAACAAAGAGGGATTTTTTTTGTGCTGGTTGCCTGTGACAGGCACTGTATTAAATACTTTTTGTGTATTTTCTTAATCCTTATCACAATCTGATGAAGTCATTATTTTTTTTTTAGGACTGCTCCCCTCACCCTTAAAAGTAGTATAATCATCATTCTCCAGGTGAGGAAACAGATCCACAGAGGTTAATTTGTTCCTGAGGAAATGCTGGGATTTAAACCCTGCATTTATTCAACTCTGAAACTAGCACTTTTTTTTTTTGGTACCAGGGATTGAACTCTGGTCTTTGCACTTGTGAGGCGGGCAGCAGAACCACTGAGCTAAAATGAACAGACATTTCTCAGACAAAGAAGTAAAAGCATCAAGTAAATATATGATCATCACTGGTCATTCGAGAGATGCAGATGAAAACAACACAGAGATTCCACCTCACCCCACAAAGAATGGCTGCTATCAAGAAATCAACCAATAACAAATGTTGGTGGGGTTGTGGGGAGAAAAGAACCCTTCTCCATTGTTGGTGGGAGTGCAGACTGGTGCAACCACTATGGAAATCAATATGGAGACACCTCAAAGAGCTGGGATTAGAGGTTCCATTTGACCCAGCTATTCCTCTGCTGGGTATGTTTCCAAAAGAATTAAAAGAATCATATCACAGTGATATATGCGCACCTATGTTTATAGCGGCACAGTTTGTCATAGCTAAAACTTGGAAACAGCCAATTTGCCCATCAGTTGGAGACTGGATAAAGAAGATGTTTTTTCTATAAAATGGAGTACTACTCAGCCATAAAGAATGAGAAATTAGTCATTCATAGGAAAATGGATACATATTGAGGATATACTCCTAAGTGAAATAGTCACACATGTGTAAATACCGAATAGTTTCTCTGGTGTGAAAAACTATAATGGTACATAAGATCCTAATGAGACAATTGACTGTGAAATAGGAAGAAAAAGGGCTAAAGGTGTAGGGGAAGTGGGAAGGGTAGGGGAAAGGTAATAAGGGAAAGGAAAAAAAATGAGAAAATGAAAGAATGGAAATAAAGTATTTGTAAATAGGGAAGGGAGGAGAGGGTGAAGGGAGGGCAGGGATAAGGGGAAAAAATGAGAACCCAGACCTGTCATGTAGAGGTACAAGATCCCAATGATGAATGTAACTGTACTGCATACCTAAAATGTACCAATAAACTCAATGAGAAAAAAAAAATCCCCAGCCCCGAAGCTAGCACTCTTAAAACATGTATTGGTACCTTTTAGATATACAGAATGATCACATCCATCATAGGGGATTTGTACCTGTACGTAATTTATCTTAATTCTTTTTTGCCCCTTTCCCCTCCCTTCCTTTTAACCCCTCTTCCACTCCTTATTTACAAAAGCTTTGTTTCCATTTTTCCTTCTGTTTTCTCGTCCCTTCTTTTCTTTTCCCCTCCCCGCTCTCTTGTTCCCCTTCCATTTGAACATTTTCATCCCATTTCACAATATCTACTATACATTTTGTTTGTTTGTTTGTTTTTCTTGGTACTGGGGATCCAAGGAACTCGGGACCTTACACCTTCGAGGCATGCGGTGGTATCACTGAGCTAAATCCCCAGCCCTCTAATATACATTTTGGTCCTTACACTTTTGGTTTCTTTTTGTTTGTTTTGTTTTTATTTTTGTTTTGAGACAGGGTCTCACTATGTAGTTCAGACTGCTCTGGAACTCACTGTGTAGCCCAGGCTGGTCTCAAACTCGCAGCGATCCTCCTGCCTCAGCCTCCTGAGTGCTGGGATTACAGGCGTGCGCCACCATGCCTGGCTCTCTTTCCGTTTCCTTTATCAGAGAAACAATGTGTGGTAATGTGTGACAAATACGTATGTCCGATTTATTTAATTTAAGAGTATGGTCTCAAGGTCCATCCATTTAGGTAGAAATGTCTCAAGCTTACTGTCTCTGTGGCAGAGTAGTACTCCATTATATTTTTTAAAGCCACATCTTTTTTATCCATTTTTCTGTTGATGGGCATTTGGGCTATTTCCAAGATTTAGCTATTACAAACTGCTGCTATAAACACGTATGTTGTATATCACTGTGGTATGGCGCTTTTAAATCTTTTGGGAAGATACAAAGAAGGGGAATCCACACACTGATTTCCACAGTGGTTGCACCGGTCTACACTCCCACCAACAGTAGAGAGGGGTACATTTTCTCGCAGCTGTGCCAGCGTTTGTTATTGGTTGATTTCTTGCCAGCAGCCGATGGAATGAATCTCAGCATTGTTTTCATTTGCGTCTCTGGAAGGACCAGTGACACGGAGTGGAACCAGCACTCCTAAGTACCACCCTTTGCGCCTCAAAAGTTTGAAAATACATGGTCTTAGTTTCTCCTGTTTTTATCTATGTATAAGAAAGGATGTTCTTGTGCGGAAAAAATGCAAACATTTGAAGTGTGCAAAGTAGAAAAGATGCTTCCTGGGGCTGAGGGTGTAGCTCAGCAGCAGAGTGTGACTGCTAAGTATGCAGGAAGCCCCATCCCCCAAAATAAAGAAAAGGAAAAGCGGACACCTCTTCCCACCAGCGTGCTCACCAGCGTTTACCATTAGTTTGCTCGTTCAGTCCCCCGGGTCTGCTCTTCTCACTGAAGTCTGCGTGTACACCTGTGAGTGGATCTGTGCAGAATGGAAGTGGAAAATCAGTAGCTCGCTCTGAACTCTCAGGAGAACTTGGTTGGCCTTCCAGGCTGGTTCTGCAGATCTACTCACATATCCGTAGCAGGTAACAGCACTGTTTAACCAAGCCCAGCTTCAGACAGTTTCTCTCCAGTTTTCTAATTTTAGTATACGTGCTGCCGAAGCGAGCACACTCTCTCCATTTTTCTTTCTGCTTGTCTTTTTCTCCAGCTGTCTGTGGTTTCTTTTCTTCTTTCTCCTTTGATGATCTCTTCTACCCGCTGTGCATTAGATCTTATTCCTCCATCATGGTACTGGAGACTGAACTCAGAGCTACACCTCCAGCCCTTTAAAAATGTTTTAGGGAGGCCAGGCATGGTGCTGCATGCCTATAGTCTCAGCACTCAGGAAGATGAGGCAGGAGGATCTCTATGAGTTTAAGGCCAACTTGGTCTGCATAGTGAGTTCAAGATAAGCCTGAATTGCATAGCAAGACCCTGTCACCAAAAAAGAAAAAAAATTTTTTTTTTTTTTTTTAGAGACAAGGTTTTGCTAAGATGGGAAATTACCCAGGTTGGGCTCAAACTTGACATCCTTCTGCCTCAGTCTCCCAGAGCAGATTACAGGCATGTACGCCCTCTGTTACCTCAATTTAGATCTTATCCCAATGCTAACAACTGCCAGAAGGACTTCACAGTTTTCTTGGAATGCTTTGTAATTTTCTGTATTTCAAATTTACTGCATTGTTAGTTTCAAGCCTGTTCGAAACATACTTAAAGAATGAATACGGGCTAGGGCCGGGGATTTGGCTCAGTGGTTCCGGTGCCTGCCTCGCAAGCACAAGGACCCGAGTTCAGTCCCTGGTACAAAAAAAAAAAAAAAAAGAATGAATAGTGGCATTTGCTCCTACTTAACTCTACAGCAAGAAGTTCTGGGGGAAAACTGACAAAAGCGATACTCTGTGTGGTTTGGGGCTAGTGGAGGGAGCCGGAAATAGAACAAACTAACCAAGAGCAGGCCTGAGGGTAAGGACAGAGGGACTGGAAGACCTCGGCTTTGGCCAGAACAAGTGCAATGGACCGCTCGGTGCGGGGGCCACACTGCTCTTAATCCAGGTGTCGGGAGGCCGAGGCAGGAGAATTGTGAATTTAAAGCCAACCTGGGCTAAATGGTGAGAGAGCGCGTTAAAAAGGAAAATGGAAGGTGCCTTGCAAGCTCAAGGTCCCGAGTGCGATCTCTGGTACCAAAAACAACAACAACAACAAAAGAAAATGGAGGAGGGAAGGAGGAAGGGAGGGGAGGTGGGGGGGAGGTGGGGGGGGGAGGAAAAGGAAAGATGAACTCAGTGTGAGGCCTAGCTAAGGTACCAGTGCCTACTTCCTTGGGGCAGTAAGAGAGCTCAGTTACCAGCAAGCCCTCTTCTCTCTCCAGGAAAATTTCTGAGATTTGCTGTGTGACTCCTTTCCCCTGAGGCACCCAGCCAAGGCTGTGAACGAGGCAGGCACAGTGCACAGGGTGCACATGGACCCGTGCAGGCCCCTGTGCCTGCTGCTGCTTCCCACCCGAGCTCCCTTCTTGCATCTCCGGAGGAGACTCCCACACTCCCACAGCTCCAGAGTCAGAATTCACTATTTTCATTTTAAAATGTATTCCCAGCAGGCCAGAGGAGAGTAAGGGATAATGCACCAAGGGAAGGCGAACTCGTGATTCAGCACTGGGTCTGACCCAGACCCTTGCACATGCTAGGCACTTTTTTTTTTTTTTTTTTTTTTTTTTAGACAAGACCTTCTGCTTGCCAGGCAGGCAGGGACACCACTGAGCCAAATCCCTAACCCTATTTTTTAGCTTTAACATGAGAAAGAACATGCAGTCTTTGTCTTTCTGTGTCTGCTTACTTCATTTAAAATAATATCCTGGGGCCGGGGATTTAGCTCAGTGGTTCTGCCACCTGCCTCAAAAGCGCCAAGGACATGAGTTCGAGCCTTTGTACAAAAAAAAAAAAAAAAAATCCTCCAGTTCACCCATTTTATTGCAAGTGATAGGATTTCATTCTTCTTTATGGCCAAATACTATTCTAAACCACGGTTTCTTTACTCACCCACCCACTGATGGGCACTTGGGTTGATTCCACATCTTTTCCCTTGGTACAGGGGGCTGAATACAGGGCCTCCACTCTGAGCTATATCCTCAGCCCTCCTCTTGTCTCGGTTTCCTAAAGCGCTAGGATTACAGGTGTGCGCCACCCGACCTGTCTTCCATACCCTGACTACTGTGAACAATGGGGCAGTCACATGAACGCTAGCTAGGCGTGGTGGCACACACCTATAATCCCAGCACACAGGAGGCTGAGACAGGATTATCACTTGGAGTTCAAGGCCAGCCTGGACTACACAGCAAGACTCTCTCAAAAACAAAACAAAACAATGGACATGGATGTGCAAGGTATCTCTTTGGTACAGTGGACCCTCAAATTACAACGGGCCTGACACACGACCAACATGGGCTGGCTAGGCTAATGGATGATTCATCTGCCTCTTGTTATCTATGGCGCGTATAGAGGTAAATGGAGATCTCAGCTGCACTGAGTTACAACCAGCTTGAGTTACAATCAGCCCTTGGGAATCGATGGAGTTTGTAAGTCAAGGGTCCACTATATGTGGATTTGGATATATACCCAGTAGTGGGATTGCTAGACCGTAAATTAGTTCTACTTTTAGTTTTCTAAGAGGTGTCATACAACATTCCATAAAGACTGTACTGATTGCATTCCACACAGCAGTGTTTAGGAATTCCTTCTTCCTCCACACCTTCACTAGCCTTGGTTATTTTTTGCCTTTTAAAGCGTAGTCATTCTAGGGCCAGAGATTTAGCTCAGTGGTTCTGCTGCCTGCCTCACAAGCTCAAGGACCTGAGTTCAATCCCTGGTACCAAAAAAAAAAAAAAAGAATAGTCATTCTAACTGGAGTGAAATGCTTTGGCCCTACATTCTTATGTGGATATCGGAAAAATTAGGGTATTTCCCTAGGTAAATGCCACGTTATCACTCCCAACAAATGTACCATGGATTCCTAAATATGTTTTCATCATCTATATTCGAATTTCTCATAAAGTCAGATGACCGGAAAGCCATAGCTGATGCCAGGTTAGACTGGCAAATGGCTAATGCCAGCTTCTGCCAGCAGCGGCCATTAAGCCCCATTTAGAAAGGGCCAGGGTTCAGGAAGGAGAAGCTAAAACACGGCTCACTGCTTCCTGGGACCAACAAACAATGGGGGCTCTTGGGGGGCACTTCCTGTGACCTCTCTGGTGCCGCCTGGAAGACTGCATTAGAACTTTTGTGTATTCCTATGGCAGTGCATGCCTGTAATCCCAGGACTCTAGAGGCCGAGACAGGAGGGTTACCGGGAGTTCAAGGCCCGCCTGGGGTACCTAGTGAGACCCTGTCTCAAAATAAATAATCAGTGCTGGCAGCACTCAGTGTTTTCCCCCAGCCAAGCAGTGACCATCTGGCACCAGAAAGTAGAGATCATTACCCACTCTGCAGGAGCAGGGGAGCTGAGCCCCCGTCAGGGTGGGCCCACTCTGGGTAAAGGTGGTGAAGGCCTGAGCCCGGGTACTGGCAGGGAGACAGGAAAGAGAAGAAACAGCAAAGAAAAAGAAACCAGGAGGGTTTCTGGGATGTCATGTCGGGGACACCGGAGATGAGGTGTCGCGGGGTGTATGGGTCTCTGCAGTCCCACCCTGCAGACTCTGCCGGCTCTGGAGACAGTGAGGACCACATCGTCACAGGGCCTGCGCTGGCCCTGGCACACCCAAAGAGCCGTATCTCCTGCCTGAATGAGTTACTGCATACATAAAGCAATGCATGTGAATGAACAACTGAGTAAAGGAACGTGGATTGGATTACACTGCATAAATTACTTACTGAGCCACTGAGTGGATGAATTAATCAAATAGACAGATGGGTGAACTCATTACAAAGTCCTATAGAAGAAGGGAGAATGGGGGGGTGTTTAACTAGCCAGGAATCTATGGTGGCTCCTGACTGCAATCTCAGCACTACGAGGCTGGGGCAGGAAGAGAGAAAGGTGAGCTGGGGATTTAGCTCGGCGGTTCCACCACCTGCTTTGCAAGCCCAAGGTCCCAAGTTTGGTCCCAGGTAAAAAAAAAAAAAAAAAAAAAGAGAACCAAAGTCGAAGCCCTGCTGTGGGAACTAGCTTAGTAACTTTTCTGTGTGTACCAAGGATTGAACTCAGGACCTTGTGTTTGCAAGGCAGGTATGGTGCCACTAGGCTAAATCCCTGCCCCCTACTTTAGTGACTTTTTGGGTGCCCCAGATAAAACATTAAAATAAGGGTTGGGGATGTAGCTCAGTGTGAAGGCTCTGGGTTCAAACAGAGAGAGAGAGAGAGAGAGAGAATTAATTAATCTAATAGTAGACCTGTGCTAAGAACTTCTCAAGCTGCTTTTCTGTTTCATACTTACAGCAACTCCTTGTTCTCTCCCCGCTTCCCCTCACAGGTCTTGCTGTGTAGCCTAGGCTGTCCTCGAACTTATGTGATCCTCCTGCCTCAGCCTTCCTAAGGGTCTAATTTTTTCACCTCTTATGTTGGCAAGGATGCAAAAAATTCTTTTGACCAGGGTAGGGAAAATGTGCTTTCGTACTTATTTAGGAAATTAAACTGATCTAACATTTTTTTATTTGAAAAGGCATATTTGTTTGTTTTGTTTTGTTTTTTGGTACCTGGGATTGAACTCAGGACCTTGTGCTTTCCAGGCAGGTGCAGTGCCACTGAACTAAATCTCTAGCCCAAGGCAAATATATTTGCACTTAAAAAATAATACTTAGACTCCAAGGTGTCATCAGGCTCTTAATATCACAGTTCAGTATAGAGTCATAGGAAGGTGCTGGTGGTCTCCAAAAAGTCTTGTCCACCACTATCTGAGAAATTCCTGCCCCGCCAGCCTGTTTTCAGGCTTCTCAGCTACCTCCTCTCAGCTGAACACCAAGCCAACAAACTCATAAGGATGACTGAACACACACTGGCAGCTATGAGCGTCAATCCAACAGCAAAAGCCACAGGGTCAGAGGGATCCTGTACAATGAGAACCACTCCCAAAGTCACTGCCCTCACTGCCAGACAGGAAATCAGGAAAGCATTCACAGTCTCTGGACTCCTCCCATATTCCCCTTAGCAGAAAGATCCTTGGATTATCATCCTGCATAGTTGGTCCATTGTGATGTTCTGCCAGTCCTGATAGCAAAGGCCTGTAATTGCAGCACTCTGGGAGGCTGAGGCAGGAGGATCACAAGTTGGAGTCCAGCCTGGGCAATTTAGCAACTTAGTGAGATCCTGGTACACCAACAGGTAGCTTTTTAATAAACAAAGGTCAGAAATGGTTTCCCCTAAAAAACACAGGCAGATGCTCTGTAGGATGAAATGTCCTTAGATAACTGGTTTTTAGGCAACTGGTATAACTTCTAAGTAGGAAAATTTGCAACATCTAAACTTTACAAACCATTATCACTTATACAATTTGGAGGTCCAACCATACCTATGTGTGTGGAAGACTAGGAAGGTGATACAAGAGCAAGCTTACCACGCAGCATAGTTTCATTAGCAAAAGATGGAAAGGAAGTACTTTAATGTGCATTACTAGAGGACTAGGCCATTCCATCATGCATGGATTGGAGTTTATGCTATGCGGAGACTTGTGCTTATGTAGAAGCCACTAGCCAGTTGAGGCTGTGTGAACCTCTGAAATGTGGTGGTCCCAGTTGAGAAGTACCTGCCTTCTTTTTGTTTTTATTTTTATTTATTTATTTGTTTGTTTATTTGGCACATGATCTCACTTTGTAGTTCATTCAGGCTGGCCTTGAACTCATAGGGATCCTCCTGCCTCAGCCTCTCAAGTGCTGAGGACTGTGCCACCGTGCTTGGCCAGGATGTGCTTTAAGTGTAATATACACATCAGAGTTCGTAGACTTAGTATAAAAGAACTATAGATGCAGCTGCACATCTTGAATAAACATTTGAAAAGAAATGTAAAATACGTATAATAATATTTGTATTGATTTCCTGTCAAAAATGATAACATGGTTATAAGTTACACTTGATCTTAGCCATAAGGCCGAGAAGTGATGGTTATAATATTTTAAATATACTATTAAAATTAAAATTAATTTCACTTGTTTCTCTTAACTCTCTCTCTTTTTCATCCCTTGGAGTATTGGAATTGAGCCCAGCGTCTTCACTACACTGAACTACACTTCCAACCCCCTTTAAAAATTTTTCGTTGTGAAGCTGAGTGTGGTGGTACATACTTCTAATCCCAGCGCTCTGAGAGGCGGAGGCAGAAGGATTGTAAATTTGAGCCTTAACAATTTAAGGGATATCACTCAGTGCAAGGGATTTTAGTTCAATCCCTAGTACTGGAAGAGAAAAAAAATTGAGATTATATATGGTTTCTCCAAGTTACATCACCATGCCCCACTCTTCTTAATTGCTTGTTTGTTTGTTTGTTTTGTTTTGCTGTTTTTAATATGGACCCTAGAACATGTAAAAGTATATATGTGCCAGCATGGTGGCACACACTTGGAACCCAGCAACTCGAGAGGTGTAGGCAGAAGGATGCTGAGGCCAGACTGAGTCTGCGAAGTTCAGCGAGGCCCGGGCTCAGGATGATACAAAAGGCACTTTTGTATACGGTACTGGTGATGTTGCTCAGTGTTAGAGCTCTTGCTGCTCCTGTGCAAGGCCCTGGGTTCCATCCCCAGTACTGGGGGCAAAATAAATAGTGTGACTCCCTTGAGAGTTCATTGAGCAGCTGTGGCTCTGGAGAAAACAATAAAGTGGACAAATCAAGGTGCATGGGAGGGGTTGGTATCCTGCCCTTTGTGCTTGAGAGAAAGAAAAAAGCAGCCGTCTCTGGCTTGCTTGTTTAACCTATCTCTGGAATGATGGTGCACCAGATGCAGTGTTGTTCCTGCTGGAGAGGTTGCAGTCTGGGAGCAGGGCTGACTTTTTATTTGAACCGGGGATTGACTCAGGTCCTTGTGCTTGCCAGGCAGGTGCAGTGCCACTGAGCTACCTTCCTGGCCCAAAGGGCTGACTCTTGAATTCTAAATCCTTTTGTAAATTTTTTTGTTTTTGTTTTTGTTTTTTGGTACTGGGGGCTGGAGCTCAGTTCCTCCCACTTTCCAGGTAGGTGGCGGAACCACTGAGTCAAATCCCCAGCCCCTTTTGTAATTTTTGAGCTAAAATTTTTAAGCATTTTGGACACTATTAATTTATGGATTATATATTATTTATCCAATCATGGTTTTAGAAATGTTTAACAGAATGAAAATGTCCAGAGAGCCACTAGAGAAATATACAGGTGCGTATGCACTGAAAAACATAGCCAGCAGTGCAGGCTGGTAAATCCCAGCACTCTGAGAGGCTGAGTCAGGAAGATCAAGAGTTTGAGGCCAGTTGGGCAATTTGGGGATTTAGGAGACCCTGTCTCAAGGCAGGCAGCAGAACCACTGAGCTAAATCCCCGGCCCTGGAGACCCTGTCTCAAAATGAAAAGTAAACCAGGTGTGGTGGCTCATGTCTATAATTCCAGCACTCGGGAGGCTGAGGCAGGAGAATCACTGCAAATTTGAGGGTAGCCTGGCTACACAGTAAGTTCAAGGCCAGCCTGGACTGCATAGTGAGCTAGATCCTGTCTCACTTTAAAAAGTTAAAAAAAAAAAAAGGGCCGGGATTTAGCTCAGTGGTTCTGTTGCCTGCCTCGAAATCACAAGGACTGGAGTTCGGTCCCTGGTACCTGCCCCCACAAAAAAAAGTTAAAAAAAAAAAAAGGGCCAGGGATGTAGCTCAGTGCAAAGGCCCTGCCTGGGTTCAATCCTCAGTACCAGGAGGTTAAAATAAATAAATAAATAAATGTAAACACATACAAGAACCAGCAGACAAGGATGGTGCAGGAAACATTTTGGGGACAAGAAGGAACTTGTTAACTTATACTCTGGTTTTCACTGTGTACCACATGACTCTCTTATAAAGAGAATGTTTAACTTGTGTAATTCTAAGAAAAAAAAGAAAAAAACTTGCGCAAAATATACCAAAATGTTCACAATAGCTATCATTAGATGAGATTATAGATGCTTTTTTTCTTCTACTTTTATTTTGGTACCAGGAATCGAACTGGGGTCCTTGTGTTTGCAAGGCAGGCAGGCGGCAAAACCACTGAGCTAAATCCCTGGCTGTCTTCTACTTTTCTTTCAAAATTTTCCAAATTCTATAAATAACACTCTTACTTTTGCAATGGTTAAAAAAAAGACTTTTAAAGATTTCATTAGCTTTTAAAAGAATTATCTTCATTGTTTTAAAAAAAAATTCAGGCTCTTTATAAAATATCAAACAACACAGAAAGATACGTAGGAAAGTATCTTTCACTCTCTTTTTACTTTTCATTGATTGATTGATTAACTGATTGATGGAGAAAGAGTCTCACTACATAGTCCAGGTTGGCCTCAAACTCATAGCGAACTTCCTGCCTCTGCCTCCTGAGTGCTGGGATTATAGGTGTGCACCACCGCACCTGGTTTTCATTCTCTTCTAAAAATTATTAATTATTATTATTATTATT
>NW_022900933.1:16612680-16624973 GCF_012274545.1 Fukomys damarensis
ATAGTCCAGGTTGGCCTCAAACTCATAGCGAACTTCCTGCCTCTGCCTCCTGAGTGCTGGGATTATAGGTGTGCACCACCGCACCTGGTTTTCATTCTCTTCTAAAAATTATTATTATTATTATTATTATATTATTATTATTATTTTTAACCAGTGGGGATTGAACCCAAGGGCCTTTGCAGTGAGCTATATCCCTAGACCCTTAAAAAGAATTTTTTTTTGAGACAGGGTCTTGCTAAATTGCTAATTTACCCAGGTTGGGCTCAGACTCGTTAGCCTGACTCAGCTTCCCAGAGTGTTGGGATTACTGGGATGTGTCAGCACACCAGGTGAAAAGTCGCTTGTAATTTCATCTCCTTTTATAACTGCTATTTTCTGAAACTTTTAAATTTGTGTATACTTATATTAAGAATTTAAAAATAATTTTAAATTTACAACAGAAGCTGAAAACTGGAATGCACTCTATTTATGTTATCTCACTGAAGGAACCCACACACTCTCTGGGCTAGATTTTGTTTTATTTTTTGAGATAGAGTCTCAGTTTTGTAGGGTATTCTGCCTCAGCCTCCTAAGTGCTGGAATTATAGGCATGCACCACCAGCAAGGCTCTGGGGTAGATGTTATGCTCCAAGTAACTCAGTCAGAGCTGCCATGGGCAGCAAGTTACCTAAAGCTGTGCTGTGGTAACAGGCAGGGCTGGCATTCAACTCCAAGTCCAAGAGACCCAGCTAAACCACCCCAGCCTCAGGGCCACTACGTGGTGGTGGGTGGGGCCGGAGTGATTAGGAGGCCAGGACAGGAGCTGCTGCAGCCCCTAGTCCAGTTACTGGGAGGGAATGGGAGTCTGAGCAAGGGTCTCTGAGCTTGGTGATAAGGGCAGAGACCTTGACCGAGGGGAGGAGAAAATGATGAAGGCATTTGGGGCATAACGGGTTCTGGGGGGACATTTCACAGTGCTCACCAGAGGCAGGGTCATGTGGAGGAGAGGAGGGGGAGTTGAGCACACAGGGAAGAATCTGCACCCCAAAGGGTTAACTGGGCAGGAAAGCCCTGGAGGGGAGCTGCCACCAAAGGCTGCCTTAGGCCTTCACCTCCCCCACGGCCAGGGACAAGAGGAGAGGGACAGATGGGATTGGTGACTTTGGGGATCATCTGAAGCCCTGGGCACCAGGTGAGCTGTGGGCACGCCTGCATTCGCGTGTGTAGTGGGGGACACCTCAGCACTGGCAGGACTGAAGCTTTACCCTCTTTCCTGGGGCTAGGACTTAGGTGCCCCAGGATAGGACCCCTGGCCCTGCAGGGATGCTCTTTGGTGCCAGGCACACTTTGGAAAATGGAGATACTGAGCCCCTAGCCTGGGGGATGCTCAGTGGGGACACAGCCTTTGGCGAAAGTGGGGCCTTTCTGGAAGGGAACCGGGCCTGCAGCAATTTCAGGGGGCAGAGAGTCCTTCTTTGGCCTGCTTGGTTCTCCCTGTCTTGCAGGGTTGGGTTAGGAGGGCTGATTCAGGCAGAGTTGAATTTTAGGGTTTCAGAGAGCCCCACAAGCTGGGATTGGGGGTGCATGCCAGTAATGCCAGCATCTTGGGAGGCTAAGGCAGGAGGATCATAAGTTTAAACTGAGCCTAGGCAATTTAATGACTTAGACCTTGTTTCAAAATAAAAAATAATTAAAAAGATCTGGGGGTGTAGCTCAGTGGGAAGGCCCGGGGTTTATCTCCTGTCCTGGAAAAAAACAATCGGAGAGTCAATCTTTCTCTTAACCAGTCACCTATGGGCAGTTTCTGGCCTTCAGCTTGTCTAACTCCCCGCCTCCCCAAACCTGGCCACATACTTTTCCCTTAGGTCTATCTAAAAACTCCCCTCCTCTCCCCTCCCCCCAAACTGTTTGGAAATCTTTCAACTTTCTTTCAAGTTTTCCCTCGGCAGTTTGGGGTCTGTTTCAGAGCTGGGTCAGGGCACTTTAACACCCCCAGCTGGGGAGAGCGGATAAGACAATAGCTGCTATCACTTTACCATTGGAAGTGACCCCCGAATTTGCACTTCTTTCATCTTGGGACCAGAGCCCTGGAGGGTGGGCGATTTCCTGGAGGGAGTGGCTTAGCCGATTCCCCACCGGCCAGTTGGCTGTAGACTCTAGACCGTCCACGCTCAATGGTCCACTACAGATATGAGACTGCTGGGGTGAGAGGCGCTCCTCTGGGGACGCCGCCTGGGAAGGCCCTGCCCCGCAGGCTGGTTTAAATGTTCCAGGCTGGAAGGTGGAGAGAGACACGGACGCCCCCCAGGGCTCTGGGCCACCCTCCAGGTGAGTAAACTAGGACATTTTCAAACAGCTAGGAAGGGTGAGTGCGTTGTATGGTTTGGAGGCCCACGGGAGTGGGGGACGAACCTCGGGACACCCAAAGGGACAGGTCTAGGAGGGACTCCGTGAAGATGCTGTGTGTGTATTCGTTGGCAAACAGGGAGGAGGCTTTGTTTCAAGGTCTCTTTCTCCCCACCCCCACCCTCCTATCTCCCCTCCCCACCCATACAATGACCTGGCCTCCGCCCCTCCCCAGACTGCTGAGCTTCCCAGGTTGGGTCCCCTGTCCCCGTATCCCTGGGCCAGCCAGCTTTCTCCCTTGCCACCTGGCCTTCCTAGGGCGGTGGCCTGTGTCGCTTCCCCTTGTGGGCTGCCCTCCCTCTTCTCCCTCCTTTCTAGACACGTGGCCCAGAAGAGCAACTGAACTTGGGAACTCCTGAGGATCGGTTGACCTGGTGTCCTGAAGCCTCCCCTGGTGACCCCAGGTGCACCCGCCACCCTCGGTGGTGGGATTTTCCTTGGGAAGTCACATCCGGCTGACTACCGGTCAGCCCCAGTGGCTGCCCATGCCCGGCTGGGCCTCCAGGCCACAGGAGAGCGAACCAAGATGGCTGGCAGACCCTCAGTCCCTGGCCGGGTGCTGCAGAGGCAGGCTGGGTGAGAAGCCAGCGTCCAGGGGAGAACCCAAGCCGATGGCTTCACAGAGGCCAGACAGAGACCTGAGTGGCCCTCAGGCTTGTTGGGTGTGGTGGTCTACAAAAACTGCAGGGGTGAAATTCGGAGGGCCCTGGGGAACCTAGGAGCCCAAGGTGTGGCTGGTGAGGAAGGAAGTTGTTCTAGAGGCCAGGGGAGTTGGGAGCCTGTCAGCCAGGGTCTTGGCCCTGGTTTTCCTTGACCTACCTAGATCCCTGGCTCACCCCTGCTAAAATGCCGGGGACCGAGGCCAGAATGGGGCTCCAAGACTGCCATCTGCTTGAAGTAGGGAGATGGGGAGAGCAGGAAAGTGGCCTTGGTGGAGGTGAGGCTTTGAGTGTCCTGCCGCATTGCCTCCGTACGTTTTTCCTTCCTTGCTTTCAGACTCCTTCCCAGGTGCTAAGATGCTGGCTGGATCCTTTCTGGGTGCCCCGATTTCTCTCCTCTCCAACTTCAAGGTGGGTAGGGAGGAGCAGGGAGCCTCTGTGACTGCAGGGGGCCTTGCTCCTGCGTGTCCTGCCTTTCTAGATCCCTTTGGAGAGGAGTGTGTGAGGCCAGCATGCAAAGTCCATAGATTAGCCTCACTTTGTGCACCGCAGTCCCTGAGTGCACCTGGCAACAGTCCTGTCTGCTTTGCATCGAACCTCCAGGAAGAGCCAGTGCTCCAGAGATTGCACCTGAGCCCTATCAGCAATTGTCTACTTAAGGACTAGCGGCTTCCCCGTGCAGCCCCCGCTCTCGTGGTGAAGCTTCGTGGCTGGGCCGTGGGTGGAGACTCTCTGGGGAGCTGCTTTTTCATAGCAAGCGTTGAGGCAATCAGAAGTGGGGCATTTACCTACTCACAGCCCCTCTCACCGCTTTGGGGAAGAGGAAGGAATGGGACAGGGTAGAGCCAGGTGGGACTTGGAAGAGACCGAGGAGGTCAGGGTGGGGAGGGGTGGGGTTTGTGCAGCAGAAAGAGTGGTATAACTGGACGTTGTGCTGGAAACACTTGGACACCGCTGCATGAAAACAGGCAAGTGAACTTCAACTTCCTGGGCCTGTTTCCTTATCTGTTAAATGACTAGGTCCCTCTCATTGCCAAGAATCCTCTGGATGGGGAAAATCTAGATGGAATTACAGGGTTTAAGGGGGAAATTCAGGAGGCAGATTGCTAGGGTTTTGTCTCTCTCTCTCTCTCTCTTTTTTTTTTTCTGTTTTGGTGGTACTGGGTATTGAACTGGGCCTCTGCATGGAGCTATATCCATAGCCCTTTTCATTTGTGAGATACGGTTTTGCTAAGTTGCCCAGGCTGGGCCTGAATTTGTGATCCTATTGCCTCAGCCTCCCAGAGTACCGGAATTACAGGTGTGCACCACCATGCCCAGCTGGTTTTGTAGCTTTTAATAGCTGGGTAACCCCTGAACCTCCCTTTTTCCAGGTGTGAACTAAGAATAATGATGCGAGGGATGGAGCAGGTGTGATGTAGCTCATGTGGCGAGGAGGTGAGAGCCACATATAAACAATGACCCTGAAAAGCCTGAAATCCAAGTGATCATTCCCACGAAAACCCACAGACGTTTGAAACCCCCGAGGGACATCTCTGTGTGCTTAGAAAACAGGCTCAGTGAGTGGATGAGCAGGAAGAACTGCCTACACAATTTTTAAATTTTTTTGGTACTGGGGGATCGAACTTTGGACCATGCACTTTCGAGGCTGAGGCAGGCGGCAGAACCACCGAGCTAAATCCCGGGCCCTGGCCTACACAATTTATTTATTTATTTTTAATAGTACTAGCCTTTATACTATGCTTTTTATTTATTTTTTATTTTTTAAATTTAATTTATTGGTTACACAATTTAAATGTATTGTTCTCTCCTGTTTCTTTTTCTGAGATTTTGATGGAATTACCCGAGTTAAATGCTATGGAGAGCGTTCAGTAAATAGTGGTTGTTTTCCTAATTTTTATTTCAGAGTTTCTTCCAGAGTGCATGTTTATATGTAGCCATATAACAGCGTTTAACAAGTGAGATCATGTAAGAAACACAAGTAAAAAATACCATCCAGTTTGTTGGGATGACTGTCAGAATGAAAAAGCACTTCTGTGCAAGCAGTTTGGTTGCCAAGGTTATTTTTTAATTTTTTTTATTGTATATGTAAAGAGTTCTCTTTCCTAGGAGTAATAAAAAAGCTTATCTCCCGAGTCTGAGGAAAAGTAAGTTGGTTTTTTTTTTTTAAAGTAAAGTGCATAAAAGATGAACAGAAAAACCCTAATCTAAGTTAAATAATATGTTACAAGGAGACATTTGGTGAAATTTGTTGTTATAATAGACATATTTTAAGGAAAACTATAGCCAAGAAATTTTATCCAAAGGTGGTTCTGATTACCAGTGTTTTAAAAATACCTGTAATCTCAGCACTCAGGAGGCTGAGGCAGGAAAGTCTTAAGTTCAAGGCTAGTCTTGGCTATATAGTTCAAAATCAGCCTCAACTACATAGTGAGAACCTGTCTCCAAAAAAAAAAAAACCAAATGCCAAAAAACAAACAGCTTGAGTTTATGATTATCAAGTGTAATTCTGGTGTTTCTTTAGTGTTTTCAGGCTTTTTCTTTTTTTCCCAATTTTACTGAATCTCAATACACTGTTGAAAGCATCTTTGTGTGTGTGCATGTGTGTGTGTTGTGATTCAATCCCAGGGCGATGCACATGCTAAGCAAATACTCTCGTCTTTTGGATTTTTGAGATGGTCTAGCTGTGTAGCCTGGCCTGGCTTTCATCTTGTGATCCTCCCACTTTAGCCTCCTGAGTGCTGGGATTACAGGCCTGTGGCATCACGCCCAGCCCAAACATCCCTTTTTAAAGGTATGGTGAGTGAGCTGAAAAATATATACACCTAAATGCAATGTTTAAACCTAAGGCTAATCTAAAGAAATATACACATGTGCCTTGTTTAAGACTTGAGTTGAGTGCCTACGACTAGGCCATTAATGCATTGGTGGCTAAATGAGGAATGGTATTTAGTATATACAATATTCAGATCAAAGAAATGACCAAAAGAAACTCCAGACTCTGCTTTTATTTGCATAACTCTTACATGCAGTACTGGAATGTAAACAGAACATAAAACCACAGTACTGTACTGTAGAGTACAATCAGCAAAAATTACTGTACTTGTAGAAGCCACTATAAGGCCATAGTAAATCTGAATGTGGCTGGGTCTGGTGATAAATTGAGCAGCCATCAACCTGGTAGGTCCTTAAACCAGGAATATCTGTATTGAACTCTGAGAACAAAGACCTAAGAAATCAGAAAGGATAATGGCGGTCTTTCTAATTTAAAAACAGTGCCAATGGAGGAATGCCACTCTGCTTTGCAATTGAACACTGAAATTAGATGATTAGTTTGTGTTGAAAAGGTGTGGAGGGTTGAATCCCCAGGAGATGAATGCCAGGCCCAGAAGGAACATTTGGTTTCAGCTACTAATTTGTGGGACCATGGGCAAATGAGGCTGTCTTCAATTGTCTCAGTTTCTCCCTCTCTGAATTGGAGATAGTGAGGGCAGGACCTACCTACCTTTAAGTCTAGTTGTTGGGATTAGAACAGTGCATGGCAAAAACAAAACAAAATTGCACAGCAAATAGCACACACCTGCTAAATCCTAGTTATTAGATGGTGGGCAGCCTGTGGGTAGGCTGGCTGCCCTATTGAAAAACTTTTTGTTCCAGGACAATATTTTTAGGTTCAAGATCTCTTTATGCTCTTAAGATCTGAGGACCTCAAAGAGCTTTTGTTTGCAGGTTCTACCTGTCAGTGAATTCTCTATTCAAAGTTAAAACTGGGGGGCTGGAAGTGTTGCTTGGTAGTCCAGTGCTTGCCTAGCAATTGTGAGATCCTGGGTTTGATTCTCAGCCCCCCTCCCCGCAAAAAGAGCAAGAGAATTTTAAAACATTAATTTATTTAAAAATAAATAGTGCTGGGCATGGTGGCTCACGCCTGTAATCCCAGCACTCAGGAGGCTGAGGCAGGAGGATCACTGTGAGTTTGAGACCAGCCTGGGCTACATAGTGAGTTCCAGGTCAGTCTCAACTACATAGTGAGACCCTGTCTCAAAAAAAACCAAAATAAATAAATAAATAAAAATAAATAGTGACAAGTAATCATTGTTATAAAAATAACTTCTAGAATGTAAAAATGTAGGAATTCATTATCTTAAATTTTTTCAAATATTTCTACTCAGTCTGTTTTGATAACATTGTTTTGGTGGAAATGAATAAAGAAAATTCAACTTTACCCGCATTTGTAGGTGGAAGAAGGAAGGATGTTTTGATAGCTTATTCCATGGATTTTTTTTTGCTTCATTTTGATACCACATCAAAACCTGACAAGTTGTAGTTGTAGTTTGCCAAATCTTAGTTGTAATATAGTATTTGAAAGCATCTCTGAACAAATTTTATACTCTGCTGCATTAAAATCTGTTGGTCTCCACTATACCTCAGATCTTTTAGAAAGTGCATTTTTTTTTTTTTTTTTTTTTTTTTTTTTTTTTCTGTACAGAGATTGAACTCAGAGTCTTGTGCTTTCAAGGCAGGTGTGGAGCCACTGAGCTAAATTCCCGGCTCAAAAAGTGCATGATTTTGTAATGTCATTCCTTGGTTATTTGGGAAATACAATTCATTGAGTGATATAGTTCTTTAATGGAAGTATTGGCAATTTCATTATACAGTACAAAAATTAATAAATGTCACCACTGATCTCATTAGAAAAGTCTTTGAGTTTTGAGAAGCTGTCAAGCTTATTGTAGTAAATACAGATTTTCTGAAAATTGTTTCTTTGTGTGTGTGGGGGGGGTTGGTGGAGGGAGTGTCTTGCTATGTTGCCCAGATTGGTCTTAACCTGAGCTCAAGTGATCCTCCTGCCTCAACCTCCTGAGTACCTAGGGTCAGTGGTGCACACCACCATGCCTGGCTTTAAAATTCAAATTTTCAAAGTAAAGTTCAGAATCTCTTTTTTTTTTTTCTTTTTTCTTTTTGTACCAGGATCAAATTCAGGACCCTGAGCTTGCCAGGCAGGCACAATGCCACTGAGCCACATCCCCCGTCAGAGTTCAGAATCTTTTATTGAAGTGGCGGGCTTACTTCATTCATTTTCTCTTTCTTTCACAAAAAGCAGTGACAGTTTTGGGAAAAGTAAAAGAATAAAAGTGAAGGACCAGGGATTTAGCTCCGTGGTCTGCCACCTGCTTTGCAAGTGCAAGGACCGGAGTTCGATCCAGTGAAAAATGAGGTAGAAACTGACTCTGCAGAGTGAGCTTGGGCTGAGTAAAAGATAAAAGAATGCCCTGGAGAGATTAGGGCTGGGGCCAGCTGTGGGAGGAAAGCTGCAATAGCCACTTCATTCACTTTTTTGTTTTGTTTTGTTTTGTTTTGGTACCGGATCGAACTTGGGTCCTTGGGCTTGCGAGGCAGGCTGCAGAACTTCTGAGCTAAATCCCCGGCCACTTCATTCACTTTTGAGAAAATGTCTGCTAGGCATATCTTGAGTCTGCATGACTAACATCTGTCAGTCTTTAAAAATGGAAAGGAAAGAGAAGCAAAAATGGTATTCCATGCTACAACTATGCTAATTCATCACAAAACTCAGTGGTCACACTGATATATTCCTTAGACTTAGCATGCAGAAGAAATGTTGTTTTTTTGTTTTGTTTTGTTTTTTCTTTGGTACCGGGGATTGGACTCGGGTCCTTGTGCTTGCAAGGCAGGTGGCAGAACCACAGAGCTAAATCTCCGGCCCCAGAAGAAATGTTGTAGGAATGCTCTCTATAAAGTCACTCTCAATAATTGGAAAAATGTGCATTTAAGCGTTGCAGTTTAATAAAATTCATCTTTACTGCTGGACGGTGGGGGGGTGGACATTCTTAAACAAACCTTCCTCATTTTTTTTTTTCATCTTGAAGTATGTGGTGGTGAAGGACACGATAACTTCTAGCAGTTTGATGTCATTGCCTTGATCATGCTGATGACACAGCTTAATTCATACGATAATGGAGTGGAAAAGGGCAAGGAATAGCTTCCTACTATGAAAATAGTTTAACTTGCAGACTGTCAGAATACTTTGAGAACCAGTATTTATTTATTTTTTGGTACTGGGGATTGAACGAACTCCAGACCTTGTGCTTGTGAGGCAGGTGGCACCACTACTGAGCTAAATCCCTGGCCCAGAGAATCACTATTTTAGGGAAAGGCAGGCCAATTTTGGCTTTATGTGATTGTAATATTTTTTTCTTTTTGTGGTAATAGGGATTGAATTTGGAGCTCAGCTCCCTCCCCACGCCATATTGGGGATGGAACTCAGGACCTTGTACTTGTTAGACAGGCATGGTGCCACTGAGCTAAATCCCTGGCCCTGAACCTTGAAGCTTTTGCACTAAGCTACCTCCCCAGCCATTTAAAAAAAATGTTTTTTGATAGTCCATATACTTTTGTGTCTTTTTTTGAAGCAAACATTTATTTAAAAAAAAATTTTTTTGTAAAACATTTATTGGTACATTTTAGCTTTTTTTTTTTTTTCTGTATCAGGAATCAGACTCAGGGCCTTGTGCTTGCCAGGCAGGAAGGAATAGCACCATCGAGTGACATCCCTGGCCCCTGGTACATTTTAGATATATATAATAACACTCATCACAGGGAATTTGCACCTGTACATGTTATATGGTGCCTCTTTTTTTTTTTCAATCCCCCCTCCTGTACCTCCTCCCTTCCCTGTATGCAAAAGCTTTGTTTCCATTTTTTCCTTCTGTTTGCACTTTTTTGTTGTCCCTTCCTTCCTTTTCCCCCTCCTTTGTTCCCCTTCCCCTTTTCATTTGCTCCCCATTTCCCAAAATTAAAAAATGTTTTGAGAGCTTGTTTGGAGGTTCTAGCAGGCGAGTACAGCTACCCGCATACCCTCGACCAAGGAACCGCTCCTTTATTGGGGGTCAGCCTCTTCTTCAACCCAGTGTGAAGCTTCAGGAGGGACGGACGCACCTGGAGTGGTGAGGGTGGCGGGGCGGGGGGACCTGCCTAGCCAGTCAGCCAGCCCTGGCAATCAATGGGGTGACAGTTGTTGCAGCTAGATTGCCCTTACATCCTAAAAATTTTTTTGAGATAGTTTCATTAAGTCACTAAGTTGCCCTTGAGTTTGTGATCCTCTGCCTGGGCCTCCCAGAGTACGAGAGTCCTGGGATAAGAGGGGTGTGCCACAATGCCCAGCTTCTTTTCTTTTTTTTGAGGTAGTTTCACTATGTATCCTAGGCTGGCCTTGAACTCACTATGTAGCCCAGGCTGGCCTCGAATTTGCAGCGATGTTCCTGCCTCAGCCTCCTGAGTGCCACTATGTCCTGCTTTCCCATTTTAAGTCTTTGATAATAAGTACAGAGAGGTACAGCTTTTAAGTATAAGAATGCACGTGTGTGTATATTTCTATGTCTCCGTCTGTTACTTTAGCTCAGGTACGTGTGTAACAACTCTAAGGTAGATTACTATTGTCCCCATTTTACACAGAAGGTAGCAGTGCAGTAGGCAGAGTGGCTTGCCTAAGTGGTCAAGCTGACATCAGAGCAAAGTCCCAGAGACCACACTCTTCCCTAGTACCACCAAGTGATTAAACAAACCCAAGGAGGCCGTGAGCTATCGTCTGCTGGTGGCGGGGCAGCTGGACATCGCCCGTAGGAGGAGGGGGAGGAGTGCTCAGGGCACCATTGCCAGGTACGAGGCAGCCACCTTGTCCCAACCTCTGCCCTCTGTCCTTTGCCTTGTCAGGATGACTTCTCGGGACCAGCTGGTGGAGCAGGTGCTGCGGGAGCTGCAGGAGGCGGTGGAGTCTGAGGGCCTGGAGGGCCTCGTTAGTGCCGCGCTGGAGGCCAAGCAGGTGCTGTCTTCCTTTGCCCTCCCCACCTGCCGCAAGGGGGGCCCCGGGCTCCAGGTGCTGGAGGTGGACTCCGTGGCGTTGAGCCTGTACCCTGAGGATGCTCCGAGGAACATGCTGCCGCTGGTGTGCACGGGCGGGGGCAGCCTGCTCTTCGAGGCAGCCAGCATGCTTCTGTGGGGGGACGATGGCCTCAGCCTGGAGCTGCGGGCGCGCACTGTGGTGGAGATGCTGCTGCACAGGCACTATTACCTCCAGGGCATGATCGACTCCAAGGTGATGCTGCAGGCTGTGCGCTACTCTCTGTGCTCCGAAGAGTCCCCTGAGATGACCAACCTGCCGTCGGCCACCCTGGAGGCCATCTTCGATGCGGATGTCAAGGCCACTTGCTTCCCTAGCAGCTTCTCGAACGTGTGGCACCTGTATGCCCTCGCCTCTGTCCTCCAGCGCAACATCTACTCCATCTACCCCATGCGCAACCTCAAGATCCGGCCCTATTTTAACCGTGTCATACGGCCCCGGCGCTGTGACCACATGCCCTCCACGCTGCACATCATGTGGGCGGGCCAGCCCCTCACCAGCCACCTCTTCCGCCACCAGTACTTCGCCCCCGTGGTGGGCCTGGAGGAGGTGGAGGCTGACGACACTCCCAGCCGGGCTGTGGCTCCTCCGGCCCTGGGAGCGCTGCCCCCTCCAGCCAAGACCCTGGAGCTGCTCAACCACGAACCTGGCCTCAGCTACTCCCACCTCTGTGAGCGCTACAGTGTCACGAAGAGTACCTTCTACCGCTGGCGGCGGCAGTCGCAGGAGCACCGGCAGAAGGTGGCCACCCGCTTCTCGGCCAAGCACTTCCTGCAGGACAGCTTCCACCAGGGGGACGTTGTGCCACTGCAGCAGTTCCTCCAGAGGTTCCCCGAGATCTCCCGCTCCACCTACTATGCCTGGAAGCACGAGCTGCTGGGCTCTGGCCCTTGCCCAGCCCCAGCCCTGTCCCTGGCCCCCAAGGAGGCACCGGTTCTGGGGGAGCTGGAGAAGCTGCTAGGAGAGAAGGCTGCTGAGGGGCTGGGCCACTGCCCGCTGGCACCCGCAAACCCTGGAATGGTCTTGATGCAGCGGGCCAAGTTGTACCTGGAGCACTGCATCTCCCTGAACACACTGGTGCCCTATCGGTGCTTCAAACGCAGGTTCCCCGGCATCTCTAGGTCCACCTACTATAACTGGAGGCGAAAGGCCCTCCGGAGGAACCCCAGCTTCAAGCCAGCCCCAGCCACGGCTGCTGCCGGGGGCCCCCAGCCAGCGTCTGTTGGGGAAGTGGTCCTGCTCCCTTCGAAGGGCGAGGCGGAAGAGCCGGCCGAGGAAGCCACAGGTGGAGGGTCCCCCGGGCCCCAGGAGCTCCTGCCACAGAGGATGCCTCT
>NW_022900933.1:16625102-16647941 GCF_012274545.1 Fukomys damarensis
GCGTCTGCGCAAGGCCGCCCGCCAGCAGGTGCTGAGTGGGCACCTGCCCTTCTGCCGCTTCCGCCTCCGCTACCCTAGCCTGTCACCCTCCACATTCTGGGCCTGGAAGAGCCTCGCTCGAGGCTGGCCCAGAGGCCTGCCCAGACTCCGGAGGCCGTCCCCGTCCTCGGGCAAATGGGGGCAGGAGGCCCGGCAGGAGGAGGCTGGTGGGAACATGACTGCGATGACCCCACCCGTGGGGAGCCTACCAGTGGGGACTTCAGCAAGTGATTCTGCAAAGGCCCAGGGAGGTCCTTCCAGGGAGGGGGCCCTGCCAGAGAGGGCCACAGCCCAGGGCCAGCCTCTCCGTGCAGCCCTGTCCAGCCACCCTCTGGTGGCAGCAGCAGGCGACGGGGATGGCCAGGTGTTGGTGATGGACGTGCTCACCACCACGAAGTTCAAGGCCCAGGCCAAGCTGTTCCTGCAGAAGCGCTTCCAGTCCAAGAGCTTCCCCTCCTACAAGGAGTTCAGCGCCCTCTTCCCTCTCACTGCCCGCTCCACCTACTACATGTGGAAGCGTGCGCTCTACGAAGGCCTCACCCTGGTGGACGGCTGACAGGGAGGTACCAAAGGGGTGGAGAGGAAAGGGTCAGGACGTGAGCTGTCCTCCGGCTTGGCCAGGGTGCCCCTTGCTCTGGTTCCCACAGTGTCTGCCCTGATCCCAAGGGTGGATTTGTGTTCTCTTCTGGCTCCAGGGCACACAGAGCCAGAAGCCAGCCATCTGCTCTTCTGTTGAAAGCTACAGCAGCACAGATGCTCTCTTAGGTTGTTGGCTGGTCACCTTTTTTATTGTTGAGTTTTAGTTTTTGTTTTGATTAAAGTGGGGTGACTGTGGGCCCACTTGCTGGTGCTGGGAGCTGTGTATTTGTATGGGGTGTGGAAGTTGCTTAGCAAAAGCAGCTTTCAGCTTTTCCTGGGAGCAAGAGAAGTACAGCGTGATTGTGTCGTGGGGCAGATGTGTCTTCAGTTTCTCCGGGGTGGCACCCAAAGGGAAGAGAGAAGAGTGGAGGGTGTCCCTGCAGACGGAGAAGGCGCCAGACGCAGCATGCGTGGCAGCAGGGATGCGTAGGAAGAGCCAGGGATGGTGTCCAAGGGGAGGCCTGAGGACACCTGAGATTCCTCCTGCAAGGAGCCTGGACGGGGGTGAAAGGAAGGCCCGATCTCTACCGGCCTCTGCCAGCTGGCTGAACACTGGGCACCCTGCCTTTCTGTTGAGCCTCCTCTCAAAGCCTGAGCCACTTCAGTGGGGGACTAGTGATAGCCAGGCAGGAGGGAGGCTGAATTTGCATTATCCGAGGGTGAAGTTGGAAAGCCAAAGAAATAAAGTGAGGTGGTACCCACAGCCATTGGTCTCCGGTGTTTGTTCATCTTCCTCTTTGGCTTAATGGGATTGAGAGTGAGTTTCTATCTCTTGATAGGACCTTGGTGGATAGAGGGGGATACTCTGGGGGCTCCGCCTTGACTTGGATCTAGAAGTGACGGTCAAGGGGCTCTTTGAGCTATGGGTTCTGGCCGCCTGAAAAGACTCCTCCCTCCCTCCTAGTATGGGAAGGACCTGGTCTACCAGGTATGCTCAAGGCCAGGCCAGCACTGAGCATCGAGTCTGTGCCAGGCTTTCTACTTGGTCCCTGCCATGTGCTCTCAGGCAAGCTAGGCCCAGTCTCAGAAAAGGAAACCCAACTTGTGTGTTTTTTTTTTGTTTGTTTTTGTTTTTTTTTTGTTTTTTGAGACAGAGTCTCACTATGTAGTTGAGACCTCCCTAGAACTCACTATGTAATCCAGGCTGGTCTCGAACTCATGGTGATCCTCCTGCCTCAGCCTGCCGAGTGCTGGGATTACAGGCGTGAGCCACCACGCCCGGGCTGTGTGCTTAGTTTTTATGCTCCCTGTGTCTGGGGGACTGGAATCTTACGATCAGGCCTTTGCTTGTTAGGGGAGGGCTCATGGGGAAGAAGTTTCCTAAGGCTCTTTCTTTCTGTCCAGGTTTCCTGTAGCGGCTGCAATCTTTATGATTCTGGGAAGTCATTTTCTGCCTTTTTTTTTCCCCCTGTTTTTTTTTGAGACAGGGTCTTACTATGTAGTCTAGGCTGGCCTTGAACTTGCAGCAATCCTCCTGCCTCAGCCTCCCAAGTATTTACAGGTGTGTGCTACCATGTGTGGTATGGTTCTGCTCTTTGTTGAGCCCCACATCGAATCCATCAGCAAGTCCTATGAACTCCAGTTTGCATTACACCCAGAATCCTCCCTTCACTCTGCTGTCCCTCATCACATCTCCCCTCCTACCCCCATGTAATCCATTCTCCATAGAGCAGCTAGAGAAGTCTTTAATATCTCAGTAGTAAGTCTCTCAGTATCCTGCCTAGTAGTTTACCTTCACTCCTAGAGTCCCTTCCATGGCCTTACAGAAGCCTGTATAATCTGGCCCCTGACTCACTCTCCTGCTCCTGTCCTTTCTTGCCCTGGCTCACAGTACTGCAGCCACACTGACTGCCTCTGACCTTGAACTTGCTACTCTTAACTCCTGCTCTAAAGGTCTTTGCACTTTTTCCTGTGGTCTAGAATGCTTTCCCCTATTATCCTTACATGGCAGACAGGCCTCTTAGAACCATTGTCATATCACAATCTTATGTTTTTCTTGTTTATTTACTTATTTGATCCCTTCCCCCATTAGAACATAGACTCCATGAAAAGCAGAGCTTCTGCCGGACTTGGTTGCCTGGAATCTCAGAATCCTGGGGAGCTGAAGCAAGAGGATGGAGCCCAGCCCGGTTGAATTAGTAAGAGCCTCTCTCAAAAATAAAAGGGCTGAGCTGTAGCTCAGTGTGAAAGCTCTGGGTTCAATTCCCAGTACTGTGCATGAACATCACACACGCACACACACGTTGTGCAGGGCTTTTTCCTTACCTGTACCACTGTATTCCCAGAAGGTAAATTAGTTCCTGCCACATGGTAGGTGCTAAAACTTGCTGAAAGGAGAAATGAAGGAAGTAGGGCCTTTATGCTATTGCTGTTGTTATCCTTTGGGACTTGCTTTTATCAAACCTAATCAATCCTACATCCTAAATCTCTCGTAGACCATTTTTTCCCCATCTTTGCAGCCACCCTAAACCTATGCTCTCATTGTTGGTGCTGGAATGCTTTCCCAGTAACTTGACCTTCGCTCAAATGATCCTATGCCATCCTCCTGAAAAAGCCCAGAATAACCTTACTAACACCTGAATTTCCCATGGCCTTTAGCACAAAATCTCAACTAATGACACCCTATTCCTGACCTACTTCTCTCTGATGTTTCTTCCATTCATGTTGTACCCCTCATCCAGTCTGGTCTTTCCCCTAACTGCTTTCCCCCATCTGTGGCATGAAACACAGGGCCTTGTGGATTTGTGTCTGTTTCACACTCTGGACAGCTCTGGAGTCTCCAATGAAGCCCCATCACCCTCGTAATATCTTAAAATTTGGTGAAAGGGTTGGTAGGGGATGTTCCTACCTGTAATAGCAACCTGTAGCCAGCAGATGGCAATGTAGTGCAGCAAAAGGAAGTCTACGGGTTCCCAATGAGCACACCCCAACTGGGTTCCTAGCCTTTACTGCTTTGTCAGAGGGTGGCTCCCACCTCTTCCTTGAGAACACCCTGACTGTGGCTCTGGATTCTCCAGTTTCCCCTCTTCCCTGCACTCAGAATCAGCAGGGGTCCTTTGATGCCTGGAGCAGTCCCCCAGTGGGCTCTAAAAATCATCTGAGGGGCCAGGGATTTAGCTCAGTGGTTCCACCGCCTGCCTCCCAAGTGCAAGGACCTGAGTTTGATCCCTGGTACCAAAAATAAATCATCTGAGGGCTAGAGATGTAGCTCAGCGGTAGGGTGTTTATACAATGTATACTAAACCTTGGGTCCAGACTTGATCTCTGCAGAAGCAAACAATCTGGATTATTTCCCTGGGTGGGTGGGGTTTGTTGGGAGTATAAATTCCAGGGCCCACCAGAGCCACTGATTCCTACTTTACACATGGGAGAGGGAGCAGAACGTACAGGGGTAACTGATCTAACTTTGTGCCTCAGTTTTTCCACCTGAAGATTGGATTTCAGTCATGCCTGCTTAGGGTGCTCTGAACAGAGTAAGAGTACATGAGTGTCTGCTAGTAGTAACCATGGTGTCCAGCTGGAGAACCCCTGGAGTCGCGTTCCTGCTTTCCAAGGAGATACTTGCTCAGGGTTACCCTCAAGGTTAAACACACTGCTGTCCCAAGACAGAAAGTTCTCTTGTCAGAGACCAGCAAGGGGGCCTAAGCCAGAAATTTTAGCTTGTATTTGAAAAAATAAAAATGACAGGTCGACATTTGTTGACCTGAGAAAGGTTTTATAAGTGGGATTTAATTATTCTTATGCAGAAAAACTTTACAATCTGCTTAGAAAGACAGGGATATCTAAGCTGTGCCCATATTTACTAAGAATGCTCCATGCTAATTTTCAAGCCAGCATTTGTTGAATAAAATTTTTTTCGGTACCACTTTCTATTTGGATCCAGGTATAGAAAGAAATTTCAGTGAAATAAACAATGTGAATAAAGCAGGAAAACAACATGGGAGCTTAGCTTTAACATTTGTCTTCCAAACAGTCTGTGCTGTTGTTAGGTAACAATTAGCTCTAAACATTTAAAATACAAAAAATCAGGTGAAATGTATATAATTTTTAAAAATTAACAAAACAATTTGTTTTGCTTATCTCTACAATTACGCCTGAGGGAAGAGGGACCTGTATTTTGGTGGAGATCATCTTGTCCACCATGACGCATGAGGTTGTTCCTCACGTATTTCTCGAGTCCAGCACGCAGGTCTCCAGTATTATGGCGGCTCTTGCTACACCCCACCAAACGCGCCTTATGGATAACTCATCAGTGCTTCAGCTCCTGTCACTGGCTCAGCCTCCATTCCCCACTAGCCCACTCGTTATTTGTCACTGGTTGCTGCAGCATCCTGTTATCGGCTGAAGTGGCCAGAAAGCTGAGTGTTCTAGAATGTTCTTTCCCACATCTCTATTCCAGCAGATCCTAGGCACATTGCGGGCTCCACAAGATTGCAAGATGAGGTCTTGAGAAACTGCTAAATTCGGGTAGGCTTTAGCTCAAGCGGTTACTTCCTCACGCCAGACTTCTCCTGTAAATTGCTCAGTTTCCTTGGCTAGCCTCAAACTTTCAATCCTGCCTCAGCCTCCCCGAGTGCTTGGATTATAGACGTGTGCCACCATGCCTGGCAGGAAGAGAATTTGACTTGGTCCGGTTCATCCCCTCCCTGTTCCCTGATCCCCCATCAGGCCAGGTCACACCTGTGGCCACTGGCCAGCCCGTCTGGCCCAGTCATCTGATGCCAAGGTGCTGGTCAGCCTTGGCTGACCATAGGAAATGCACTCAGTGCAGTCACAAGCGCGCATGTTCAGTCAACCCGGTGTCTGTAGCTCCTCCTCCCAACTTGTAGCTGCATGGGCCCAGCTCTCCTCTGGGAAATGTAGGCCGCTTGGCGGATTAGGGAGTGCCTCAAGTGCCCCTCAGGTCACTGGTCTGTAGCTATAAAAGACTTCCTGGTGCCGAGGGAGAAGTTCAGTTGTAGAGCACTTGCCTAGCATGAGAGAAACCCTGGGTTCAAGTCCCACAAACAATAGCCATTTATTCCAGCTTGGTGGCTGTCACAGAAGGATGGGAAGCTGGGGGACAAGAGCCCTGACAGACAGGAAGGAGCTGGAAGACTGAGAAACTATAAGATCTAAGAAAGCTTAGTTATGAGCCCTGGGTGCTGCCCTCACCCCCAAACCTGCTAGTGTGATTTTTTTCTCTCCACCCCTGGCGAGCGACACCCAGGTTACTACCAGCCGGTTCCAAAGTGTTCCCATTGCTGGTTTATATCATGGAAGAGGAGAAGGGAAGATTTTAGGGAGTTGAGAACAGCAGAAACTAGGTTTAATGATATAAAAAATTTTTCCATGGAAAATGACTTTGAAAGTAGCATGAAATCTACTTAACTCTAGTAGCTCTTTGGTGCTAGGCGGAGAGAGCTGGGGGCAGCTGCGGGCATAGAGGGAAGAAGCCAGGAGGAGACTGGGAGGCAGCAGCTGTGACTCACTCTCTGCTTGGGGCTGGCAGGAGAGAGAAAGGCCATGGGGCACCCTCAGTCCTCCCTCACCTGGCCCAGACAGGAGTCTTCCGG
Source organism: Fukomys damarensis (assembly GCF_012274545.1). Lineage (NCBI taxonomy): Eukaryota > Metazoa > Chordata > Mammalia > Rodentia > Bathyergidae > Fukomys > Fukomys damarensis. Next base: position 16,631,336 of record NW_022900933.1, read on the forward strand.
TCTAGGACAGCAGAAGCACAGGGAGGTACTAGGGAGCGCTGAGGGACTTTGGGGCCCCTTCTCCTTGCCTGCCTTCTGCTCTTCCCCCGCTTGACTCGGGTGCTTCTGCCATTCTGTGGATTGTGGTATTGGCAGTTCCTAGGCTCCCTGCTTTGAGTTACCTATTGCCCCCGAGTTCAGAACTGGGGCAGAACTGGGCTGCAGAACAGTATCCAGGAGAAATGCTGGTGCCTGCCAGGTCCACTGATCCTCAGAGCTAACCTTCCAGGGGACAGGTAACTTTGGGATTTTCAACACTTCATTTCATCGTTCTATTCACATTGGTTGAGGCCTGGCAGTAAAGGAGAGGGAGGCTACAATGTTTATGAAGACCCAGGCTCCCTGGAATTGTTTCTAAATTATTAACTATAGCATATTCTCAATCCTGGGTCCAGGGATTCTCAAGGGTCCAACAAGCATAGTTTGCAATTTTGTCTAATTCAGAATTTTAGAAAATAATCACAAGTCACTTTATTAGACCTTGGCAGAACCCTTAGCTGGGTGTGGTGACCTGTACCTGTAATCCTAGCACTCGGAGGATCATTATGAACTCTGTCTGGTCTGGGTAACTTGGTGACTTAGCAAGACCCTATCTTAAAATAAAAACCAAACGGGGGCCTGGGATTTAGTTCATTGGCACCGTGACTGCCTCGAAAGTGCAAGGTCCTGAGTTTGATCCCAGGTACCCAAAACAAACAAAAAAATGGGATGGGATGGTAGAGCACTTGCCTAGCTTGTGAAAGCTCCTGGATTCAGTCTCAGTACAGAAACAAAACAAAACTGAAAGAGGAAATTGGAGAGGAAGAACTCGGCTCTCCAGGCTGGGAGTTGGAGAAACCCCAGGAGGGTAGGATTTTGATATAGCCATTTAGCCCTGGCTCTTTGAGGCCATTCAAAATGTCAGCTTCCTCCTGGGCATGGCTGTGCACACCTATAATTCCAGCACTCAGGAGGCTGAGGCAGGAGGATCACTAGAGCTGGAGACCAGCCTGGGCTACATAGTGAGTTCAAGGCGATCCTGAATTACGTAGTGAGACTCTGTCTCAAAAAAATAAAAAAAAAAGTCAGCTTCCTGAAAATGACCATACCACGTTGGTAGTGTGGAATTTGCCACAATAAAGTATTTATACCACAGAAATTGGCACATCCTATCAGTCTTCCAGAGCTGCCAGATGGAAGACTGCCCTCCATCTTCACAGAGCAGGCTCTTGTCAGTGGTCCCAAGGTCATGTTGCCCACTTGAAGGCCTGACCCATCTCTAGTCACCTTACCGCTGTTTCCGTGTCCCTTCGCTGCTCTCATCCCCTCCCAGATATTTGCTGTCTGGGTTGCTATCTGTTTTGCAATGCACACCCCGCCCTGGAAGGAACACATGGGACTTGTTTGCTGTTTTGTCCCTCTGGCCAAATGATAGGTGCTGAAAAATATGTCCTGGATTAAGAGATGAGCAAGTTTCCCCCTGGGTCCTAGGCCAGACCAGATGAAAAGGAAGAGAAAGCAGAGTCCCCATCGGTCTGGAACCTGCTGAACTGGATGGAAATAGACCAAACCCATCAGATTGTTATATTGAGGACCTGCTGCTGGGTTTAGCAAGTAAACACAAGGCATTACCCAGTTACATTTGAATTTCAGATAGACATAAATGTGTAGTATTAATATGCTGCATGCAATATTAAACAATTATTCATCATTTGCCAGAAGTTAGAATGGAACTTAAGTGTGATTTCTCCTTGGGGAGCTGTGGTGTGCTGAAAAGCTTTCTGTGAGACTCTGGTTTCATAACTTCCTGTCTGTCCCCAGCCCAGAGATGCATGCTGTCAGCTCTCTCTGGGATGTGAGCGGATGGTAGGTGACCTGCTCTCCCACCAGCTCCCTCTTCGTGCCACATGACCCGAGCTGTGCAAAGCAGCTTGAGCTCAGCCCCTCTGAACTTCTATTTTTGCACCTGAGCCCTGTGTAGAGCAGCCCCGGACCTTACCTCTAGACAGACATTACAACTCTAGATGCTTTTAAACTAGCTTTCCCCAGTCCAAATGCAGACCAATTACAATCAACGCTGCCTCGTTTCATTAGCCCTCCTTGTGACTTGACTTTCTAAATGTAGAATCTGTGTGTGTCCCCCCCCTGCTTTCATCATTGCATATTATGTACCCCCACCTAATCTTCCCCACATATATTCTAGAGGAACAGTACCGGGGCTCAAACCCAGAGCCATGTACACTGTAGGCAAGCACTCTCCCACTGAGCTACTTCCCCTGCCCTCTCGTCCCTTCTGATCTATTCTTTATGGTGCAACTAGAAGGGCAATTTTGAAACAAATCTAAACAAGCCATTTGCCTTGTTTAAAATCCTTTGAGTCCATCCCTTGTCTCTGAAGAAAAAGACCCAAACAGTCACTTTACAGTAGAGAAATCTGGTAGACACTAATAAAATCCAAGCAATTAAGGCTGGCCATCCCTCCAATATGACCTATAGCTTCTGTGGAATTCTTGCAAGAAATTTACAATCTCAACTGAATCCTAAGAAAACATGAGGCAAACTAAAATCAAGAGATGCTGAACATCGTAACTGGCCAGTGCTCTTCTTAGGTGTGAAGTTCATGCAGGACAAAGCTGAGCAACTGTCACAGGGTGGAGGAGACTAAGAAGAGGTAAGAACTCAGCACAGCTGTGGCCCCTGGATTCCACGCATATTGAAAAAAAGATGTCGGGGGGGAAAACTGGTAAACTCTGAATAACTGCGATAGTTTAGTTAATGGTATTATGCCATTATTTCCTGGTTAGGATCATTTTATTATACTTATGTGAGTTGTTAACATTAGGGGGAATTAGGTTGAGGATTTATGGGAATTCTCTTACTACTTTTCTAACTTTAGGCTTAAAATTATTTCAAGATAGAAGTTGAAAAGAGGCTGCAAGGCCTGGTCTAGCCTAGCCACTGCTTGCTTCTCCACACATCTCCAACCCCTTGTACAGACACACAAGCTTTATACCCACTCTGGTCATCTGGAGTCATTGTGCAGCCAGGGTGGAGAACCACAGCTCAAAACCCGACGTTTTGGATTAGCCCCAAGGGTCAAAAAAGTCCCTTGTGGTGCTATGGACGAGTGAGTTAGCATAGAGACGAGCCACTCTCTGGGCCAGATTCTGTCCCATTTATTAATCTGGTGGCTGAAGGGTTCTCTCAGCAATGGGAAGCGGTTTGAGTTCTCCTTTTAAGTCATGCTTTCAGCTGGGGAGGACTCAGGGGAGAGCAAGCGGAATCTTACAGAAGCAGAACCAGGCCAGGTTCGTGAGGGCACAAGGAAGTTTCACACACTAGGTGAGCTACAGAACATCCTGCAACAGCAGCAAGTTTAGTGCCAAACAGGATGCGGGGATTTGGGGTGCTTTTTCCAAGCACAGGTACAAAATGGCGTTGAGGCTCAAGGTGGAATTCGGGAGGCTTTAGTCCGTAATCAGCCAACTCCAAGTCAAGCATGACAAACAGGCTTGGCACCAAAAACATGGCACACACAGGCAGCAAAGATAGCAAAAGAAGTTAGCAACATCTCCCTGCCCCTTTTATCTTGTTCAGACTACTTACGGAGGGTAGCACCCACACCCTTAATAATCCTAGTGCCCTTGAGCCTAGCACTGCACCGTGAATCAGTTCCAGCTTCACACACTAGGTCAAGTCTGTGACCCCATGAGGCTTTGGGGGACATCTAGACCCAACCATAACAATGGTACATCATGATATTTAAGTTAGCCAGACAGTGCATTATTCCACTTCTACGAGGTACATAGTTTAGGCAAATTGATGGAGACAGAAAGTAGCTCGAAGTTATGAACTATGTGTCCTGTAGTAAATGCATTATCTTACTCAAACCCTGACTACACCACCTGTTGTAAGTGGCTCAGCCTGATGAGATATTCTAAGAGTTTTGTGGTAGGAAAGGCTCCAACCCAGCCTGTAAAAGTGTCAATCGGGACCAACATTTGTTTAAATCCTTTACATGGCAGCATGTAGATAAAGTCTAATTGCCAGTCCTCCCCAGGACATGTCCCTCTCCTCTGTACAGTTCTAATAAAGAAAGCAGTTTGGGCTTGCCCAGGTTATAAGCACAGAGTGGGCGAGCTTTGCCGACCTGTTGAGTAGTTGCCACTGGTACAAATCCTGTGAAAGCTCACTGATCATTTCCAATGTGGCATCTCTTCTCATATGGAAAGAATCATGAAGTGTTTTTTTAGCCTTCCACTGTGTCCCCTGGGGAAGAATCACTTTGTTTTCTGAATACCACCAGAGTCCCTTTTAAGTTCCCCTTTTGTCCCAAGGCCCATTTATCTTCCTAGGGAGTATAGACTGGTTTTAATGGTTCCTCAGGAACTGGGAATAAGGCTAGGGTATTAGGGACCTGTAAGGCTGCCCTTTTTGCTTCCCTATTCGCCATTTGATTTCCCAAGGACACTTTGGACATGACTGTGACCTGCCTGGGAAGATAGACTGCCTGTAGGAGTTATAGCATTTCCTGTCTGTGCGTTATAGATGGTCGACAAAGCAACGTCCCTCAGTGAGCCACACCTCCTCAAGGTCATGGAGGGGCAGGTCACTGGTGTCTTTCCTGCTTGCATAGGTATGGGAGATTTCTTGTCCAGAAGAGTGGCCAACTTCTGGGCCTGTAGGCATCAAAGAAGCAGGGTTAATAGTAATGCAAGTTTTTATAATAACCTCAGGGGTATCAAAGAGCATGGCCCGATACTTAGCGGTTCCTCTCTTAACCACAGGTAACCCATTGTCTCCAGAATATCCCTGATTTGACGGGGGTTCAGGACTTCTAATCTCTGTCCCAAGTTAATTTTGTTGCTTCTTCTATTAGTACAGCTGCAAAGAATCTCTGATTAGGGTTCCCCTTGATCCCAACTGTGGCTATAGATCCAGAGGAGGGTTTTCCAGAAGAGGAAGTCAAAACAGAAGGAAGCAATTGAATTGACTCACCCACGACATCTTAAGGTTGCTTGGAGTTCCTCGGAGGAGAATGGGGAGGTCTGTGGACAGGGGCACTCCAGGTTCCCTGGGCCTCTTCAGTCATCAGAGCAGGAAATGAGGGTTCTGGCGGGCCTAGCCCCTCACTGGAAGTGGGAACAGTCAGACCTCCAGTGCCACAAGTAAGCACATCAGCTCCCTCACACTCAGAGCAGGGCCCAGCTGGTGGCTTGGCGAGGTCACATGCCCAGTTTCATTTTTGCCCATCCTCTGGGTCCTGATTGTTGAACACAGGAAAAGCCATGTCTAGCAATTGGGCCCATTTGAAGGTTTTTATGTGTGTGTGTCTTTTGAGATAGGGCCTTACTATGTAGTTGAGGCTGACTCGGAACTCACTGTGTAGCCCAGGCTGGTCTCGAATTCATAGCGATCCTCCTGCCTCAGCCTCCTGAGTGCTGGGATTCCAGGCGTGCGCCATCATGTCCAGCTAAGTTGCTAAAATCTTCATGGTGGTGAGGCCCAGGAGGTTTCCTGTTAGCTTGGCTTGGAGCCTGGTCTCCCCTTGCTGGGCTGCACCAAATAATGTCATCAGCTACTCTGCTTCTAAAAGTGGCTCACCAAGTGAACATTACCGGGTTCTAGGTTCCTCCCCTCTCCTTCTGGAGTTGGAGTTCAGGTTCTTCACATCTCAAATAAAGAACTGAATGAAACAAGCAAGAGGCAAATCATGTGTAATCATAAGTGAGGGAGAAACTGGATCTTCAGAGTGGCCTTGGCTGAGTGAAAGAGGAAAAAGCAAGATGAAAGAACATCCCAGAGGACACAGGATGGGATATGGCAAGGACAGTCTTCGTTTACATTAAATAACCAGAATGGATAAGTACAGAAAGACAGAAAGTACATGGATGGCTGTCAGGGGAGAAAAGGAGGAAATAAAGAATGACTGCTTCATGAGTACAGATGTGACAAAGATATTTGGAAAGCAAAAAGTGGTGGTTGTACAACATTACGCAACTATAAATACCACTGTATTGTACTCTTTGTTTGAGACAGGGTCTCGGTATGTAGTTCAGACTGGCTTTGAACTCACGATATGGCCCAGGCTGGCCTCATACCCATAACTTTTTTTTGTATTGGGGATTGAACTCAACCTTGCATTTGCTAGGCAGGCGTGGTACCCCTGAGCTAAATCCCCAGCCCTGGCCTCACACTGGAGATGATCCTCCTGCTTTAGTCTTCCAAGTGCTGGGATTACAGGCATGCACCACCACGCCCAATTACCTGTACTGTGTTCTTTTTTTTTTAATACAGAGGCTCACTGTGTAGTTCAGTTCAAACTGGCCTTGAACACATTATGTAGCTCAGGCTGGCTTTGAATGAACTCACAGTGATCTTCCTGTGTCAGCTTCCTGAGTGCTAGGATTATAGGTATTCACCACTATGCCTGACTCTACTGTACATTTTTAAAGTGATCAATTCTATGCTCTGTGCATTTTACCTCATAAAGAACAGATCTGACAACTGTACTCACAGGGCTTCTGTGGCTCATTTTAACCTCATCCAAGATCGGGGACTTCTGTCCTGGGACTATGGAATCAGAATCAATTCTCATGTCTGAAGCAGAAGATAGCATTCTGGTTAGATGGCAGCATAGCCCAACATCCAGCCCCAGCTCCTAAACAGGCTTCTCTGGGTCCCCAGGGGTTGCTGGGAAACAGGACCTTCCAAGGCCTCTTCCCTGACTGGGTGACATTTGGGTTCATTCATTTATCAGGTCCTGCTATGGATCAGCTGAGGTTCTGTTCCTCAGGCTGCACAAATCCTGGTAGAAGGAGTTGGGAGCAGCTTGAGTACACAGACTATAATGTGCAGCTTTCACTTTGGAAACCTGCACCAAGTTAAACTCTTAATTAAATTTTAATTGAATAGAATTAAATATGCCCGAGGAGAAGGGAGACAATTTCTTTTATTTATTTATTTTTGCATTTTTTTTGAGACAGAGTCTCACTATGTAGCCCAGGCTGGCCTTGAATTCATGGCAATCCTCCTGCCTCAGCCTCCAGAATGCTGACATTACAGGCATGTACCACCATGCCTGGCTGGGAAGCAAATTCCTAATGGTGAAGAGGAGAAAGAAGAATTCCTCAGAGGGCAGAGGTGTTATGAGTTCAAAACCACCCGGCACAAAGGGAAGGAGATAGTAGCAATCAGCTCTTGATGAACATGGGTGAGGTAGGCAGAGGACAAGGCCGGGGACTATTGGACGAGGCTATCCGACTATTATAGGGACTCTTGTACCAGAGTCTGTAACCTGGGGTGGCGCTCAGGAGCTGAGGGTCTGCCTGGAAGGTGGGCATATGGAACTGAGTGTGATATCGCCTGTCTGAGATTCTAGCACTCTGCGAAGCTGAGGCAGGAAGATTGCAAGTTTAAGCCCAACCTGGGCCATTTAGTGACTCAGCACGACCCTGTCTCAAAAACAAATTCTTGTGTGAGAAACTGAAAGTGTAACTAAGGACCAAAAAGTATAGTAGATATTGGGAAATGGACAAAGTATTCAAATGAGAAGGGGAACAAGGGAAGTGGGAGGGGGAGAGGAAGGAAGGGACACGGAAAAAAAGAGAATAGAAGGAAATAATGGAAATAAAGCTTTTGTAAATAAGGAGGGAAAGGGGTTAAAGGGAAAGTAGGGGGATGGGGGGAAAGGAGCGATATGTATGATGTACGGGTGCAGATTCCCTATGATGAATGTTATTAGGTATATCTAAAATGTACCAGTACAAAAATAAATGAACAAAATACCCCAACCAACCAGCTGATTGCAGTGGTGCAGTGGTGCACTCAGGAGGCTGAGGCAGGAGGATGATTGTGAGTTTGAGGCCAGCCTGGGCTACATAGTGAGTTCAAGTTCAGTCTGAACTATAAGTCCCTGTTTCAAAACACCAAAGCCAAAACAAAACACAGAACCCAAACAAACAAAAACCACCAACAACAACTGAGAAACTGTGTGTGCAGATGTGCACTTTTCTGGGAGAGTCCTAAGCTGTCGTCAGATTCTCAAAGGGCTCTGTGTCCCAGAAAGGTTAAGGAGTGGTCAGCAAAGCTGGCTGTCCTTGCTGTCTCTGCACAGCAGGCTCCAGCCCAGCCGGACTCCTCCCCTCCCTGCACAGGGCTGGTTCTGGCCTGTGTGCCTGTTCTCCACCTGTCTTCCACCTGGCTCCGGAGTCCCCCCCCCCGGGGTGTTCCTGCACAGCGCCCCGCTCTCCCGTTTGTCCCACTGGGGCCCCTCTGAGTTAGCGCTCTGGTACTTGGCTTGGGTTCTCGGCAGCAGAGTCCGCCTGTGCTTCCTTCTCCCTTGCACTCCAGTCTTGTCCCACCCCTTCCCTCGCCCAGAGCAACTTTCAGCTGTCACTGACAAGTGATGAGCAATGTCCCAGGTGCCAGATCTGAAGTCACCTCAGGGTTCTTCCTCCTCCTCATCTGAAAAGCTCCCTTCTCTCGACCTCCCTGGCATTTTTTTTTTTTTTTTTTTTAAAAAAACAGGATCTCACTATGTAGTTGAGACTGAATGTAGTTGAGACTGACCTTGAACTCACTATGTGGCCCAGGCTGGTCTCGAACTCACAGCGACCCTCCTGCCTCAGCCTCCTGAGTGCTAGGATTACAGGCGTGCGCCACCACTCCGGGCTTCGACCTCCCTGGCTTTACCCCTGTACATCTGGAACCTCCTGCATCTACACTGCTACTGCTGTCTTTTCTGTTTCTGAATCTTCTGTGGGTTTTCTTTCCTTTCAAATGGTGAGTTTTAAAAAATAGGTAAAGCATGCATGTTGGAAAAAAAGTCAAACAGGATCAAAGGACCATGCAGTAAAAGTTATTTCTTCTTCCCTGGATGATCGGTTTTCCCAAATCTCTCCCTGGGGACAACTGTGCTGGCCGCCCTTCAAGCTGCGGGGTCCAGTACAGCTCCACACTACTGCTGAGGGCTGGGGCGGAGGCTGGTTCAGGAGGAGATGGGCTACGAGTATAGAACACACACCAGACCTCAGAGGCTTGGTACAGAAATGTACAGATATTGAGTTACTAAGTTTAAGATGTTTAAATGTTGACAGTAATATTTTGGGTATATGCATATAAATATTTTTTATAGTACTGGAGATTAAACCTAGGGCCTTCTCACTGAGCTATGTCTCCTGCCCTTTTTTAAAAATTTAAATTTTGAGACAGAGTCTTGCTAAATTGCCAAGTTGATTAGTCGGGGCTCGAGTTTATAATCTCCTGCCTGAACCTCCCATAATGCTAGGATCACGGGTGTTCACTGCCACGTCCGGCAACTAGATAAATAAATTATAAAAACATTAATTTCATTTATTTCTCTTTTTTTTCTGGGGGAGGATACTGGGGATTAGACGGAGGGTCATTCTACCACGGAACTACTTCCCTAGCCTTTTTAATTTTTAAAAATTTTTACTTATTTATTTTTTGGTACCGAAGATCAAACTCAGGACCTTGTGCATGCAAGGCAGGTGGCGGAACCACTGAGCTAAATCCCTGGCCCAGCCTTTTTTTTGAGGCAGGGTCTCACTATGTAGTTCAGACTGCCCTGGAACTCACTATGTAGCCCAGGGACCCAGGTTTTTTATTTTGAGACAGCATCTTGCTAAATTGTGCAGGCTGTCTTCAAACTATCAATCCTCCTGTCTCAGCCTGCTATATAGCTGGGATTAGACGCACGTGCCACCATACGCAATGGGGATTTTTGTTTGTTTGTTTGATTTTTGAAACAGGATCTCGCTATGTAGTTAAGGCTGGCCTTGAACTCACTGTGTAGGCTGATCTTGGACAGCCTCAGCCTCCTGAGTGCTGGTTTTACAGACGTGCATCACCATACCCAGCTTTTAAAATAGGGATACTGGAAAATTTCAATTTACCTATATGGATTGCTTTTGTGGCTAACATTATAATTTTAGCAGACAGCAGTGTTCTAGAGCTAGTCTTTGTGTTTACTACATAAGCATATATATGTACATATGTATTCCTTGAATAAGGTGCAGTAATTTCTTTCTGCACTCCACTCTATCTCAGATATTCTAGCATCTTAGTAGATCTGAGCCTGCCTCATTGTTTATAATGTCTGCTTAGGATCCCATTATTTGTCCAAACAGCCCTCTACTGTCAGGCACTGAGGCGGTTTCCAGTCTTTTAATGTTGCCATATCCCGGCACTTCTGTAAATACCTCGGCGCCTACATCTCTGACCTATGACCCAACGAGTCCACTCCTAGGTGTGTCTGCCAAAGCCTGGAAAGCAGATGCTCTTTGTGCCTCTCCTGTCCTGCAGTACCCAGGCCAGTGCAGTATGGGTTATTAGTTGAACTAAAACCTCAGAGTTCTGAGCCGGAAAGGTCCTCAGAGTCCATGGGTCTCCTCCGCACATTTTCTCCACTCCACCGTTCTGTGATGGGTGCCTGGGAGGCACAGGGGGAGCACAGGAGAACAGATGGGGGTCTCTGCCGCTGGGAGATCGAGTAGAATAAGAAGACACACACATAAACAAATGACTAAAACCGGTAGGTGCTTTAACAAGGGTGTGTGAAACACAGAGGAGCTTTTTGTAGTCAAGGAAACCAAAGCCCACAGCCAAGCGACGACTGTGTGGTCAGCGGTGTGGATGTCTTTCCCCCTTTGGAGTGCAAAGTCTGGACAAGCAGGTGCTCCCTTGTTTGTTTTACATCTCTCTAGGCGGGCACTGTAGCCCTGATCTATACCCCACCCCACTGCATGTCGCTCATAAGCTCGAGCTGTCCTCCCACTGGGATCTGTAGTGTTCGCTGTGATGTCAGAGGCGCTAGAGTGCATTTTCGTACCAAACTGCACTTAAATATCCCAAGACCTCTATGTGACAGGTCATCGCCACCTGAGTCAGCTTCCCTCCACCTCCACCAACCACTGGGCTCCACTGTCTCCTTCCAGGGGCCTTGTCTGCCCACACAAGGTCGCAGGGCTGCTTGTCCGGTGTGACTGAGAAGCCACCCCCCCATGGACAGGCCGCGCAGTGTGGTGAAGGGTTTGTCTCCTGAGTCCAGGCTCAGATGCCGAGCCTGCACTGTGAACTGTGTGACACTGAGGAGACAAGCGTCTCCTCTGCAGAGCGGCCCTAGTGACAGCCCCTGCCTCAGAGAACTGGGGGTGAGGACCAGGGTCGGGGGTGGACCCAGCGTGTGCTGCTGGGGTGGAGACTGTCACACATCAGGCCCTGGCCCTCTAACCACCTCTTTTGGTGTAGTGTCCCTATTTTACTCATCTATTTAAAAATTGTCCTTATTTTATAAGCTATTGTCTATCAAATGCATATTACTGAAACAAAATTCAGTCAGATTTTATAGTGGGACAATATTTAGTCAAAACAGATTTTATGGTTTTGTCATAGATTGGAGGAATTTTTTTTTTTTTTTGCTTTAGGTTTTTGCCGCACTGTGAATTGAACAGAATCTTGTGCATGCTAGGCAAGTGCTGTTATCACTGAGCTACTCCCAGACCATTTATTTATTTAGCCATATAGGGATTGAACCCAGGACCTTTGCACTGAGCTATATCCCTGGCCCTTTTTATTTTTTATTTTGAGGCAGGGTTTCACTAAGCCACTAAGTTGCCCAGGCTGGCCTTGAACTTGGCAATCCTATGGCCTCAAGCCTCCTGAGTAGCTAGAAGTACAAGCGTGTGCCATTGCATCCAGTAAAAAGCTTTCCTCCCCCCTTTAAAAAATTAACACGGTTATACTCTGGTTTTTCTTTAGATCATATACATCTTTCACCTTTTAAAATTTAACACATGTAAATTGTACATACTTTTAGGGTACAGTGAGGTAAGTTGATAAATGTGTAACGATGAAATCAGGACATTTAGCATGCATATCTGTCTCCTTGAACATTTATCAGGTCTTTGTGTTGGGAAGCTTCACAAAAAAGTCATTAAAAATAGGGCTGGGGATTTAGCTCAGTGGAGCCCACGCTTGCCTTGCAAGCGCAAGGTCCTGAGTTCAATCCCTGGTACCAAACAAATAAACAAATTTAAAAAAACCCAAAAAACAAAAGTGAGGGAGTTGGCATGCTGAGAGTGTAGCTTAATAGCAGAGGATGTGCTGAGCATGTACTAGGGGCTTGAGTTTAATTCCCAGCCCAGGAAAAAGAACGAGGAGGAGGAGGAGGAGGAGGAGAAAGAAAGGAATGAAGAAAGAAGGGAAGAAAAGAAACTCATAATGTCAATGGGAGAACAGATAACAAACTGGTCTATCCATGCAATGGGCTATTATTCAACTATGAAAAGAAATGAAGCGCTAGCACAAGGTCCTGAGTTCGATCCCTGGTACCAAAGGAAAAAAAAAAGAAAAGAAAAGAAGTACTGACGTAAGGTACAATGGCAGGGCCTTGAAAACATGCAAAGTGAAAGAAGCCAGACACAAAAGTTCCCATATTGTAGCCAGTCATCATGGTGCACAACTGTAATCCCAGCACTCTAGGATAGGAGGAGGCAGGAGGATAGCAAGTTCGAGCCCAGCCTAGGCAGTTTAGCAACTTAGCTCTCAAAATAAGAAATAGAAAATGGGCCAAGGAGTAGCTCAGTGCTGAAAGAGAAGTCACATATTGTATGATTCCATACATATGAAATACTTATAAATAGGCAAAACCATGGATCCAAAGACAGATCTCAGATTGGGGATTCTGGTGGGGACATGAGGAGCAGCTGTTTAATGGGTCATGGGCTTCCTTTTTGGGGAATGACCGCGTTGTAAAACTACACAGAGGCTGTGGTGGCACAACATTGTGAATTACTAAATGAAATGTTCACTTTAAAACGCTTAATTTTGTGTTATGAGAATTTTCCCTCATTAAAAAGAATAGTTCATAAACTCCTCCCTTTTCCCCAATTAAGACTTCAGTGAGAAACAATCAACCCTTTCAGTTTATGAAGGGGAAGCCAAGGTCCAGGAAGGCGTGGAAAGGGGTGAGGAGGGCTCTCTGGATGTCACACCTCCCCCCAAACCTGGAAGTGACTTTAGAATAAAGAAATGAGGGCAAACAGGAATTGATCGATCCAAAAAGGGAAGGAAAAGTATTTCAGTCAGCAGGAACAGCTCCTGCAAAGGCCCTGCATGTGCAGGAAGGAAGGCAGACAAGGTGGGGTGCAGAGTTTGGGGGAGTACGGTATGAGGTGCAGCTGGAGGTGGACAGGGGCTTGTAAGGTTATGGAGTTTGCGCCCTATATCATAAATAAATGTCATATATGATAATATATAATATTTATGACATGTCATGATAACTGGCATATCTGTCACTTCAAACATTTGTCATTTCTTTATGTTGAGAACAGTCAAAATCATCTCTACTAGTTATTTTGAAATAGGCAATAAAATGTTGTCAGCCGTAGTTATCCTACTGTGCTACACGAAATTGGAAGTTAATTCCTCCCATCCAGCTGCACCCCACCTCCTTCACCACCCTCTCTGCCCTTCCTCCCCTCCATTTCCCAGACTCTGGTAACCACTGTTCCACTCAGACTCTGATGTTTGTCTTTCTGTGCCTGAGTTATTTCACTTATCATAATGTCCCCCAGGTCCATCCACGATGGTGCGAATGACAGGAGTCCATTCTTTTTTGTGGCTAGACAATATTTCGTTACAAAGGTACACATCTTCTGTATGCACTCTTCCTTGATGGACCCTTGTTTGATTCCACATCGTGGCTGTTGTAAATAGTGCTGAATCATGATGGGAAGAGAAGTCTCTCTGACGTACCAACGTCTTTTTCCTTTCGATGTATACTCGGTAGTGGGATTGCTACATATTTGATAAGCAATTTTTTTCTTTTCATACCGGGGATCGAACTCAGGTCCTTGCGCTTGCGAGGCAGGCAGCAGAATCACTGAGCTAAATCCCCGGCCCGATAAGCAATTTTTTTTATTTTATACATTTTATCCCACTCCCCTTCCTGAAGCCCCCTTCCCTCCCTGTGTACAAAAGCTTTGTTTCCATTTTTTCCTTCTATTTTCACTTCTTTGTGGGTCTCTTCCTTTCTTTCTTTCTCCATTCCTCCTCCCTTGTTCCCCTTCCAATTTGAACACTTTCGTCCCATTTTCCAACAGGATTGCTGGATGTTAAGGTGGGTCCATTTCTAGTTTCGTTTCTTTTTGTTTTGTTTTTTTGTACCAGAGATCGAACTCAGGACCTTGCACTTATAAGGCAGGCAACAGCACCACTGAGCTAAATCCCTGGCCCTATTTCTAGTTTTTTGAGAAACCTTTGTACTATTTTCCATAGTGGCATAATGGTCACCCTCATTGCCTTCCCACCAACAGTGCATAGTTTGGTCGTTTTTACATTACAGCTATTCTAACTGGGGTGAGAGATCGCACTGGGTTTTTGATTTGCATTTCCCTGATAATTTCTGCTATTAAATATTGTTTCATACACTTGTTGACCATTTGTACATTTACTTTTGAACTGAATCATTTGAGTTCCTATATATATATTTTGGATAGTAATCTCCTGTCTGACAAATACTTTGCAAGTATTTTTCTCCCATTCTGTAGATTGCCTCTTAACTCTGTTGGTTGTTTCCTCTGCTGTGCAGAAGCTTTTTGGTCTGATGTAATTCCATTTTTTTGATTTTTGATTTGTTGCCTGTGCTTTGGGGGTTATAGCCAAAAAACCTTTGCCCAAACCAGGCATAGTGGCTCATACCTGTAATCCCAATGCTCAGGAGTCTGAGGCAGAAGGATTGCTCCCAGTTTGAGGCCAGCCTGGGCTACGTAATGAGTTCAAGGTCAGCCGAAACTACAAAGTGAGACCCTGTCTCAAAAAACAAACAAACAGAAAAAGAGAAATGAGTATATTTTGAAAGTTTTACTCAGATAAGCTTGCCTCTCTCAGATCTGTATTGAGAAATGTCCACTTTAAATAGAGGTTGGGCAGGAAGTAGAGATGGTTTTTCAGAGGTTTTATTTTTTTCTTTCTTATGTTAAAATCATCTTTGAAAAGAGATTAGACAGATTTATCATAGCATTATAGTTTTGTTGTTGCCTGTTTGCCATATAGTAATTATCATTTGCTCTAATCTTTTAAAAAAATGGTAGTAAAAAAGCACATAAATAAAATTATACCAATTTATTTATTTTGTTTTTGTTTTTTGAGGGGCAAGTTCTCATTTTGTAATTCAGGCTGGCCTTGAATTCACTATACAGCCCAGGTTGGCCTCATATGTGGGGCAATCCTCCTGCCTCAGCCTCCTGAGCACTGGGATCACGGGCGTGTACCACGACACCCAGCCCATCTTACCTATTTTTAAGTGCACAGTTCAGTAGTGTGAAATCTATTCATATTATTGTGCAACTGATCTCCAGAGCTTTTTCATCTTGCAAAACTGAAACTCAGTGCTCATTGAGCAACAACTCCCCATTCCTTCTACCCTCAGCCTGGCAACCACCACCCCACATGTTATCGCTGTGAATCATGTTACTCTGGGCACCCCGTGTTAGAAGAATCGTGCAGTGTTCGTCCTTTTGTGACTGGTTCATCTTTCCTAGCGCGGTGTCCGTAGGTTCATCGTGTCATAACACGTGACAGGACATTCAGAAAGCTTCTGTAGTAAGAGCCGATGGGAGTTTGGACTACGGCTTCTCTACAGACATGACAAGAAGTAGGGAGATCGGGGAGATGGGGGAAGTTGAGCCACAGGACTCAGTACAGCGTGGGAAGGTGGCAAGGCTGGAGGAGAATAGGCTTTTGCCTTTGGCCTGGGCTGCAGAGAGGAACGTGGGCAGATCGGTGGCACCCGCACTTGTGAAGTCCTTTGGAGAATGGGCCTAGGAGTCTCCCAGGGCTGAGCTGGGACCAGAAGAAACTGTGAAAGATCCCTCTCTTCAGCCCAGAGCCCGGGGCAGACCAGAGAGGCGGACGAAGCAGCCACTGTGGCCCCTTTGCGCCTTCCTGCAGGGCGCTGGCCTGAAGGGTGAGCTTTATGGTTTCCCAAGATAAAAGGCAGGAGAAGCCGGTAAGGTTTTGTGCTCTGTCCCGTGCAGATGGCACGGGTTGGGTACCCCAAGGGGTCACACTGCTGTCTCTGGTTTCTTTCCCTCCCTCCCTTCCTTCCTTCCTTCTGTACTGGGGATAGAATTTGGGCCCTTGCTCTTGCAAGGCACACAGCCGAACCACTCACTGAGCTCAATCCTCGGCCCTGTCTCTGGTTTCTTTCTTCCTCTAAAATTGCACAGCTCCTCTCATGCAGGGGTCCCCTCTCTGCTCCTATCCCCCCGAGAGGTGGGTGATTCTCCCTCAGAGGGAGAAATCCCTGACCCTAACAGTTTCAGTCAGCTAACAGCTTTTCCCCAGCGAAATTCCCAGGGAGCAGAGCGGGTCCTGCCTTCAGAGGAGCTGCTGCTGGGTTGATACGAACAGAGGTGGTGTTGGATCACCAAAGGGGTTTTTAGTTTTATTTGGTATGGAATGGGAGTTGTCAGAAAGACTGTATAGAAGATATTTTCTTGAAACATATGTGGGTTTTTTTGGTTTTTTTTTTTTTTTTTTTTTTTTTTTTTTTTTTTTTTTT
>NW_022900933.1:16648153-16651118 GCF_012274545.1 Fukomys damarensis
TTTTTTTTTTTTTTTTTAATCAGTTTTTTAGGAAAGAAAGTGAGAGAGTGGCAGCAGATAAGGAGTCCCTTATCTGGACAAACATGGGGAGATGGAAACAGGCTGAGTCTTCAGCTCCCTGCAGCAGGATCTGTCTGTTCAGGGATGAACAGGGGCCCGCACTCTGGGACTTTGACTTTAGTCTGTCTGGGGATGGAAGTCAGCAGGTGGCTCGAGGTGAGGCAGGGAAGCCGTTTAGATAATTTAAGAAAGTCCATATAGTGGGCTGCAGATATAGCTCAGTGGTAGGGGACTTGCCTAGAATTTGTGAGTCTGATGTGTGAGGCCATGGGTTTGATCCCTAGCTCTTCCTTACGTGCTCAGTTCTGTATTTGGAGCCAGTAAGTATTGATTTTTGCAATATTCACAGATAACCTACACTCGCCACCGTGCTAAGCGGGTTAATGACAGGGCTGGAGGGGGACACGGGGGCAAGAAGGCCAGAAGAGTGGCAGGGGGAGGGTGGAGCAGGCTCTGAGAGGCCTTGCTTCCTTGCTTCCGTGAGGTGTGGACTCTTGCCTGCCTCAGTCTCCCTATCTGTAACCTGGGGACAGAGCACTTGCCTCTGTGGTTGAGCCTGCGTGACCAGGTCCTTTGTACTCCTGTCCTATGCCGGCTGTACCCACGGTGTCACCAGGTCCTCTGTTCCCTTTGTTCCTCTCCTGGCTGTCTCTGGGTATGTGGGCAGGGGGACCCTGGCCTTTGGGAGTTTCGGTCATTTCCTCATGGGGCTGGAACTGGCTTTGAAGCCTGCCTGGCTCCTCAGAAGGAGAGCGGTAAGGGCCGGTGGAGGGGGGAGGTTGAGGCGTGGAAGGGCAGGTAGCAGCACAGGCACCTTTTATTTTTGTTCTGAACATATGAGTCTTCCCTTGGACACTCGCTGTGCACAGAGTTGTACCTCCCCTGTCACACAGAGGATGTGAGGGCCCCTGGGAGAGTTCAGGGCAGGTGAAGCGAGGCCGTCAGCCTCCTGTCGCACCCCAGCCATGCCACCAAAAATAGAAGGCCCACAGGTCAGCCCCGGGGACAGCGGCAGGGAAGCCTTTGAAGCAGGACATGGCCTGGGAGGGAAGGCAGGGAAAGCAGGGCTGTTAATATGCACGGAGCAGCAGCAGGCAGCAGTTGTCACTGGGTTTTCTGTCTCCAAAGCAGGCACACCAGACAGACCTCACCAATCTAGGCTTGGCTCAGAACATGCTGTGTGACCTCTCCGGGCCTCAGCGGTCCCTTCCCTAACAGGAGAGACTGACCCTATGAGTCCTAGGTGCCTTCCTGCCACAATATTCCAGGGTCCCTGCACTCAGGGCCTGGGCCATGCACCCTGCCCCAGCTCCATCCCTCCCAGTGGCGCTTGGGTCTGGCTGTGCCCAGGACTTGTGCTGAGTTTCTGGAAGGCAGCAGGGATGCAGGGCACACAGGAGAGTGGTGGGGCTGCCCAGAGCACCCTCCTGGGAGCTTCCTGAGGGAGGGGAGAGGCTGTGAGCACAAAGACAGTCGTGTCTTTGCGTGTGTGTGGGTGTGTGTGTGTGTGTGTGTGTGTGTGTGTGTGTAGAGGGCAGGGTGACATTGGAGATACTTAACAATCAGGGTCGCCCAGGCATGGCCTGATGCATTTGGGGGAGGGGCTGCGGTGCCAGCTGCTAACCCTTTCAGTCTGGGGTGGGGCTGTCTGAGGTCCTGGAGAGGGGTTACAGAAGCAGCAAGGGAAGCATTTGGGGGGGTTGGGGCAGGACAGGGCCTATTTACTAATCAGGATGGAGGTATGTCACCAAGTGACAACCCGTGTAGCTGTACTGTGACCCGATGTCCGTCAGCCTGTTTACGCAGAGGGAGGGAATAGAGAAGGCGGACGGCCTCAGGAGCAGGTTCCTCGTCACTGCCTTGCAGTCAGAGTGGGGCAGGTCAGCGTCTCACTCCCACCCTTTCTTCCCCACAGCGAGGGTGCAACGAAGGGGACTTACAGCACCCCTGACCCTGGCTTACCTGGGGCAAGAGCTTGCCCGGCAGTTGCCAACCACAGGCCAGGCAGCCTCAGCTCGGGTCCTCAGTCCTCTTCCGCCCCCGCACAGGGTGCTGTTTGGCACTCTCTCCCCACCCGAGTCCCCCAACCCCTCGGTGAGGTTCCCCACCTGGTTCCTCTTGGCCTGTGGACGTGAAATTGAGGTGACATGGGGAGGTGGGGCGTGAGAGCAGGTGCAATTTAAGAGCAGCTGGTGGGGGGAGGCCTGGATTCTTGGTGCACGGCCCCTGCTATGCTGGATGCCCCAACTTCCCTGTGCAGCAATTTTGGTTTCTATTTTAAACAGTTTGGGTTAGTTGCTTCCCTGCCTTCCTGCTGGGCGTTTAGAGTGAGGAGAATAATTGGTAATATTTGCACAGATGTGCTGGTACTGCAGCTCGTCACGGGCACCTTTACACAGGGGACCCTCCCTGCCCCCAGCCTCCCTCTGCCAGCCTGAGGAACCAGCCAGAGGGGAGGAACTGAAACCATCACCACCACCCCAGCCTCAGGCAGGAGGCACCAGCACAGCTGGGAAGTAGGAGGCCCAAAGCCTGAGGCAGGCCTCCCCCAGCAGGGAAGTGTGGGCCCCTGCTCCAAGGTCTGAAAGGACAAGCCCAGGAGATGAGCGGGAGGACCCCAGGCCTTTTGCTAATTCCATTTTTTGCAGCTGAGAGTAGGGATGGGGATGAAAGAGGATGGGCAGGACCAGGGCTGAAAATAGTAAATCAGGCTGGTGAGATGGTGCATACCTATAGTCCCAGCTACTCAGGATGCTGAGACGTGAGGACCACTTAAACCCAAGAATTTGAGATTGGTTCGGATAACATAGTAACAGCCCATCTCAAAAAGAAAAAAAAAACACGCCTGTAATCCCAGCACTCAGGAGGCTGAGGCAGGAGGATCGCTGTGAGTTCGAGACCAGCC
>NW_022900933.1:16651347-16671345 GCF_012274545.1 Fukomys damarensis
AAAAAAAAAAAAAAAAAAAAAAAAAAAAAGAAAGAAAGAAAAAGAAAAAAAATCACTTGGCTTTTCTTCCTTCTTCCTAAGGCTTGGAACAGCACACCGGAAGGGTAAGAAGGACGTAGGCAGGAACAGTCTGGGCTGGAGGGCAGCCTGCTTGCTGAGGGGGCCTACAGTCCAGTGCCCATTCTTGTGCCCGGAGCCAGACTGTGACAGGATGGGCAGGGCTGGTGAGTTCTCAGCCACCACACCTCCTTCACCCCTTCCCCATGCATGTGTGGGTGCACACATGGGCGTGTGCATGTGCATGAAGGTGTGTGTGGCTGCATGGCTGTGCATGTGCATGCACCGGTGCATGCCTGTGCAAGTATGTGCATGTATGTGCATAGCACGGACACACGTGCATGTGAACATGCAAGTGTGTGCTCAGATGTGGGTTCCCCAGAAGCCGACTGTGAGACAGGGACTCAACTACAGGGAGATTACGGGAGAGTGGTCCCCAGGAACGGGAATACTACAAAGAGAAGGTAACCAGGGAGGGCCAGGCTGCCAAGCAGACAGCTGCTGTGCGCTTCACTCCCACTGGGGCCCCCGGAAACCAATGTGGACAACTAGTCTTCTCCCATCCAGGGGGCAAGTCATGGAGGCTCTTTGTCCACGGACTCCCATCAGTGGTTGGCTAAAGCCTGCATTGCCTTTCCAGCACTTTCAGCTTGTCCTGCCTCCTGCCATGTCAGAGTTCCCAGGAATTACTGACAATAATTCATAGACAGGATGGGGCTGGGGATTTAGTTCAGTGGTGCCACCACCTGCCTCGCAAGTGCAAGGTCCCGAGTTCGATCTCCGGTACCAAAACAAAAACAAAAAAATGTAGAAGGGAGGGCAGAGGGCAACTGAGTAGACACTGAGTCATCTGTGCTGCTGGGTGGCAGATGTGGTCAGTGTGGTGAGGTGGCACCCAGGGCCCTTCAGGAAAAGTGGATGGCTCTCCAGCCACTGCAGGTCCTGGCAGCAGCCTTCAGGCTAAGGTCCCATGGGCACCTCAGCTAACAAGAGAGCTGCCTGGCCCGCGATCACATTCCCTTTCTGGGGGGTCCACATCCAAAGACTGATCTTTAACCCCACCGCTCCTCACTGACTTCTGAGGCTCTTTGGCCTATGGAGGATTTTTTTTCTCCAGGCACACTTCCTTCCTAGTCCTACATAAAGTCAAGAGCAAGCCACAGGGGAGATAAGAATCCAGATGACTCTAAACCCAGAAGCTCTGGGGCAGCGTTGGCTCTGGACACTCCTCCTGAGGCCCACATGCAGGCCTGGGTCAGGGGTGGCAGACCGGTGACGGACGTCAGTCCTGGAGAACCAGTAAGGGGACCCAGGCAAAGATGGGCAGCAAGAGGTGTACAGGGCACTGGCTGTTACAGAAAAGTTTATTATCAGGATAAATAAATACAACAGGGGGTGTTAAAAGTGCCATTGATGCATTGAGTGGAGGGTTGGGCATTGCTGGAGGTAGGGGAGGGCACAGGACAAGGCATGGTCAGGGGTGGAGCCATAGCCCTATCTGGATGGGGCATGGGAAAGACAAGGTCCCCCAAATCATGCACAATGGGGTCCTGCCTTTCCAGGTGCTGCCTGCCTGATGCCTCTAAAGTTCCTGATATTTCCTTGAGGCTGTGAGCAGACCTGAGTGGAGAAGCCCCAGGGCTGGTCAGGTGCTACCACCAACCCCCAAGCATTCAGAAATGGAAAACATTTTTTGGTCATTGACACTCAGGCTCAACCTTCCTCCTTGTGTTGGTGGGGCACTCAGAAATGGCTGCAATTTTGCTCCATCCTAGGAGCAAAATCCAAACAGGCAGAATCCAAACAGCTTGGAACCCCTGGAAGGCCCTTGCCCCGGCTCTGCCCACCAACACAAGGGGTTGTGCGCAAACAAATCTGTAGATGGATCCCACTCATTGTTCTAGGCCTGAGCTGCCTGTGCCTTTCCCTCTGATTCTGTTCACTGCCCTTCCTGCAGGGCTGGCTTCCTACAGGGTGGCTTGGGGCCGCTGGCACTCTGAGTCTCCCCTGGATGGGTGGGCACCAGCTTAGGGCTCCCAGGCAGAGCCCAGAAAGGATGTGGGGTTGGAGAGCAGGGACAGAGTGGGGAGGCCCACGTGGCCCAGCAGGATTTCAGGGCTCTCTGGCCTCTGTCGTCACCTCTGCCCTTTATCTCCCCCCAGGAACCTGCCCTCCTTGGTGCTGTGACTCCTCTTCTCTATCCAGGATCTGCGTGTCTTACCTGCCCACAGAGGAGAGAAGCAGCCCCCAGAATCAGAAGGAACAGGGGTGCCTGTGTCTCAGTGTATTTCCTTCCTGACGGGCTGGCTTTGGCACCATGGGCATCATGGAATCGGAGAGTAGAGTTGAGCAGTTTAGGCTGTCCCCGGGTGAAGACCCTACGGGAGGAAGGGCTGGGGAAACCCCTGTCCCCTGGCACCCTTCTCCTTTGCTGGACCCTTCTGCTCTTTCTCTGGGGAGAAAGTGGGTAATGGGCTGCCGACAGGATGGGAGGCCCTGTAAGGATGGGCCAGGACAGGCTGCGTTAGGCCCTGTAGGGCGGCCTGGGGGGCAGCCCTGTCTCTCTCACTTCCACTCTGTGGCCTGGGTGAGAGTGTGGTGCCCCGGTCTGCTCTGGTGAGAAGGGAAGGTTGAGCTCTGCAGACTGCAGACTGGGAGCCCTGACCCCGACAAGCCACTCCCATGGGTTTTGTCCAGGGCCCAGCACACTCCATGGAGTCTGCAGCCCTGAGCCACACCGCTTCTTCCAGTGGCCTAGGGGAATCAGGATGCAGCCCTATAGGCAGCTGCTAGCCATGGCCATTCTGGGACATGTAAGCTGCCAGAGCCACTACCACGGCCACATAGAGACCGGCCCCCACGGCGATGGAAAGTGTGGCCAGGAAGAGGGCGCGGCGGGAGGTGGTGCTGGCCAGGCGGAAGTCCCCTTTGGAGATGGCCTTGCTGGTCTAGGAGAGAGATGTGGCGTTAAAGAGAGCAACTCCACACTCAGCAGGACAGCCTAGCCCACCAGGCCCCTAACGCCATTCTACAGCCGGGGGAGCCAACCCTTCATGGCCAGGCGAGTCCCCTTTGGAGATGGCCTTGCTGGTCTAGGAGAGAGATGTGGCGTTAAAGAGAGCAACTCCACACTCAGCAGGACAGCCTAGCCCACCAGGCCCCTAACGCCATTCTACAGCCGGGGGAGCCAACCCTTCCAGAGGAGGGAGGTGGCCCAAGTGCACTTACCCCCTGGGAGAAGTAGAAGGCAGCAATGCCCAGTGGCCAGAAGCAGCAGAGCATGGAGAAGAGGGTGAGACCCAGGTGGTCCCTGGGGGGCAGCGTGAGAAAGTTGTCTTCACTTTCGCTGTCTGTGGATGTTGTGTCACTCTGCAAAACAGTGCAGTTTGGTGGCCAGGCCCCAGGTCACCCTAGCATTGTCACACTGGCAGAAGTTATTGAAAAGGTAATACCTATCCCCGGGGGCCATTGATGTGGGACAGTACGTAGTGTCTTCTGCTCTTGCTGGCACTGTAGTTTGGTCTCACCACTTTATACCAAAAGCCTTTACAATGACCACATGATTCTACGTTTAGGACTTTATCAACAGGTGTCTATATCCAGACAAGTTCATCATAAGACAGTAATTGACAAATATTAGAAACACTCTCAGAGCCCACTGGCTGGGAGATTGAGTTAATAAATGATGGAAAATTCACAGTAGAAAACCGTGTAACTTTAAAATCACCTCGTAGAAAGCTCTTGCTGACTGTAGTTTGGTCTCACCACTTTATACCAAAAGCCTTTACAATGACCACATGATTCTACGTTTAGGACTTTATCAACAGGTGTCTATATCCAGACAAGTTCATCATAAGACAGTAATTGACAAATATTAGAAACACTCTCAGAGCCCACTGGCTGGGAGATTGAGTTAATAAATGATGGAAAATTCACAGTAGAAAACCGTGTAACTTTAAAATCACCTCGTAGAAAATATTAAATTTCACGGAGCAATAATGAAATAACAGGTTATAAAACTATGTCCAGCAAGACCTTCTAGAGAGAGAGAGAGAGAGGGAACCAAATAGGTTAATAATAATAGAAAAAGACTTAGATGATCACCCACCAAAATAATAATGCTATCTTTGAGTGATAGTTGCTATTTATCACTTGGACCGAAGCTAGTGTTTCCAGAGTGTGTGCTGCACTAGGGTCAGACGTTACCTTTCCTTTGGTGGCAAACAGATTTCTGGGCCTCAACCGAGGCCTCTTAAATCTTGGAGTTTGGTGGGGGCCCCTGGGAATTGGCATTTTGAGCAGATATGCTCACCTCCTCCTCCTGGTCATCTTCCTGGCCCGGTAGCTCCTCTTGGACCCCGTAGGACACAGTCTGGATAGTGACATCCTCCTCGGCTTGGCTAGGTTCTGTGCACAGCTCTGTGGGTCCTGCTGGGGGCTCCCTGGCCTCCACGAAGCTGGTCTCACAGCTGCCTGTCCTGGACTCCTTGACCTTGTCCTTGCCCAGTAAGCAGCTGGGCCGGTACCAGGCCTCCACAGCCAGCTGCAGGGACCCCGGGTCCAGGAGCTGGTGGGCATGTGCAGGGCCAGCACCACCCAGGAGGTAGGAGTAGAGCTTCTCCTGGCAGGACCAGCCAG
Organism: Fukomys damarensis; assembly: GCF_012274545.1. Taxonomy (NCBI): domain Eukaryota; kingdom Metazoa; phylum Chordata; class Mammalia; order Rodentia; family Bathyergidae; genus Fukomys; species Fukomys damarensis. Next base: position 16,656,043 of record NW_022900933.1, read on the forward strand.
GTGGGGCCTCGGGGTAGGAATAGGGACCATGGAGAGGGCCGGGGCTTCTAGACAGCAGAGGGTTCTGCAGCTCACTCAGACTCTCCATGGCTCTGGGGACAGCTGCTGAGGAGGGGAGCCCGGGCCAGCTGAGCAGTTTTCACAGAACCTGTCAGGAGAGCAAGACAGACTGAGGTTGGGACCTCAGATCAGAAGCAGAAGGGGTTAAGAGCCGGGCACGGTGGCGCACGCCTGTAATCCCACTCTCAGGAGGCTGAGGCAAGAGGATCGTGGTGCGCTTGAGGCCGGCCTGAATTACACAGCAAGACCCTGTCTCGGCAGAACCAAACCAAACAAAGACAGTCTAAGAATGCAGGCTCTGTAGCAGAGTCTGACTTGGCTCAAGCTCTGCTCTGTCACTTGCCCATCTCGGGACCTTGAGCTGGCTGCTTCTCAGAACTCAGTTTCTTTGTCTCTGAGACCGGTTCATTTATCCACTCAGTACATCTGTGATGAGGCTCAGGGCTGGGAACAGAGACGTGAGAAAGGTAAGAAGCAGGGGAGTGGAGAAGGACGCTCTCTTGTCTTCACAGAGCTTACAGGTGGGTGCAGAAGACAATCGTAAAATAACAACTCTCGGGCTGGGGGTTTAGCTCAGTGGGGCCACTGCCTGCCTTATAAGTGCAAGGTCCCAAGTTCGATCCCCAGAACCAAAAAACAAAACAAAACAAAACGATAAAATAAAATAACAACTCTGATGAAGCATGTGCAAGAACATACCATGGGCAGAACTGACTCAAAGATGCAGGCAAGGCCTTGCTGCTGAGATCTAAGGAGGAGCACAAATTAACAAGGTAAAGGGTTGGTGCTCTAGCTTGGGTCTGGCACGTTCCCCCAACGCTCATCCATTCAGGTTGGCCTTTGGAAGGCGTGGAGACCTCTAAGGGGCGGGGTCTACTGAGACGTTCAGACAGTTTGGTCACTGGGGGCCATGCTATTGGCTGTGACGTAACTGGGGCTCAATGAAAGGGGAGATGGAGGAAAGGTGACGAAGGCCCTCGTGGCAGGGAAGATTTGTTTGCGATCAAATGGGACCTTGCTTAGCTTGGCACATGCTCATAGCTGCCAGTTCCTGCTGAGGGAGGTTGCTCTCCCCATTTCAGTCTTGGGGGTACACCTCTCTTTAGGGCAAATCGTGACCTTGGGAAGTTCCCACAGATCCCAGGTGGGGCCTCCTGTGTGCACATCCCAGCTGGAGTGCGGACACACAGAAGGGACGGACTGTAGACACACTCGAGGGCTGCCTTCCATCTGTCAGGCAACCTGAGTACCTGCTATGCACCAGAGAGGCTGACTGAGGAGGGTAAGCAGCCCTTGAGCATGCCTACCACAGATCTGCACCTTCTGGGGTATAGCAGGTGGGTGTGGGTTATATAGGGGGACAGGGGCAGGCCTGGTGGCCTCAGGGACCTCACACTCTCACCGTCCCAGGCCCTCACATGGCTGGAGGAGGATGGGCAGTGACTTGCACTGGATTTCTAGTCTGAAGATGGAGGTCTCAAGGTCTGATCTTGATGAAGAGGGGCATTTGCATGCCCTTCTGAGTCTCCTCATCTGTAAAGTGCGGGTGATAGTCCCTGCCATGCCACCAGGTTGTCTGGAGGGTCCAATGAGATGGCTGATGTGACAGTGTGCTGTGGATGGTAGGCAGGAGAGGCTGTTGTCCTTATTTCTGGGCCTCAGAACTGTCTTTATCCCCGAGGCCATTTCTGGCCTTCAAGCAGTTCTCTGTTAATGCTAGAAGGAAAAGCACAGGGACAGATTTCTGCTCCCAGGCCTGAGGATTCCGGTTCCCTCTTCATCCTCAACACCTAGCAAGAATCCAGAGGCAAAGCCCTGGAAGGGGATGTTTCTACTTCTGCCCTGAGACATGACTGGATTCCAGAAAGCTGGTTCCTGAGAGACCTGGAGACAGAGGGTGGCTCCAGCCACAATGCCCATGTGGTGGGGCAAAGGACAGTGAGAGTAGGAGGTGCCCTTCCTCACAAAGGAGTAAGAAGTCGCTGCCCGGGGCTCTGAGCTCTGAATCCTTGAGAGCGGCCATCTCAGAGCGGGAGCTCCAAGAATATCTGATAAAGACTCACAGAAGGGTGCAGAAAAGGGACCAGTATGTGGCCCAAGAGTCCAATACCTCACATGGAAGGCACAGATGGTGCTGGAGATGCTGGACTGTCGTGTGCCTGGGGGCCCTGCTGGTGGGTTAACCTGTTTCAAGTTCCACACAGTTGTCACTTAGCTGGGACAGAAGCTACTCTGCACCCCTACACCCTGCAGTGGAACGGCACACAGGCTTGGGTGAGGTGTGCAGGCTCGAGTCCGATTTCCACCCCTGGGCACCAAAGTGCATGGAGCCCTTGGACTCTGCTCATGTGGAGAGGGCTTCTTGCAGGCAAGGGGCTGGGAGTGTCCAAGGCAGAAACCTCACGAATTAGGCTTGTGCTGGGCTCCTCTGGTCAGATTCCCACCAGGCCTGGTATCTTCTGCCTGAGACCTACCATGTTGTCCCCTCTCCAAGCAGATGTGACTCTCAGGTGTGGAATGAAGAGAGCATGACCACAGGGCCCCTGGGTTTGAGAGTCGGTGCACTGGGGCCCCTCAAGATCCTCATCTTTCAGCAAGTGGGTGGAGGAAATGGTCACTGAAGTCAATTGCGTGGCACTAATGTTCCATGACTCCATGCCCCATGAAGTGAACCTCCGACTCCCAGCTCCCTTTCAAGGGGCAGGGATAGATACAAACATCCAGCACTGAGAGAGGCGCAGTCGCTGCTTCCTAGGTTGAGGGTGGCAAGGCAAAAGGTGGGACATCTGCTCTCCAGCAGGGCGGCAGAGTCATGTAGTCATTTCCTGACTTCCCAGCTCCCTCTGCGCCTCTCCAGTCCCAGCCCTGTCCCTGTCCCCGTCCCCAGCCCACCACACTCATCCTCTGGGAGTCTAGGACATGGCTCCCAGAGGCTCCTCAGCCTCTCCTCTTAATGTATGTCCCAGAGCCTAGGGCCTCCCGGGTCCCCTGCCGAAGCCCGGCTCCATCACCACCCAGGTGGGCCGAGGTGCGCAAGAGCCTTGGGGTGGGGTGGGAAGCCGAGGACTCTCAGAACAGATTAATGCCTCAAACGCACCCCTGCCCTAGGCTCTGCCTCACAGGAGGCCTTGGCAGGTCCCTTGCCCGCCTGTCTGATACCCTTGAAGGAATGGAAAGATAACTGGAGACCCTAGGGGTATTTGCAGGGCACGTCCAAAGCAGGCAGAGGCCACTGCATCCCAGCTCACCCCTGTTCCTGTCAGACTGTCCTGGTCAAAGGACACCCAGCCCAGCTTGGCCTTTCCTGGAGCACAGCACCGGGCACTCTGACGTGGCCCTGAGGCACAGCCTCCCAGCACTTCATGCAGGAAGGTGCAGGATTTGCACAATGGCAAAATGGGAAACTGCTTAAATGTCCTACCACTGGAAACAGCTTAAATAAATGATGGTACAGGATGCAGTGGTATAAGGCCTTTGCACAGGTTTATAAAGAGTAATGACATGAGAAATGCTCATTGCAGGCTCCATGAGAAGGAAGAAAAGAAAACGGTTTGGGCCTATAATCTTTACTCCGTCGAGATGTCAGCAGTGATCAACGCTAAAGGTGGGAGCACAGGTGCTTTTCATTTTCTCCTTTACACTGCTTTTTCACATTAAAAAAAAAAACAAAACAATGAGCATGTACTACTTTTAAACCAGGAAAAAATTAAGTGCATAGATTTCTTCTGAACCAAATTATCTAAAAGCAGCTTAAAGCCTCCCCAGGCTTGGGGCTCCTTCTGGGTCTGGCGGCTGAGCACAGTATTAAAGCCTGCACATGTACACACACACACAGCTTCATTTTCACGAAGTAACTCAAGTTAGTGGCTGCAGCACCCTTCACAGCCCAGCCACAGCTCCCAGGTCTCTATATGGTTTACGTGTGTCCTCTGTGACCAACCCGCACCCACAAATAGGGCCATTCAGGAGTTCATGACCTGATCTCAGAGACCCAGCTCCAAGACCTGGCCAGAGGAGGAGGTAGTAGGTCTCTAGGTCCAACCTTTTCTGCCCTTGCTCTGGCCAGGCCTTCCAGCCTGTTCCTCGGTCCACATTTCCCTGTCCTCTGGAGAGGGGGACCAGTGTGCAAACCAATACAATTCCCATTGCCACCTCCGCTGCCTGCCACACTCTGGCGCCACCACTGGAGCACCTGTGGGTAAGCACACCTGCACAGGTATGGGTGTGTGCACGCACGGATGTGCTCTGCTCTAGAGGACAGACATGAGGGGGCCTGGAATTCCGAAGCTAAGAAGATTCCTTCAAACTGTGCAGCTGAGGCTGTGGTCAAGGCCCTGCAAGAGGAGAGGGAGAAAAGTGGCTCATTTCCTTCTGAGCTGAGAACTCAGCTGGGTCCCTAAAGTTCAAAGGTTTCCACTCCCTGACTAGGACCAGAACAATCCTGGGATCCCCTGAAGTCCAATTATAGCCTCCTTCTGGGTGCAGTTGTGCTGGCCTCCAATCGCACTGGAATGCTAACTTCCTTATCCAGAAGATGTGCAGGAAAGTTGATTGTTAACAACTCGGCTCAGTAGTCCCCAGGATTCTACTGGGGGCAGAAGAACAATAACTTACACTTATTGAGCTTTAACCACGTGCCAGAGACTGAACTGTTCCAACTGCTCATTTGACTCCATAATTCTAGTGGGGAAAGAACAATAGGACCGGGGCCTCCTCTTCCAGCTACAGCAGACTAACCCTCCTCACACCAAACTGCCAACAGTAGCTGGGGTAAAATATGAAGGCATGCGAGAATCATCAAGGCTGCAAGAACTTACAGATCAAAATGGCAAGATCCAGAGGGAAGAGAGATGCAGAGACACAGCTTGACATCAGGATTCCCTTGGAGGTCTTTCCTGATTCCCCTGGGGCTGCTCTGCCAGCAGAATCAGGCTGCAGAGAAAAATTAGCATTCAGGGCCTGCTAATAGGGAGGGCCCCAATAAACACCTTGGGTTTTCAATTCTAGGGTGTAGCCCCAGAAAGGAACCAACCAGCCTCACAGGACTGAAGTTTGGAATCAACCGTGCCTACCTGAGGGTGACCTGCCTGGAGTGTAACTTCTGCTCCACGCAACAGTAATTTCTGGGCAGTGGCTCTCAAATTTTAGTGAGGATCAACATCTCCTGGGGTAGTTGTTACATGTAGATTGCTGGACTCTGCATCATTTATGATTCTGGGATGGAGCCTGAAAATCTGCTTTTTTTGGAAACAGGAACTTGCTTATATAGTTCAGGTTGGCCTTGAACTCACTTATGTAGCTCAGATTGGCCTCCTGAGTGCTGAGATTATAGACATATAGCACCTCACCCGGCTGAATGTACATTTCTGACAACTCAAGTGATATCGATACTGCCCATCTAGAAACCAAACTTTAAGAACCACTGACCTGATAGTCATTGAAAGAACAGTAAAAGTATGTGTAACCAAAAGTTAGTAGATCCGAATATGAAATAGTAAAACGACTTGATTAATCAAAAAGGAGGCAAGAAAAGAGGAAAAGAATAGGTGAGACAAACAGAAAAAATAGGTAAGATGTTAGACTTATACCCAACCGTATTGGTAATCATAGTTAGTAGAAATTGAATAAAATTGCCCATAAAAAAGCAAAGGTAGTCTTTTGGTGTTTTAGTCCACTTACAAGAAACTCTAGGGAAGTCAAATACTACAGAAAGCAAACAAGCGCTTGCTCACCCCAGAGGCAGAGGGAGGACAGTGACCGAAAAGGGGCCTGGGACTTCTCGGGGTGACGGAACTGTTCCATTGCTTGATTCGAGCACACTCAGTTGTACAAATGAAATGAATGCATTTGATTGGAAATTTAATTTTATATAAATTCACATAAAGTATTTATATAAAATTTTTAAATAAATATACATGAAAAATTTGAAAGGACTGAATTTAAAAAGCAATCCAACTAAGTACTGCATAGTGACAATGTACCTGAAATATAAAAATACAAAAGGGTCAAGAATCAAAGGATGAGGGGCTGGGATCCAGCTCAGTGGGACAGCGCCTGCCTGGCAAGTGCAAAGTCCTGAGTTCAATTCCTGGTATCAAAAAACCCAAAACACTAAAAGAAAAAAAATGAAAGGATGGAATGAGAAACACTGCACACTTACTAAGTTCTTACTGTCACCCATGCACTGCTGCAAATGCTATCTATTATCTCATTTAACCTTCGTAGTAGCTCTAAGAAGTCGAGGCCATCATCATCTCCGTTTTGCTGACAGAGACATGGAGGAATAATAGATTCGTAAGTGCCCAGAGGCACCCGGCTGGAGAGTGGAGAGCTAGGCGTGAACCCTGGAAGTCTTGACCTCAGAGGTACTCCACCCCGGGGCCTCATGAGTCAGCTACACTTACAGACTTCCCGCTTTGTTCCGAGTGCCCCGTTTCAAATGTGCTACCTCACTTAACCAACCTCTTTCACACAGGGGGAGATGGGCTCTGAGCGGTTAATAGGCTTCCTGCGCTCATGTAGCCGGAGAGTGGCAGAGCCCCAGTCGACCCGAGTCCGACTGACCAGGGTTCAGGGTGCACTCATTTAGCCACTCAACAGTGGTGAGGCGCACGGAGAGCCAGTAGTCCTGGCAAATGGAAGAAACGGCCGCAGGAGCAGCAGGAAGTCCTTCGGACTCGCTGCAAGGCCGAGCCGGGAGGTCTTTTTGTGCATTACTGCACAGTGGGGTCTCTGGAGCCTGCAGGAGAGGCCAAAAGGACAATGTGAGGTGTGACTGGTAGTCAGGTCATCTCCTCGGGATGGGGCCTTTATCAGAGCCCTGTAAGCTGGTGTCAGCTGCAATTGACTGTGTTGACTCCATATACTGTATCGCAAAACATTACAGTTCTAACAAAGCTTATTATTAGTTTTTATGGTACCAGGGGTTGAACCCAGTCATCTCACTCAGTTACATCCCCAGGCCTTTATATTTTATGTTTTGTTTTGAGGCAGGGTCTCTCTAAGTTGCCCAGGCTAGGCTCAAACTTGGAAATCCTCCTGCCTCAGCCTCCCAGAGTACCGGGATTACAGGCGTGTGCCAAGGCACCTTGCCAAAACTGATTATTAGTACTTCCCCTTTCTTGGAAGAGAAAACTGAAGTTCAGAAGAATGAAGGAACTGTCCAAGGCTATGCAGTGTCAGAAGCTGTATTTGAACTCAGGTTTGCTTCTGTCCAAAGCCCGGCCTCCCACTCTTTACACCTGTCTCGGGGCATCTGCGTGTGGAGGCTGCGGAGAAGTTGTGAGGATGGGTTCCAACCAGGGTCCTCAGTGAAGAGAATGAGAGATGGGAGCTTTAAGAAAAGATTAAGAGATTTGGGGTGATTTAGTCACCCAAGGGTGGCTGCCTCGATAACCTTTGAAGACCTGGATTCAGACAAATACAGAGCCACTGTGAAGGTGCTGAACTATCATCCGCTGTCTCTCAGTGCATCCAGATTGCTTTTCAACTGAAAGATAAAAGCCCGAACTTCCTAGTAGGGCAGAAGATTAAATATAAATGACTAAAACCCAGGGAAAAGGTGAAATCCTTACAAATAGCTGCTGCACAGGTCTAGCCTTCTAGGCAGGCGATATACAAACTGCACTGCAAAACTACGAAGCGCTGTGACCGTGGCTGGGTCTGATGACGACTGGCCTATAGGCAAGAGAGCCACCAGGCCAACCAGAGTCCTTAGCTGCAGCTTGCTGCATACGACAGCAAAGGGAGAGAGAGCCGGGGTGGAGGGAATGGGGGTGAGGTGGGCAGAGTCAAGGAAATGGGAAACTTAGCCTCCTTTGTTTCAGTTCGTCTCCTCAGCAAACCTAACAAAATTGATTATCCTTTCTCTCTTCTCTGTCTCCAACAGCTCCTAACTCCTCTTTCTTGCTGGCAGCACTTAAATACAGCGTAGTCTCTCTCACTTAAATGGAATCGTCTTGGAGATTGTCAAACCCGGCTGCAAGGACTTGGACTGTGCTTTCAAGGAGAGGTGGGGGCCCACGTCCCTCTCCGATGGTCTGGGAGGGCTGTGACTCCTTTCCCAGAGCACAGCCAAAGTGTGACTTTTATGAGGCCAGGTGCCTGTCACCTGGATCACTGGCCCACTCTTTCTTGGAGCCTGGTGGCTTGACCACTGAGGTCACCATGCCAGAGGGTGCATGTGATTAGAGCCTCCAGGCAATGCAACCCACTGGGCCCAGCCTCCTACCCATCTTTAAGATGCCAGACATGTGTGTGAAGCCATCCTGGGCTCTCCAAACCGGCCCATCTGCCACCAGGTGAGCTGTGGGTGCCACATTAACAAGATCACACAGCCTGTCCCTCAAAGTCACGAGCTATGATAAAACGTCTGTTGTTGAAGCTGGTACATTTGGGGGTAGCTTAGGCAGAAACAGATAACTGGAACATCCTTTGCCAGTGCCTTGTCCCTCTCAGCTCTGGTCCCTCTCCTTCACTTCAGTCATGTTTCTCGGAAGGAAGCTCCTCTCACATCACAGCGTAAGCACTCAGTTTAAAGGCCACTTCCTCTGGGAGACCGTCCCTCCACCCTCAGTCTAGTTTTCAGTACCCTGGTGATCTGCTCTCTCAGCTCCCTGCTCTTCCTCTCTGAGTGCTTATCACAGCCTCTATTTATATAGGTGTGATTCGTTGATTAGTGTCTTTCTCCCTCACCAGACTGTGAGCTCTGGCGGGAGGAGGACTTCGTGCTCCTCCCCGCATCCCCCTCCCTGCTATATGCGTAGCAGGCAATCAATAAACAGCTGACCTCATGAACAGATGAGTGAATCGGTGAGCGAGTGAGCTGAAGGTGCTGAGGGTCCCTGGTAAGAAAGTGCTTTCCAGGATGTGCTGGGTGGAGGCACACTTAGTTCTGCACAGAAACTTTTCTTGGGCACTTACGTCAGACTACTTTTGGGATGCAACAATAGATAAGAAGTAGTCCCTGCCGTGAGGAGGGGCAGGAAATAAAGACTAAGAAATGAAAAGTTTCCGTAGAACGTGCTGGCAGCTCCCAGAGTGTGAGGGAGCCCTGTCCTGGGATGGTAGTGGATGGTGGGAACCAGGAAGAGCCTTCTCTTAGCCGATGACAGGAAAATAAGTCTTGAAGATAGAATAGGAGTCATCGATTAGGTGAGACGAGAGCAGGGCATCTCCAGCCAAGGGAATGCCACGAACAAAGGCCTGGGGTGTTGGTGGGGAGAAGTCTGGGTGGTTTGGTACTGAGGGGAGGAGGCGAGGGAGGTGGGAAAGCCTACACCTGGCAGAGGGGCTTTGCTCTGTGGGCAGCGGGGAGCCAGCGACAGTGGCAGAAGGGAAGTAATGAGGTCCGGCCCGTGTTTCGGAAAAGGTGCTCTGGCTGGCAGCAGGGAATAAGAAGAATTGCATGACAGGGGAGTGAGGACGGAGGCTAGTAGTCCTGTCAGGAGACTATTGTAGTTTCGGCACTCTTCATTATAGCTAAGATATGAAACCAACCCAGCTGCCCATCAACTATGAATGGACAAATAAAATACTATACTACACACAACGTAATATCATTCAGCCATGAAAAGAATAGAGCACTATCACATGCAGCCCAATGGATGGAACTGGACGACACTGAGCCCAATAAGCCAGACACAGAGAGACAAATATCGCGTGTTCTCTTATATATGCGGAAGCTGAAAAAGAGATTGACCTGAACGTAGAACAGTGATTACTACAGACTGGGAGATGTGGGAGGGCAGGGTGGTAAGGGGCGTTTGGGCAATGTGTATCAGAACACAGTTAGGTAGAAAGAGTAAGTTTTGGTGTTCCTCAGCACAGCAGGGTGACTATAGTTCAAAATAACCTGCTCTATATTTTAAGACACTTTAGAAGACAGGAGCTCAAAGGCTGTAAACACTAAATAATAAGGAGAGGGAAATGTTGACTACCCTGATTTGATTAGTGCGTACTGTATGAATGTATTGAAGTATCACAGTGAACGTTGTTAATATGTCCAATTAATATGAAAGAGAGAGGGAAACTAGAGACACTATTGTAGAAGCACAGGTAGGAGAGGATGAGGACCTGAATTGCTTGAGGCAGAATGGATGGAGAGGAAGAGTCCTGGCTGAGGAGTAGCTAGAAGGCTGAATGATCAGGAGTTTGTGGTTAACTAGAGGTGAGAAAGGAGCCAAGAATGAGACCCAAATTTCTGGCACTGTCAACCAAATAGAAGGTGATGTGATGAACCGAGATAGAAAAAATTAGGGGGAGGCTGCTCATTCTAGAGCAAAAAGACCACCCCTTTTCCTTCTTTTCGTTTTTGTTTTTGGTTCCAGGGATTGAACTCAGGTCCTTGCGCTGGCAAGGCAAACAGTAGAACCACTGAGCTAAAACCCCATCCCCCTTTCCTTCTTAAAAAGAATATCCGTGGGCTAGAAACATTGAGAAATTTCTGAGAGCTAAAGAGCAGATGAGGTTCCTTGGCGAAGAAATTAAGGCAAAGAAACTTACAGCCTTCAAAGCTAGGGGTAAGGACAACTCCCACTCAAAAAGAGTCCTGTTGAGGAAATAAGCTTATCTAACTCCAGAGGAGAGCCATACTAGCTTCCTGTTCCATTTAACACTTTCCTTCACTTATAAATGGAATGGATAAAAAGAACAATGAAAAACAACTGCATGAAAATAAGGTTTAATAAACAAGTAGAATGATTTGCTCAATAAAATTCTAAAATTATTCAAATTACAGCCAAGATCTGTAATTCTTTAAAAATTCTTATTCTTGGAGAGATATGGACATTGCATGTATGAAACAAGAACATGTCACTATGAAAAAGGAGCAATCCACAAATATAACAGTTTTTGAAATTGAAAATAATTGTCCAACTTTTAAAAAATTCGGTGAAGAGATTGAATAATGGGATGGACAAAGGGCTTGGCACTGAGGTACATCTCTAGTGCTTCTTTTTATTTATTATTCTTTTTTTTGACACAGATTCTCATTAAGTTGCCCAGGATGGCTTTAACTTTCCATCCTTTAGCCTCAGTGGCCTGGGTAGCTTGGATTACAGGTGTGCACCATTATACCCAGGTTATGACTTTTTTAATATGGAAAAAAAGTTAATGAAATTCCCTAAGGCAGGACAAAAAGGACATAGAACATATGACGAAAGTTAAGAGGCATGGAGAAGGGGTGCAGGAGGTTCAATATCCATCTAACAGAATTTTCAGAAAGATACAACAGATAAGACTAGCGGAGGAAAATAATAATTAAAGAAGCACCACATTGTATAGCATAAATATAAACAATTATTATTTGTCAACTAAAAATTCAATTAAAAATAATTAAAGAAGCAGGAAGCATTTCAGAAGGAGGAGAATGAGGAGGAGGAGGAGGAGGAGATTTAGATTGAGGGGGCCCACTAAATCCAAGCCAGAGAAATGAACACACACATGAAGAACCAGGGTGGGGGAAGTGGGTGAGTTCGGCTTGAACGTGCCTTTGGGAGAGCAGGAGAGAAATTCTGCCTGGCCTTTGGATGTATGAAATTGAAGCCCTGGGTAATGGTCAGGGCTGGAGAGAGATCTGAAATCAGTGAAGGACCTTTGGAGAAGGAAGAAGAGAGCCAGAGAGAGGACCAGAAAAGAGAGGACAGAGGAGAGAACCCAGGAAGGATGAATAAAGCAGATGGAACCCTTCCGCACATCCATCGGAGGTGTCTTAGCTGTTGTCTTCCAGGAAGAAGTGAACTATCCCCCGGTCTATACTCTGCTGCTCCGGGCTCCCATGAGCTAGACTGATTTCTCCCTCAAAGCATCATCCACCTCCCTGGATGGGAACGGGTTTATGGCTGCCAAAGATGAAAACTGCTGAGAGGAGTGGGCTGGGGGCTGCACGACTGAGATCAGTCCATTTTCAAGTGGAAATCAAATCTTTGTGCGTGCTGAAACAAGCTGGCTCTCTGCTGAAGCGGCTCATTCCGAACCACTTGGAAGCAGACGGCTCACCTAAGGGTGGGAGATAACACACCTAACGGTGAGGCGGGGCCACTTTCAGTGTGGTTTGCTTGGGGAGGGGTGAGTAAGGGTGGCAGCCACAGGGCAGAGTGAGAAAGGAGAGTGAGGGAGGCAGTCAGTGAGAGGACTCAGTACAAAGGGCAGGGATGCGATCCAGTCTTCACTGGCTTGCAGCCGAGGGGACCTTGCCTCAGATAGAGTGGCACCGAGCCTCTGAGAGGAGAAGAGGATTGGGAAGCACAGGAGGTTTTGAGAACTGGGCTGTTTCTTCTCCCCCAAGTGAAGGCTGTTGCTTCTGCATCTTTCTCCCTGGAGTGGCATATTGGGGAGCTGGGAGTCCCTCTAAGACCCACAGATGACTTGGCCTTTGGACTTGAAAGTAACTAATAATGTGTACATCCCCAAATATTCTCTGCCTCTGCTATTCTGCCTGTGTGTTGCAGGGGAAGGGATGTCTGTGTGTATTTCAGTATCACAACCTCTCTCTTACACATACAAATACACACTCGTGCACTTACACAATACCACACCACACTTTCTTAATGACCAAGTTGCACTTTTTTCTTTCCCTTCCTCAGCTTCCCTGAACCCTGCCCTAAATAAGCAAGATCACCCTTCTTCCCTTTGGAACCTTTCAGAGGGGCTAGGGTAGGAGCCTCAGTAAGAAGGGGCCAGGAAGAGGACACTGGAAGTAACCAATGAGAGGATAGTTTTCCATAGTTGGGAGAGGAACCTGACGTAATCTGTCTGAGTGACCAGGGACGCCCTGAATCCTGACAGCTTTGGCGGTGGAGTGGATACCCAAAGAGCTGCAGATGGAGGTGCAGTGTATTATCCCCAGACAAGCAGCGGGCCAGCTGCCCCCACAGATCAGTCCAGCAGAAAATAATGCTCACTGTTGCTGCTGCATCACTTTGTTATGAGGTTTAGTGACTGTCCATTAACTCCCAAGAGCTGATTCTTGCCAGTGCTGCAACATCAGCTGGGAGCCAGAAAGCGCTGACATGGGGAAGTGGGGGCTGGTCTCCCACCCTAGCTGGGCACTCACAGAGTAAGTCAGGGAGGTCACTGGCATGGCTTACTCAGCTCTGCCTGAGTGCCAATTAGCTAAGGTTTTTCTGAGCATTGGCTGGGCCTGCCACAGTTGAAGGAAATTACTGCCAGAGGAACTCGTTTTGTTTTTTATAAGAAAGAAACCACTCTATAGGGATGGATCTTTCCTGACTGTCCTTCCAGTCTCCCCAAGGAAGATCCCTGCCAGCCAGGGTCCCTGGGAAGAGATGACCAAAGTTAGATCACCAAAGTAGTCGCTGGCTACTCACGAGGGTTATTGGTGGGAGAGATTGTTCTTGGCTTTTTGGCTTGAAAGCAGGGATTCTGAGTTCAGCCACTCTGAATATATGTGTGACTTTCCCAGGGAAATAAGGAAGAGAGGCTTCTTATGAAAACACCAGAGACATAAATGGCTTTTCCTGGTTCCTATTGTTCCTTTCCACTCCATTCACAAAATCCAGCTCATCACTGAAAGGCCATTAACTTACTCTTCAAGCCAGGTTAATGAAGGTGGCATCCTGTACCCTCAGAGAACTGGATTCAGGACAGCCTGAAAGAACCCTATAGAACACAAGAACTTGGAATCTAAAAACTCATCTGCTCCAATGCTTTTCTTTTACAGATGAGAAAACTGAAGCCCACAGAAGGGAAGGGACCTGCCTAAAACAGCCAATGGCAGATCTGGGACCAGAACACTGGGCTCCTGATTCCCAGTCAAATGCTTTTATTCTCATGCAGTTTTACATTTCATTCCCTTATTTTATACCCAAGTACTGAGTCCTTACTATCTTGCAGGTGCGATGGGGGGAAGGGTGTGGAGGGAAGCAAAGTGATGAAAACAACACAATCCTTGCCTTGAAGGAGCTATTTCTTGAGGAAAAAATAACTGAGTCAGATTCTCACCCTGTATTATCTCTATAGGTGATGATGGAGGAGGAGAAGGGGAGAGAGGAAACACTCTTACCTGCTCAAGATTTAGAGCTTAAACTTCACTGATTCTAGGGGCTCAAGGAAGCCAGGCCTGGCTAGGGGATAGGAACAGAGATGGAGCTCACATTGGTGTGGTACGTTTGGCAGGCCTGTACCTCCGATCAGGTGCATTACTTCATTAAGTCTCAACGCCGTTCCCTGAGGTGAGAAGAACCGCAGAAGAACCTAACCCCACGTTAGGAGTGAGGAGACTGAGGTTCAGAGAGATCAGGTAACGGGCCAAAGCCACTACATGTCAGAGCCCAGCCAGGGACTCCTAGCCTAGGGCTCTGTCAGTGAGGGTGGGGAAGTTGTGCTGGGTTGGAGGGTCAGGACGAAGCAGCATAAAGCAATGGCTGTGCACAGTGATAAGCCAAGTCTTCCTCTATGCGGTTTTATTTTGATCGCTACATTCTACCACTCACAGAAGTCTGCTCTGAGGAACTGGAAGCACTTTGCAGCCCCAAATGAGCTCATTTAACATACTCTTGCCAGAAAGAGAGAGAACTCCAAATGGTCTAGGGTCATCAGCATTCAGGCCCAGAATAGAAGACAGGACCCAGGTTCCCCCTTCTTTGTCCTCATGCACCAAGGACACATGATGCAAAACTAGCCTCCTTCAGTGGGAGTCAAGAGGGCCACAGGAAAAAACAGGTTCTTCGGACACCTCCCTTCGTTCCTCTGAGAAATGGGTTAATCAGTCCTGAGAGGATGGGTCCTTGCATTGGCCCAAAGGCCATTTCCAGGGCAAAGGCATCTCAGAGAGGGGATGCTCACATCTACTCCAGTCACCCTGGTGACCAGGCTTGGGGAGAAGGGAGCTTAGTGAAGCCCGCTCAGATTCTGCTAATGTCGCAGAGCCTTGGTGGAGACTGGGGTACCAGGGAGTCTGGGAGATTCTCCTCCGGGTTCCTGCAACCAGTGGGCTGGCTGTCCCAAAGCTTCCTGGCGTGCGAGGTCAGGGTGCCCAGGTGACTGCGGTGGCTCTGGTCCCCCAGGCCCCTCCTAGTGTCCCCAGACTGCGCGGTGAGGGGTGAAGAGCACAAGGTGCTGCCAGCTGGGAGTCAGAGATCTATCCCTGAAGGGGCTCCCGCTCCCCTCCCAGCTCGTTCCTAGCTCTGGCTCCCGCTGTGCCCCCCAGACGGCCCCTTACCTGTCCCGCTGCAGGCGGTCCCGCCTCCTCCGCGGGGCTCGGGGACCAGGCATGGGCCGGCG
>NW_022900933.1:16671787-16694575 GCF_012274545.1 Fukomys damarensis
CCTGCCAGCCTCCGGCGTATCCCCCAAGCAATGTGCGGCCCTTAGGCTTCTGGAAGCAGGTTGGAGCTGCTAGGCTCCTAAACCCTGAGTTTTAATATAGATCTACCCCAGAAAAAGAAAAACAGGAAGTATTTATTGAGCGACTACTATTTACCAGACACCGTGCCAGTTTATTTTTTAAACCAGCATAATCTCATTTAATCTTAACAACTCTCTCAGGTATCCCCCCCCCCGCCCCATTTCTGGGCTCATAGAGATTGTCTCTGATTAGGTGATAACAGTACTGTGCTGCAAAGTGCACAGGCTTCAAAGGCCCAAAATTTGAGGGTAGTGTCTCATTTACTTACTTGAGAAAGTTACCTAACCTCTTCAAGTCTTGGGATCCTCATGGCAAAATGGGGGATCTATGAGGGGGTCATTTGAGGACATATTGTACGTGACACACTGGCCCCCAACAGGCCCTGAGTGGGTGAGTCATTGACTCAGTCCTCACAGTGGGAGACTTGAAATCTGACCACAGGTCTTCTGGCTGCTTTGACCCCCCACACTGTGCTCCCCCATTTTCCTTTTTCCGTGGGCAGGGGGAGTCCCCATGATGAGTGTTATGAGTGGATGACCCTACTCTCTCCACCCCACAAGGTCTGAAGTCTCCTCACAGGATCCAGAGGTCGCAGGGAGAGAAATATCCTCTTCTTCTGAAAGTAGGGAGGAGCCTTAGGGTGGGGGCTGGGGCTGGAAGACCCTGGGGACCAGGCTCTGGCGGTAGGATCCCGTCTTCTCCCCATAACCCCCATCCAAAGGCACCAGAGCACACTGAGTAGTGGGCTTTGCAGGATGTGGGACACCAGACCAGAGAAGGAGCCAGGAGCCACCCCCCAACACCAACGAGGGGCTTGGGTCTCCTCCCCTCGAGGCGGGCAGAGAATCCTTCTGCCTGTGTCTGTCTCGGGGCTGCTCACTCTTCCCACTCTTACCCCACTGGAGTATCAGACTCTCGGTCCCCACACCACGTCTACACAGCTCTTCACTCCCCTTGTGTCCATGCGCCCTTCTGCATCCCTGCTTCCTTCTGGCCTTTCCCCCACAGGTGCTTATGGCCCCTGCTTGGCCTAGGCCTCAGCCTCCCTCTGTTTCTGTCCTCCTCACCCTGGCTTTGTTCCATGCCCAGTCTGCTTACTGAATTACTAATTGAAAAGATAATAAAAAAAGCCAGTGAAGCAAAAGCCGCATATATGTTCCAAATACTAACGTGGATGATTATACGCTGCTGCCTGGAGGGGAAACTCAAAGTGCAAAAGCCCTGGCCCAGGTGCCAGGAAAGCTGGGCGCTAGTCTTGCCTTTGTCCCCGACTGGCTGTGCAACTGAAGCAGTCGCTGGACGCATTGCTTCCTTAGAATTCAAAGTCCCTTCAATTCCTTTAAAGAAACTAGGAACAATGAGCAGTGTTTGAAATTTGTTACAGAGAACAGTGGACTAATTCAGTGATGGGAATTTCTTTTAAGGAAATTACCTTTTATCCCTCACCAGATATATGTGGTGGCGCAGAGACTGAGGCATCTATAATTATGCAAGTTTCCATTCCATTTTCTATGCCTCTCTTTATCCCTTCTTTCCTTCTTTCCTTTCTTCACTAAGCACTGTCTGCTTCCTGTAAGGAAGATCCTGAGAATGCAAAGTATAAACCCTGGTCCAAGTCTTTGAAGGAGCTACAGTGAAGGGTTTTGGGTAGACACACTGGTCAGCGATTCTGACACCTGCGATAAAGGTTATCATGGAATAACTGAACGATGCTCTGCCCTGAAAAGTCCCAAGGAGGCTTCCTGGAGGCAGTCGTATTTGGACTGAGTTTTTATTAAAGGATGAGACATCTGCGAGGCAGGCCAGGAGAAGACTGAACTCTGACTAAGATGACTGCATTGAAGGGAGAAGGCTGGAGAACAGAAGAGGAAGCTGCACCAGAGTCCAGGATAAAGGTGGTGAGAAACTGAACAAGGCCAAGTCAGCAGGATAGGGGGCAGGGGATGGGGTTGAGAAACTTCAAAGTGAGAGCAGTGGGAGGAGAGATTAACTGTGGGGAAGGGCACAGGTGTCAAGGAGTAATACTGGGGTCTCTTGTTTCTGGGAAGTTGCTCCTTCCTGCCGCAAGTTAGCAGGAGGGGAGCAAACACATGCAAGCCACGGGGAATGCTGCTGGGTGTCACGCGCCAAAGAGCGTCCAGGCTTTGATACTCTTCCTTCTAAAATTCTGTTCTCCCTTTAGTGAGGGTGATAGAGTTGCCGGAGATCTTTAAAGCCCCTCCCATCTTACCTTGATTGTCTTTGTGGAAAGGGAAAGGTCCCGGGCCTGGGCCAGGAGAGTTGAGGTAGGCAGGCCAGTCCCAGAAGCCCACCTAGAGGAGGCAGCAGGTTTCTTGGTGGGAGTAGAGCAAGGTCCGTACATAAGGGACAGAGTACGCACTGGGTGTGCAACTGGAAGGAGATGCCTATGTCCTGTTCTCCCCCCAGCTCTCCTACAGTCCCCAAGCAAAGGACAGCACTGGTGGGTTCTGCTTTGGTTGGAGTCAGATTCAACTGCTAATCTCTTTCCACCTGGGGACCTCCTTTCATAAGCTTCTTCATGCATAAACTCTTAGTTCTTTTTACAAGGGGTTGATTTCTGCATAGTGTTCTCTGGGGAATGTAAATCAGCACCAAATGTGGGGAGATCTGCTTCCATTGCTGCTTCGACAGACTACACACTGAAAGAGAGGGAGAAGGTGAGCCCTACTTCGGCCTAGGGAGTCCAGACCCTCCCAGTCAAGCTTGTAATGAGGGCCACATGTCTATGACCTACAATGTCCTGGGTAATGGGAGGGGCAGGCTGGCAGAAGACAGGGACAGGTGGGCCTTTGAGCTGCCTACTAACTAAATCCTATATATGGCTCGAGAATGTCATAGTTCCAAGGAGGAGTTCATTTGTGGGCGTAAGCAAGTAGTGGGAACCAGTTCCCACTGAAAACCTAAAATCCTCACTGCTTCTGAGTCAGGACCTCTGATTAGAGGTAGACCCTCCACCCTCAACTTGCAACAGTGCTCCTAGTCTGTCTCTTAATTTTTTCCTGGGTGGGGGTTCCTTTGGAAGTGCATTACCAGCTGCTCACTTTCTCTCTCTATGGGAGATTGCAAAGCTGAAGGTGAGCTTTAGAAACACACTGATTCACCTGAGGAAAAATGAGAAGTCTCTGCATTGGTTCTGCCCAACTCCCTGCTCTCCTGCTGGGCACAGATTCCCTCTCGGGCCTAGGGAAGGGAGTGGGTGAGTTATTTTAACTCTGAGAGGCAGAGCCAGAGCATAAGACAATGAAGAGAGCAACCCCAGACTACACAGCTCAAAACCCCGGCACCAACTCTGGCTTCCACAGGCTGCCTCAGGGGCATGGGAGCATTTGCTCACTGCAGGGAAACCTGCATGGTTGGCACTCCTGCACTCTGGCAGAGCAGAGATGTGTGAGTGCGCCTTGTGAGGGTGTGGGGTGCTGGGTGAGGAGCATCAGCAGTGGCAAGCAGACTGGAGGGTTCCTTTCACCTGGTGCAGTGACAATAACAAGGGCAGAAAGAATGAGAATGCTTTTTATTTGCTTCACACTCTACGGTTTTGGGAGCATCTGCTCATTTGATTTTCAGAGACATGCATCATCCCCAGTTTACAAACAAGTCCTAGAGAAGCTACTTCCAACTTGGAAAAAAACAGAGATTAAAGCCAAGCTAAAGAAAAAGAATGAAATGGATGCATGATCCCACCTGCTCCCTGCTCTTGAACCATCTAGGTCTGCAAAAGGAAGCCTTCTTTGCCTTCGCCTTGAACTAGAACATTGAAGAGAGCGGCCCAGACTTCTACAAGGCACTCACCAGAGCACTCTGAGGCATTAATGCTCAGAATCTAGGACCAGTCCTGTGTGTGTGTGTGTGTGTGTGTGTGTGTGTGTGTGTGTGCATGCGTGTGGCCTTTGCTCCAGGGGTGATTTTCTGAGTCAGGAAAAACTTTCTGCCCCTGTGTGTAGAAAGACTTTCCTTACGCCTCCCTCTTTTATGTGTCGGTGTCTAAAGTGCAGATGAGAGAAATGGTCCTTCTCTCCTGACCACTTGCTCGTTCGGGGAGACAGGCAGCTAGAAGACAGACAAAAGGGTAATTGGCACTACAGAAAAGAAAATTTCCTAGAGAAGCTGGGGAAACTTCTTATTCTCTTCAGCCCAGGAACAAGAAGTGCCCATCCACAGTGCCCAGTCTGTGTCAAACAGTTTATCTTTTAATCCTCAAAAAATTCAGTTAGTTTGTTCTTTCTTTCCTTTTTTTTTTTTTGGTACAAGGAGCTGAACTCAGGACCTTGTGCTTGCCAGGCAGGTGTGGCACGACTGAGCTTCAACTGGGCTCCAACTAGGTTGTTTTTTGTTTTGTTTTCATTTTCAAGGGAGCTCTTAAATTCTCTGGAATTCTTTTTTTTTTTTTTTTCAACTAGGTTGCTTTATGTCAAGGCTTATAGAGAGAAAATAAATGTGCCAGATTCATATCTTCACCAGTGACAGGCAAGATTTAAAACCAGGCCTGTCTGATACCAGAGCCGATGTCCCCACTACCCCACCCCTTTCCCCAACACCCACCCCATCACCCTCACTGTCATTCTAGGGACTGGGACATTTAATGAGGAAGCAAGAGGGAAGGATCTCAAAGTTAGAAGGAAGCTGTCTGGACTTCCAGTATATGCTTCTCAGGTGTGGTTGGAATGGTACCAGGTCTCAAATTCTCCCTTGAGTCAGGAGACTACACTTGTCAAACTCAAAGACTGAGGGTTCTATGCGCTACCTTTGACCGTGTCCCTTTTGTTTTTCTGATGTTCTCTTTGAAGATCTCAGTCTGACTCAGCCAACAGTAGAAGAAGAAGGAGGGAGGAGCAGAGGGAATCCCACTGGGAATCTAAGAAAAGCATGAGTAGGTGACATTTATTGAGTAGCTACTATGTGCCAGGCAGCATTCTAACTGCTTTAGATGAATCATCTTATTTAACTCTAACAACCCTGTGAGGCAGGTCCTCTCACCATCCCTAGGGTACAAATGTGAAAATTAAGACACATAATTTACCCAAGGTTCCATGGCTCATAAGGGCAGATTTCAATTCAGGCAGCCTGGCTCCATGGCCTCACTCCTCAACGCTGTACTGTATTGCTGTGTGAACTTGACACAGAAAATGGCCATTGAAGGGCTGGGGATTTGGCTGAATGGTTGCGCCGCCTGCCTTGTGAGTGCTAGGGCCTGAGTTTGATCCCCAGCACCAAAAACAAACGAACAACAACAACCACTCACACACACAAAAAAACAAAAACAAGAACAAATGGCCATTGAAGAATAAATTATTGTTATAGAAGATCAGAAGGCCTATAAATGTCCAGCAAATAGGGCAATGGGTAAATAAGTTTAAAGAATATTTTGGTACCATGGAGGAACAGCTTGTATATATAAAGTGGGAAAAAGGCATGCTGCAAAACTGCACGTATACCATAACTACAAGTACCCAAATAAACCCGGAAAAAGTCCTACAAGGGATGGAAACAAAATGCTATAAAGGCTCGTCTCTCGGTGGTGGAAACTGTGGCTCATCTCAACATTCCTCTTTGTTTTTTTTCTGTATTCTCTAAATTCCCTGCAATATACGTTATGTGCATTCCCTTAAAATTATTTTAAAGCTTAAGTAAAAAATATTCATGGAGTGAATGGCTGATACCATTGGTACCCTCTGAGACCCATCTCTCCTCCCAGCAGGGACAGGGATGGGGTTGGAGGTGACCTGGACCTCTGGCCTGCCTCAGTGGGAGAATTGCAGCAAATGAGGTCACGTGGGTGAAGGATTATGCTATCCTGTGGCCCCAGTGGTCCTCATGGCAAAAAGGAGGGCACAGAAGAAAGCAGCGGGGAGGAGGCAGAGTGTGGGATGCATAATGGCAGGAGAAAAGCAAGAGGCAGAGGAAAGGGAAGAAATAAAGAAAGCTGGCATCTCAGGAAGGGTCAGGGAGCTGGCAGAGGAGGACGTGAGGGAGCGATGAGGTGAGGTACACAGAGGGAGAGAGGAAGAGAAGGAAAGAGGGAAAGGGGGAGAGTGGGAGAGAGGGAGAGAGAGGGAGAGCAGAGGGGTGGGGAGAAACATAGCAAACTGGTAATAGATTTAATTCTTTTCATCTGTCAAGGTTCCGGCTACGCTGCAGTGAATTATCCCAACGTTACAGAAACCATTTTCTGCAGTTAAATGCTGCTTACATCCAGGGGAAGCTTTCCCAGGGATTGCAACTTGAATCTCTCTCCCAGCTGCCTGGCCACCTCCCAATCCTCACAGTTCCAGCCAAGAAGGACCTCTGTGGACTGTAGCCATTACGATCTGCCGGGAACAAGTAGACCTATCCCTGCTGCAATTCAACCAGCCCAAACTGGGAGCCGTGGCACTGATGGACACGAATCAGGACATAAACTCTAGGATTAATGCCCACTTGTCCCAGACACCGTATACGAAGACTGCCTATATCTCCCAAAATCATAGACCAGAGCATTTTTTGAAAATCTTGGAAGCCAGGTATAGTGTTGCACACTTATAATATAAATAGGAGGCTGAGGCAGAAAGATCACCATGAGTTCAAGGCCAGCCTGAACTGTATAGCAGGACAAACAAAAAGCAAAACAAAACAAAAAATTGAAGAGACAATGTGAGACCTTCAAGGGTCATCTATAGGATTCAACTACAGGGAGAGAAATGAGGCTCAGAGATAGGAAGACTTGGCTGGGACCAACACGTGCTTGGCAGGAGAGTTGAACTTTATGATATATTACCAGTAGAATGATCACTTCTGAGCATTACTTTGTGTTTTCAAAGGACTCTATGGGTCTGACTACCATTCTTTTACTCTCATGCCTTGGAGAAGGTAACCCACCCAGGAATAAGCTCGATTTTTCTTTTTTTTTTTTTTGTACTGGGGATCAAACTCATGATCTTGTGCTTGCAAGGCAGGCACTGTGCCACTGAGCTAAATCCCCGGCCCCTTAAGCTCCATTTTTTTTAAGGTGGCAAAGCAGCATCTAAGAAAAGCATCACTACCAATTCTGAGCACAAACTAAATCTTCTCAAGAACATGTACAGGAGGGTTTTCCTCAGCCACACACTGAAGTGGAGAACTTCTAGGCCTGGAAGAACAGGAGCAATTTCAATTTCTATGGTTTGCTGGAGTCCTTGGGTCAAAAATATATTTTTTTAAATATTTATTTATTTGTTTGTTTTTTTGTACTGGGGATTGAACTCGGGTCTTTGCACTTGCAAGGCAAGCCACCAAACTGCTGAGCTAAATCCCCAGCCCTTGGGTCAAAAATCTTATTGGGGGCATAGAGTGAGTGTGTTTCTACTGTAATGCTCTGGTTTCTACTGTGAAACCATCTGTACTGCTACAGTTGTGATGTGTGAGGCCATTATCATGGATAACCACTGATCAAGCATTTACCGTATATATCGAGGGAACAGGGTAGGTTCTGGGGCTACCTGGGGGATATAAGACATGGTCCTGGTTACCAGAGAAAGGATTACTTTAGCAATAGAATAAAGCCAGATACATACAAATACCAAGAGATGGCAGGATGACGAGTCTGGAATCCCTCAGAGTGCCCAGAGAGTTTGGGGGGGCTGTGCACATGCACACACATGCATTCTGGTTTTGGGGCTGGGGATTAAACCCAGAACCTCACACTTGCTAGGCAAGCACTCTGCCACTGAGCGACATGCACAACCCAAGTGCCCTGCCTTTGAATGCATTGTTCCGCACCCTTGAAATCCCTTATCCCACTCCTCTGCACACCATTCAAGCTCAGCTTGGGTGTTTTTTTTCTCTGTGTCTCCACATCCTGGGCTGGATGCCCCTCATCTGGCTTCCTATAGTAGTCTATATTTTCTCTACTATAGCACTGTGTACACTGCACCTTTATATCTCACTTGTCTCTCTCCCTCATCTGATTCTGAGTTTCTGGGAAGAAGACGGGGTTGTATCCTATCTCTGGTACCTAGCCTATGCCTGACATAAGTAGAAACATAATGCATATTTGTTGAATAAGAAACAACACTTCTGCCTCTACTCCCTCCAGGATGTGGGATTTAAGGCTCTCTGTTGTCTAACACACTGCCATTTGAGACACTGATCTCAGTGACAGGAAGCTCAACTCACTGAGACTGGACATGATTTCACTTAGAAGAGAAGGGAACCACCTCACTATGCCCCTCATACCTCCCCAGTGACATGATGATAACTCAAGCACATTTTGTTAGAATGACCAGGGCTGGCAGGAGTCCAGCAAGAACTTCCTGTCCTTTCCTAACAAGTTTACCCATTTACCTGGTTGCTGGGTAGGTGAGGCTGGGAAAATTTAGTGGCTAGGCAACACAGAACAGCCAGGAAAACAAATTAGCCAGAAGTATTTGCAGATTAAAATAGCAAGAAAACTTGATGGAAACAAACATTCAAAGTACCTGCCAGGCTTTTAATAATGTCAGAGGAGAAGAGCCAGGAACCATCTGGAGGAGAAAGATAAGAAACACATTTATTTCCTCTACTCAAGTCACATCAACTGTTCCCCCACTCTTGCCCATATAGATTGTGTTTTACTATTGGAAAACAATTGGTTGCAAGCTTCGCTGTGTCATTCTCTCTATAAGTAGGAAAAACAGTCCATGATATTGACACTTAGTAGAATCCTTGGGCAGCCTCAAAGGCTCTATGTTGCTGTCCGCGGTGCTGACGTCTTGGTAGGCCCGCCTCCCCCAAAGCCTTACAAGTTTTAGGACTTCCTTTCCTTCTGATAAGAGAACTTTTGTAAATAATCTAAAAACCTACAAAATGTTAGGAAAATGTAAAATGACTTTTGCTGTCTCTAACAGCAATCTGCTTTGTTTAGTTCAAAATGAGCAGACACTGGAGGCATTGACCATGAAGTAGGACATCTGGCCTCATCCCTAACCTTGAACACCCGCTTCCCGTGTGCTAGAATAGATAGCTAGACAAACATTAATGTGAATTCTCTAACTACAAGAAATTCTTATGTCTGGGTTAAAGTGAACTGTCTCGTTACTGTAATTTGTACATGGGCAATATGAACTGAGAAAATGAAATGTAACCACCTGAATGAGATCATAGCTGTAAAACCTATAAAAGAGAAAGCTGCTGGCTAGGTGTGGTGGTGCACACCTGTAATCCCTGCACTCGGGAGGCTGAGGCAGGAGGATCCCTGTAAGTTTGAGACCAGCCTGGGCCACACAGTGAATTCCAGGTCAGTCTTAACTACATAATGAGTCCCTGTCTCAAAACAAACAAACAAACAAAAAAGAGGAAGCTGCAATCCAATAGGAGGTCAATCACTGGCAATGCCTTTTTGAATGTGATTGACCCTTTGTTGGCAAAATAAACTTTTTATTATTTTACTTCCATTCAGCTCATCTCTGTGTGCGTGTCACTTGCCAATTTCTTCCACAACACTCCCACAGATGACACTGTAATGAATGACAGGAAGAAGATGGGCTGTGGACATGGAAGATCTGAAATCCTCTGTGAAAGTGCAGGTCTACAATCTGGTATTTGGAACCCTAGAGCTAGTTATTCTTTCAGAATTCAGAATTTCTCTGACTTTAATAAATTGATATGGCATGGTGTATTATGGTAAACTACAAAATCCTTGGTCAGATTGGGAGTAGGACGACCCGATCAAAAACATCAATATTTCTCCAGTAAACTGTAGGGCCACTCATCCCTTTGTCAGGCAGGCATAAGTGTACTTGGAACCCTGTGGTGGGGAAGAATGCGTTGTTGTCAGCACATAATAATGGTCTCACTACTCAGCACCTGGGAGCTCCGGAAGAGTGCTTGACATGCATTATTTTTCTTATTCTCCCTGTGAGGTTCTGCCCTCCCATTTCGTGGATGAGGGTGCTGATGTTCGCAGAGGTTAAAGAAAGCCAATGAATCGTAGAAGCCAAGAACTGAATCCTGATCAAACTGACGCTAGTTCTTGGATTGCTTCACCAATCTCTTATGTTGCCTTCCTTATCCTGGGTGCTGACTTGAGTGTGCAGAGGGGGGTTAAATTGTGACTGGTCTTTTTCACATTTGTTATTATTATTCTTGTTAATTTTTTGGTGATACTGGGATTACAGGTATTTACCACCAATGCCTGCTGCTGCTAGTCTTGAATTAATTTAACTTGTGCTGGGTTTGGAGTTAACTATACTGTGAAATGAGGTATACTTACATTTATAATACATATTTTAACTATATTTTTTAAATTTTTTGAGACAGGGTCTCATAATGTAGGTCATATTGGCCTTCAACTCACTATGGAGCCCAGGCTGGCCTTGAATTCCTGGTTATGCTTCTCCTGAGCTTCCTGAGTGCTGGGATTATAGGCAGGCACCACTACATCCAGCTTATATATTTTAACTTTAAAAAATGATACAAGTAGCTTGTAATCTCAGCACTCTGGAAGGGTGAGGAAGGAGAATTACAGGTCAGAACCCAGCCTGGGTAATTTAGCAATTCAGAAGACCCTGTCTCAAAATAAAAAGATAGAAAGGGCTGGGGTTGTAGCTCAGGGTGAAGACCCTGGGTTCAATCACCAGTACCATCAAGACAAACAAAGAAACAAACAATAATTGTGTATAAAGCAGGGAAATGAAGAGTAAAAGGCTGTTTCTACTTTTGCCTCCTCAACCAATTAGTGATTTATTGTATATCCTCCCATAAATACATATATATATATATATATATACACACATATATATATATATATATATATGCTTTTTAGTACAATAGAAGATCATACATAGTCTACCATGGCTTATTATTATTTGGCCATAATAATATATCTGTCCATATCTCAACATAAAGAATACCTTTTTTTAGTAACCTAGCTTTTTAAAAGAATGAAATAATAAGTATAGTATGCAAACACTAGGAAAAGGAATAAGTCTGCAGTTATTACACCCTAAGACATGTAAGTATAGCTGTTTGTTTTGGAAAAAGCATGGCATAATGGTTCAAAACTTAAAGCTAGAGTTGGGGATTTAGCTCAGTGGTTCTGCTGCCCGCCTCACAAGTGCAAGGTCCTGAGGAGTTTGATCCCCCGTATAAAAAACAAAAACAAAAAACACAATAGCAACAATAACAAAAAACACCAACACCTTAAAGCTAGAGCAGTTGGAGTCAACTCTCTGGCATGACCCTCATAAATTCTGTAAATTTGGATAAGTTAGTCTCTGTTAACCTCAAGTTTTGTTTGTTTGTTTGGGGTTTTTCTTGTTGTTGTATTTTTTTGCTTGGTTTGGTACTGGGGATTGAACTCAGGATCTTGTGCTTGCAAGGCAGGCACTGTGCCATTGAGCTAAATCCCTGGCCCAGGTTTTTTGTTTTGTTTTGTTTTGTTTTCATCTGAAAAGTGGGCCTAATCATGGTACTTTTGCTATGGAGTTGTTAGTTTTGTTTGTTTGATTTTGCCTTTAGGGATCTAACTCTGGACCTTGCGCTTGTGAGGCAGGTGGAGGCACCACTGAGCCCCTTGGAGTTGTATAAACCAGAAGAGGCAATGTAGCAGATGTGCTCTATTCAGTGCCCAGGACAGAGCAAGGTATAGTTCAAATCTGACGCAGACATACTCTTGTTGCTAAAACGGATGTGCAGGGATCTCCCTAAATCTGCAATTGTATCAGTCTGTAATCTATAATATTGAGATGCATTTTTGCTTGTTTTGTGGTACTGGGGACTGAAGCTTCATACTGAGCTGTAACCCTCAGGGGACCACTGGAAGATATGTCAAAGCCCGGGCATCGGAGGGCACTTGAAGGCACCTGAGGACACAGTTCTGTCATTTAGCCCAGGCATACAACAAACAGTTATAATAATAATAATAATAATTATCAGCATGGACGACCATGCACGCACCACATGATACGCAAGGTCCTGCAGCTGTTTTGTCTTACTGTGTCTCGGAAGAGCTGATAAAGACGCTCCATGTTCTGACGCTGCCCTGATGCTGGAAATGAAAGTTTCGTGATCTCTGCTCCAAGCGTGTTCTTTTCTTTGGGAACCTCGCCTGACCTGGCCTCCCTTCGGTCTAGCAGCCCCGACATACCCCCAGCCTATTCTTCTATCTTACTTTGAGATAGGGTCACACTAAGTAAATCACCCAGGTTGGATTTGAACTTGCAATTCTCCTGCCTGAGCCTCCCAGAGTGCTGGGATGACAGACACGCACCACTAGCCCCAGCTAATGAGATTTTATCCTGGAAAATGAGAATAAATGGGTCCAGACATCTCTACTCTCCAGTCCCACCCCTCTCCGCAAGTTGACCGTAGTCAAAGCAGTTTGGAAGCCATTGTTCTTGGCCTACTGAACCTCAGCCCTGCCCTGCCCTGGGAAAGGAGGCAGAATGGGTACATTAGAGATCAGCTGTGAAGCACTGGGTTTCAAGGTAAGCCCTGAATCTGCTATCACTTTGCTGTGTGACTTGGACAAACAGTTTCTTCTCATGAGAGGATTTCTAAACCCATTCAGTTCTATTCTAGGCTTCTGTTCTGACTCCCAGAATTCTGCCTATTATTTTGTTTGTAAACCCCCCACCCCAAGACTATGCAAATGCAGCTGCAGGAAACCTCTGGTTTTGGTATCTGATCCACTCAAAAAAGCAGAGTGCTTCCTTAGCCTTGTAGGCTCTGGAATCAGAAAGGCAGGTTCAAATTTATATTCACCTCTACAGGATACAACTCACTGAGAAGGTTCAGTCCCCGGTACCACAAAACAAGCAAAAATACATCTCAATATTATGGATTACAGACTGATACAACTGCAGATTTAGGGAGATCCCTACACATCTGTTTTAGCAATAAGAGTATGTCTGCGTCAGATGTGAGCCATATCTTGCTCTGTCCTAAGCACTGAATAGAGCACATATTGTTTAACCTCTCTGAGCCTCAATGCCTTTCATATATAACTTGGGGTTAAAAATAGTACCCTCAGTTCTAGATCACTTGTTTAGCACATATAAAGCCCTGGGTTCCATCCTCATCCCTTTTGGGGGTACCTTGCCAGGTGTGGTGGTACACATCTGTAATCTCAGCACTTGGGAGGCTGAGACAGGACAATTATCACAAGCCCAAGGCCAACCTGTGGCTACATAGTGAGTTCAATGCCAGCTGGAACTATATAGCCAGACCCTGTCTCAAAAAACAAAACCAAAACAAACAAACCAAAACAAACAACCTTAACAATAGCACCTGTTATTTGGGATCCATTCATTTACAAACGTTTGTTAAGTGCTCACTGGGAGCCAAGCACTGTGCTAGGCATTATGACATAATTATGAGGAAAACCAGTTTAGTCTAGTGAGGAACATAAACAGCGCTGAACAATCACACCAACAAATAAAAACAGAATTGTGGCAAGTGCTTGCTACTCATAATGGCAGTAAGTTTTATAAGAACCTATAACAGAGAGATCTGATGTGGTAAGGGATTTCAGGAAAGGTTTTCCTGGCAAGGCCATGCTTACATTGAGCACTAAATAATGAAGATAGCTAACTACAGAAAAAGGGAAACAGGATGTGCAAAAGTCCTGTGGTAGAAGTTAAGGAAGACCAGTGAGACTTGTGGGAAGAAAATGAAAGGAAACAAAGAGCCAAGTGAGGGTGGAAACATAATCAGGATCTAGGCCATATTGTTATATCTGTTGCTTTTTTCCCCTCACCTTCAGTACTGGGGATCAAACTCAGGACCTTGCACTTATGAGGCAAGCATGGCACCACTGAGCTAAATCCTCAGCCCATTTATTTATTTATTCACTTATTTGTTTATTTATTTATTTATTTTTGGTACCAGGGATCAAACTTGGGACCTTGAGCTTGCAAGTTTTATTTGTTTTGCAAGTTTTGTTTGTTTTTTGAGACAAGGTCTTACTGTGTAGTCCTGGCCAGCCTTGAACTCGATGTGTAGCCTTGGCTACGTTACACTTTTCTTGACTCAGCCTCCTGAGGGCTGGCATTACAGGCATGTGCTACCACACCTGGCTCGTATTTTGTTTTTATTTTAAAATCATCAAAAGGCTACTGAGTGTTTAAGCAGGAGATTGTGATCAGACCTGCTTTTAGAGTTTAAGCAGGAGACCCTGATCAGATCTAGTTGACAACAAACTTAGGTAGTAAAGTTAGGTTAACATACCACGTAGGGCCGCTACTGTGACCCAGGTGAAGTCATATGGCAATTTAGAACGGGGTAGGAATGGAGGGGGCAAAATGAGATGCTCACCTGGGCATGGCGGTGCACGCCTGTAATCCCAGCTGCTCAAGAGGCTCAGGAAGATCACAAATTCGAGGTCAGCCTGGGTAACTCAGTGAGACCTTAGCCAGAAAATTAAAAAAGCCCACACAAAGTCAACACGAACAGATTAGAGCTACTTAGGAGATAAAATTAATAGGAGTCGGTAGTAGATTAGAAGGGGTGGGGCAGGCAAGGAGTAGCGAAGAGAGGAATTTGGCACAAATGCTGCCCAGGTGGTTCGAGTCGCTGGGTAGCTGAGAGTGCAGTCTTCAAGGAGGGGCTTCCAGGCGAGTAGCAGGAGTGAGGAATTGGCCCCAGTGGCTTTGGACCTGTTCACTGTGGAGCCCTTGCGAAAGTCAGGTTGAGTCGAACAGGCAGCTGGATGTGTGAGTTTGAACTGAAAGCACAAATTTGGGGGTAATGAGGAGAGATGGTAACTGAAGCTGTGCTGTGCATGAGATGCCCCGGGGACTCAGCCCCGACAGAAAGAAAGGGGAGGGTCCCACCTTCGGGGCAATCCAGTGTTTAGCTGTTGAGAGAGAAGAGTGAACCGGGAAAGGAAGCTGGGGCTAGGGGGAAGTGTGTGTGGAAACCAAGCCAAGAAATCGTGGGTCACCGATGGGAAGAGTGATTCACAGTGGACACAGCGCTCAGCTACGTGGAAAGAGGAGGAAACGAGCCCGGAAGAAGCTCGTTACATTTAACGCAGAAATCCGCAGGGATTTAGCAAGAGCTGTGGGTACGTGGAAACCAAGCCAAGAAATCATGGGTCACCGATGGAAGAGTGATTCACAGTGGACACAGCGCTCAGCTACGTGGAAAGAGGAGGAAACAAGCCCGGAAGAAGCTCGTTACATTTAACGCAGAAATCCGCAGGGATTTAGCAAGAGCTGTGGGTGTGGAGGAGGAGGCAGAGGCTGGGCTAAGGAGAGAGCGGGGAGTGCAAGAAGGATCACCACTGGCGTGGGGAGGCCAGAGACCGGGCAGTAACGCTGGGGACCGGACCGGCCGAGGAGTTTAGATGGCGGGATCTGATGAAACGCTGAGAATGGCGCTTCGCCGCGGGAAGCTGGAACTCAGGGTGCTGTTGGCTTTGGAGAAAGAGAATGACAGAACGCTTTGAAAGACTCAGGCACCTGACATCGATGCACCCACAGGACCGCAGAGAGGTTTGCATTCTAGGGATGTAACAGCCAGGCACGATGGTACACGCCTGTAATCCCGGCACGCAGGAGGCTGAGGCAGGAAGACTAGTGTGAGTTTAAAGTCAGACTAGGCTACATGGTGAGTCCAAGGCCAGCCTGAGGTACATAGTCTCAAAAAGAAGCAGAACAAAACAAATTTTAAAAACCCCCAAACCACTCAAACCTGATTTATTCAGCTCAGTTGTTGCAAAGAAGTTTTACCTTGAAATTTCAGAATATTATTTAGGTAACCAAAAGTGGGAAGACATTTATTCTAATGTTGGCCCAAAAATAAGAAAATAAGCTGGTTTCTGATGTGTTAAAATGCGACGTATTTAGCTGGGCACGGCAGCACATGCTTGTAATCCCGGCACTTGGGAGGCTGAGGCAGGAGCACCGCTGCAAATTTGAGGCCAGCCTGGGGCCATATAGTGAATTCAAGGCCAGCTCGAACTACAGAGTGAGACCTTGTCTCAAAAAACCAAACTACAACAGAAATACATATTTGAGCGTGTAGCTTGTCTCTTTATAAAGAGATGTATGTATCCAAGTATTTGTATATTTAAATTTCACTTAAATTATTTTACAAATATATGGTACATATACTTTGTTATTTTCTCACTTATTCCTCCAAATAACTTTATGAGATAGTTATTATTATTCCTTTTTAATGTAAAAAAATTGAGGTTTGGGCTGGGGATTTAGCTCAGTGGTGCCACTGCCTGGCCTTGCAAACACAAGGACCCGACTGATCCCCGGTACTGAAAAAAAAAAATAAAAAATTGAGGCTCAGAGAGAGGTTAGATTTCTGGTTCCAGAAACATGGTGTGTAGTTACAAAATGTCTAATCACAAAAATATGAGGAAAATTCTTAGAATCAAGTGGTGTCACTTGTGTCAAAATCCTAATGACAAATAAATAAAGCTGGAGGTCAAGGAAGGCACGTGGCTGTGATAAAACCTGTTGCACAAACCTTCCACAGCTCGTGCGCACACGTGCTGCTCCCACAGCTCTTGTCAAGGACTTCCCGGATCGCAGCTTGCCACGTGAGTTACCAGGACGGCAGGCCAGCTGCATGAGAATGTGCGCTCGACACACTGTCCCTGTTCATGAACCGGTGTCATCTCTGGCAAGCCCCTGGGACCAGCGTTCTCTTGGCTTCAGCCTTGTCTCTTGTGCCTTTAAATGCTTCCTCTTGCTTTATACTCCTTGGTTCTGTCCATGGGCTCTGCGCATGCAGCCTCTGGATTATAATCTCTGCTACTCCCCGTGAAATCCAGTATTCCTCAGAGAAGTTGCTCTGTTATGTACGTTGAAACTGGATATATTAGGTAACCTTTCACTGAATTTTCACTGAACATTGTGGATAGAACATTTTCAGTGCATGAATGAAAATAATCTGGCAAGCCAGGAAGGGGTCTAGAGACGGAAGGCAGGACTGAGAATGCTTGAGCAGACCCCTGGGGTGACTGTCTCTCTTTCTCATATAGTAAATTTGACATTTACAGACTCCCAGGGCTCAGGACACAAAGTTGAAGTGTGCCAAGGTCCTTGTGTTTTTGGGTACCGGGGGTCGAACTTGGGCCCTTGCGCTTGCCAGGCAGGTGGCAGAACCACTGAGCTAAATCCCTGGCCCTAGGGTCCTTGTAATGTTTGAGAAGAGGGTAAAAATATCTAACTTTAGATTTCAGTAATTTAAGCATGTAGAAATTTTCTAAGATAACCGTTTGTTTTTAAGACAGGGTCTGGTGATATAGTTCAAGTTGGCCTGGAACTCACTATGTAGTCCAAACTGTCCTCGAACTTATGGCAACCCTCCTGCCTCAGCCTTTTGAGTGCTGCGCCACTGTGCCCAGTCCTAAGATAATAATTTTGGGGTTTTTGGTTTTTTAAAAATAAATTTTATTTTATTCCACTCCCCCTTACACCCTTTCCCTTCCCTATGTACAAAAGCTTTGTTTCCATTTTTTCCTTCTACTTTCACTGTTTTCTCTTATCTCCTCCTTTTTCCCCTCATTTGAATAATAATAAAGAACACATTTGGATGACAGATCCAAAAAAATGGAATGAGAAAAATCCAGTCAATGCGAAAGAAGTCAAGAAAAGCGAGACAAAACATATAAAGGATAAGACAAATAGAATGTACAAAACACAATGTAAAAATTGATCTAAATGTTGTTATTGAAATGACATTAGATCTAAATAGGTTACATGCTACCGTAAAAGATTTTCAAAATAGATTAATAAACAACACCTGGCTATATGTTATTTCAAAAAGACAATCCAAAACATAAAAATACAAAAATGAATGTAAAATAATATACTAGGGAAACACTAACCCACACACCCACCCACCCCTAATTAAAAAAAAAACCCTGTTTCAGCTGTATTAATAACAAAGCAAACTTAAAGGCAAAAAAAAAAAAAAAGTAGAATAACCAGAGAAAAAGGAAATCACTGCATAGTGATAAAAAGCTTAATTCAGTAGTCAAACAATAACAGCAAAACTTCCAAATTTACATGTTCCTAAGAACATAGCTTCAAAGGGAAAGAAGAATCACTTAATTACAAGGAAAAACTAGACAAATCCACTATTACAGTGAGAGGGGTTAGGGGAGGTTGTTTGGTTGGTTTTCTTTCTGTTTTTATGGTACTGGGGGCTGAACCCAAAGTACTTCCCCCCACCACCACTTTTTAAAATTTTGGAGAGTGTCTCATTAAGTTGCTGAATTGCCCAGGCTGGGCTGGAACTTAGGATCTTCCGACCTCAGCCCCACAGGGTACTCGGATCACAGGCATGGCCCACCACAGCTGGCTGTAGTGGGGGTCTTTAACGTGTGTTTCCAGACTGATCCCTTAAGAAGACAAAACTTCAGGAATGTATAGGAGACTTGAAAAATACAAGTAACAAGTCTGGTAAGACACAGAACAAGCACCCAAAAGTGAGATAGGGTCTTGCTGTGCCGTTTAGCCTGGCCTTGAGCTCACTATGTAGCCTGGGCTCTCCAAATCAGGGCACTCCTCCTACACCACTCAGCCTCTTGAGCGGTGGGATAACAGGTGGACGCCATCATGCCCATTGAGGTTCATTTTTTTGTACTGGAAACTGAACTCAGGGCCTTGCACTTCCCAGGCAGGCACTGTGCCCCTGAGCTATATTCGGGATGTGAGGGTCTTATATTCTATGTGAAGGGGTATGATATCACTGTGAAAATCTGGTTTTGTTTCAGTGTTCAATCAGGTCATACCGACGTCCCCAGCCAGCTCTGCCACATCCTAATCTCCTGTTTCACAATCACTAAACTAAGAGACTTATAGTTGATAAACCAACAAAAAGAAAAGATAGAAACAAAAATATGCAATTGGCTGGGCTTGGTGATACATGCATTTCTATTTCAAAGAATAGAAATTGTGATACCTGCCTGTAATCCCAGCACTTGGGAGGCTGAGACAGGAGGATTACCACGAGTTCAAGGCCAGCCTGGGCTACATAGTGAGTTCAAGGCCAGCCTAGACCTCATAGCAAGATCCTGTCTCAAAAAACAAAACAAAGTTACCTCCTAGTAGATTATGGATCTATTTTTTCAAACCTCAAACTATAAACCTTCAGAAAGAAAATAGGAAAATATATTTGTGACTTATACTAGGCAAAGATTTCTCAGATACAATAGCAAAACATAACCCATACAAGAAAAATCAATATACTTCATGAAAGATAAAATTTCTGCTTTTTGTTTTTTTTTTTGATAGGTTCTCACTATGTAGTTCAGGCTGGTCTTAGACTCACTTTGTAACCCAGGCTGGCCTCAAACTCACAGTGATCCTCCTGCCTCAGCCTCCCAAGTGCTGGGATATGTAGTTACAAAATGTCTAATCACAAAAATATGAGGAAAATTCTTAGAATCAAGTGGTGTCACTTGTGTCAAAATCCTAATGACAAATAAATAAAGCTGGAGGTCAAGGAAGGCACGTGGCTGTGATAAAACCTGTT
The DNA here is from genome assembly GCF_012274545.1 of Fukomys damarensis. NCBI lineage: Eukaryota > Metazoa > Chordata > Mammalia > Rodentia > Bathyergidae > Fukomys > Fukomys damarensis. Next base: position 16,691,319 of record NW_022900933.1, read on the forward strand.
GCACAAACCTTCCACAGCTCGTGCGCACACGTGCTGCTCCCACAGCTCTTGTCAAGGACTTCCCGGATCGCAGCTTGCCACGTGAGTTACCAGGACGGCAGGCCAGCTGCATGAGAATGTGCGCTCGACACACTGTCCCTGTTCATGAACCGGTGTCATCTCTGGCAAGCCCCTGGGACCAGCGTTCTCTTGGCTTCAGCCTTGTCTCTTGTGCCTTTAAATGCTTCCTCTTGCTTTATACTCCTTGGTTCTCTCCATGGGCTCTGGGCATGCAGCCTCTGGATTATAATCTCTGCTACTCCCCGTGAAATCCAGTATTCCTCAGAGAAGTTGCTCTGTTATGTACGTTGAAACTGGATATATTAGGTAACCTTTCACTGAATTTTCACTGAACATTGTGGATAGAACATTTTCAGTGCATGAATGAAAATAATCTGGCAAGCCAGGAAGGGGTCTAGAGACGGAAGGCAGGACTGAGAATGCTTGAGCAGACCCCTGGGGTGACTGTCTCTCTTTCTCAGATAGTAAATTTGACATTTACAGACTCCCAGGGCTCAGGACACAAAGTTTAAGTGTGCCAAGGTCCTTGTGTTTTTGGGTACCGGGGGTCGAACTTGGTCCCTTGCGCTTGCAAGGCAGGTGGCAGAACCACTGAGCTAAATCCCTGGCCCTAGGGTCCTTGCAATGTTTGAGAAGAGGGTAAAAATATCTAACTTTAGATTTCAGTAATTTAAGCATGTAGAAATTTTCTAAGATAATCATTTGTTTTTAAGACAGGGTCTGGTGATATAGTTCAAGTTGGCCTGGAACTCACTATGTAGTCCAAACTGTCCTCGAACTTATGGCAACCCTCCTGCCTCAGCCTTTTGAGTGCTGCACCACTGTGCCCAGTCCTAAGATAATAATTTTGGGGTTTTTGGTTTTTTAAAAATAAATTTTATTTTATTCCACTCCCCCTTACACCCTTCCCCTTCCCTATGTACAAAAGCTTTGTTTCCATTTTTTCCTTCTACTTTTTCTCTTATCTCCAATCTCCTCCTTTCCCCTCATTTGAATAATAATAAAGAACACATTTGGATGACAGATCCAAAAAAATGGAATGAGAAAAATCCAGTCAATGCGAAAGAAGTCAAGAAAAGCGAGACAAAACATATAAAGGATAAGACAAATAGAATGTACAAAACACAATGTAAAAATTGATCTAAATGTTGTTATTGAAATGACATTAGATCTAAATAGGTTACATGCTACCGTAAAAGATTTTCAAAATAGATTAATAATAATAATATATAAACAACACCTGGCTATATGTTATTTCAAAAAGACAATCCAAAACATAAAAATACAAAAATGAATGTAAAATAATATACTAGGGAAACACTAACCCACTCACCCACCCACCCCTAATTAAAAAGAAAACCCTGTTTCAGCTGTATTAATAACAAAGCAAACTTAAAGGCAAAAAAAAAGTCAGTTGTGTCAGTCATTGAACCCCCTAAGCACAACCCCTGATCTAGGGACTTTCTTTGAAGGGGTTTCCAGTTTTTCAATAATTGAGGATGTCACTCTGACAAGAGCCCCACAGTTTTCTTCCAAGCGTCCGATTCCTTATAAAAATCCCAGAGAGGTGCTCACAGACTTGTGGTAGAGTGAGCTCATGGCCACTAGGCAACTCCACCTGTTTCCTACACTGGGGCTTACACAGATGAAGTCAGAATGGTGTGGAAAGATAAAAAATGAGTAAGGTATCAAGATTTGCCCTTTGCAGAAAGAATGAAATGTTCAGGAAAACAGTAACTTCTATGCACTAGGGCAGCTGAATAGTTATTATAGAAAGGCTTAGTAAGTGCAAAATACTTGCTTTCTGACTATATAAAATAAAAGTTTAACTGAGAAGTTGAATAACCACAGTAGTTCTTTATTAAAATCTACTGACCTGCTAAGAGTTGGCTGCAGTCATTCCATTGTAGCCGAAATAGACGTATGAACTTTGAAAAATGGTGGCAAGCTCGGACTGTTCTTTTGATTTGGCTTCCATTTACTTTTTTACTAGGAAATTGTTTGATTGATCATAGCTGAGGCAATAAACTGTTCCCAGAAATAACAATAATAAAATAGGTCTGTGCTATAGTTTATTGGAAAAATGATCTTAAAAGTTTTTATCTAGAAATTGTAAACATATGCCGATTTCCGTATGCAACCTTTACTATGATATAAATAAAGAATGCTGGGAAAGGCTCACCACCTCGTACCTACAGAGCGTGTCTCACGCCTTCACAAGCGCCGACTCCATATCCTCCTCCTCAGGACCTGAAGTCTCGCCGAGGCTGGACCCTGGCAACAGACGGAAGAACAGCTATGTGGGTAGGGAAAGGGGCAAGGGGAGGGATAGGAAGAAGACATTAGAAAGCATGAGAACGCTGGGGAGTGAGGGGCTCCTAGGAGGTGGTTTCCCAAGTGTGCGGACTTATCCAATTGTACAGTTTAATTACGGAAATCTTAGGGTGTGGTGATTATACTTCAGTAGAGTTGGTTTTTAGGAAAAGTTAGAGAAAGAACAATTGAATAAAAATGAAAAACAGCAGGGTGTGGTGGCTCACGCCTGTCATCCCAGCCCTCGGGAGGCTGAGGCAGGAGGATCGCTGTGAGTTCGAGACCAGCCTGGGCTACAGAGTGAGTTCCAGGTCAGTCTCAAAATGAATGTAAAATAATATACTAGGGAAACACTAACCCACTCACCCACCCACCCCTAATTAAAAAGAAAACCCTGTTTCAGCTGTATTAATAACAAAGCAAACTTAAAGGCAAAAAAAAAGTCAGTTGTGTCAGTCATTGAACCCCCTAAGCACAACCCCTGATCTAGGGACTTTCTTTGAAGGGGTTTCCAGTTTTTCAATAATTGAGGATGTCACTCTGACAAGAGCCCCACAGTTTTCTTCCAAGCGTCCGATTCCTTATAAAAATCCCAGAGAGGTGCTCACAGACTTGTGGTAGAGTGAGCTCATGGCCACTAGGCAACTCCACCTGTTTCCTACACTGGGGCTAGCACAACCCCTGATCTAGGGACTTTCTTTGAAGGGGTTTCCAGTTTTTCAATAATTGAGGATGTCACTCTGACAAGAGCCCCACAGTTTTCTTCCAAGCGTCCGATTCCTTATAAAAATCCCAGAGAGGTGCTCACAGACTTGTGGTAGAGTGAGCTCATGGCCACTAGGCAACTCCACCTGTTTCCTACACTGGGGCTTACACAGAGAAGA
>NW_022900933.1:16694810-16701413 GCF_012274545.1 Fukomys damarensis
TTCACAATCACTAAACTAAGAGACTTATAGTTGATAAACCAACAAAAAGAAAAGATAGAAACAAAAATATGCAATTGGCTGGGCTTGGTGATACATGCATTTCTATTTCAAAGAATAGAAATTGTGATACCTGCCTGTAATCCCAGCACTTGGGAGGCTGAGACAGGAGGATTACCACGAGTTCAAGGCCAGCCTGGGCTACATAGTGAGTTCAAGGCCAGCCTAGACCTCATAGCAAGATCCTGTCTCAAAAAACAAAACAAAGTTACCTCCTAGTAGATTATGGATCTATTTTTTCAAACCTCAAACTATAAACCTTCAGAAAGAAAATAGGAAAATATATTTGTGACTTATACTAGGCAAAGATTTCTCAGATACAATAGCAAAACATAACCCATACAAGAAAAATCAATATACTTCATGAAAGATAAAATTTCTGCTTTTTGTTTTTTTTTTTGATAGGTTCTCACTATGTAGTTCAGGCTGGTCTTAGACTCACTTTGTAACCCAGGCTGGCCTCAAACTCACAGTGATCCTCCTGCCTCAGCCTCCCAAGTGCTGGGATTATAGGCAGGTACCACAATTTCTCTTCTTTGAAAGACATTATAAAGCAAAGGCCACAACAGGACAAGACAAGGGGCTAGAATGAGAGAAAATATTTTCAGATTATATCTGCTAAAGTGCCCATATATAGAATATAAGAACTCTTGTAATTCAATAATGCGACAAACAATTTATATTTTTTTAAATGGGCAAAATACTTTAACAGACACTTTGCTACCAAAGAAAATATGGAAATAGTAAGGATATACAAAGATACTCAACTTCATTAGTAATTTGGGAAATAAGGTACAAGTGGAAGCCACAATAAGATACCGCTATACCCCTCCCAAAGGATGAAAATGAAAAGAACTTCCTGCACACTGGTGGGACAATAAGATGGCACAACCACTTTTGAAGCATTTGACCATTTTTCAAAAGTTAAATGGGGCCAGGGATTTAGCTCAGTGGCATCGCACCTGCCTTGCAAGCACAAAGTCCTGACGATCCCCGGTACGGAAAAAAAAAGTGAAACTATACACCTAGCAGATTGTCTCGCCACCTCCCTCCTGAGAACAGAACAAGTGAGTCCATACATAGACCAGCCCTGAGCTGCAAACGACCCGACTACCCTACAACTAATGAATGGATGAATAAGATGTGCCTCAGCCACGAAGGGACCACTAATCGGGAATAAAGCAGAGTGAAGCAGGGGTCACACGGCACGAGTGAACTGCAAGATAATTACACTGAGCAAAAGGGCCTCCCCCCTGAAGAAAGTGTGTAGTGCTTCATATATATAAAACTGGAAAGTGTGAACAGTAGTGACAGACTGGTGAGGCCCACAGTTCCTCCGTTGCTGCTGGACAAAGTTCCAGCAATGACGGGCCTCAGGTTGAAAGCATCGCTCCAGCTTTTATTTTTTCTTGCACTTTTGATTGGCTTAATTGTAGTTACGGGAAATTTGGTTTTAATGAAAAAAACCTGTATAAGCTACTTCTGAGAAATATGTGTCAGTTGTGTCAGTCATTGAACCCCCTAAGCGCGACCCCTGATCTAGGGACTTTCTCTGAAGGGGTTTCCAGTTTTTCAATAATTGAGGATGTCACTCTGACAAGAGCTCCCCAGTTTTCTTCCAAGCGTCCGATTCCTTATAAAAATCCCAGAGAGGTGCTCAAAGACTTGTGGTAGAGTGAGCTCATGGCCACTAGGCAACTCCACCTGTTTCCTACACTGGGGCTTACACAGATGAAGTCAGAATGGTGTGGAAAGATAAAAAATGAGTAAGGTATCAAGATTTGCCCTTTGCAGAAAGAATGAAATGTTCAGGAAAACAGTAACTTCTATGCACTAGGGCAGCTGAATAGTTATTATAGAAAGGCTTAGTAAGTGCAAAATACTTGCTTTCTGACTATATAAAATAAAAGTTTAACTGAGAAGTTGAATAACCACAGTAGTTCTTTATTAAAATCTACTGACCTGCTAAGAGTTGGCTGCAGTCATTCCATTGTAGCCGAAATAGACGTATGAACTTTGAAAAATGGTGGCAAGCTCGGACTGTTCTTTTGATTTGGCTTCCATTTACGCTTTTACTAGGAAATTGTTTGATTGATCATAGCTGAGGCAATAGATAAACTGTTCTCAGAAATAACAATAATAAGATAGGTCTGTGCTATAGTTTATTGGAAAAATGATCTTAAAAGTTTTTATCTAGAGTTTTTATCTAGAAATTGTAAATATATGCCGATTTCCGTATGCAACCTTTACTATGATATAAATAAAGAATGCTGGGAAAGGCTCACCACCTCGTACCTACAGAGTGTGTCTCACGCCTTCACAAGCTCCGACTCCATATCCTCCTCCTCAGGACCTTAACTCTCGCCGAGGCTGGACCCCGGCAACAGACGGAAGAACAGCTATGTGGGTAGGGAAAGGGGCAAGGGGAGGGATAGGAAGAAGACATTAGAAAGCATGAGAACGCTGGGGAGTGAGGGGCTCCTAGGAGGTGGTTTCCCAAGTGTGCGGACTTATCCAATTGTACAGTTTAATTACGGAACTCTTAGGGTGTGGTGATTATACTTCAATAGAGTTGGTTTTTAGGAAAAGTTAGAGAAAGAACAATTGAATAAAAATGAAAAACAGCCGGGTGTGGTGGCGCACGCCTGTCATCCCAGCCCTCGGGAGGCTGAGGCAGGAGGATCGCTGTGAGTTCGAGACCAGCCTGGGCTACAGAGTGAGTTCCAGGTCAGTCTCGACTACATAGTGAGACCCTGTCTCAAAAAGAAAAACAACAGAGAGAGAGAGAGAGAGAGAGAGAGAGAGGAGAGAGAGCGAGAGGAAGGGGAAGAGACGGAAAGACCAGCAGAAATGAATTAAGTAAATTGTTATCTAGGGTCACACCGAATGGCAGCACTGGTTCAAATTCAGATTGGTCTGACTGCCAAAGCTCTGGGTTTTTGTTTTGTTTTTTGAGACAGGGTCTTGCTCTGTAGTCTGCGCTGGCCTTAAACTCAGCCCTGCCTCAGCCTCCCAAGTGTTGTGATTAGAGGCAGGCACCACCGCGCCTATCCCCACCTCTACAATATTTTTGTCCTCTCAAGTGCGTCTTACTACTGTTCAGCTGATACATTTCTCAAATTGGCTGTGTCTGTGTATTATGACATAATACATATGTATTGTGTATCAATTTCCCACGAAGAATATATTTATTAAGTATTGCGAACATATACCCTTAAAAAGGGAGAAAAACAATTATCAGTTAAAAAAATAAAATAAACAGCCTCATCTCAGGCAACAATTGCTGGGAAAACAAGGTTTTGATAAGCTGTTAGACTGTTTTGAATACGTATTAGAAAATAATGCATACCAAAAAAGGAAAATCAGTTCACTCAGTGTGGTAGTTAATTTTATGTCAGCTATAGTACTAGGCTACAGTACCCAGTGATTCTGTCAAACACTAATTTGGGCATTGCTGTGAAGGTATTTTGGAAACATGGTTAACATCTATAATTAGCTAACTTTAAGTAAAGGAGATTATCCTCCATATCCTCCTCATCCAAGGAACTGGAAGGCATTGGAGATTCCCAGGGAACAAACTCTGCCCCAGGACTGCAGCACGGGCCCCTGCCTGAGGGGTTTCATCTGTCTGACTCCCACGGCTCACACTTGGTGGCTCCTATGGCTGCACAGGCCAGTTCCACTAGAGAAATCTCTCCACGCACATGTGTCCTCCTGGCCTACTCCTCCAGAGAGCCCTGCACGGTTCGCCCACTGGTTAACCACTTCCTCCACTCCTTAAAGTCAGAAGGGATGGGGAGAGGAGCTCAGTGGTAAAGCATTTACCTAGCATGTGAGAACCCCAGTCCGGGTTTGAGCCCCAGCCCTGCAAAAGCATAAACAAAAAAAAGATAAAAAGGATGAAAAAAGAATTAAGATTCAGGGCTGGGGATTTAGCTCAATGGCACCATGCCTGCCTTGCAAACTCAAGGTCCTGAGTTCAGTCCTTGGTACAGGGTGCGGGTCTGGGGGAATTAAGATGTTATGTACATGTACCAATTTACCACGATGGATGTAATCATTATGACTGCAAACATGTACTAATAAAAATAATTAAAGAAGAGAGGGAATTAATGTTATGTAAAGTTACCAATTTACCACGATGGATGTAATCATTATGACTGCAAACATGTACTAATAAAAATAATTAAAGAAGAGAAGGAATCAGGAAGTGGGAGGTGAGAGGGGTTGTTCCAATGGGGCCCCCTTGAGAACCCCACCCTGTGTCACGTCAGAAATGGCAATGGAGGAAGCGGGCTGGTGCCCTGGGGTGGGACACTCCTTCCAATTTGGATGGGTGCAGACAGGAAGCACAACAGCCCCAGGCAGTTAGACCATCCCCAGAATTACAGTGAAGGAATGGCCCAAGCCAGGGGTGATCGCCCCCACCACAGGCTCTGACCCCTTCTTTAAAGAGAAGAAATTAGAGCATGAACCCACTGGCCAGGCACCAACACAAGTGAGGAGCAGAGCGGTTGATACCCAGTCCTGCCGTCCAGTCTGGATCCTGGAGCTGCCCCGTGACACGCCCCACGCATGGCCCAGGGGTGGCCGCACCAGGGAAGGAGAGAACACAAAGACCCACTGATCCCTCATCCTCTTCCAGCCCTGGTTGCACATTAGCGTTGCCTGGGAAGCATTTTATTTTAGCATTTTATTTTGTGGTACTGAGTATTGAGCCCAGGGCCTTTGCACTGAGCTACACCCCCAGCTTTTTAAATTTTGAGTCAGGATCTTGCTAAGTCACTAAATTGCCCAGGTTGAGCTTGAGCGTGCAGTCTTCTGGCCTCAGCCTCCCAGAATGCTGGGGTTACAGGTGTCACGATTAAGCCCAATTCTGGGGAGCATTTTTTAAAAAATGCAGTATCTGAGGCCCATCCCAAGCCAATTATATCATGATCTCTAGAGGCGAACTTAAGCATCAGTATTTTTTTTGAGAGGCCCCTCAGGTGACCGTCGCTCTTGGCTAGGCTGAGCTTTGCTGGTCCGGATAAAGTCAGGGCAGCCCAGCGGCTGGCTTCACTTTGTGCTGGCTCCCCAGCCTCTTCTGAGCCCTGGTGTCCACTCTCATTACTCTTGGCACTCTGCCTAGAAAGGGCTGAATGAACCAGCGGGGAGGACACGTCTGAGTCACCACTCCACCCTGGAATGTGGCGCCTCAAGCTTCTCAAAGACTCTCAACTGAGCTGCTGCTTGACTGAAGCCGGAAATGCCGATACCCCACCCCTCCCAGAGAGATCCAGCGTCTGAGCCGCCTGCTCTGCTCAGCCTCCCCACCTTCCCCCTTCCCGGAGCCTGCTGCGGGCTGGGCGCTATGCGCCTCCCCCAACCCCCAGCCCCAGGCTGCATCTCCGACCAGGACCTGGGCTCCATCATCACCGGAGGCTTCCTGGACTGCAGACCGCACACCGGGAGGTTGGGGTGTGTGGAGGGGGCAGCCTCCCACCCCAGTACAGGCTGAGAGAGCCCCAGTAGGAGCCGCCCGGGGACAAAGGACTGATTTGTTCCCAATCCTCTATGAAGGCCCTACTGTGTGCCGGGCACTGGGATTACAAAGATGGCTAAAGCACTGTTCTTCCCCCAAAGAATTTCTAACCAAATAAAAGGCAGACTTTCTTATGAAATAGATAAAGTAGGACAAGACCTGGGTGGGGAAAACCCCTAACATTATTAGCCCTATTATGCAAGAAGCAAGATGTCATCTTTCAAGTGCTCTTTTTCCTTAGATAGATGAGGAAGCTGAGGTTCACAAGCCTAAATAACCTGCCAGAGGTTATATAGCTATTTAGTGGCCAAGCTGGGATCTGAGGCCACATCTTCAGGCTCCAGCGCTCTTTCTGGGAGTCTGACATTTATGTCATATCTGACCCTGTGCTCTTCCCACTGAGCTGTGGGAGAAGCAGAAACACAAGGTGAGGGCCCAGATTCTTGTCCTGGGTTGGCTGCCAGCTAGCTGTGACACTGGACAGTCTTGTCCCTTCTCTGGGCCTTACTTGGATTCCTTACACATAAAGTAAAAGAGGTAAGGTAGGTCATTTTAAAGATCCTTTCAACTCTGTGATTAAAAAAAAAAAAAATCCATTTCCTTTTCCCAGTCAGTTATAAACTCCTTTGGTTTTCATCTTATAAGAAGGGCCACTGGAGCTCAGAAGTGAGGTCACCTAGCCAATTTCCTGCCAAGGGGGGCGGTTGTCACCCGTGTTCCAGAGCTAGTACATTGCCTTGTCCGTCACTTGACTGGATCAGAGCAGGAGACACCCCGGGGGTCACTGTGGGTTCCAGCAGCAGGATTCCAGGAGTCAAAGTCTCGCCTCTGCAGGAGCCACTGAGAGAAGTCACTCAGTCCACAGAGTCGGTCCAAACGGGAGGAGAAAGCCGAATGTGGCGGCACGCACCTATAATCCCAGAGCTCAGGAAGCTGAGACAGGAGGGGTGTCCTGAGTTGCAGGCCAGCCCTAACTATGTACATAGCAAGAACCTGTCTCAAAAAAAAAAAAAAAAAAAAAA
>NW_022900933.1:16703220-16706454 GCF_012274545.1 Fukomys damarensis
CACTGCATAGTGATAAAAAGCTTAATTCAGTAGTCAAACAATAACAGCAAAACTTCCAAATTTACATGTTCCTAAGAACATAGCTGTTAGACTGTTTTGAATACGTATTAGAAAATAATGCATACCAAAAAAGGAAAATCAGTTCACTCAGTGTGGTAGTTAATTTTATGTCAGCTATAGTACTAGGCTACAGTGCCCAGTGATTCTGTCAAACACTAATTTGGGCATTGCTGTGAAGGTATTTTGGAAACATGGTTAACATCTATAATTAGCTAACTTTAAGTAAAGGAGATTATCCTCCATATCCTCCTCATCCAAGGAACTGGAAGGCATTGGAGATTCCCAGGGAACAAACTCTGCCCCAGGACTGCAGCACGGGCCCCTGCCTGAGGGGTTTCATCTGTCTGACTCCCACGGCTCACACTTGGTGGCTCCTATGGCTGCACAGGCCAGTTCCACTAGAGAAATCTCTCCACGCACATGTGTCCTCCTGGCCTACTCCTCCAGAGAGCCCTGCACGGTTCGCCCACTGGTTAACCACTTCTTCCACTCCTTAAAGTCAGAAGGGATGGGGAGAGGAGCTCAGTGGTAAAGCATTTACCTAGCATGTGAGAACCCCAGTCCGGGTTTGAGCCCCAGCCCTGCAAAAGCATAAACAAAAAAAAGATAAAAAGGATGAAAAAAGAATTAAGATTCAGGGCTGGGGATTTAGCTCAATGGCACCATGCCTGCCTTGCAAGCTCAAGGTCCTGAGTTCAGTCCTTGGTACAGGGTGCGGGTCTAGGGGAATTAAGATGTTATGTACATGTACCAACTTACCACGATGGATGTAATCATTATGACTGCAAACATGTACTAATAAAAATAATTAAAGAAGAGAAGGAATCAGGAAGTGGGAGGTGAGAGGGGTTGTTCCAATGGGGCCCCCCTGAGAACCCCACCCTGTGTCACGTCAGAAATGGCAATGGAGGAAGCGGGCTGGTGCCCTGGGGTGGGACACTCCTTCCAATTTGGATGGGTGCAGACAGGAAGCACAACAGCCCCAGGCAGTTAGACCATCCCCAGAATTACAGTGAAGGAATGGCCCAAGCCAGGGGTGATCGCCCCCACCACAGGCTCTGACCCCTTCTTTAAAGAGAAGAAATTAGAGCATGAACCCACTGGCCAGGCACCAACACAAGTGAGGAGCAGAGCGGTTGATACCCAGTCCTGCCGTCCAGTCTGGATCCTGGAGCTGCCCCGTGACACGCCCCACGCATGGCCCAGGGGTGGCCGCACCAGGGAAGGAGAGAACACAAAGACCCACTGATCCCTCATCCTCTTCCAGCCCTGGTTGCACATTAGCGTTGCCTGGGAAGCATTTTATTTTAGCATTTTATTTTGTGGTACTGAGTATTGAGCCCAGGGCTTTTGCACTGAGCTACACCCCCAGCTTTTTAAATTTTGAGTCAGGATCTTGCTAAGTCACTAAATTGCCCAGGTTGAGCTTGAGCGTGCAGTCTTCTGGCCTCAGCCTCCCAGAATGCTGGGGTTACAGGTGTCACGATTAAGCCCAATTCTGGGGAGCATTTCAAAAAAAAAATGCAGTATCTGAGGCCCATCCCAAGCCAGTTATATCATGATCTCTAGAGGGGAACTTAAGCATCAGTATTTTTTTTGAGAGGCCCCTCACATGACCGTCGCTCTTGGCTGGGCTGAGCTTTGCTGGTCCGGATAAAGTCAGGGCAGCCCAGCGGCTGGCTTCACTTTGTGCTGGCTCCCCAGCCTCTTCTGAGCCCTGGTGTCCACTCTCATTACTCTTGGCACTCTGCCTAGAAAGGGCTGAATGAACCAGCGGGGAGGACACGTCTGAGTCACCACTCCACCCTGGAATGTGGCGCCTCAAGCTTCTCAAAGACTCTCAACTGAGCTGCTGCTTGACTGAAGCCGGAAATGCCGATACCCCACCCCTCCCAGAGAGATCCAGCCTCTGAGCCGCCTGCTCTGCTCAGCCTCCCCACCTTCCCCCTTCCCGGAGCCTGCTGCGGGCTGGGCGCTATGCGCCTCCCCCAACCCCCAGCCCCAGGCTGCATCTCCGACCAGGACCTGGGCTCCATCATCACCGGAGGCTTCCTGGACTGCAGACCGCACACCGGGAGGTTGGGGTGTGTGGAGGGGGCAGCCTCCCACCCCAGTACAGGCTGAGAGAGCCCCAGTAGGAGCCGCCCGGGGACAAAGGACTGATTTGTTCCCAATCCTCTATGAAGGCCCTACTGTGTGCCGGGCACTGGGATTACAAAGATGGCTAAAGCACTGTTCTTCCCCCAAAGAATTTCTAACCAAATAAAAGGCAGACTTTCTTATGAAATAGATAAAGTAGGACAAGACCTGGGTGGGGAAAACCCCTAACATTATTAGCCCTATTATGCAAGAAGCAAGATGTCATCTTTCAAGTGCTCTTTTTCCTTAGATAGATGAGGAAGCTGAGGTTCACAAGCCTAAATAACCTGCCAGAGGTTATATAGCTATTTAGTGGCCAAGCTGGGATCTGAGGCCACATCTTCAGGCTCCAGCGCTCTTTCTGGGAGTCTGACATTTATGTCATATCTGACCCTGTGCTCTTCCCACTGAGCTGTGGGAGAAGCAGAAACACAAGGTGAGGGCCCAGATTCTTGTCCTGGGTTGGCTGCCAGCTAGCTGTGACACTGGACAGTCTTGTCCCTTCTCTGGGCCTTACTTGGATTCCTTACACATAAAGTAAAAGAGGTAAGGTAGGTCATTTTAAAGATCCTTTCAACTCTGTGATTAAAAAAAAAAAAAATCCATTTCCTTTTCCCAGTCAGTTATAAACTCCTTTGGTTTTCATCTTATAAGAAGGGCCACTGGAGCTCAGAAGTGAGGTCACCTAGCCAATTTCCTGCCAAGGGGGGCGGTTGTCACCCGTGTTCCAGAGCTAGTACATTGCCTTGTCCGTCACTTGACTGGATCAGAGCAGGAGACACCCCGGGGGTCACTGTGGGTTCCAGCAGCAGGATTCCAGGAGTCAAAGTCTCGCCTCTGCAGGAGCCACTGAGAGAAGTCACTCAGTCCACAGAGTCGGTCCAAACGGGAGGAGAAAGCCGAATGTGGCGGCACGCACCTATAATCCCAGAGCTCAGGAAGCTGAGACAGGAGGGGTGTCCTGAGTTGCAGGCCAGCCCTAACTATGTACATAGCAAGAACCTGTCTCAAAAAAAAAAAAAAAAAAAAAAAAAA
>NW_022900933.1:16706779-16711888 GCF_012274545.1 Fukomys damarensis
AAAAAAAAAAAAAAAAAAGAAGAGGACAGCCCAGAGCCAGTCATCAGGAAGCCTCTCCGGGCAGTTTACGGTTTTGAAAATGGCCCTGAGAGCTGCTATCAGGAGGCGTGTTTAATGGGTTTTAGAAATTGGCTAATTTTGTCGCAACTGTCTGAGTGTTGTCCAATGCATGCTAAACATCCAGGGCCAGTGTGGTCTCGTGCCCAAGGCCTTCTGGGAGATGTGACACCAGCAGAATAGGGCACGGTCACTGGTGGCTTGTAGTGCCCAAGACACCCCAGGTAACCTCAGGCATCCCGGCCAGGTGCTGGGCCGGTGCCCGCTCCTGCTCCCCAGGAGTCACCCTGCCCATCCCTTCCACCTGCTCCTGCTCATGGGTCTGCCCTTGTCTTTGCATGGGCCCCCTGCCCACTCTTGCCCACAGCCCCAAGCCCTGAGCTGATCTCCCCCTGCAGTCACTTCCTGTATCTTGGCTCAATAAGCCATCAGTATGCTGCACTGAGTGACTAGGACAGCTCCTTGCTCATGTGAGTCTCCAAGAAGTGCCCTCCCCAGCCCTTCCAGGCTCTGGCACGCTCTCTCCATCCTCTGGCCTGGCTTCTCCTCCTCCAGAGATGCTGCCATCCATCAGTTCTCTGCTTCACTGGTCACATTTACTTTCTCTGGCTGTTTTCAGCTCGGTTGCTTATTTTCATTCTCTGCCGCTTCCTACTCCCTCTTTCCCCACTTTCTCCTGGACTTGGGGTTTCCAGAGGCTGCTTACCAAGTCCATCCTGCAGCAAGGGGCAGAAAGCAGATCATGGAGACAAGGGGCTACAGTACCCCTCGGAGGAAACTGAGGTGATTTCAAGGATTCAAGATTCGGAATCCAAAGGCTTCAGTAACAGAAGTAACTCTGACAGAAACTTGGGTAGGTCCTCCAACCCCTAAGCCTCAGTTTTCTCATTCATAAAATGGAGCTTATTGAGTTTGTTTCTCAGGCTCCCTGCTAGGCACTTTCAAATATGATTGGGTTTATACCGGTTAATGTGCTTTGTAAATTAGAAAGTCCTAGGCAAATGCCAGTTATTATAGACAATCCCAGAAAGCTATTATTACACCCACATGGCTCTCCTTTGTGCCCAGAAAATAATTAAATGAGCACTTTCGAATTATTTTGTCAACAAAACTTCACATAAGCATCATCTCATTGACCTTCACATGGTTGCTGGGAAGCCGGGAAGTCAGCTATGAGTGGCCCCATTGTGTGGCTGACATGACCAGGAGGAGGCATGACCCAGAGTGCCCTCTGCAGGCTGGGTGGTACAAGCAGCTGGTCCCCAGAGGACAGCTCCCTTGTCACTGTGTTGGCAAACCGCTTGTTGGTCAGAAATCCACACAAATGGAACGGCGTGAGACTAGTTACCGTGTGTCACATGACAGAGCCTCTGAACCCAGGGCTCTGAGTGAGGAATTGTGCTTACTCTCCGCTAACCTCGGGCCAAATAAACCACTTCCCAAAGCAAGCTTGGTACTCATCGCTGCAGGACACAGGGCCACACTGTGGCCCCAGAGCCTTGGGGGGTCCTGTAGCCCCTCCCTAGGAGCCAGTGCAATTAGCCAGTCCTCAGATAACGCTTCACCTTGTCTCCTGCCGCCATCCACCCTGCACTGGACCTAACAACCCCACAGAAGTCCCTGTGGCTCTTGCCTTCTGCCCACGGTGGTCAGTTCAGATCAGCCCCTTGGGAAGACTCTGCACTCTTGGATGCTTTAACTAAACGAGAGAGGGAGAGGCTGTAAGAGGAAGTAAGAAGAAGGCCATGAGTTAGTGAGCGAAGTAACTGAGACTCGTCAGCCTCTGATGGAGGCACCTAAGGGGTGATTTGATTATGGATTTAAGGTCTGAAGAAGCCCCTTGCTTTGAAACTATGACCAACAACCTCATCTTCTCTAAAGACCAAATAGGAAAAGGTTAAGTTTTAGTAATGACAGAAACGGGTTAGAGACAGAGAAAAGTTAAATGTCAGGAATTAGTTAGCTACAGAGATGTGGAATCTGATCAGCAGATTTTTTAATCAGGCTAGGGTTTTGCACATCTGAGACAATTCCTAGGTACACCGAGATAGCGGTAGGGAGAATGGACAACCTGCCCCAGGCCCACATATACATGGGCCTCTGACACATGAGTGCAAAGACGGAGGGACCTGAGGGGAGCGATCCCTGGCTGGTTTCCAGCAGTAGGGTCTGACTGTAACTGTGGCCACGCCTGGGCCACAGGATGGCCAGCAGGGGCACAGCAGTCTGGCTACCGCCACTTAGTCGTACCAGTCCTGAAAGAGGCCAGAGGGTAGGTTGATAGGAGGGAGGAAGGGCGGAGAAGTTGTTATAGTTGGTCTTTTCTAGCGCCTGGGATTGAACCTAGAGCCTCAGGTGTGCTAGGCAAGTGCTCTACCCTGAGCTGCATCCCTAGGGTGGTGTTTAGAAGAGGTGTAGTTAGGGGAAATAACCTTGTGAAGACGCCGGCCAGAGCAAGTCATCCTCCTACGGGAGGCCCTCTCTGACATCCCCATATGGTTTAGGGTTCCTCTCTGTGCTCCCACGACATCCTGAGCTATCTTTGTCCTTAAGTGAGTTCGGTGGTATTCAGGTGATCTAAAGGTTTTTCCTCTCTGCTCATCAAACTGTGAGCTCCTTGATGGTAAAAATTATTTTGGCCTTGAGTAGTGGCAAGCACTTTTATTGTTAGCTCTTTAGGAAGCCGAGGAAGTAGGATTGCTTGAACTCAGGAATTTGAGGCCAGCCTAGGCAATATAGCAAGACACCATCTCTTAAACAAAACAAAACAACCGAAACAAAACTATATTTTGTTAATGGTTGTCTCTGGGCCTTGGCACAGGATATGGGTCATAGGAAGTGCTGGGTAAATGGCTCTTGACAAATGCACTTCTTTAGGAGATTTTGTGTTCACATCGTCCCTAGAGGTAACTTCGAAATAGCCCAGCAGAAAGCTCTGGCTTTCTGGAACCACATTTCAGTAAGACAACTGAGGAGATGACTCAAGGAAATCTGCGTTCAGAACCTACTGAGCTACTCAGCAGCATGACCTGATTAGCACCTAACAACCCCCTTCCTGTGCCTCAGTTTCCTTACCTACAAAATGGGGGTTATGATCCCACAGATTCACAGGGTTGTCTTGAAAATAAGTTAAGCTCTTGGGTGTGCAGGCGGTAAAAAAACATCTTGAGAAAGGTCTTTAAGACTTATACAGAGGTAAGAAGTTATTAATAGCTTCATTATTATTCTTACCCAGAATGCCCAGGGAAAAGCAGCATGTGGCAGCCCCAGCCCCCGCACCCCACCTTTCCATACTATTTCTGTACCTGGAAAGCAGGTTCTTGGAGTTAGTCCTCGGTTTGCCACTGTGGGGGAAAGAGATAGAATGTCTGGAAGATGGGCCTCCCTTGGCTCGCCAGCCCACCCCTCCCTGAGCCTCTCACCAAACCCTCCGATTCAGAAAACATGGCTGACCGATGAGGGGAACACCAGCCAGCTGCAAGGTTGTGGGTGGCAGCTTATCTCTGTCACTTCACTTGCTACTGTGTGGTTCTGGTGAGGTGCTGAGGACCTCTCCTCAGGGAGGTCCGGACAAGTCTCATCATTTGGACTAAATCCTAGAGCCACCTATCACTCTGGGAACCTCTGACCCTTCTTCACTAGGCCCAGCTACACAGGGAAGCAGCTTTTATTCATCTCTTGCATTTCTGGGGTGAAGTGAGCAGCTCCTCCTACCTCTCTTCCTACAGCTCCACCACACCCAAAGCCCCCATTCCCAGAGATAGAGAGCTCTGGACAGACGTGGGAATAAAGCCAGCTCTTCTCTTCTCTCACACCACTCTCTTCCCACACCATTCAATGGGGGCAGCAGAGAGAAGCAGGTGGCCCACAGATGAGAGGAGGATCCCAGGTGCCCCTGTGCTCTAACGTGTCCTGCAGGGAACACCCAGCTCCTGTGAGCCCACAGAATCCCCCGTTGTGTAAGCTCTGGGGCCTCCCAGCAGAGGCCTGACCACCCGAGGGCCAGCTCTAACCTAACCTGTGAATGGCAGCCTGGGGGAGGTACAGATCCGTAGAAGTGGGGTCTTGACTGGCTGTGGGAATAACCAAAGCCCCAGGTCAGCAAGCTACAGGTGCAGAGGACAGAAAGTGAGGGAACTATCTCTGAGGTCCAGGGAAGGCTGGAAACTGGTGAGGTGTCAGGCTGAAGCCCCACTAGCCCTGCTCGGGTCTCCATTGTGCAGAAGGAAGACCGGAAGCAGGTATTGCCAGTTCCACGGCAATGTTTCACTATCAGAGAAACACAGCCCGACCCCTTTGAGGAGGTCTCCCGACTCCGACTCTGTACTTGGCCAGTCAGGTCAGCTGAGCTCCCCCTCCCCACTTAGCCGGCCAGGTCTGCTGCTCCTGACTTAAAACGCTGCCCTCAATTCTATCTTTAGCTCTGGCTGCTGGGAGCCTGAGTGACAGGCAGGGTGGGGGCCTGTGCTGGGGTGGGAAAAATTTGCAGCTACGAGGTTTGCTGAGAAGGTGGCACTGACTGCAAGGAGCAGGGCCCATGCAATATTCATTGCTCCATCTGAGGCCAGGGAGGTGGCAGCGACAGAGATCCATCCATGCTGGCTGGGTGGGGATGGATGGATGGACCGACGGATGGACGGACGGATGGAGCAGTGGCCCTGAGAAAGGGAAGATAGCAAAGCCAGCTGGTCCATAGACCAAGAATACATGGACCTTGAAGGAACTTTGCATGACTTTGGGCAAGTGACTTCCCCCCTTGGCCTCCTTTCTTTGTGTGTAGGAGGGGACTAGATAATTGGTTTTCACTTACCTCCATGGACCACCACCCCTAACTCCACTATCACCTCTCATCCTTGCCACCCTATAAGTAAAGGGAACTGCTAAGCCTGAGTTGGAAGGCAGGGAGGTATGGAATTGACAGGGCCCTCCTGCTGGTTCCTTTAAGACTGAGTTTTCTGGAAAGAAAAAAAAAAAAAAAGGCTGGGGATTTAGCTCAGTGGTTCCACCACCTGCCTTGCAAACGCAAGGACCTGAGTTTGATCGCTGGTACCA
>NW_022900933.1:16711987-16712191 GCF_012274545.1 Fukomys damarensis
AAAAAAAAAAAAAAAAAGATTGAGTTTTCTGGAAAGAATTCTGTTAAGGTGTCCTGTGGCTGCAGAGTATGGCAACCACCGAACTAAGCAATCATAAACAATCTCTTAGAAGATGTGACTTGCTCACACATTGGGAAGGTCTGAGGATTGAGGCTGGCTCCAGGGACAACCGTGTGTGTGTGTGTGTGTGTGTGTGTGTGTGTG
>NW_022900933.1:16712669-16765825 GCF_012274545.1 Fukomys damarensis
GTGTGTGAAGGTGCTGTGGATTGAATCCAAGGATGTAGTACATCCCTAGGCATTCTTTATTTTGATTTTGTCAATTTTGAGATCGTCTCACTAAATTGTCCAGGCTTGGCTTGAATTTGTGATCTTCCTATTTCGGCCTTCCAGGATGCTGGGATTAACAGGCATGTGCCACTAGGGCCAGCTCAGAGGCAACTCATGAATTAACACCTGTTTTATTGAGGCTGGGGAAGTAGCTCAGTGGTGCCGCACTTGTCTTATAAGCTCAAAGTCCTGAGCTCAATCCCCCGTACCACCAAAACAAAACAGAACACTACATGTTTTACTGGAGACAGGAGTAGTGAAGTCCTCTGGATTTTTGTCTTCTCCCCCACTCCCCAAAAGACTCTCTCACACTCAATAGGAGAGAATTCCTTGAGATATGTTGTCTGCAGAATATTTCCAGACTATTGGCTTTGGGTGTAGAGTGCAGTTACCTCACTCTTTTCTTGTTAATTTAATTTATTTTTGCAGAGCTGGGGATTGAACCAAGGGCCTTTGTACTTGCTAGGTAAGCACTCTCCCACTGAGCCACATCCTCTGTCACTGTTTCCTTTTAGAAACTTGGGTGACACACACCCTATCCCCTCCAGTGTAAGGGTCTGGGTTGGGGCTGGGGGAGGAGTCAGGTTTTAAAATGAGGGCTGAGCAGCTGCACTCCTATCCCATGTCTCTTAGGCAGAAGCTTAGCTCCCTTCCAGCTCCAGGTGAAGGGCAGCAGCTCAGTTTGTGAAGCTGTTACCCACCCCACCCCCAATCTCCCAGGGAAGCTCAGTTCTCTAAGTGCACCCAGACTTGGCCCAAAGAAATTGCCTTTTGTATCAGGTGGCAAGAATAGCCTGTCAACTGCCTCTCATCAGGACTGATAAGATACCTCCTTCGAACAGTAAAACAGCAGCAAGCTTCCATGCAGCCAACTGCTTTTCTTCAATAGGAAAGAGTGAAGTGCCCAAGGGAAAATGAGGAGGGGTCAAGTGAAGCCCTTGCAGGGCCCGAGAGCAGACTGAAAGGCCTTGACCTAACCTCCAGTTGGACCCGGGGAGACGCCTGTGCTGAAGCAGGGTCTCAGCAGGCTTGAGACTGTGGGAGAGGAAGGTGGAGTCAGAACATCTCCCTAGGGGTAGGACCCTAGGGCACGGCAGTATCTAGAGGCCTCACCTCCTGGGATGCTGGGTGTCACTCTGAGGTGCCGATGAGTGAAGCTCAAGGAATGAGGTCCCTGGCAAGTCAGGAAGGCACCCACTGAGCGAACTCCTCACCCTTCTTCTTGGAATGGCCTGGGGGAAAGAATGGGCCTGTGGGGACCTTGGGCAAGTTACTTTGCTCACTGTGCCCCCAACTCCTTCCTTGTTATATGCACGTCACCTCTGATGCTGCCTGCTCCACGGGGATGTTCTGATCAGCCGGACTGCGGTGTGAGTATTTCTTTCTTGGTACTGGCACTCTCACAGGTGTGATTCAGTGGCCAGAGGGCTGGGTGTGGCTGGCAGGTTCTGCTTCTCCAGGGCTCCTGCTCTGGCAAACGTGTACCACTGAGGCCTGTGCTGTCCTGCACTTTCTCCTGGGGATTTCCTTGCACCTTCTTTTCTGAAAATCTTTTCCTAACCCTCTTTTCCCACAGCTTATGTCTCAGTCCAGCCTCTAGCACTACGCTCCTGTTTGGACACTGTGCTCCAGCGTCTGCTCTTCCCACACACTGCTCCTGGGGTTCTGCTTGGAAACCTGCTGCAGGTCCAGACGTGTACCCCCACCTACTCTTTGGGGACCGCCTGGGCCCACCGCCTGCTCACTGACCTGACATCCCAAGCATGGTCCTTGACACGGGCCCCTTCCATTCACAATCAGCTTGCTACTTCCTGCTGCATGCAAACCAACCCCCTCCCCACCACCTGCAATGCCCTCCCCTTTCTCTCTGCTAAATCAAGTACATGCCCTTTGAATAATAGGTTAACTGTCCCCTCCCGTCCAGGAGACCTTCTCCAAATAACCTTGTAGCAGTTTTGTCCTGTTCACTCCAACACTTTGCAGACTATCATAGGATTGGCTTCTCTGTACGATGTGCATATATGAGGAATGTGTCTATGGGTTCTGTTAAGTCCCTCAAGGGTCACCCTCTCCAAAGGGACCACACCCATGGTTCCCATGGTTATATGGGCCCAGGCTCCTGGCTGATTGGCAGCTTCATTATGAGGGAGGACGACCAGGTCAGGATTGGTATTTGGAAGATGGCAGGACAGGATAAGGTGCAGAGGCTACAGTGACCTTTACGACAGCGAGGCTTTCAGGAGCCCCGTCATGAAAAGAGGGCCATGGGGTGTCTTCTTTTAACCCTATTCTGCAGTATTTCATCACTGTGGCAGGGATTTTAGGTGAGATAGACACAGCCACTTTGTCACCTGCAGGGCAGCTTGGAATGTCTGGGCTCCCTGCACATTGCTGAGGGGTCAAGGGATATTTAGGTGCAGAGATTCAGCTTGGCACACAGTCTTGGACTCCTGTGTGGTTTTATGTATTTATTTTATTTTATTTATTTTTTGGTACTGGGGATCAAACTCAGGACCTTGCACTTGCAAGGCAGGCGGCAGAACCTCTACATGCAATCCCTGGACTTTTGTGTGGTTTTAAATTCAGAGATGGCAAGAACAGTATGTCTTTTGCTACACAGTCTGCCAACTTAACTCAGATTAACCTTTAGGTGCTTTCCAGTCCTGTGATCTCTTTGTTTACTGTTCTGGTTAGAAAATGAAAAGCCCTCCCAGCCAGCAATTAATTTAACAAAATAAGCATGATTTCTGCTTTTCGTGACAAAGACCGTCCCTGAATTCCAATCTTAGGGTGGCCAGATTGCAATTTCAAGAGGGTGCAGCCAGCACAGTTACAACTTGCAGGTGATTTATTCTTTCTTTTTTTGGGTACTGGAGATTGAACTCAGGAACTTGCGCTTGTGAGGCAGGTTCGGTCCCACTGAGCTAAATCCCTGGCCCAACTTGCAAGTGATTTATTGTGGAGAGTAATGAGAAAAGGAGAAAACACAGCCAAGAGGGAGCAGAGTAGAGAGAAGCATTACCCTAGAGTTCTTGTCCTCATTTCTAACTTTTCTGGCGACAGATCTCTATGCCTTGGCTTGCTACCTTTCCTTTCTTCATTGCAGATGATTCTTGTTTTTTCACTCTGTCCTGTTTGGTTTCTTCCCAGCTCTTTCCTGACACGGGTGCAGCTTGGTTCTCTGCTGCCAAACCACTTCACTGCCCATTGGCATCTTGCAAACATCTACCATCCAGAGCCCTCGGCTGCTGCATTTAGCCAGTGGGTTTGTCCTCTCATCTAAGAGCCACTCCTGGGGTTGCTGAGCGGACATACAATAGAAACAGTATCTAGACTGCGGGTTCAGCCTCACTCCCCTTCCTCTGGGCACCGGGAGCACGACACAGAACAGAGGAGGAGGGGCAGGTGTGGTCTGAGAGGCAGAGTTGCCAAGAAGTTTAGGAGAATTAGAAGGATGTGCTTGGGTAAGTAGAGCACAGAGCGGAGGATTTGGGGGTGGAGGCTCTGAGTGGCACCAGCCAGAGACCCTTAGAGATCACACCGGGGGAGTTAAAAGCAGCACCGATTAAGTCTGAGAACATAGTCTTCTTCCTCCCAGCCCTGCCGGGAACCAGCGCCTGTGATCACAGTGGTATCACAACTGCCGCTCTCCCAGGCTCAGCACACCACCTGGTAGGTAGATAAGGAGAGAAGGACCCACAGTCCTCCTCAGACACGGAGTCTTCAAGCTCCCTGCTTCCTCAGGCCTGCTTCTGAGAAAGCTGCGCCTTAGTTTGGCAACATGCGTGGTTATCTTGCCTAGGATTTTATCTACTCTGATCCCAGGGATTCCCACAGCCAGACAGTAAAGTAGTTGCATGGTTTCAAGGTACTTAGTGTTAAAAACAGACACAGCCCCAACTTCAAGGCGCTCACTTTGCTCCTGGGGTCCAGATAAACCCAGATAACAATGGAAACATGCAGAGAATCATTTCCCTAAAGGCAACCACAGGAAGTTACATGCTCTCCCTTCTGCTTTCAGCTCAGTTTTGTTACCTCCCCTAGGATTCTGTCCTGGAATAGTCTGGACCAGCACCCCATGGAATCTTTTTATCTGGATCCTTCTGAGAGATAAAGAACTGGTCCCAAGTCTCTCTGGAGAAGTGATTAGGAAAAGGACTGTTTCTGTTTGTTTGTTTTGGTACTGGGGATCAAACTCAGGACCCTGCACTTGGGAGGCAGGAGTGGTGCATGGTACAAAATACACAAGAAGTTTTGCCACTAAAGAACCTGTCCTCGGTGCATTTCTCTTCTCCCTCATCCTCCCTTCCCTTTTACCTCTTCTTCCTTCAGTAGTGCTGAGGGTGGAACCCGCAGTCTGTGCATGCTAGGCGAGCACTCTACCACTGAGCTACACTCCCAGCCTCACGCATTTCTGATAATATTTGATTTCTAAAATTTGAATTCATGCAGAATCCTTTGGCGTATAATACTTTTTTTTCCCCCCAGCATTTTGAGACATGGTCTTGCTATGGAGTTGAGGCTGTCGTTCTGGCCTGAACTCATTATGCAGCCCAGGCTGGCCTTGGAATTGTGGCAATCTTTCTGTCTCAGCCTCTTGGGTGCTGGATTACAGGTGTGCACCATGCCTGGCTTGGCATATACAATAGTATTAATAATTCTTGAACTCTTTCCCTGAACTATCTGTTAGTCGCCTAGGCAGCTGATGCCCAGCTGGACTTACTGGACCAGGTGGTACTAATTGCAATATAATTATAAGTTACTGCTTTCCCTTGGGAAGGCACAGAGGCCTGGCCGTTATGTCTTTATCAGATGTCCCTTCAGTCACCATCCTGATGTCTTTATTTTTATGTGTGTGTTGACTTCCTGGAGAGCTCAGTCCCTCTCTGATTGTGTATTAATTGGTATCTAACTTTAGCTGCCTGTAATACTTGGACTAAGAGCTGTGCTAGACACAAGGGTAACACAATGAACAAAATAGAAATATTGTCCGCCCCAGTGGTGCTTCCAAGTTACCGGGAAAGACACAGTGCAATACTTGTACCATGACAGGAACTTGAAGTGGGCCGTGATGAAGAGAACAGGGTATCACGAGAATGATCTGCTCCGGGGGAGGTAGTGAGGAAAGGCTTCCCTGAGGGAGAGACATTTTAGCAGCAATGCAGAGGAGGAGACATTAGCTGAATGAAAGGGGTGAGTGTGAGGGTGGGCTTCCCCCGCAGATGGAACAGCACATGCAAGAGTCCTGTGGTGGGGAAATGAGAACAGCCAACTTGAGGAACTGAGAGGAGACCATTGTGGCTGGAGCATAGACAGAGAAAAGAGAAGCGGTATAAAGTGTGCTGGAGAGAAGGTGGGGTCAGAATCCTAAAATCCAAATAGGTAATTATAACAGGGTACACACGAGGTGCATAGCCATGATGTAACCAAATATGCTTACTAAGTTCCAGAGCAAATTAAGTAGGAGACACTTCAAGTAAAAACAAATTAACCAAGACCAGCAGTTTAGTAGGTTAATTCACTTTGATAAATATTCCATAACATCTTAGAAGACAAAGACAGAGAGCTGTTTGCTGAATGAATGAAAGAATGGATGTGTAATGGCTGAATAATGAGCACAGTGTTAGGTGCCTCTGTGTCCAGCCATGTTACAAGCAGAAACCCAAACTGGCTTTCTCTTCCAGAGCAAATTACCCACAGTGTTCTTTTTTCTTGTTGCCATGGTACTCTGTCCACGTGACTGTCATGGCATTGCCCTACTGTATTGCAGTGATGGTTTGCTGCTGGTCTTTCTCACTAGACTCTGAGCTCCTTGAAGGCAGGGACCATGCCTTATTCATTTTGTTACCTTCAGCACCCTCACAGTGCCTGGCACATAATAGGTGCTCAGTAAGTGTTGGCTGAAGAAATGCACACTCTCCTGTTTGTATAGAATCAATTAGACTGCATGATGATCGGAATGACCAAAGGCCACAGTTGCCTAAGCTTGCTGTACCTTTGTGACTGCCAACAAACATTTCAGGACAGCCAGCTACATTGCAGGTCTATTTTGTAGCCAAAGAAAAGTATTTACTGAGTTAACCTCAACCTTACCCTTTTTTTTTTTTTGTACCAGGGATCGAACTTGGGTCTTCACACCTGCAAGGCAGGTGGCGGAACTACTGAGCTAAATCCCTGGCCCCTAACCTTATTCTTTTTTGAGATAGGGTCTCGCTGTGTAATTCAGGCTGGCTTTCAATTCACTATGTAGCCCAGACTTGCCTTGAACTCATTCGATTCTCCTACCTCAGCCTCTCAAGAGCTTACAGGCATGAGCCACCATGCCCAGCCCAGCTTTTAATCTCATTCTTAATGGTGATTAAAAAACTAGGATCTTAGCCTGGTGTGGTGACACATACCTGTAATCCCAGAGTGAGTTCCAGGTCAGTCTCAACTACATAGTGAGACCCTGTCTCAAAAAAAAAAAAAGCTAGATCTTGTATTTTTGGATTCCATGAGCCCCAAACCCCCTGCAATGAACCAAACCTCCAGACTGAGCTACATCCCCATCACGTTATTTTTTTTATTGAGTTTATTGGTACATCTTAGGTTACATTATTATTAATTATTATTTTTGTACTGGGGATTGAACTCGGGTCCTTGCGCTTGTGCGGCAAACAGGCAGCAGAACCACCGAGCTAATTCCCCGGCCCTTTAATTACTATTTTTTAAGCTTTTGAGACCAGGTCTTATTAAGTCATTAAATCACTCAGGCTAAGTTTGAAATGTTGATCCTCCTGCCTCAGCCTCCCAGAATGCCTTATGAGCTTTGTACCACTAAACCCTACCTGGGCTTTGAGATTTTTGTGGGTATGTCCAGTTAGTCATCCAATCAACAAGATCTAAGTAGGAAAATCCAGGGGATTAACTGCTAGTGCCCTGTTCTTCCTTTGAATTTCCAACCAATGGGGGCACACCCATCATTTCTTCTCCTCTGTGCAGCATTTCTACGAGGTGTTTTACAGAAGAGGCTAAACGCTTCACCCAGAATTGAGGGAGGATGTAGGGCATGGCTGAGACTGGCTGGGAAGAGGGAGGATGGGATCCCGGGACCTGCACAGCTTTGCTTCTGAGGACCCCATGTGTAGAACTTCTCTGGGTCCCTAAGAGATGCGGACTGTGTAGGAGACAGGACCCACAAGGACATGCTATCATGACTCCTCACAGCAGCCCACCCCACCCCGCGTCTCCCAGATCAGGATGTACATTTTCTTTTCTTTTTTTGTGGTACTGGGGATCGAACTCAGGCCCTTGAGCTTCCAGGTCAGGTAGTGGAAGCACTGAGCCATACTTTTCTTTTTTTTTTTTTTTCTTTTTCTCTTTTCCTCTCTATTCAGCCGAGGTTTGCACCACAGAGCCAGTTTCTCCCTTACTCTTCTACCCCTCACTTTTCAAATAAACCTTTGCCACCATTTTTGGCTTGTCGCATTCAATTCTTTGTTTGAAGTGAAAAGGACCTAGAATAAGTTTAATTGCTGAGCCATTTCTAAAGGAGCTACCTGACAACAAAATCACACGGCAAATGAGTCAGGCCTTTTCTCTCATTGCACCACAGAGCCAGTTTCTCCCTTACTCTTCTACCCCTCACTTTTCAAATAAACCTTTGCCACCATTTTTGGCTTGTCGCATTCAATTCTTTGTTTGAAGTGAAAAGGACCTAGAATAAGTTTAATTGCTGAGCCATTTCTAAAGGAGCTACCTGACAACAAAATCACACGGCAAATGAGTCAGGCCTTTTCTCTCACACTCTACTGCCTTACTCCCTAACCCCAGTGCTATTACCCACCTCAAAGGGAGATAGTTCATAGCCACAGCCCGGGAGATGCTGTGTGGCTCTTTGGGCCTTCTTCCTGCTGAGTTAAGCTCTGGCAAGCTCTGGTGGGACGCTGAGGGGTCTGCCAGGGCTGCAGACATCCAGTGTACCAAAGGACTGTTGCAAAAGCCATATCTACATCCTCTCCCCCTCCCTGATACAGCTTGCAGAGACAGAGCAGTCACCATGACCCAGACAGAAACAACCTGGGAGGGAAGCTCGCTGAATTGAAGACAGACAGCAGACAGAAGAGGAGGGGAACCCAGGGCCAGGGAGCCTTCTGGCTGGAGACCAACAAGTGCTGTCAAGAGTCCTAGATGCGGATGACAGCTGGTATCTAGAAGATATGAGCCCTGGTCCTGCTCCAGAGCTGCTCACCTGGGATGGGGCGCAGCCATACCCGTCTTCAAGAGCAGGTAATCAAGTCAACTGCTACACTTTCCTCCCCTGTGGAGGCAAGGCTGCTATAGGGTTAAATGGGCAGCTTCAAAACCTAAAGAGAAACAGCCTATTTCCCTATTTAAAAATTCATTAAATAATTGCTGAGTGCTGAGTTCTAGGCATTTACTTGAAGATGAAAGGGCAGTCTCTATTCTCAGGATGTTTATATCTAGTAGGAAAGTAAGCTGACACAAAAATTGTACACAAGAAAGAACGTGGTTAGGTGTCATACAGAGGATTAGACACTGGCTGAATGAAGGTGAAGCACAGTGGGGCATCAGGGAGGACATGCATTTCGAAAGGTGCCTGGCATTAAATTTGGAAGACAAATGCATAACAAACGCCTGGGATTCTAGGCCACCTAGCGGTTTCTATGGCTGCAACCCTCCTTTCTTATCTAGGGCAGAAATAATAATACCAAGGACCTTTCTCGGGTACTTCCTACTTCATGTTATTACCACTACCCAGAGATGTTCTATCCTCCTGGTTTATAGCTGAAGAAACTGAGACTTTAAGAGGTTCAGTAACTTAGCCAAAGTCAATCAGCTGGAAAAAGTTGGAGGTGAGATGGGAATCCAAGTAAAATTAAATCTATAAATAACTGGTGCTTTCAAAAGTGAAACCCTCCTCATAGCTAGTAGGCTCTCGCTCTCTCTCTCTCTCTCTCTCTCTGTCTGGTACCAGGCTTCTATGCTTTAAAGATCCTTGGGAGGGGCCAGGATCAGCAAATTCCAGGTAGGAGAAAGCAAGACTGGGAGAGAAAATCAACACCACACATCTCAGAGTTCTAGAGAGCCAGGTAGTTCTCCTATCTGAGATGTCTCTAACTTGAATGACTTCGCCTTTGTCTTGGTTCTAAGCCCCTCTGGACTCCAGGGATTTTCCTGACTCTCACAGGTATGGGAAACTATGCCTGCTTGCCTGTAGTACTTAAACTTTCCTCCAGTGTCCCAAGGACTCTTAAGTTGTTAGTCTTGATGGAAACCTCAGAGATGACCTAGTCCAGACCCTTCAATTCCTATATTACACAGTAACAAATTAATGGCAGGGCCACGAGGATGTCTTTGGTCTTACCACTAAATACTGATTGAAGATTTATTTCCCTTAATTATAAAACAAAAAAGAATCTTACAACCATTGTGCACTCCTGAGAATCTCTATCAACCATCTTTTAATTTTGTGCCCCTTTCTGTAGCAGCCCCTTTCTTTTTGTGAGGGTGGGTAGGGTGTGGAGAGAGCAGCAGAGTAGTGCATTTCTCGATGCTGAGAACAGTCCACTGCTGGTGGGCTGCCTCTCTGCTCTCTGACCTGGCACGCCCAGCATCTCCGCCATGTTCAAGGCCCATGGCCATCTGTTTTGCCTGCCAACTTCCTTACTGGTTGAGTTGCTGGCAGTCAGAAGTAAGTGAATCCTGTCACCTGCTGGCTGCTTACCTGAGGCACATGATTTGTGGAGATGGGTCTTTCAGAGAGAGAGCCAAGACTCTAACTCTCAGCCCCTGCAGAGGAGGGTAGCAGCTCTGATGTGTGAAGCCCGCTCCAAAGTCTCACATCCTTACTATTCATTTAGGGTAACAAGCATCTGTGCTTGGTGGTCAACAGGGGACAATGAGGAGGACAGGGGAGGAGTGACTGTGGAAAGTAGGAAAGCTGGCCATGCCTGCTCATTAACACTGTTCACCCTTGACCCTCTTGGATTCTCAAGTCACCTGTACAGTCCAGCTCCTGGGCTCTACCCTCCCTATCCCACCCCTTTTAAGCAAGCAAACCTCTGGTCTGGAGAAAATGGTAGGTTCCCATAGCAATGGGCCTTTTAGCTGTTTCCATGGCAACCAACACCCAGACCATTTAGTTGCTAGTCAACTGACAGCTGTAAGTGGATCGGTTTAGAAGCTGAAGGATAGGCCCAGGGATTCTCTTTAGAGAAAGAGGATGCCACCACCCAAAATGACTCAACTCCTCCAAAGACTTTTAGGCAGTTATCTGTGGAGATGCATTCTGTCCCTCCACTCCCATTCCCAACACATATAGGAAAACAATGTCACTGGCTAACACAAACTCAACCTCTAATCTTTGTTGTCTCTTTCCAAAGGCCCTGGATCCCACTTGTTTACTGTGACTCTCACCTGAACAACTTTCTTACATGCAGCTCTTCTCTGTGCAGATGTTTTTCCAATGTACCATGACTTTGTCCTCCTACCAACCCAATTATTGGAGAATAATTTACTTTTTGGATTAAAGCAAATGATTAATCCACGATGATCTTTACTTCATTGACCTCATCTACTTTAAGTCACCTTTCCTATGCCTGCAGATGCTCTGAGACCAGTCTGCTTTATGAACCTTTGCAAGGCACAATCAGGATCCCTCTGTTTCTTGGAAAAAAATAAAAAAATAAAATAACTGGCTGAGATTTCAAAACCCCAGCATGTAGGATTTGAAATTACTCTGTGCTTGTTGCTTTTCATTAGCATGAAGATGGGACTATTACCCCTCACATTTAACTTTCTCCCAAACTGAAGATCTGAGGTGCTATGTCCCCTTATTTTGTTAACAGGGGAGCTTCTTGGCTTACTTTTTTTGAAAAAAATATTTTTTTTATTAGCATATGATTGCAATACATCACAGTCACATTTGTTTTAGGAGACTGGTACAAGTCTGTAGCATATTTTTGTTGTTTTGACTTATAAACAATTGGAGTCTGACATTTGTCTGCCTTGAATTCATGTAACAGTTGGGTCTAAGCCTCAGAGGCGTAGAAAAGGGACGTGAGAAAGAGCATGATCGTTTCTGTACACCCAAGATTCAGTGCAACTCTGCGTTGATGACTGTCAACTTTCAGTAGCAGATGACCTTTCCAACTAATCCCCCCACGGGGAGCCCTGCCTTGCTCACGGCTGCAGGCTCCAAGGAGCCCCACAATGGCTGGCAGGTAGACAGTCCCCAGCAGTCAGGTTCCCTTTCTGTTCTGATGGAAGGCTATATACTAACTGAGCTGCTTGTCTGGGTCTGAGAGCAGAGTATGAAATGCAGGCTCAGCAGCTGTTAGCCCCAAAGGAGTTTAAAAATGTGAAGAGTCTTCTGTAAGGAATCCACAGATACATATAAGAACTGAGCCTTTCTAGACCTTCAGAAAGCTCCTGTGCAGAGCAGATAGCTTTCTTTTCTTTTTTTAAGACAGTCTTGACATGTAGTTCAGGCTAGTTCCAAATCCGTAGTGTTCCTTCTGCCTCAGCCTCTTCAGTGCTTGGATTACAAGCATGCGCCACCACCCCTGGTTGTTAGCCTTTTTCTGAGCAGACACATTACTACGTACAAGACTGGACTTCCTGGTTTTCCTATTTCTAAACAAAGAACAGTGCACGCTGGAACAATAGCTAAAGATTAACAGAGTGTATGCTACATGCTAAGTGTTTTACATGCCTCATTTCATTTAATCCTCATTTCCCTTCCTTAACAGATAAGGGAACTGAAGCACTGAAAGATGAAGTGATTTAAAGATCACCTTGGCAATCCTATTATTTTATTTTTTGGTTTTTTTGAGACAGGGTCTCACTATGTAGTTGAGACTGACCTGGAACTCACTAAGTAGCCCAGGCTGGTCTTGAACTCACAGTGATCCTCCTGCCTCAGCCTCCTGAGTCCTGGGACTACAGGCGTGTGCTACCACGCCTGGCTGGCAATCCTATTAATTAGTAGAGCCAGGCAGTTTGAAGTCAGAGACCTCAATAGTTAAGCACTTTTGGAATTCACACAATTCTGCTACGCCTAGGGTCTGCATGGGGAGACAGGGTGGCTGTCCCTCTAGACTAAATGTGACAAGCCACACAAGAGACATTAGCTGAAGAGTCTTGTGATTGAATGGCTGCCAGGATTAACTAGCAAAGCTTGGTGGTCGACAACTTCATTCCTGACCCATTGCTGTCCCCTGGTGGTTTTCCTAGGAAGCTCACAGGTTGAAGAAATCCAAGGGTCTAGTGAAATTATCGGCCTGAAAAGAACCATGATCAAATGAATTATTTGCTCATATTTTCTCAACACTTTGTCCGAAAAGTTTCTTCCTTTTGCCTCAACCTAACAGATGACCTTCCAAGGTCCTTATTACTTAATCACGAAGAGGGTTGTAGTTCCTGGGACACCTAGAAGCTGACTTTAGTACATGGATTCAAAGCAGCAAACTCTGTGTATCATGATTATACTTGTTACTTTTTTTTTTTTCTGGTACCAGGGATCGAACTCAGGACCTTGAGCTTGCAAGGCATGTGTGGTACCACTGAGCTAAATCCCCGGTCCTATACTTGTTACTTTAAGAGCAGGAAACTCCAAGACTTAACTCATTTTACTGTGCTTGCTATAACTTCACATTTCGCCTTCAAGCTTCTAAGCTTTCCCCACCTTACTGATGGTTCCCAAAAGATCACTGAGTCTCACTCCTCAGATGTTACTGTTCAGCTGTGGGATGTCTGCTCTCACTGTTTCCTATAAGCATGCCATCCTCCTGCCTTGGCCTCCTGAGTGCTGGGATTATAGGATGTGCCACTACACCCCGCTAGAAAAAGCAGTTTCTGACAGTCATATCTTCTCTGGAGTCACAGAAATGCATGCCCACCTGCATGGATCTAGGGAACTTGCTGTCTGAAAGAAGCAGGTAATCACTGGCCAAATGCAAAAACACTGTTTTTTTCCTTTATTCAAAGATTCAGATGCAAGAAAAGGACACAAGTTAATATTGTTAAAAAAAAAAAATCAAACACCTGCTAAGCAACTGTTGCCTTTAATGAAAACCAGCTAAGACGGAACAAGAGACATGAGCCAGCTAGGGAAGAGTCAGCCATCTGAGCTAAATTTCTGTTGTAGAACATCTCTCCAGTGATCTCTGGATACACGGAGAACAAGCCCTACTATTGAAGCCACCGGGCTGGAGGTGCTGTCAAGAGCCAGCAGGAAGTGTTGGCCAGATGTACTGGATTCTGTGAGGGAGGCACTTGGAGCTGAGGAACCTGTAGACACAAGGGCCACAGCTACACAGAAATGGTTTGGCTGCCATTCTCCACACTGAGCACCAATGCCCTAGGGCAAGTTATCCTGAGATCCCTAAGCCTCTGCTCCCAGTCCTGCCTGGCTGGGCCCACCCTCATCCAACAGCAAAATATCATGAGCCAGTTAAACTAGTCCTCACAATCCAACTCTTTCTCCTTTCTTCAGCCCTTTTACAAAGGAAATTACAAAGGCTACAGGTCTGAGATCTCAAGAAGTATGGTCTTAGATGTTTTTGGAGGTTGTGAGGCATAAAACAGCAGTCTTGAAATTCCTTTCATCTTGTGGCACTGATTTAGCTTCAAGTCTGATTTCCCTCCATTCTTCCCTTCCCTCTACCCGGCCCTCTTACCCCCATGTAGACATAATGGCATCAAATACTTCTAGCCTTTGATCTCTACTGGGATTTCCCAGCAGAAGAGATTTTTTTTTTTGTCATCCAAAAGTTCCCATTTCACCACCAGTTTTACCTGGAGAAAGAGAAAAAGAATTGGGAAAAATGAAACTAGGGTTTCACCTTAACCCACAATTGGTTTAACTGTGTTTCCCAGATGTAAATTATAATGAATCGCCTAATTCTTCACCATTTTTTTCTTAAATCATTCCATCACGAATCCAACTTGGCATATAAACACTGCCTGTGGCCTCAAACTCAGAAGAGTCAACCAAAATGTATCTCCTATGATTTGGTATTGATACACACTTGAATTTAGTCAACAAAACAAAGATTCTTAAAGCATTCTTTTCCTCTTTGATCAAGGGCATGTAAATAAAAACCTTACAAGAAAAATAATTTTACATTTGAAAAATTGTGCATGTATTTGACAAGTGCAAATGTAGTACTCTCACCACCATTCATATCTTTAATACAGGCTCTCTCCAGTTCTCCCTGCTTACAAGTGCTTGCCAGAGAAACAAGCAGGTAAAGCAGAAATAACAGGTCAGAGGTGAAGGCAGAGACTGGAAAGGTAAAGGAAAGGAGAGTGGAAAAGTTTCTTCTCTGCAATGCAGCTAACAAACTACTGCTCTCTCCTTAAAAGCTTGATGGAGAAACCAGGGCTTCTGAGGGTGAGGCTAAGATAGCTTAGACCTTGAACTATTTGATAGCTGGCTAAAATCTTTGAACACTGCATAGACTTTGGAGACCCAGCTCTAAACCTAGGCTGCCAGTTTTCTTTGTGGAATGGATTCTGTCTGTATCTTAAAACACAGAGGCTCAAATTTCCTCATCTGTAAGACAGGGAATATCGCCTCCGCATAGGGGGTCATGAGAATCAAGTGCAATGTTGTGTATAAAAGTGTGGTCATCAGGCCCCCAAGCTAACCATTAGGTCAAATGCACACAATGAAAAATACAGATTCTTAACACTCAAGCCTGTCTTTTTCCCGCTGGCATCTGCTTCATCATAGAGACCAGGGGCTCTCTGTCCCCATCTTTGCTTTCTGCTCCTTTCCTCAGATTTCTAATCCAGCCCCAAGGTCTCCAGCGTCCTCGATAACAGTGGCACTTACATTAGGGTATTCACTCTTCACTGGCAGTTTATTCAGGTAGTTGTAGGTCTTGTCTTTTTGGATGGGGCAGCTGATTCCACTCTTACAACCGTCAGGCTCAGGAATGGGAAAGAAGACTGGTACCTTGAACAGGATGCCATGCACGAAGGCTGTGCTGTTTGTAGACTGAGTATCTTGAAGCAAAAAGAGAATCAAGCAGAGAAGAAAACAGCATATTTATAAATCCTAAACTAAATCTTCAGATACATTATCAAACAACAGCCTTGGTATACTCGCAAATTGGAAAGCTTTACTTCTTAATTCTTTGCAGTTATGCGTAGTATATAGCACGGTGCAAACAATCAACAGGCAGGAGTTGTTTTCTTTCTCCCATCCCTGCCTTGCTCTCCACTGCCCTTCAGTTCCTCAGGAGAATCAGAGTTACCTGGACGAATTACCTTATCTAGCAAGGCAACTAACTTTTGACAGTAAACTTTCTGTTTGCTATTTATATCGGCTTCTACTGAAGTGTATCATGTGCTTTAAATACCAAGGTCTGTGACGACAGTGAAATTGGTAACCCTCCAGGCACCTGGTAAGATTAAAAACAGGTACGTTTCTTGGTAGCCTTTAACCTCTGTATCACAAGATGGGCAGGAGGAAAAAAGATATTAAGAAAGCAGAGCAAGCAGACTCAGAAACTGATAGGGTATTTTGGAGACATGGGGCTGTTTTGTTCTCCCTGCCTGGTCGGGGATGACTTTTGTTTAGAAAGCACATCCTACCAGACCTGGCCAGGGGTGTAGCTCATGTTTAACGTTTGAGGCTCTGCATTCGATCCCCAGCATGGCAGGGGTGAGGGGAGGGAAGACAGAGAAGAGAAAGTATACCTCTCCAGGCTATAGTTCAGGAGGGAGAACAGGGAGCTCAGACTCACAAGTAGACTTTAGCCTTATGTACAAGACATGGCAGGAACTTTGAGGTTCCTCAGTAGAGTATCTAGTTTCATAGGATAGAGAACTAGAAGATGATTCAAAGCAGATGCTCTGCCCAGAAATGAAAATGTTAACATTTATCTCCATTCTTGGGAATCTGAAGGTGATGAATGAGGTACAAGAAAACAATCCAAGTTTCAATACTATGTCTTCACTTGAAGACAAAGTTCAGGTTTTCCGATTGTTTCTTGGATCCCTAGTGAGTTCCCTAAACCTGAGAGAGATTGCTAAATATTAATTGCACCTTTTTTTTCAGGCAGGTATAGACTTAATGGCTTAAGGTAGATTTCTTGAAATGACATTTTTTTTTGCTTTGGTTTTTTGAAAAAGGTCTTGCTGTGTAATTCAAGCTGGCCTTGAACTCGCTGTGTAGCCCATGCTGGTCTCGAACTTAAAGCGCTCCATCTGCCTCAGTCTCCCAAGTGCTGGCATTACAGGCATGCTTGGCAGAAATAATATTTTGGAGGAGTTCCAGAGTTTCCAGACTCAGAGTGTGTACTAACACAGTGTGTAGCCAGAGGTGATATTCCCATAAAAGCCTGTTGTGCAACATGGGCTAAGACAGGACAGAGATGAGACAACCCATAGACACAGGGAAAGTACCCTCTTGAAGTCCAGTGAGCCTGGACTCTGAGAAAGCGGCACACGGGGACCCAGTATGAGAAGGGTGTCTTGGGAATAGTAAATCCCAGCTTTGCACAAGTTGAAAGGGAGGTCGTAGAGTTCCTGACAGTCACCTTCCCAGCCCTTACATCCCTGTGCTCATCCAACACTTGCTGTTTATGTTATGTGTTAGCATGAATTTTAGGTTAAAAGCCACATTTACTCACAGCTGGTAAAGGTCACATTGACGGTGTAGGTCTGTCCTTTGTCCAGTTCACACGGTTGGGTGGGACATGGGCTCACATTCACCTCCTTTATAATTCCAACCTCAGAGCCTGCAAAGATAAAATGAAAGAAAGAAAAGGAATTGGAATAGGAGGAAAGGTACACCACGGATGCTGCCCACTTCCTAATGGGCCTGTGCTCTCCTCTCCTAATTAGGGCTCTCATTTTCTTTTTTTTCTTTTTTTTTGGCTACCAGAGATTGAACTCAGGACCTAGTGCTTGTGAGGGAGGAGGCGGAACCACTGAGCTAAATCCCCAGACCCTCTCATCTCCTTTTGACTACTTTCCTAGGATGGAATCTTTAGGACAATGTACAATTAAAGAGAGAATCGTGAGCCGGGCGTGGTGGCGCACGCCTGTAATCCCAGCACTGGGGAGGCTGAGGCAGAAGGATCACTGTGAGTTTAAAACCAGCCTGGGCTACATAGTGAGTTCCAATTCAGTCTCAACTATATAATGAGACCCTGTCTCAAAAAAAAAAAAAGAGAGAGAGAGAGAGAATTGTGTCAGGCAAGGTAGCACACACCTGCAATCCTAGCACTCAGGTGGCCAAGGTAGGACTGCAAGTTTGAGGCCACTACAGAGAAACAAATTCTCTCAAACAACTCCACAAAAAATGAGAACCCTGATTCAACTTACTGCTAAAATCACATCCTATAAATTGGACCAAAAATCATCTAGCTCGTTTCTTTTTCTTTCTTTTTTTTTTGGTTTTTGAGACAGGGTCTCACTCTGTAGTTGAGACTGACCTGGAACTCACTGTGTAGCCCAGGCTGGTCTCAAACTCACAGCGATCCTCCTGCCTCAGCCTCTCGAGTGCTGGGATTATAGGCGTGCGCCACCACATCCAGCCTCTAGCTCCTTTCTTGATGAAGACAAAAGTTAATATTTGTCAAATATTCAGAGACCATGTGCCAAAAAGATTAGAGATTAAATCATAACTAAAGAAACTCAGAATGCTCCTAGATTAATAAAAAAATTTTAGTGCATATTTGTAGTACATAATGACTACATTCATCATGGTGAGTTGGTACATATTCCCAGATTCTTCTTTTTTGGTTTTTGCTGAGACAAGGTCTCGCTATGTAGTTTGGGTCAGCCTTAAATTCACTGTGTAGCCCAGGCTGGCCTTGAATTTACAGCAATTGTCCTGCCTCAGCCTCCCAAGTGCTGGGATTACAGGTATACACTACTATGCCTGGCTGGTCCTAGATCTTGTATTGCATTCCTAATGCAAAGGGTCATACTTTAAACTTAAGCCTTGAAAATATTTGTCTCGATCTTCCTCTGAATTTCTTATTAAAATATTCCTGTTTCCCTTTTCATTTTCTAGCAGAGTTAAGCATATAAATTTGATTAAAGCTGTTTGCTGGGGGCTGGAGTGGGTGAACAGGACCATACTTAATGCAAAACCAGCTGGAAGGCAAACCTGCTATGAAGGGAGATGGAAGGAATTTAAGCCATCTTTCTCCCTCAGGTGTTACAAAGCAAATGCTGCTTTCAGTTTGGTATTTGTTGTAAAATCTGCCAGAGCCCAGAGAAGACAAAACCTCTTTAGAGTTTCTTTCAAGTTTTAGCTCCTGAGTCATTCATCTTGAGGCCCTGTGGGAGTTGTACCTTGGGTAGCAAGGATGAGGGAAAGTTCAGACACTTGAGAAAAACAAAACAAAACAAAACAAACAAAAAAACAGACCTCACAATCTAACCTCCTTGTTTTAGAGGTTAGAAAACAGAGAAGCATTAAGATTACAGTGAGTTGTCCAGGGTCACACTGTGTGGAAAAGGCATATCCAAGACTCAAGGAATTGGCCTGATTTGGTGTCTTTCTCCCCCCATCTCCTCCTCCTGCTTTTCTTTCTTCCTTTCCTCCTTCCCTTCCTTCCCTCCACAATGCTAGGGATCAAACCCAAAACCTCATGCATGCTAGGCAAGTGCTCTACCTCTGAGTTCATCCCAGCCCTAGTTACTCTTTCTATCTTAAAGGTTCAACTTCCCTATCCTTTGTGATATTCAGTGATGAAATATCTCCTGTCCAGATTTTATGTCCTTGCCCCAAACTCCTGGTAAACCCTTTGCCCATATTCTATCTTCTTGAAATATCTTCATTCTTTCATCCCAGCCTGGTTTCGTAAAGAAATAAGGTATAGTATTAAAAGTACAGGTAAAAAAATGAAATGTGCCAGAACATCTAGTCTTTGCTTTTTAAGTTAGTTCACTCACTTGCAAGTAAGTGGACTAGGGAATTTAAGAGAAACTAACATCTTAACCCTCAACAGAAGAATGATCCTAAAGTATGACCCTTAAGAGAGGAGTTCCCTGTAGTCTGTATAACTAATACGCACTAATAATGAGAGAGAGAGAGAGAGAGAGTGAGAGAGAGACAGAGAACCAAAAACCCAGGAGAACAGAAAAGAGCCAGGAAATGGAGATTCCCCCTAGAGACTCCAGGATGGAAGGCCTACCTTCCCACACTTGACTTTAGCTTAGCTTGGGGGGACTGTCAGGTGCCTACCCCCTGGAACTGTAAGAGAATTAATCCGTACTAGTTTAAGCAAAATGAGAGACAGACAGACAGACAGAGAGGGATAGAGACTACCTTTATTTCTGAACAGGGAACGGAACCATCTCCACAATACATGAGTTCTCATTATGATCGGTCATGTACTCTGAGGAAAGAAATCCAAGAGGCTCACTAATGAGTCGCAAAATGCCTCAGGTGAAAAAATTACAGGCAGTACCTCAGATCTTGACTAAGTCATTAGGACCTTGATGTTCTCCCCACAAGTATCAAAAGAAATAAAGAGGACAGAGGTCAAAGTCTTTATAGCTCCAGTAAAAACTTAGGGCCCTAATTTAACCTTAAGCCAAATAGGGCTGATTCACACAGCCAAGATAGCAGAAATAACAGCCGTGTTAGAGACTACACTTGAGTCTGGGCTTCTTCTCCTCTGAGGTTCTTACTTGCCTAGGTCTAAATTGCTGCTGAAAATATGTCTGCAAATACTATATATGCCTAAAATATAAGTCAGATATTGGAATGTGCCAGGAAACAATTGATCTGACCTGTCACTGCTGTTTCTAGGCAGATGCAAAATTCGATTTATCATTCAAAAACTAGGTTTAGCCCGGGAGTCTTCTAACAGACGCACTGAGGAACACTAGACACTCTATAAATCTGAGCTCTCTCCAAAAGG
The DNA here is from genome assembly GCF_012274545.1 of Fukomys damarensis. Classification (NCBI taxonomy): domain Eukaryota; kingdom Metazoa; phylum Chordata; class Mammalia; order Rodentia; family Bathyergidae; genus Fukomys; species Fukomys damarensis. Next base: position 16,732,649 of record NW_022900933.1, read on the forward strand.
AGCTACAAACTGCTCTTAATCTCTAGGTTCAGGGGAACGCTGTAAATGATAAAGTATACATATGAATAGTTTCCCTGTTCTATACTTTGGGAGATGAAGACCAGGGGAACCCTTCTATCCCAACACAAGGTTGTAAAGTAGTGCACATCATACCGGCCTATCTCAAGTTGCAGCACTACCATCTGCATTTGCAATCCTAAGACCAGCTGCTTCCGATTTGTCTCCATCTCTCCCCACTATCTTTTCAAGTCAGTGGACCCTCAAGTTTGACCATGGACCCCTGCCAATAAGATCTGCAATATATAGATGGATATTTACTCTGGAAATCTATGTTCTCTAACTTACGTCTCAAGGGCAAGGTGTGTATCTTTAAAAAAACAAAATCATCTTAACCAAGGACAAAAGTGCTCTTTGTACAACACACACACACACACACACACACACACACACACACACACACAAAATCTGAGTCTTGGAAAATCTCATTTCTCTGTCCTGTCCTCTGGAAGCTGGACTGCTGAAAGGGAGGTAACAGTGCCCGTGAGACTAAGTTAAGTGCTGCCATCCTGCTCTGAGGTGGACTCTGGGGACTGCTGCCTGGGCTTGAAATCTCACTAGCTCCACTACATACTGTGAACCTCAAAACACTTAACATCTGGGAATAAAAAGGATTCCCTTTTATTTATTTATTTATTTTTTGGTTGAGACACGGTCTCACTACGTAGTTGAGACTGACCTGGAATTCACTGTGTAGCCCATGTTGGTCTTGAACTCACATCGATCCTCCTGCCTCAGCCTCCCGAGTGCTGGGATTACAGGCATGCGCCACCACGCCTGGCTAAGGATTTCCATCGTATAGAATGGGTCATAGAACACACATCCAGCTCTAGGTTAGTGATGAACACAGGAGTACTACTTAGGGTTATCATCATATCTTGACTCAGCTCAGGAATTTAATCCAGAGGGTTAGCAAATCCCCCTTTGACACCAAAGCTGAGTTTCTCTCCCTAAGTATACTTCATTTACAGAGATTCTGTTTCCAGCTAATAATATGGACTCTTACTGTCTCAAAAGCAGAATGTATGAAGATAGCTGGTGTAGTGTAGGTGGAGAGGATACTTTGTGCTGTGCAGTCAGATTAGCTCAGTACTGCGTAGGACAATGGGAACAGTGCTGCCCAAACAGATGCACTCTGTTGATGCTTCCTGTTCCTGCCCTTCGGCTGAAAAGTCCCTCTAAATCACTTCTATCACCACAACACCAAATGCCCAAGCCTCCGGCTAGGTCTGTAAATGACAGTCTTCAGTCTCTTACCCTCCAACTTGCTTCTCCCTCACAGCAAAAGTTCAAACTGTACACACACTCAGCACCTTTGAGAAGCACTCACTTTCATTCCATCCCATCTTCCCTGATGTTAACAAGCTGTGGAAAATCAATGCTTATACTGAGGCATTCCAGGTCCAGCTTCTACCTGCTTCTTTGAAAGCTGTGGAGTGCTTATAGCTCTTTCATCCAGTTTTTTGCTAACAAGAGGTCCCCTCCACCCTGTATGGGGACTCTTACTCAGGGCCTCAAGCTTGCCAGGTAGGCACTATGCCACTGAGCTACATCCCTGGCCCCCTAACAAGAGGTTCTTGAACTTTTATAGAAGAAAGCCCTCTGCTCTAACCCGAAAACATTGCAAAACTACCTTGCTTCGTCTGATTTCTTACTTGAAGTCCCACTCCAAGGAAAAGTGAGGATGGAGTGGAATGCAAAATCTTTTGATGTGGGTGCTCAAGTTTTCACACTGTATTTCTCAATTCAAAAGTAAATCGAGGGCCAGGCATGGTAGTGGCATGACTGTAATCCCAGTAATCAGAAGCCTGAGGCAGGAGGATCATCATGAGTTCTACACCAGCCAGGGCTACACGGTGAGTTTGAGGACAGTCTGAACTACATATACATAGAAAGACCCTGTCTATAAAAAAAAAAAGTATACGAGAGCCTAGTGTGGTGGTGCACACCTACAATCCCAGCATTTGGGAGGCTGAGGCAGAAAGACTGCTGCAAGTTTTGAGGCCAGTGTGGGCTATGTGGTGAGTTCAAGGCCAGACTAAACTACATAGCTAGGCTGTCTCAAAAAAAGGTAAATTGAAAATATGTGATGGAAATTATTTAAGGTTTCCCATGGGTTGTATCTGCCTTTTTTCTCCAAAATGAATAGAACTTTAGGATTTCAGTTCTCTCTCCTTCCTTCTCTTTGTCCTCCTTCCCTCTCCCTCCTCTGCCTCTCCCTCTTTCTTGTTACCAGTGAAATCCAAAGTGGCTCATAAAGACCCATCAGTTTCCTCCTGCTTATAAGCTGTGAGATCTTGGGCAAGTTACTCTATGTGTCTTAGTTTCAGCTTCTATAAAATAGATCATCAACAGAATAACTGAATAAAATTAATAGTGTCATCTTCCAAATGTTGGTCACTAGCTGGGCATGGTGGCACACGCCTGTAATCCCAGCACTCGGGAGGCTGAGGCAGGAGGATCGCTGTGAGTTTGAGACCAGCCTGGGCTACACAGTGAGTTCCAGGACAGTCTCAACTACATAATGAGACCCTGTCTCAAAACAAAACAAAACAAAACAAAACAAAAAAACAAAAACAAATGTTAGTCACTGAGCTTAGTGGAGGGCTGGGTATTTAGCTCAGTGGTGCCACCACCTGCCTCATAAGCACAGGTCCCAGTACTGTATATGCAAACCATATGTATGAAGGGGTTAATATAAGAAACAATTAAGAACTAAATTTAAACCGGGTGTGGTGGTGCACACCTGTAATCCCAGAACTCGGGAGGCTGAGGCAGGAGGATTGCTGTGAGTTTGAGACCAGCCTGGGCTACATAGTGAGTTCCAGGTCAGTCTCCACTACATAGTGAGACCGTCACAAAAAGAGGCTGAGGGGAGGATTGCTGTGAGTTTGAGACCAGCCTGGGCTACATAGTGAGTTCCAGGTCAGTCTCCACTACATAGTGAGACCGTCACAAAATAAATAAATAAATAAATAAATAAATAAATAAATAAATAAATAAATAAAATAAAAAAACAACCAGAACTAAGTTTAGTGGAGGGAAAGGCATTAGGTGGAAGCAATAGTTGCATTTTTCAAGTACCAGACTCCTACCTCAAATAAACAGCATCTGCTAAGTGTTAATAGGCCAGAGGTCTTTATTCCTCAATCACTCCAATCCCCCAGCCCTCAACTTGGTTTTTGACTCAACATGAATTTTTGTGACCCAGTGGAAAGAATATATATCTCCTCATTTACCTCTTCAACAAATTTTATTGAGTAGTTATTACCTACGTATAAAGGAGCAAACTTATCTCAGTTACTTGTAAGCCGGCTACCTAACGTTCCTGGAATTCACCGATTGACTACCTGACTTTCAGGTTTCCTTCTGGCTCAGGTATTTCTACAAAACCAGTATCCTGTCTCTTTCATTGATCATTGCACCTCTGCACCTCCAATCTTCCAACAGAACTGTTCAGTTCTGCTCCAACAATTAATTCTACAGACTCGACGGAATGAACTCAGAATTCCTACGCCCGTTGCATTTTCCAACAAAGATTCCAATCACAGCGTTGAGAGGGAGTAACGTGTCACAAGACAGGATTACACACATGAGGAAAACGGATTAAGAATCCCAAAACTCCAGTCCAAAAGAAGATATTCTGTGACAGACTAAATCATGAAAAGAGAACTGACTTTTGAATTGTCAGCAAGAGGGAAATTAAGAAAGGCAACGGGGAGCAGAAGGGGCAGGGTGGGGGATGGGCGGGCTAACCCAAACCAAAACATAATAAAATGGGCCGAGGATTTAACTCGGGGCTGCGGTGCCTGCCTCGCAAGCGCAAGATCCCGAGTTCGATCCCCGGTACCAAAACAAACAAACAAAAAAACCTAATAAAAAGTTCTGCGCTCCTCTCCTAAACCGCGGCGCAGGATACAGACATTCAGACGTCTGCCCTACAGACTTTAGAGAACGTTGACAACAGGTCCATCTCAGGAGAATCCAGGGACCCCCAAAATACATGTTGTTGCAAGGAAAGAGACAGAGTTGTGCGCGGTCAAGTTTCATAAGAGCTGGTGGAGTAACTCCTGTCCCAACCCAGCCCACTCCACCCGGGGTCAGAGGCAGAGCCTTCCGATCCGAGGACGCTGCCCAGCCCAGCTTCGGGGTCAGCGCTGGACGCCGGGGAGGGAGTGGGGCTTCCCTAGAGGGCGCGCGGAGCTCGGGGGGGCCGGGGCTCACCGCAGTCCTTGTACCGGACCAGCTCGGCCTGGCCGGCGACGATGCACACCAGGAGCAGGAAGGCGGCGGCCAGGAAACGCATAGTGGACAGCGAGGATCCAAGCTCGAGGAAGGAAGAAGCGCCAGCTGCAGTCACAAGATAAAGTTGTAGGCGCTGGCCGAGGAGGAGCCCAATCAGGCAACCTGTCCCCAGCAAACACCGCTGAGGCCCGCCCACGTCCCGCCCCTGTGATCCCGGCCCAGAGCCAGCTAGCTATCTCCGCCCACCTTTCGACCAGTGGCGGGGCCGGCCTAGAAGCAGCTCTGCACCGACCGGTCTGTATTGGCGCGTCCGCACTGCCGCAGTGGGAGCATTTGTAGCCAATCAAGCCCCGCTCTCCCTGGACTAACCAATAGAAACGCTCGGGGGTGGGAACTCGCTGAGGTCCCGCCCACAGGCCTCTCCCGGTCCTCCGGAGTCCCGGCGGAGGAGGGAATAAGGGCGATGCGCGGGGCGGGGTTTTGTGAGAAAGATGGCTGCGGTCAGGGCTCCGTCTCTAACGGCCTCTGTGCTGAAAGCGGTCATTCCCGGGCGGAGGGGAAGGTACCAAGGCTGGAAGGGCACTTGGGAAGGACGTTAGTTTCTGTCCCTCCAGGACAAATGGGAAACTAAGACCCACGGAGGAGGGGAGGGTTTGGCGTGATACAGTCCAGGTGGAGTCTCTAGGTTTGGCGGGAAGTCGTCCAGGTGAGGGTCTCCAGGTGCCCTTTTTGCTCCCGGGCGCATCTTTCTTCCTTGTGCGACAGGATCCTCCAGGCCTATGCGGAACTTCAGGCGCGTCGGGAAGAGTCGTCCTCCGGCCCAGAGGCTGGCGAAGGACAGATCCGCCTCACGGAAAGCTGCGTCCAGGTAGGGGGCGAAGCGGGGCGGCGGTGCCCAGGTGAGTGCGGGGAGCGCGGGGACCTCCCTCACCTGTGCCTCCACCGTTTGGAATTCTTGATCCCCTTTCTGCATCTCAGAGGCTTCTGGAAATCACCGAAGAGTCAGAATTCCTCAGGCTGCAGGTGGAGGGAGGTGGATGCTCCGGATTCCAATACAAATTTTCACTGGATACAGTTATCAACCCCGACGACAGGCAAGGAGGGAAGGGGTGGGTCCGCAGGATGTATGGGGGTTCAGTGTGCACTGTTAGGACAAATCGAAAGACTTTGTAGCCATTGTAAAATGGTTAATAACGTCCATCTCACACTGAGGAGCGAACATTTGTCATCCTGATTCAATACAACTTCATTATTGCTGGAAAATTGGCTGCTTAGGTCCATAGGATAGAGAGTCCAGCTGGACTAGATTCCAAGCCCAAGTTCTTAAAAATTATTTTTCAGTAGTCCATTAACTCTTTTTGCTTCAAAATAATCAGCACCTCTTTGAGGTAATAAGAAATGTTTCAGAAAAAAAGAGAAGGTGCACCTCTGGCCTCAGAGGGTTTTGGTGTTTATGACATTCACTGCTGCATTCCTCCTGTTTTTTCAGGGTATTTGAACAGGGTGGCGCAAGAGTGGTGGTTGACTCTGATAGCCTGGCCTTCGTGAAAGGCGCCCAGGTGGACTTCAGCCGAGAACTGATCCGAAGCTCATTTCAAGTGTTGAACAATCCTCAAGCACAGCAAGGATGTTCCTGTGGGTCATCCTTTTCTATCAAACTTTGACAAGATGACAGGTGACCCTGAGGTTGCCACCAGCTGTACTAATCTGAGAAACCTGGGGTTACAGAATTCTAGAGGTTTCTTTCTAATCATATCCTTCTCTCAATTTTATTTTTCTTAATCCAGGAGTGTGTGTTTTGCCGCTATTATTTCCCAAATGTGAAGCTTTCTCACTTAGACAAAATAGCCTCCCTCCACCTGCCCTCTATGTGATGCTAAGGCCAACTTTCCAAATGCTGTTACCTCAGATTTAATCACTGGTTGAAACCCAGCCCCAAAGCTCCAAAATTTGGAGTGACTACTTTGGCCTTTAGGACTGCTTGTACATATGTGTATAGCTATGTATAAAAACCTCATTTTAAAGGAAGTCCTTATTGTGTTTGAATCAGGATTACATTAGGCAGTTTGAACATCAGTTACTAAGACAGAACAGATGAGAAAGGCAAATGAAATGTCTTTTTCATTTCACACATCTAGAATGTGCTACTGACTTATTTTTATTTTCTAATGTAGCCCATTTGCCATTTCCAGTGCGACAGGCAGATACATTTTATTATCATACTTGTCAGTCTGCTAGGATTCATAAAACCAAGAGCCTATCCACCAGAAGACTTGGATCAAACCCTTGCAGATACCTGAAATACTTGAAAAACAGCCTTTCTGTACTCATGTAGACATTTGAAGGGTCTATGACCCTTTAGTAACAGTCTTCTCAGGATATGTTGCTTCACCTGCCTTATGGTGGAAAATGTCTTTGGTCTCATTCAGAGCAGGAAGTAGTTTCTTTTTTAATGTAGATAATAGATAATGGCTTTTTTTGGTTACCAGATGAAATGCAGGATGCCCAGTTATACTTGAATTTCAGGTAAACAGTAGCTTTTTTAGTATAAGTGTGTTGTTTAGTCTTTTTTGGGTATGTTTTACTGGGGATTGAACTTGGGACCTTGCACTTGCAAGATAGGTGGTGAAACCACTGAGCTAAATCCCTGGCCCTTATTTAATCTTTCTAAATAAGTATGTCTCATACTTATGTGTCTCATCACAACAATACTAAAGTGGAGGAAATTACAACCTGGATTGATTCTGGAAGAGTTATTTCTTAAACCATCTTTTTCTTGGGAGCCTAAAAGTTTGTTACAGCAAAATTTGCTGACCTGGGTAGGAATTAAGGTTATTTAATAAGAAAACTTGCCATTAAAAAAAAAAGGAAATGTGAGAAAACCTCATACTGCCGGGCATAGTGGTGCATGCCTGTAATCCCAGCACTCAGGAGGCTGAGGAAGACCGCTCACCGCAAGTTCAAAGCCAGCCTGGGCTGTGCAGCAATTACCCTGTCTCAAAAAAAAAAAAAAAAGAGAACCTAGAATTTAGAGGAAACAAACCTATCATGTGGTTAAAAGAAAGAAGGGAATTCTTGGATCCCTAAACAGATTTCTTAGCCTCCCACGGAAGGACGCAGAAAGCAGGGTGTAACGGAAATGTCTGCATACTCGCATTACTAAGATGGAAAGTTGCCGCCAGTACCTGATCTAATAAGAGTTTCAGTTTATACTACTTAAGTCCTTTCATCATCGTTCAAAAGAGATTTTGCTACATTTTAAATGTTAGAACCTATCCTGAATATTTTTATAGGTATTTATTGATTTGGTGGTTTAAAAACTCCAGAGTCTAAGCAGCAAAGCTGTAGTTGCTAAATATATATCCCATTAAATTGCAGTGGTCAACTGGGCAGAATCAAGTTCCCTTGGAATATAGAAGTTATATACTATAAGTGGGAGAATTGGAATTCTGAGTTTAGAAATAGGTGGATTAGGGAGAAAACACACCCAACTTCACACTGAGAGGACTGGATGTGGCACCAAGAAGTGTTCATGGGAGGGGTGATTTTAAAAACACACGGCAGGGGCCGGGGATTTGGCTCAGTGGTTCCACTGCCTGCCTTGCAAGCACAAGGGCCCCGAGCATGATCCCCAGTACCACAAAAAAAAAAAAAACCCAAAAACAAAAAAACACAGTAATGATAGCAGAAAGAGGATGCCAGTCCATTTGCTTGAGTAATCAACATTGTAAACAGATTTAGGATCATCTGCAGGCCCTTTCTAGCCAGATACCCTCTTCCCAACAGGCCACAAATGCCAGCAGATGTCTTCACAACTTTTGTTCACTGTCCAAATCATTTAGGAAAACTTTATACTCCCATATCACTTGGAAGATCTTTAGCTTTCCTATTACTTTCCAGGAGAGATTGTCAAGGCCTCATTTGTTGCAGAATTGGCTTTAATTCTCTGCATTAGGTGGATGTCATTATCCTCCCCTCCTTTCTGTAGTGGGGATTATACCCATGGCCAGGGCATCATACATATTAAGCAGTAACTCCCATCTCTTCTTTCCCCCTTCTTTCCCTCCTTTCCTTCCTCCCTCCCTCTCTGACTTAACCTGGGATTTGTGGGAAGGTTTCAAGGGATTAGTAGGAAAAAAATCAGTTCAGAGACTAAACTGGGCATAGTAGCACCTTCTTGTAATCCCAGCACTGAGGAGGCTAAGGCAGGAGGATTGCCACGAGTTCAAGGCCAGTCTGAACTACATAGCAAGACCTTTCTCAAAAACCAAAACCAAGGCCAGGGATTTAGCTCCGTGGTTCTGGCGCCTGCCTTGCAAGTACAAGGACCTGAGTTCAATCCCCGGTACCCCCCCCACCAAAAAAACAACAAAACCAAATCAAACAGTTCACCAGATTAGATTGCTGACATTGGGCAGGAGCAACCAGGTGTGAGGAATGGATAGCCTTCCCTTGAATTCTAGCCCCAGAGTAATGCTGTGCAACTGGCCTTCAGCAGGGCCTAATCCTGTCAGTGGCAACATTATGGTTTTGCATATTTGTCCAAAAGGCAAGAAACGCCTTTATTTTTCTTGATATCTGAGATTGATACTTATAATTGCGGTCTTAAAATCCATTTGTCCTTTCCCCATAAAAATGGTACCAGGATGCTTAGTGGAAGTGTGCTTTATAAAATTTTCAAATATTTATCACCTGGTTTTAATTGTAAAGTGTAATCAGATAATAGAATGAGGGGCATTTAAGCAGTCTGACGAACAGCTGTATTTAAAAATATTTTATTTTTTGAATAAGTAATACATGTACAAGTTTAAAAAAACACAAAAGGGCTTAACAGTGAAAAGTCTCCCAGTATTGTTCCTATCTACCCTCTCACCCTCCCCACAAACCACAATTGTTTCAAAGAATTTATCCCAGAAATATAATTTGAAATAACATATGCACAAGCATATTCATTACAGTATCATAAGCAAAAGATAAGAAACAACGGGAATGTCTGTCAATGAGGAACTGATTGATTATGTTTTATCCATTCAGTGGAATGGTATACAGCTATGTAGTAGAATGAGACAATTCTTTATGTAAGTATAAGGTGACGAAAGCAAAGTACAGAACAGCATGCATAATATACCATTTGTGCTTTTAGGAAAAGGAAATGTGTACATGCGCACAGTATGTCTAGAAGAAGAAGTAGCAGGAAGGTTTGGAGGGTTAGGGGTAGGGCACTGGGCACAGCAGAGTATGCTGTGAATGATGGGTATGAGCTAGAGTGGCAAGGATGAGGTTAACCCACTTCTTTTTAGACAAGTAGCAGCATATGTTAACACTGGTGTATAATCTCTTGGTCTGTTTTGGGTATCTTCTAAGAAGGCATTAGAGCTTTTTTTGTTTCCATAGTAACTAATCTTTTGCTATTACAAATAATACTGTAATGAATAACCTTTTACACACGTCATTTCACATTTGGTGTGGAAGTTAACATCTGAATATTAAATTCCTAGAAGTTAGTACTGTTATAATTTTGAAAGACACACTCATACTGTCCTCTTGAAAGGTTGTACCTCCTATCAGCTAGTATGAGAGTGTCTGTTTCCCTAGATGCTTGCTAGATGCCAACTAGGAGTCTTAACAAAGTTTCTGATCTTTGCTAATCTTTTAAAAAAGTGTATCACTGCATTTTAAGTTACATTTCTTTTATTATTAATGGAAGAATATTTTCACGTTTAAGAAACATTTTTGTCTTCTAAAAACAGCTCAACTACTATAGTGACTTGCAGCAAATTATTTTAACTTTCTTTGCCTCCATTTCCTCACTGGTAAATGGAGAATAAAAAGAAATAGGGTTGTTGGATGATTAAATGAAATTTATGCACAGCACTGAACATAGTCCCTGGCATGTGACAAGCCTTCAATAAATTATTATGTGATGGCTGACAATCAGAACAGCAGGTAGGACAGGACAGATTAAATTAAGAAAGTAGCATTTACCTCCATCTCTAGTCACATGCAGCCTCATTTACATTGCTATTCATCAGAGAAATACAGTCAGAATTTTCCTTGTCTTTAAGTAGTAAAGAGCTTTTCCCCATTGGAACCCAATAGTGTGCTATTGCCAGAGTGGCCTCATCTCTTAATTTTTAGACTTAGCCAGTGTGGTACAGAAAGCTGGCCTAACAGAAATAAAAACGGGAACAGAAGAGCCAGGATGTATATTTCTTTACCATGGTTCTGAACTCCCAGCTAGCCTGGTCTGCAAAGAGTCTGCTTGTAAGCCCAGAGGGATTCCAGACATGGGCTTTCTGAAGTGGAGGGTGGGGATTCCAAGCAGAAGAGAACACAATATTATAAATCTGGCTTCCTCCAAACAAGCTCACACTAGAAAATAGACCTTTTTATTGTTAGCAGATCAAACTGGCTTTCACCGAGGAGATCTGATTCCTGTAAGAAGTGTATATATATTTAATAAAGGTCTTTGGAGACGAGTACTCTGTGGCAGCCCTTGCTGCTAGTGCACAGGGGCTATCACTGGATGAAATTTGAATATTCACCCAAAGCTACTGAATATTTCTTTAGACTTGTATCCCCTATTGTATCAGCTTCCTGTATTTTCATACTGCTTTCTTGTGCCCTCTTGCTGCTTTTCCAGCTCTTTTCTCCTCTTCATTTCAGTCTGTTACACGGAGCCAGCTAATACCAGTCTTGCTTCTCAGATGAGGGGATCTTCTCTCCTTCCTTGAGGCCACAGAACTGGCTGCATGGTGGAGATGTTGCAAAAGCAGGGCCCAGACTAGCTGTGTGGCAGTGACAGTTCTAAAAGGGGCATTGGAGTCACCCCCAAACTGCCAAACCCTTTCTTGCTCAGATTCTGAAGGACCATCCCAGGGCAGACGTAGCTTCTGTCCCAGTTGTGGAGTCAGTGAGATGATGTGTAGGTCATGGGTGGAAAGGAGCACCTGCAGTGGGAGCCCACTGGGCTTTCAGGTCTGCACAGCCTGAAGGGGAGGGAGAGGGCCTTCTGATAGCATCCCACAGCAAGGCTGGGACAGGTGGTGGGCTGGGCCTCACGGCCCATGGCCGAAGCGTTAAAAGCATTTGGCGGTGTTTGAGCCAAGCAAGGGCATGGAGGCAGTGACAAGCTCACAGCCAGAGCCTAAGCTGGGAGAGACGAAAGGCAAGTCTGATGGAGCTGGCCGGTGGGACCCCAGCCTGATGTTGTCACGGTGTCTTCTCAGCTAGGAAAGCATCCTCAAGGCCTCTGCGTGTGGCTGGAGACCATTTCCAGGTAGCTGCCCACACTCCTCACTGCTACTCGGCAGCACAGTGTGGGGGGTCTGGCTTGGCCACGTAACCTGGGGAGCAGTGGCAGCGGTAGGAACCCTCTGTGTTCTCACAGTGACCATGGGCACAGAGGGCAGCAGGACCATTCAAATCATCGCACTCGTTCACATCTAAGAGGAAGGGAAAGGAGAAAGCTGTGGGGAGCCCTCTGCCCCTCTGGTCACCAAACCCTGGTCCCCTACCCTGTGATGGAATCCTGGATGTGACAGCAGAGGCTGAATCACCTCCCCAAGCCAAACAACTCAAGGACAAAAAGTAAGGGGAAGTGACCTTGCAGCGAGCCCAAGACCATGCCCTCTCCTCCCTTCCTTGTTGGGTAGCCCCGTAGAACAGCTTTGGAAGCCAGCCATCAGACCCCCTTGGCTTGCTATCTGCTGCCTTGAGACCAGGTAGCCCACTAGGGGGCGACAGCGGATTTCCCAGCCCTCAAGCGCATTCCCTATGGGCCGGGCTGGACTCGCTTCCTGTCCGGACTCTGCACTTACCCACGCAGGCCATGTGGGCTGCGTCCAGCTGGAAGCCCTCGAAGCAGTCGCAGGTGTATCCCTCCCGCACACGCACACAGCGGCCATTCTCACAGCCGTTCAGGATGCCGCACTCCTCGGCCTGAAGCCCTTCGAAGGCGGCGGGGGGCTCTGGCGAGAGGGAGGGCAGTCAGAGGGAAGCAGCAGAGGGCTGAGACCCTCACCCTCAGGAACAAAGGGTGAATGACGTGGGTGAGGATGGGCTGGAGAAGATGCTAAAATGGGCCATACTGTGCCGTTTATTAAACGGAGGCTCCAGTGGTGGGACTTCACAATGGCCGGGTCCTGCCCAGTTGCATGTTTCTGTATACTTCTGGGGTTTGGTATGGATGTCTTTGGGGTGCAGGGTTGGCAGCAGAGGAGCCTCAACACAAAGCAAACTTGATCTGCTTTATCCTCTCTCCCTGAGTAACCCACACCCTCTTAACAACGACCCAATCTCCTGTGACAGGGTGGTCCCAATCCGACACAATGGCGACCCCTGTGGCAGGTATTGTGCCCACCACACAAATGCTGGGCCTGACTTTCTTGAGAATCCAAAACGTGAGTTCCAGGATCGTGCCAGTCACAAAATGGGGTGGGGATCAGCACAGTGGGCTTTTAAGGCTATTAGAAATCCTTAATTCGCATTTCACATTGCAAAGTTCAGTTGCCAGGTTTCCTTGGAACAGGCTGTTCTGCATCCTGTAAGTGGTGTGGAGAAAAGAGATGGCAGCATGCCACTTTCTGTCGCTTCCAACTTCCACAGGGAGACTTTCAAGGTTGGGACAGTGTCCTGTACCTGTGTCCCTGTGCTACTCATGACAGGGAGTTGGTGGGGCCTGACCCAAGCATTTGGCGCCGTGACCCATAAGCAGGGACATATGGCTCAGTGCATCTTTCCCTTCCCCATCCTCACCTTGCTGGCAGTAGGACTGGCAGTTAGGGGAGATGAAAGGGCAGTGGCCTAGAGCTCACCTCGTTCCCACTTTTGGCTACACACCTGGATGGCTGGCCACATAGTGGGGCTGGAGTTCGGAGGGCTGTAGGGGTGGCTCAAGGACTGGGTGTCTGGCCTTGTGGGAGAAGGGAGGCTCAGGGATGGTGTCCTCAGGTCCTAGGTAGTTGTAGAAGGGGGTCCCGTCTGGGCCATAAAAGCTGTAGTGCAGGTCATCTGGGCCAGGACTGTACTCATATCCTGGCCGGAAGTGGACCCCAGCCTCACGTTCTGCCTCGATCCGGGCCACATTGCACAGCTGAGCATAGACCTCTGTCAGGGAGGAGGGGGAGAGGATGCTGGACTCCAGCTCCTGCTGGCTAAACCCGATCAGCTGGTTCACTTGGCATACTCCCCCAGGAGAGGGAGCATGGAGCACGGGTACTCTGGGAGCTCCGACAGAACTCCCCTCCCACTGCCCCCCAAACAATGGGGATGGAAGACAGGGCCACTACTCTGCCCTACTCCTTTCCAAGGTTAGGATCCCCCCCAGGCTGGGCCCAGCCTTCCAGGGGTCCCCTCACCCGAGCTCCTGGGGGGACACAGAGCACACTGCTGGCTCCAGGCCTGGCCATCCTGACAGCAGCATTCTGTGTAGGTGGTCTGGCGCCCATGCAGGGGTTGGCTGCACAAGTCATTGGTGATTTGCTTCCAGCAGATGTCCGTGTGGATGTCATGGTCAGGCAGGTCCTCTGGTGGCACAGAACCCAGAGGCACGTGAGCCTTAGCCTGTGCCCATACCCCTGGCCCACACCCAAGGCCACTCACCTATGCTGCTGGTGCTGTTCACACAGCGCTGCCCACTGAAGTCCAGGGTAAGTGGGGGGCTGCAGAAGCAGTGGAAGGAGCCTTCTGTGTTCACACACTCACCATTCTCACAGGCCATGTCCCGGCACTCATTGTGATCTGTGGTGGGAGGGTGGTGGGAGTGGAGGAGTGGAGCAGGGCCAGGGTGGCCTGTCCACAGACTGCGCATGGAAGGGGCTTTCCTGTGATGAATCACAGAAGAGATGCCCCTCACATCTGCCTGGCCCAGGAGGCCCCTCCCCAGGGACAAGCTCTGAGGGCCCAGAGCTGCCCTCGCCTCAGACCTGCCTGCTGCTCAGGCATCTTCCCCAGGAAAGGGGCCTCCCAGCAGGAGGGACTGGCTGCCCGGGCTGGGAGTGGGCAGAGCCAGGTCAGTCCTCACCCTCACACTTCCCTCGGGAGGCTGAATAGTGGTAGCCAGGATTGCACAGGCAGATGTAGCCGGGCACTGTGTTGAGGCACCTGCCATTCTGGCAGAGAGCAGGCCCGAACAGCACACACTCGTCAGCATCTGCAGAGGGCAGAGGAGGTGAGGGAAAGGTAGGAAGCCATCGGAGGGAGTTCTTTCAAGCAGAGGCTCTAAAGCTGGACTGTGGGTTTGAATCCCTGCCCTGCCACTTCGGAGTAGAGTGACTTTGGGCAAGTTGTTTATAGTCTCCTTGCCCCCGTTTTCTATCTAAAAAATGTAGCCAATTACTTAACCTCTTCTAGTTGTCACGAAGACAAAAGACTTGAATACATGTAAAGATACTTAAAATAAGTGCTTGACACATAGCTACACTCAAAAAAAGCAAGCTCTGGGGCTGGAGAAGTGGCTCAGTAGTAGAGTACCTGCCTCACATGCCTAAGGCCCTGGGTTCCGTACCCTGTACCACACACACACACACACACACACACACACACACACACACACACAAGCTCGGGACTAGCTTTAGGACTAAGGTGCTGAGGGGATCCCCGGAGTTTCCAGCTTGGTCAGTGGAGCACGGGAGATAGACCACTGCCCCCGTGCTCACTAAGACAGGGATGAGGGCTAGTCAAGGAACCACAGTTTGTTCCTGGAGGAAACTGAAATGAAGATCATGTGGACACTAGGTGGCGCTCAGGTCAGAACTTCCAGCTAAAACTATGGGGAGTCGGCCAAAAAAGATGGAAGCCACCTGGAGGACCAGACCAGGGCCACTCCTGTCTGAGGAGGGTGTGGAGGGAGGTTACCTGTGTACATGGTCTCTGCAAAAGTCCAGTCTCCTTCCACAGGGACGTAGCCTTTTCCACTGGGGCAGAGCTCTCTGAATTCAACTGTGAAGGGAGGTGTCAAGTTTCAAGAGGGACGGGTGTCCCCTTTCCTCCTGGTCCTTAAGTGTCACCCTGGAGAGCCAACTCTAAGAGGATTTGGGTGCCTTGGGGTCTCACCAGAGTCCTCAGATGGGCAGAGGTCACACGTATCTCCCCATCTGGCACCCTGGGTGCAGCAGCACTCGGCCTGCGTGGAGTTGCGGCCCAGGATGCTGGAGCAGGGCAGATGGCCATCCTGTCCAAAGTAGCAGTCCATGCGGGTGGGGCCTGAGGCGTGGTCCCCTGTTGGGGCCTCAGGGATGCTCTGAGCTGTGTGATAGATGCCCCTTGTTACTGTCTGTACATGACTGTCTGAGGCACCCTGGCTCTTGAATATATCTTTTAAATATAATATTTACACAGCATTACAGTTTACAAAATGCTGTTACTTATAATATCTCATTGGGTACTTTCAACAACCCTATGAGTGGGTACTATTACCTTTTCCCTGCAACACATGAAGAAACTGAGCTTCGTGACGTTTGGCAGCTTGGCATAGTCACACAGCTCTTAAGGGTGAGGCTGGAGTTTGAGCTCAAAGCCCCTACTTCTTTCTGTTCTACCCCGCCTTCCTCCCTTGTGGGCCACTCCCAGCTCCTGCCATACAAACAGGGAGTCCTCTGATCATCCCACCTCCCAGGTACCTAGCCCTTCCCACTTCCTTGTTCCCTACAAGGTCTCCTCACTTCTCCCCAAGTCACTGAGGCCAGCTGAGTGCTGGTCCAGCCTAAGGCAAGAAGCTGAGGCTGCAGCTCTGGGCAGGGGAGAGTCCAGCTCAGCTCAGGTACAAGTCCTCCCTTGTTCAGAAGACTCACTAGGGGTTGGGTGGATTTAGGGTCCCAAGGCTCAATCTGAGGTCCTTGGGGCCACTCTAAATCATCACAACTTCCTAAGCTGCCTCTAGGTGGTCGTACCTGTGCCTGGATGTTGCCTGGTCTGGCGCCAACCTCCCTTGTCTGGGCACATGCTGGACTCAGACTCCTGCCCCTCCACACTCCATTCCTAACCCCCTCTTCAACACTGCCCAGACCCTGCCCAGTCCCCCTCTCACAGCCTTGGGACAAAGGAGTAGATACCCATGGGTAATGACAGAAGGGCAGGACATTCCTGTGAGGCTCCCAGAGCTCACCTCCAACCACCCGAGGACGGCACAGCCCTTTTTGCGCATCATACTCCTCCATGTCGTTGGCACAGAGGCACAGGAAGGAGCCCTCTACGTTCTCGCAGAGCGCAGCCCCACACACGGCGAGCATGAGCTCACACTCATTCACGTCTGCCAGGCATGAGGATAGGCTTGTGGGCAGAGACAAGGCAGCCTTTGCCCTGCCCCTGACTCCTGCCCAGCCACGCCAAGTCCTCATTCCCCAAAAGAACCAGGCAAGGCCAGGCCAGCAGAAGGAAGCAAAAGTGGGTGTGAATTAGGAGGGAGGAGGGGCAGGTGGTCAGAGGGGCTGGGAAGGAAGAGAGAAGAGTTTTGGCCCAAAGGAGGGCTATCCCTCTGTACATTCCGTAAACATGGTGCCTCTTGACTCTGAGGTCTCTAGGGAAAGGTGGGGGTGAGGTAGGTGAGTGTCCTCCATCTGCTTGCTCCCTCTGCTGGCAGGACTTAGCTGTGCTTCCCCTTCCAGCCCAGCAGAGATGGCAGCTACCGGGGGCAGCTGAGATTTCGTCCTCCACATCTCCCTTGGCCACCCTTTGGGGACCCATCACGTGACCCTAAATGTTTCAGGAGGAGAGCGCTAGGGGTTCTGTCCAGGACATTCAAGACCCACGGAGAGGAGAAGGGCCCAAGAGCCTTCCCTGGCCCAGACCTTGGGTAGCCCGCAGGCTTCTCACCAACACAGTCCCAGCCTGAGGGTGAGGTCTCGAAGCCCTGGTCACAGAGGCAGCGGAAGGAGCCATCCATGTTGTCACAGAAGCCATGGCTCCCACACGTGGTGTCATTGGCACACTCGTCTGTGTCTATGGGAGAGGAGGGACCAGGGTAGACAGTGTGAGTGCTCTATTTTCTGAAAATACTTATCTGCTCTGTTAATAGATGTGTGAAAAGCAGTCTCTGAACACAGGACACAAAAGCTCTAACAGTAACATTCCTTTTCAATTTTTGTATAAGGTCTGATGTATGGAAAATATCTGCACAACCAGTATTCACAGGGGAAAATCATTTCTAGTCCTCAGCCCTCCTACTCACCAATGCAGTCTCCAGTCGGGGCCATATAGAAGCCAAGATGGCAGCCCAGGATACAGCGGTATGAGCCAGGGCTGTTCTCACAGCTCCTAGCCCCACACACTGTGTCTCCGTAGTCCTCACACTCATCAATATCTGTCCCCAAAAGAGGGCACAGGTGTGACCAGGTCACTGTTCTGGCCCCACTTTGCTAGCATTACAAGGTCACATCCCACAACCTCTGGGGTCCTTGATTTATTCCAAGTGACTGTGTTCATCTCAACCCCAACCCGTCCAGTTCAGAATCATCCCTTGGTCCTGCAGGGCTGAGTATCTAGGAAGAGGACCGTATGCTGTTTAGGAAGAGCTCCTGGCCTTCGGCGACACTCCCTTCCCTCCACTGCCTCCTGTCCCCAACAGGAGCGCACTTTACACTTCTCTCTGTGTTCAGTTTTCACCATAGTGGATTGCAGGGAGCGGTCTTCATGTCTTTCTCCCTTGCTCAATTTCAAAACCGTCTATAACTGTTCTAGCAAAAGACATTGAGCATAGCCGGTGTTCAATGTCTATCAGTTTGGCCTTTAAGAACTAGATTGTGCACTCTGCCAGCACAAAGATTATGACTGTCTTCATTTTGTCAGCCTCAGACGGTCTCTGGGCCAGCAGAGGCTTGATAAATGCTCTCTCTGCTGGATGATCAACGCATGGAAAGCACTCTGCTTCCCGGGAAGACGCAGTTCCTTGTTCCAGGGAGCTGAGGACCAGAGAGGGCGGGAAGACATGGGGCTGGGGCCTGTCCACCCCCCTGCAGCCCTTACCCACACACTGCCCGCTCTGTGGGGAGGGCTGGAAGCCAGGCTCACACAGACAGTTGAAGGAGCCCTCGGTGTTGACACAGCGCCCTCCCAGACACGGGTCTGCAGCTGCGCACTCATCCACATCTACAGTAGAAACATCCGTCAGCAGACTCAGCCATGGGTCTCTTCCCTGTCAGGTCCCCAGCGAGCCCTCTGGAGCTACCCAGGAGGGCCGGGAAGTGGCCGAGGTAGAAAAGAAGATCCCATGGAGAGCCCAGAGCTGGAACAGCGGTTGTGCTGGGGGTGGGGAACCGGGCTGTGTCAGGGGTAGAAGGGCAACACAGAGAGTTTGGAGAGGGTGTGTGCCTGCCTCACACGTCACGGAGAGGCCCTGCCGAGGGGCTCCAGATCCCTCCCCAGACACTTGGCTCCCATGCATCTGGGTGAAGCCGTGAACATTTTGGGTTTTTTTCAGTACTGGTCCTCAGATGGACTCCACTCCAGACAGCCTCCAGCACCCCGGCTGCTGCCTGCATCGGGGCCATGCTGGTGTCTCACCCTGGCAGCTTGTGCCCCCCTCTGCACTGGCAAAGCCAGGTGCGCAGAGACAGAAGAAGGAGCCGTGGCTGTTGAGGCACTCGCCGCGGGGTGCACAGTGCTCCTCCCCTGCGCACTCGTCAACATCTGAGGGGAAAGATGGCAGCAAGTGTCCCTGGGTGCTGTCACCTTCACCTTCTCAGCTCCCAGCCCCAGGGGGAGACGGGAGTGCTCACCCTGGCACACTGTGCCGTTGGCCAGCTGGAAGCCCGGGGGACACCGGCATTGGTAGGAGCCTGCTGTGTTCTTGCACTCGCCTCCCAGGCAGCTGCTACGGAGGTCTTCACATTCATCCACATCTGCAGGGCCACACAGGGGAGGGAGGCAGCTGACAGTGGCACCTCCCCCGGACAGAGCCGAAGGGAGGTCTCGCAAGCACCTGTCACCTGCCCTCAGAGACTGGACCCATGGGGCCATCTGGGGGAAGCTGGGGAGGGCACCCGGGGAAGCAGGATGACTACAGCTCTGACCACTTGGCCCTGCTCTGGCTGAGATCCTCCACTGCCTGCACTGCCCAGTAGCCCTGTTCCTATTACAGCCAAGGGGCCTCAGATTTCATTGTGAAACAATGGGGACTAAGCCAAGGAGACAGATATGGGAGCGTGAGACTGCCTGGTAGGGGCTAGTGCTCTCCCAGCAGCCACCCTGACGAGGAATCCTGGAGGAGCTTATCAGAGTGCAGATTCCAAGGCCCCACTAGAGTCCAGAGAAGGAGTGTAGCAGGAGACTAGGAAGCTGCACGTTGAACGTTGCCCCGCAGTGATGCTAACACCCACAAAGGCCCTAAGCCTGGTTGGCTCAGGAGCCCTAGGTCCGACTTCTGTTCAGGGAGTGGTGAGGAGAGGTGTCCCCAGCCAGCCACCATCCTAGGTAGACAGAGGGACCCCTGTCCGTTCTGCCACCTGCAGTGATGGGTTTGTTCCCTGCACCCCGACTGTGCTCCTTCCATGGTGGGCTCTTACCTTCGCAGGTGTGGCCCAGGGGGCCAGGCCGGTAACCCTCATCACAGTCCTTGCAGGAGAAGGAGCCCACAGTGTTGGTGCAGACACCCGCCGGGCAGACTCCAGGGAAGGTGCACTCATCTAGGTCTAAGAACACAGCGTGGCCAGGACCCAGAAGGGCTAGCACCACCCAGTGAGGCCCACCCCACACCTCTTGGCTGACTCTGAGCAGGGAGGACTCTGGGCCACTAGGGAAGGGCAGGCCCTGCTGAGGACCTTCCCTGAGGCAGCTCCTACATCTCCTCCCTAGGGAGTTCCAGTGGTAGCTCTACCCTCAGTTTCCCTCTTGCCTCTGTGACCTCCTTTTTCTCCTGCCCTTCCTTTTGAGCTTGAGGATTATGACAATAGAAGCTGTCCTTTGGGCAAAGTCCCTTTACAGAGATCTCTATTCTAATCTACAGCCCCTCAGCACCAGCCCAGTCTTGGTAAGAAGGTAGCTGCCCAAGGTACCTTCACAGGCAGTGCCATCTGCGTTCACCCAGTATCCGCTCTCGCAGGCAGAGCAGGTAAAGGAGCCCTCGGTGTTGAGGCAGAGACCTTTGGGGCACGAGGCCCGGCTGGCACACTCATTCACATCTGAAACCGGCCATCAAGTTCTGTGTGACACTACAGGGCAGACATCCCAGGAGTGCCAGAGACTGACACGTGGGCGGGGATGTGCTCGCAGCATGGTTTGGAGAGCATGAACGGGTGAGTGGGGTGCATGCGCAGACAGAAGGAGCCACAGACTGGACTGGCCTGTGGAGAAAGGGGGCTTCGGCCTCTTTATACCTTGGCAGCTCTTCTCGTCCGAGGTGACCTCATAGCCCTGCTCACAAGAGCATCTAAAGGAGCCTTCCAGGTTGATGCACCGCCCATGGGCACAGACCCCGGGGGTCAGACACTCATTCACATCTGTAGGAGAGAAGTCCAGGGTGCAGGCTGGCCCCTCTCCTTCATTCAGCCCACCTTGGCAGGCTTAGAGCAGCTCACCCGAGAGGCCAGGGAATCAGCCTTCAGAGGGGCCCTGGGTCACGCCAGGGAGGCCATGAAGCCACATCCCCTCATTCCTCCAAGCCAAGACAGGATCCCTTCCCCGCTGAGCTTCCCTCAGCCCCATCTAGAACACAAACCGCTCTGTATACATCCTAGAAGGGGCCAGGTAACCAAGCCAAGGCTGGCTTACTCCATCTGAGGACACCGGGAATGAGGTGTCCAAATACCTTGACTCACCTCACCATGGGTCAAATTCTCTCTAGTCTCCTACCTGCCACCAAACAACCCATGTTCCCAGCCTGACAACCAACTTCCATAAATGGGTGGGCAGTGTGGAGAGAAGCCAGCCAGGCCCAGGCGGCTGTGGCAGTCTCAAGGGCCTGGGAACTGTCTGCCCTCTCCAGAGCCTCAAAGCAGCTATTGAAAACACAGTCCCTCTGGCATTTTGAAACCCAGGCCCTCTTCCTGTGGGGGGTTGGCGGGGGACGCTCTTCCCGCTGCTCACATGCAGCCCGCTCTTGAGGGAGAGGGACAACTGCTGTCGAGTGCTGTTAGGACAGAACAGAGGGACCTAGCTGCTGCCTATCACCACCGTTCAGCCTCATCCCAAGACTGGGGTTCCTCACCCCACCCCACAGGAACCAGCCACAGAAACTCCTGGGACTTTGGGCTGTAGCTTCAGAACGGATGTGGCCAGGGAGAGAGGCCCCCGCCCCGGCTGATTCAGAGGGCCGAGCACCAGAAGGGAAGCACACCCATGCCATGCCCAGGGTCAACTGGGAGCCCAGCCGGATCAGGGAGGACAATAGCCTCCAAACACTTCTTTTTGCCGGCCTCTCTCCAGGAGCCCGGCGATCAGGGAGGACAACAGCCTCCAAACCCTTCTCTCTGCCGGCCTCTTTCCGTCCCCGTGTGTGGGCTCAACCAGCAGTCCCAAGGCCGAACAGCCCTCTGGTGCCTTGGCAAGTGGCCCTCACCTACACAGCTCCCGCTCTGGCCCGTGTACCCCTCCTCACAGGCCACGCAAGTGTAGGAGCCGGGGGAATTGACGCATCTCTCATCAGGGCAAGTGCCAGGCTGACGACATTCGTCGATATCTGGAAAACAACAGCCCCTCCCTTGGTCATCTCTGAGAACCGCAGCCCACGGGTAGCTCTGTGACACAGCAGATCCTTGACCCTGCCCGCGGAGAGGGAGAGGGAAGTCAGTGTCTGTATAGATGAAAACAAGGGGAAAATGAGACTTGCCCTGTGTTCTCAGCTCCACCTCCCACCCACTGTCCTGGACAAAAGAGAGATGGAAGGATTTCAAAATGAGAAAGGGAGACTCTCTGGGTGGGTGCAGTAGGCTGTGGTTACTGTTTGCTGTGGGAGAGTCAGAGTGCTATTTTGTGAGCTGGACTGTTGGGAAGGGCCTTCACAGCTCCTTTGGTGAACTCCTAATCTTTTACAAATGGTGACCGTTACTGGGATTGGTTGTGCTTGTCACAGCAATCTGTTGGACTGCTGCCACAGATCACCAGAGGGGCAGTAAAGGAAAAATGAGCTTCATTTCCTAAGGAAATGAGGACCAAGGACAAATCCCCATCTCGGATATGACCCAGACCAGCCTTGAAGCTGAGGACAGGCCAAAGGGACAAGGCTGGCATGGATTCTCTGCTGGAGAAGTGTCAGGCCTCTCTTCCAGGCAAGAGGTGTAGGGGGTCTTGGTACCCACTCTGCTGAGATCCAAGAAGATCAGACAGAAAGGTTGAGCTTGGGCTCCAACCAGACAGGCAAGGAGATGAGTGACAGGAAGAGGAGGAAGGGGTTCCCCTGGTAGTTGAGTGCACAGCTCTTATCTGGTGACCTAGCCTGCTGAGAAGCCTGTCACTCAAGGTACCTAGGGGACCTAGGCTGAAGTAAAGACTGTACTCTAGGTCAAAACTGCAGGACATTATGCTCCTCTTGCCCAATGTCAAATCTCCCGCTCACCATTTATGACAGATTGGCCAAGCTCCAAAGGAAACAGGAAGATTTATTCTTCCTAAATGGGTAATTATTCTCCTGGAGGAAGTGCACCACTGGTGCAGATTCAGAGGCCCCCTGGCAGAAGGAAGATCTACTCAGCACCCATGGAGAAAATGTAGGAGACAGGCCAAAGGGCAGAGCACAGGCCTTCTGTACAGGGACTGAAGCCAACAATGCCATTGCAAACAGGATGTAGACCCCAAGATAGAGGGTGACAATAAGTGCCCCTGAGGTTGCTTGTTCTGCAGAAGTTAGACACATCAAAGTTCTCTGTCCCAGGGAACGGGGACTCTCTTGAGCCCAAAACTGGACCCCAAGGATGCAGAAAAGGGATGTACAGGGAAAGTGGCCATTCAGGTGAGTATCTGCAAAGAGGGGCCCACAGTTCCTAGGGAAAGTTGGGGAGACTGAGATAAGGCTTATCTCTGGAAAGGTAGAAACCATGAGCCCCTGTTGGGTTAAGGTGACACCAAGTTAAATTATTCTAAGATGTAAAGACAAGATGGAGAAGATGGGACAGAGATGGAGGAATTGAAGAATTCAGGACCACCAACGTGGGCCACTCCAGAGGGAGCATCTAGCACCATGCTCTTTTGGCCCTGGCTGAGGTACCTGAAGGAGGACCACAAAGCCATTGATGACTTCAAGGATGGGGGACTTTGGCGATGAAAATATATTGCGGCAGAGATCCTCCTAAATCCATAATGAGATAAAAATGAAGTCTTTGGACGGCTCTTGCGGAGGCCAACTTGCCAGTCTGCTGTCTGAGGTAGCCTGGGAGGATCCCGGAGCTTCTCTGCCCAGGGATCAGCTTTTGCATGAGGACATATAAGGTTGCTCACATCTGTCCCTGGTGGGAGTACAGGGTGGGGGCGAGGAGGCCGCTCAGGCAGGGACCAGCTGCTCAGGGGACCTCAGATGTGGGTGGGGGACATCAAAAGCCCTGGCCGCCTTCAGGAGAATCCGTCCTTGTCCATGGGAACCCAGAGTCCTGGTAGGACAGAAATGCCCTTGAGACTGTTGCATGGGCTGCTATCCAGACCCCGTAGCCTTTCACCAGAGGCTTTGGGTTTCAGTAGAGAAAGCGGTTTCTTCACTGGAGAAAGAAGAAAGAGGGAGAAGAAATTGACTGAGCTCCCGGTGATGGGCTGGGCCTGTGGTTACTGAGGGAAACCTGGAGAAGTGTGCAGACATCATTCTTTCTTTCAACAGTCTCCAAGAGTCCGCCCAGGGCCAGGAACTCTGCCTGACCTCCCAGACGAGGCTCATGTCTAGAATCTTTCCTCTAGATGGGCAGGAGACAGTCCAGAAGAGGGCGATGGAGGTGGAGGAATCTGGACATGGAAAGGGAAGGGACAGGGCTCTGACAGTCATGTTTGTCCCTATTTACTTGGGGTCTGTATGTGCCAGAAATGCGGCTGAGCGCCCTATGTGTACTAGCTTATCCTGTCCTCACTAGAGCTTCTGAGATGGGCATGATAGTTTCCATTTCCAGACATGAGACAAGAGCCAGACTGCGGCCCGACCGCGCCATAGCCTGTGCCCTTAACACAGACTGGTTCACATAAATCTGATATTTTAATGTTCTGGTATTTTCTTAGTTCATTTCCTTTAGTTTTTCTTTTCAATAGACCCTACTGTCAAGTTCATAAGGTTGTTGTGATACTTAAAAGAGGTTATAGCACAGCCATTGGCACATAGTAGGTGCCCTCAAGTGGTGGGACCGTCACTGTCCATTGTCTTGGAAAATGACATGTCTCTTCTGCTCTCTCACGAGGTCAGAGGGAGTGGGTTCTGCCCTCGATCATGCAGAGGCCTGAGATATACACAGGGAACACCTAACGGGAGGCATTTGGAGAAGGTGACACACTGGGGGAAGAGACGGTCATTTGTCCTCTACCTGCAGCCGCCTCTCCCTTTTGCCAAGACTTCCTAGGACTCTGGACTTTGCTTCCATGGTAATGGATTGGGAAACAGGCTTTGTCCCTTCACAGCTACACAAACTCATCCCTTACCTCCAGGACCTGGCAAGTCCTGGCCAGGATCCTAAATTGGGACCCACAGCAGGTTTTGGTTTTTTTATTTCCCAGAGAGAGCCTTGATTTACCTTCTTTTATTCTTTTTTTTTTTTTTTTTTTTGGTTTTTTGAGACAGGGTCTCACTATGTAGTTGAGACTGACATGGGACTCATTGTGTAGCCCAGGCTAGTCTCAAACTCACAGCGATCCTCCTGCCTCAGCCTCCTGAGTGCTGGGATTACAGGTGTGTGCCACCTTGCCCGGCTTTTATTCCTGTCTTAACCAGTCTGGGGACATAGGACCTACTCCTTCTGCAAGCATTTAATACCCCAGCCTAGCCAGAAGGTGGTAGTGACACAGGTGCCAGAAGGTTTTCAGAGCTGCTGTGATAGTGGCAGGTTAGGCTATTATGTAAAGACTAGTTGTTACTGCTCCCACCACCACCACTGTTTTGCTGCCGCTGGGAAAGGGGAGAAAGGTTTGGGACCTGTTCATTCATTCTTCATGCAGTCCGTCAATTATGATTTGTTGGGTGCCTATCAAGTGTCCTTGTATGGGTCATCTAAGGATATGGTTGAACCCTCAGGAGCTCACGGTCTTAACAAGCTTTAGCAAGAAGGCCAAGGCTTGCTGGGTGTGGTGGCGCATGCCTGTAACCCCAGCACTTGGGAGGCTGAGGCAGGAGGATTGCTGTGAGTTCGAGACCAGCCTGGGCTCCATAGTGAGTTCCAGATCAGCCTCAACCACACAGTGAGACCCTGTCTCAAAAAAAACAAAAACAAAAGAAGGCCAAGGCTTCCAGATAGATGGACTCTTCCTCTACCACATAAAGAAAGCCCATTTTTCAAAGTAAGGAAGCAGAGATGTGCCCGGGATGTCATGTAAATTTGCATTTCTCTGCTACGGTGGGGAGACAGGATGCCAAAATATCATCAAGGCGATGGAAGAACTCAGGAATTCACAGACATCTTTTTGTCCGTAGGAGTGGGCTCAGCACCGATGGACCCAGTGGGGGACAAGCAGAAAGGGCAGTGGTGGTGGGCAGTGTGTGGGTAGCAGCCTGACCCCCTACCCTCATTCCTTACCTTGGCACTGTCCCTTCCCGACCAGGATGTAGCCAGAATCACACTCGCAGTGGTATGAACCCTCGGTGTTGCTGCATCGCCCCCTGCTGCACAGCCCTGGCTGCTCACACTCATCTACATCTGTGAACACACAAGACAGTCCCGAGTCAAAGGCAGCCCTGGAGCAGGTCCTGAGGTACCTTTTGCAGCACAAGCACACCATGCTGAGGCCTGGGTGAGGAAGGCATGCTTGCTGCAGCCATGGTTGGCTGGAGGGATGAGGACTGAGACTGACCAGACTCTACCTGACCCAAGTTTCTTCTCCCAGGGAGGCTACTGTAGCTCTCACCTTATGGGAGGGCTCACCTGGTGACCATGGCAGTCCACATGGCATGATCTGAGGAGGTCAATGAAGTCCCCGCCCCGACTTGACCTAGCACAGTGGACATTGGGTCTACTTCTACAGTTCTTCTCAACGGCTTTGTTAAAGGTTAGTTGAGGAGAGGGAGAGGGAGAGGGAGAGGGTATTTTAGGCAGCCAAGGATCTGCTGGGTGTGGTTTGTGTCACTCATTGTCCAAAACTTACTGGTCCCATAATGGTCAAGTCAGTGCCCTCCTGATCCCTTGGAGGGCGTCTCTGCCACCTGAAGTTCTACTTGCAACCTGGCTCACGGCCTGGCCCCAGCCTTGCTATCCTTGCTGGTTCGCACACACCCCTTGGTGCCTTAGCTGTAGCAGATTTCCACTGGTCCAGCCGCCAAGTCTTTGTTCATACCCGCGCCACTGCTGGGAAGATCTTTCCTCACCTTACTAGCCAATGGATTCCCACTACCATGTTGAGCAGAAGCTGAAGAGATCAACTGTGGCTCCTGCGACCACTCCCCGTTCTGTGCCCCCACTGTCACAGTCATCAAGGCCTCATTTTTGCCCCTCCCCAGCACTGGTTTTAGAGACTTCACAGAGCCCTAATGCAGATTAAATGAGATAACTCAGGTGGGAAGCTTAGCATAGTACCAACCCAGCAGGAGGAGGCACTGAAGAACTGTGGGCTATTATTATCCTAGTGCTAAACCTGCCCCACAGAATCTAGGCTCCTCAGCCTGGCATGTAAAGTCTTTTATGACCTGCCCCTGCCAACTCCCCTCAACTTGTTTCCTGCCTCCTATGCAATACTTGGCTGCGCAGGACCTGCCATTGAGCCCTCACATATGCTGGAGTGGCTCGTACCCCCCACCCCTGGGAGGTTCATTGCACTTTACTTATCTTCTGGCAAAGCTGGCTTCTTCCCTCCTGCCTGCACGCTCCTTTCTGGGGTTCCTTTCTGCCCCAGCCCTTAGATTTCCTGACCTCTGGGAATGTGCTTTATTATCTCAGCGTCTCCTGTGCCCAGCATAGAACCCCAATAAGTACTTACTAAAGGGATAAGGTGACAGTTATTGCTTTATAGATGATGTTTCCATCTGAGCAATTCTTTGAAAACCCCAGTGCAACACACATGTTTAAATACCACTTTGTTTCTCTGTGTGTGAGAAACTGAAAAGGGAAATAAGGACCAAAATGTGTAGTAAATATTGAGAAATGGGGAGAAAATGTTTAAATGAGAAGGGGAACAAGGGAGGGGGTAAGGGAAAAGGAAGGAAGGGATAAGGAAAAAAAAGGAAATAGAAGGAAAAAATGAGAACAAAGCTTTTGTAAATGAGGGGAGGAGGGGTTAAGGGAGGAAGGAAGAATTGAGACATCACGTACAGATACAAATTCCCCATGACGAATGTTACCGTTATGTATATCTAAATTGTACCAATAAACATTTTGCCAAAGAAAAGGAGGGCCAGGGATTTAGCTCAGTGGTTCTGCCACCTGCCTCACAAGCGCAAGGACCTGAGTTTGATCCCTGGTACCAAAAATAAATAAAGAAAAGAAAAACTCAGCACAGCTGAGGTGCTGGCAGAGGTGTCCCATGCCCAGTCCAGGCCACCATGTGCAGATCCTGTCCTTGCAGTGTGTTGGCGGGGAACCTGCAGCAACTCAGGAATAATTACTCTTCACTTTGAGACCTCTAATCCCAACAGAGAGACAAGGGAACTCATAGCAGAGCCGGATGTAGCGACTTGACAAAGAACCCCTAAATAGGGTGGGGGCAGGACCACCGCCTGAGGTGATCGTGGGAAAACCAACTTATGGGGTGAGAAAATAGAAATGGAGGAAAGGGACCTGAGATGGGCTAAAGTATCCCACACAAGTGAAAGCAATAACTTTAATGAAAGAAAGTGTAGAGAGGCTAAGGAACGGGAATTACAAATTTAAGTCCTGCTTTGGCAACTTAGCAAAACCTTGTCTCAACATTTTTTTAAGGTTTGGGGATATAACTCAGTGGTAGAGCAATCCCAAATTCAATTCTCAGTACAGAAAAAAAAAACCATGTAGATCGCTGGGGATTTAGCTCAGTGGTTTCAATGTCTGCCTCGCAAGTGCAAGGTCCCGAGTTAGATCCCTGGTATAAAGAACAAAAACAAAACAAAACAAAGCAATCAAAATTTTTGGCATTAAAAAAAATGTAGATTTTCCTTGTGACTGACAGAAAGGACAAGACTTTTGGGGTTTTTTGTTTTGTTTTGTTTTGGGACAGGGTCCAACTAGGCAGTTCAGGCTGGCCTTGAACTCACTGTGGAGCCCAGGCTGTCCTTGAACTCACAGCAATCCTCCTTCCTCAGCCTCCCGAGTGCTGGGGTTACAGGCATGTGCCTGGCAGGAAAGGAAAGACTTCTTAAATAAATTTCCAACAACATCAAAAATAAGGCAAAAAGGTGAATTTCAATACATCGAAAGTAAGGATTTCTGTTCAAAGCAGGACATGGGGGTAACGGTGAAGGGAAGAGGACAATGAGAGAATCATAATATCTAAACCCAGCTAAGCACCTGGAACATGGATGGGGCTCGTAAAGACCACAAGAGACAAAAAGCAATGGGTTTTCCAGCTGCTCACGGAAAAGTGAGCCAAAGACAGAAACAA
This sequence comes from Fukomys damarensis, assembly GCF_012274545.1. Classification (NCBI taxonomy): domain Eukaryota; kingdom Metazoa; phylum Chordata; class Mammalia; order Rodentia; family Bathyergidae; genus Fukomys; species Fukomys damarensis. The sequence goes on from NW_022900933.1 coordinate 16,761,566, forward strand.
GCAATTTATAGACGAGGACACTCAAAGGCCGATATGCCAAGAAGTGCTTAAACTTATTAGTAATGTAAATATTTAAATCATTTCTAATGATTATTTCTATGTATATTAACTTATAAACAATAATGCTTTCTATTAATTATTATCCATTAATTCATAATTAGCTGTGGATTATTAATTCATAAATGAAAACTAATTCATAACTAATTCAGTATTAAATGAAGTCACTGAAATAATGACATATCACTTTACGAGACTGGCAAAATTTAGAAAGTGGATCTTATGCCGGTCAAGGGCTTTTCAAATGGCAGCCAAGCCCCACTGGGAAAAGCACTTTAGCTGGCCTCTGCCTCTCTCTTCCTCAGCTGTCGGGGCTGGCAGAGATAGTCAGACACCCAGGCTGGCACAGAGCAAAATCCCTGGTCTGGGCCAGTCCCGGCGACACTGTTCCCTGAAGCAGCCACGGCTCGCCCTGGGCTAGCTGCTCGGGCTTTGTCCGCAGGCAGCGGGGCCAGGCCCACCGCTCCCTGGATCCACCAGACTACTTGGAGCACAGCCGCCTGAGTCACCCTGCTGGTGGCCAGCTGACCCATTCACCGCTCCTCTGCTTGGGGACTCCTGGCTGCCACTGCCCTTGGGACAGCATCCAAGCTCTTCAGCCTGGTACCCAAGCCACTTCCCAAACTGGCCTCAACCCCTGCCACTTCCTGCCTGGACCCCACGCTCCAGGCACACTGACTTCCTCACCAGGGCCGGGCGCCAGGCCTGTTCACTACTCTGTTCTCCGTGGAGACGGTTCCCTTTGCCCAGAGCAACCTCCGTTCCTGTTCATGCTTTGCATCGGCGTCTGACTTCCTGCACACAAAGATGTGTCTCTGGAAGGAAGCAAGCCGTGCTTTGGAGCTGGAGTGACTTTGACTCTATTTCCAGTTTTGCCGTAACCAAGTGTGAGGCCCCTGAGTGTTTCAGTTCACCTCCCCGAGCCTCAGTTTGCTAAACTATAACACAGGCTTGAATGATGAGCTTTGTGTCATAAAGCACTGGCAGAGAAGTGCTCATTAAATAGCAGCTATCATTATTCTGCCCCAGCTCAAGCGCCCTCTTAAGAAACCTTTGGCAATTCTCTCCTGCGGAGCCAGTTGCCTGCTCACCTGGATCCCGCAGTGTCACAATTCGCACTCACTCATCTCAGCTTTCCCAGAGCTTTGCGCAGTGTCTGGCACAGAGTGCTTGATGCCTTAGTGCTCATGGATGATGCACACAGTAGCTCCCTCTTCCATGGACTTCGGGATTATCTCCTAGACCTCCCTTGGCCCCATAATCAAGTGAGAAGATGTGGATGGCTTTGGTCCCTGTGGGCCAGATCCTTCAGGGGATCACAAGTTGAGGGTACACTGGCATGAAAGGATATATAGCTCCCCTGGATGCCCTGGGGAGCTGCGATAACTACTTGGCTGCCCTGGCCAGAACCAGCACTGTGAACTCCAAGAAGAGACAGTGCCATTCTTGAGGTGAACACTTCCAAACTGGTTAGAAATCTTTTTCTATTTCTGACTTTTTTTTTTTTTTTTTTTTGAGACAGGGTCTCACTATGTAGTAGAGGGTGGCCTGGAACTCACTAAAATCCTCCTGCCTCAGCCTCCTGAATGCCGAGACTCCAGGCAGGTCCCACCTTACCTAGCTCTTGGTTAGAAATCTTAAGGCACTGCTTGGAAAGCACTCCCTTACATTTTTTGTGAACACATTTATAAAAATGTATGGGAATCGTTCTTTGTTAAAGGGTTTGAATTGGAAGTGTGCCTACCAAGGGTCCCCCTAGCAGTGAGCCAGGACTTCCCAGGGAAAATTGATAGCCTGCAGGTATCTCAAATTGCTAGGGACTGAGTTCCTCTCTTGTTTGTTTGTTTGGTTTTGGTTTTTTGAGACAGGGTCTCACTATGTAGTTGACCTGTAATTCACTATGTAGCCCAGGCTGGTCTCAAACTCACAGCGATCCTCCTGCCTCAACCTCCCAAGTGCTGGGATTAAAGGGGTGCGCCACCACCCCTGGCCCTGAGTTCCTCTCTTAAAAGCCTGCTTTCCAGTCTGCCAGAAGACCTAATTCTGCTTCCTCCTTCCCCAAAAGGAAAGTAGCTTCCTGTCACTCAGAATTTGAGACCTGGCTTTTGGTCCCCATGTCTAGCCAAGTCCCTTGATACCTTCTTGGCTCCAGCCACAATTCCTTGAGACCTTTGCAAGCATTGCTGTCTTTTGGATTCTTTTCCCTCCTTGAGGTCCCAGCACAGCACCTGCTTCCTCCCCAGTTCCTTTTCCATCCCGACTGTGTGCTTCCCAGACCAAGTATATTCTTCTGTGACCAATCTAGCCCATCCCAGGGCCAGGGCAGGCTTGGCTTACCTTGGCACTCCTGTGTGGTGCCCGAGGTGGCCAGTGTGTACCCAGAGTAGCAGAGGCAGGAGTAGGAGCCCACGCTGTTGACACAATGCCCTCTTCCTGAACAGGGGTCCCTCAGACACTCATTGTCATCTGAGCAGAGGGAGCAAGGAGGGAGGTTAGGGAGGCCACTGTGTCTTTCTCTGGGCACCTGCCAGCAACCTGCCCAGGAAGGGGATGGTGCCATGTGACATGGAAGGGGGACATTGAGGGGGACAGAGGGGACTAGGGAGATGAAAGTCTCTAGGCTAAGCCAGGCATGGTGGTGCATGCCTATAATCCTGAGGCCGAGGCAGAGTGACTGCAGTGAGTTCAAGGCCAGCCTGGGCTACATAGTGAGTTCAAGGCCAGAATGAACTTCATAGTGAGACCCTGTCTCAAAAACAAAAACAAAAACAAAAAAACCTCTAGGTTAAAAGCCACAGGGTTAGTCCATCAGGCCCACTTCGGCACTAGGGTCCTGGGGTGACTGCTAGCCCCCACTCCCTGCCCCTTGTCCCCTTCCTCCTGTGGCTTTGAAATTGCTTCCTTTCTCCTTCAAAACCACAGTTGATATGGCTTGTGATCCAGTGTCTCTTCTTTTCTGGTACTGGGAATGGAACTCGGGACCTTGTGCTTGCACGGAAGATGCAACGCCACTGAGCTAAATCCCTGGCCATTGGCCTTTGCACAAAAATATTCCAAGGGGATCAATGAGGTCCACAGTTGATTATCTTGGCCCCAGTCCTCTCCTCCAGGTCTGGCCTTGGTGGAGACCCTGGTCTGCTCAGCAGGCAGCAGCACAGCCAGTTTGAGGAGTGGGCTAACCTCAGGGCAGGTGCAGACCCAGGTGAACTGGGTGGCTTCCCACTCTCCTGGAGTCTAGAGGCTCAGCGAAGTTAAAATTGGCTTTGTCCATAGGGACTGCATCGCTGCACTCATCAACCACATAGCATGGCCTGGCCCTTCTGCTGCCTGGACTTTTGACTCAGTTCTCTGCTCCTGCTCCCAACTACCCCAGCCTCAAAGTAGGCATTTGACACCCAAGTGAATACCCATGCAATAAGCCTGGCTGGGGTGCAGCTGGTAGCCAGGGTTGCAGTCACATCTGTATTGGTCTGGGAGGTTCACACAGGTTCCTGGGCCACAGATGTTGGTGGCTCCAGCAGCACATCTGTCAGTACCTGTGGGAAAAGGAGCAAGTGGAGGTTATGGCAGGGTGGAGGGTGGATGAAGGGAGTGGAGCAGGGTGAGAAGAGCACTGGAGCAAGGGTCTAGGGGTCCCGGAAGCCTAACAGGAGTCTACCCCACCTTCGCCAGCCCTCCCACACCCACGTGCAGCACGGCCTTGTGTAAGGCCCATGGGACTTCCCAAAGCCAGAGCCTTCAGCCCTAGCCAGGATGGAACTCACAGCTGTGCATCCCCTTGATTAAGACTTAATAGATTCTAGTAGTCTGCATTCACAGAGAATGGCCTCCCTGCTGAGGGCAAGCCAGTTGCTTGCTCATCATTTTTTTATTTGAGTTTATTGGTACTTTTTAAATATACAGTACTGTTACATTCATCATTGGGGGCAAACTCTTCATCAGCCTGCCTGGTCCCACCTACTGTTGTAAGAGCATTTTGCTTGTCCTAATCAACATAACCACCTCATCAGCATAAGATACTCATCAGCATGGGATTACTGCCACCCTCTAGTCAACTGATACTCCCTATGGACTCAAGAAATAGTGGCAAGCTCAGAGTGTCTTTGTCTTTGCCCACTCTGAGGCAATGACCTCCTGTTCCTCCTCAATGTACTTGAAATTACTCATTTCTGTTGTCTTTTTTTTTTTTTTTTTTTTTTTTTT
>NW_022900933.1:16766147-16771257 GCF_012274545.1 Fukomys damarensis
TTTTTGGTACCGGGGATCTAACTCAGGTCATTGTGCTTGCAAGGCAGGTGCTAGAACCACTGAGCTAAATCCCTGGCCCTAGAGCTCTCTTTGCTGGAGCAAATCCAGAGCTCCCCCTCACTCTTGCCTCCTACTTAAAGTGACCTGAATCTTAGGACTTCAGTCAGTTATCTAAGAGCACACCCAACTCCTGCAGAGGGCAGGCAGAAGGGCACACTCATGCATAGGAGCAACTGCCACAACACCGGCCTTTCTCCTTCTGAATCGAGCGCCCGGACAATGAGCTTTGAGGAGGGCACATTCCAGAGCAAGGTGGATTTGCCAGGGATCTCCCCACACCACCCTCATCATTATAGCTGAGCAGAGGGAGTAAAATGCAGGCTCTCCAGCCTTAAAAACCTTGGGTAAGAGCTGTGTTCCTTCCTAAAACAACCCTCCTTTGGACAGGTGGCTGCCGCTGCCAGGGCTCTCACTGAGTCAGGGCAAACAGCCTGTAAAACAAAGCTAAGCTCCTGCTCCATACGCAATCCTTCCTTGGGATTCTCCTGGGAGGCCCCCTCCTTGGACGGAGTTCACTGGAGTTTGTTCCTCTGGTTGGAGAGGCAAGGAAGGGATTCCACTCATGCCCCAGCCCTGGTTTTGGCTCTGGACAGCGACATGTCACAGGGATCGTGGCAGAGAGCCTCCAAAGGCTGGCTGCAGCTACCTGGAGGAGCTGAGGTCACCAGCCCATCAGCGGAAGGGGCCACATGCTCTTCTTCCTGGGTCTCTGGAATCCCCTGTTCAGGCCGTGGTAGTGTTGGTCTTCCGATGGCATCCACTGCAGAGGGCAGAGGGGAGCAGGTGGAACCAGGGCCTGCCTCCTGGAGGCTGGCAATGGCCTGTCCTTTCCACTGCTCAGACTCCCAAGAATCAGGGGTGGAGCAAGTCACCCTTTGTGCCTCCTAGCCTCCTGGAACTTGACCTGGCCCCATACAAAGCCAGAGTTCTACAGCAAACTTAGTCTCAGCCTCTACTTCACAGGGGAGGAGAATTAGACATAGCACTTGTCCAAGTCCAGCCATCTAGTTGGAGGCAGAACTGAAGTCCAGGTTTCCTGAGTACCACTTCAGCCTTCTTCTCTGCTTATACAGTGTCTTATAGTTTATGGAGGAACTCTGTCACAAATACCAACATCTTATTGCTTCAGGAGACTACAGGACAAGGGTCAGTGTCTAGTCTATGGGCAGAGGAAGCAAGTCAGCCTCTTGGTTTTTAAGCCCAACTCCATGGAGAAGCAAGCTCAGAATTTCAGAGGGGACGTGAGGGCCCTGGGAGAGAAGGCTCTGGGGAACCAGCCAACTCCCTGCTCCAACCAGTGCCTCTTTTTTTCCCCCTGATTCACATGCTGAGTGGCACTGTGAGACTCAGTTTGGTGGTTGGGAAGATATTTGCCAGGTGTCATGGGTCTCTCACTGACTTCACAGTCCCTGGGGTGTGCAGGATTCCCCAAGTGTTTACATACCACTTCTGATTGACTCCAGGGACCAGCTCATGGACAGTAACTCCACCCCTAGACTAAAGGCTCCTGCTCCCTCCCATCTCATTTCCCTGACAGCTGGTAGGAGAGGGACTCACCTGGGACCCAGGCAGGTGGATGGGTGACACTGGTTGTGACCTGCACAGAAATCAGAGAAGGTCACTTTGGACTCTTTTGTCACCATCATGACATCCTTCCTTTCCCAACACTCCGCTTACCTTCAGCCTTTCTATTCAACTTTCTCATTCACTTTTCATTCATTCCAAGAATGGATAAGTTCATAATAGGCACTAGGCATTCTGCTAGGCACCTCATATCCATAGTCTTAATGAACTGATCAACTACCTTATGACGGTAGCCTGTAATAATTAGAGGAGCCGAGCAGTGTTCTGTGCCAGCTGAGTGTCTGCACATGGTGCACATCAGGAGCACAGTATCAAGGCTGTGACCCCCATGCTGCTGCCAGAGCGACAGACAGTCCAGAACTTAACTAGAGCATCCAGGGCTCCAGGGCCAATGTGGCGAAGCCAGGACTCGGGACCATACCTGGTGTCCCTCAACACCACTGTGGACAGAGGCAAGTAAATAGCAGGGAAGCAGAGGAGAGAATAGAGGATGAAGAGGTACCAGGGTGTAACTGGGGCCGGGAGGACCCAGGATGAAACTTTCAGTCTGGGAGGACAGCATGTGGTGCTGGGGGTGGGGTGGGGCCACAAGGCCATTGAGACATAGTATTTGGGAAGTGAGATTTGCAGGTTGGAAGGGTAGGGGATGGGTAGGGGTTGGGGTACTGATAGAAGATGAAGCAGATCCATGCTTTTGGGGTGGATTCTTGGTAGAAACCAGTGTTGAGTGTACAGAGGAGTCCTGGGCCCAGAGAAGGGAGTCCTCCATGAAGAGTGGTCTGAGGCTATTCACAGCTGTGCCTCTACTTCTCCATGAGCAACTCACAGAGGAGACTGAGGGCTAAGCTAAATTGGCTCAGAAAGCGCCGGGTCCAGAATGAGCTGGAACTGATTCTAGGCTTCAGGTGCAGCACCCAAAGCTTGACAGCCAGGACAGTTCTTCTGTCCTTTTTTAAGGGCCTGGACTGTCCTAGATGAGAGGCTGGTTGCATAGTGGCTGCTGATGTTCTTACGTCTTTCGGGGTCAAATGGGGTCTTCAACCCTTCCCCCCCATCGTCATCTCTCCAAGTAAAATCTGACAGATGCTCAATCCTTCTCCCTCTCCTCCATCATGGGACACTGCCCTGGGGCCCCAGAGGCTTCCAGGTCCCGCTATCCAATACCCTTGCCCATCTCCTTGGTGGAAGGACCCACTTACCTGGCCAGCCCGAGACTCACCTAGGAAGGGAAAGGAGAGAGCATGAACCTGGTGAAGAGTGGCCCACGCCCCTCCACCAGTGGCCTGGCTGCCTCGTAGTCTGCTGTCCCCAGCAGGGTAAACAGTGAACAGAGAGAGGTCTGCTCATCTTACCTACCCCCCGCCCCCAGCCCCTCACTTGGTGAAGGAAGCCTCTTCCTGCTTCTTCTAGGCTCCAGTGACAGGAGTCCTGTTGCTCTGGGTCAGTCTGCCCCTTCGGTTCTGCAACCCACCTCCTTGCACTGACACCGAAAGCAAGGACAGGGGACCAGAAGCCTATAGACTCTCCAGGATCCACCTAACAGCTCTTCAGGCCTTGCAGTGAGCACTACCCCGGAAGGCCTGTCCAGCTGGGGTGAGGCTGCTGCCGACTTCTCCCAATTCCACAAGCCCTGGACATGAGTACCTCTCGAGGCCCTGCTGTTGTGCCAGGCCAGCTGCTGCTCCATCTCCCCTTCCTGACACCCCAGAGATGGGATCCTATGACCAAACTCCTCATGCTCGCTGATCTCAGAGGAAAGAGGAACCCCTCAGGTTTCTCCCCAAGCCTGGATACCCTTGTCAGGGATGGTCTCAGCCTCCAGCCAGGTGTTGGCTTCCTGGAGTGGCTGCCTCTCTTCCAGCCCAGGCAGAACTGCGCTGCTCTTTTGCGCCTGCTCCCTCCAGGGCCTGGCCAATTCCTCCTCTTCAGCTTTCCTCATGGACAGGCGGATGTCTGAGCTCGAGTAGGTATAGCCATGGCCAGCAGGGCAGATCTCCCTGAAGGCCTCTGTAAATCCAACAGCCAGAGGACAAGCTGAGTGACGCCATTCCTGCAGGAAACCAGGGTCCCCTTTTCCCCCCTTGGGGCGGACAAGACAATTACAGCAACAATGAAGGAGTGAGCCCTAGGTTGAGATAAGTACTTGAGCAGAGAGGGAAGACCAGAGTCTTTGGCTTAAGGGGAACCATCAGGCTAGGGAAAATGGCCACTGGCTTTGAGGTAGACCGTTAATGGTCAGAGCTGGGATGGGGATGGGGGGTTACCTGTGCCAGGCAGGGGGCATTTTTCACACTTGCTGCCCCATGCTTTGCCCACACGGCTGCAGCAACATATCTGCTTGGTGATCTTCTGGGCCAAAGGCAGGGTACAGGTGCCAGGCCCCAGTGACCGGTAGCACAGTCCCTGCTGCATGGAGACAGCTTTGTCTGCTGCAAGAGACATATCATATGAGGATGGGCTGGTGGTCCAGCAGGAGAGAAGAGTGTATGTGAGGAATGGAGGTGTGGTTGGCCGCATGCACTCAGACTTGCCTGGCCCATGTCTCAGTCTGGAAGTTTGGGGCCCTGAAAACACTCACAAGAACTTTAGGAGAAATGACCACCGTGGAATACAGCAATGTTGGCAAGACTGAGAGAAGGTAAGATTAGAGCATCTGGTGGCCACCTTTGAAGAAGCTATGAAACCAAAACACAGGAAACACAGCAAGAGTCACCCTGAGGACACTCTGGGTGCCTGCTGCAACCAAGGAAGCCACATCTGCCCCTGTACTTCCTCATTGTTTGGAGCAATTCATTTGTTTTTGCTCAAGGCAGTTTGGGTTGGGTTTCTGCAACTTGCAACCCAAAGATTCCTGCCTCATAAACTTGCTTCACAGTGCTGTGGAGACCAGGGAGAGTGCCTTGTCACTGTGCTCTGCACAGGTTACTTAGCAGCAGCATTAGGTGTGATCTCTGCCTCTAGCAAGCACTTCCTTCGGGATGCTGAGGGAAGCTATTTGTCCCATTGAATCGCAGGGTGGAAACAACACAGGAGGGAATGTCACTGAACCGGTGCCCACAGACTGCTGTACTAGTCCTAGTCAGGTGGCAGGGGAGAGAGTGTCACTCAGAAACATGCCTGTCCTCTCTCCTACAGGGAGACGAATCATCAGAGGAGGCTGGACCGTCTAACACTGGGGAGTCAGGGAAAATGAACACCAAGAGGCATTGAAGCTTCCTTGTATTAAAGGTCTCTTGCAGGAACCAATAAATAAAAGTCACCTTGGGTATTAAACATACATGCCTGATAAAGGAATCTTAAAGTGACAAAAAGGAAGGGTTGTAAACCCGTAAGGCTTGGATTAGAAATCATGGTCTAGGGGCTGGGAATGTAGCTCAGTGGTGCCACCGCCTGCCTCACAAGTGCAAGGTCCTGAGTTCGATCCCTCATACAAAAAAAAAAGAAAAAAAAAAAAAAAAAAAAAAAA
>NW_022900933.1:16771275-16773088 GCF_012274545.1 Fukomys damarensis
AAAGAAAGAAATCAGGCCCGATGTGCTGTCCTCCTTCTGTGCCCCCTCACTCTCTGGGCCCTAAGGCTCCTAATGTTTCCTTTCCCTGGAGACCCAGGGCTCAGTCTCCCTTCACATGAGGTGCATCCTCTGGGTGGCACCAGAGTCTTCGTCCCCATGGTTCACCCAGACCCAGGGCCAGGTGGTTTGCAGACTGAGGGCTTGGCCCACCACAGGGAGCTTTGGGCTGGAGGTGGCCATGCCCCAGAGGCTAGTCAGGACTGGTTATATTCAGCTCTGGTCAGGTCTTCCTGCCCAAGGAAAGTCCCATCTGAACTGTGTCATCAGCTCTACCATCTAGGGGCCTGCCAGCCTGAGCCTCTCCCAGCTGGAAACCACAAAGGTCACTGAAACTGCTGCCAGGGTGTACACATGCACACATTCCTATAATGCTAATGCTCACAACTCATGACACATGTGGAGATGCCCTCAGAGGGACTGTGGGATTACAGAAAAGCTCTGGGATGAGGAAGCAGTGCCGCTGATCTGTGAATGTCCCTTTAAGAAAAGGGCAAGAAAAGGCTGTTAAAGCTCAGGCACTGGAAAGGGCAGCCACAGCTCAGGCCAACACTACAGTAAGGGAGCACACATACTCCCAAGGTCAATGGGGCAGCAAGTGGGACAGAAATGGAAGGGGGGAGGAGAGGGAGAAAGAGAGAAATGGAGGAGAGAGAGAGAGAGAGAGAGAGAGAACAAACAAAAAACCAGTGAAGATAGGAAACACAAGTCCCAAACTGCCAAGCCCCAGAAGGAAAGCATCGAGTTAAAAAGGAGGCAGCAACTGCCCGTTCCAGCAGGAGGAGCAGCTCAGTTTTGTACATTGGCCTGACGCCAGATTGAGTAGCTGGTCCTGGGCATGGGATCACGGGATCATGAGGCTGGGACAATTTAGTGCTCTGAAGCTGCCCAGGCACTGGAAGGGGTCACTGAGTCTGGCCCATCAGCACTCACATACACAGCGGCTCCGCGCTGGATCCAGCATCAGGCCCCGTCTGCATGTGCACAGGTAGCTGCCTCTGGTGTTTACACACTCCAGGTCCTTGCACAGCCCCACGACCAGGCACTCATTGATATCTACAGGGAAGGAGAAGATGATCAAATTCCCCCTCTACCGGGCCTGATAACAGGATGGAACTGTTCAGAAACCTTTGAAGACTTTCTCCAAAAAGAATGAAAAGAAAGAGCTGCTCTTTACTAAGTATGTCTCTTTTCTTAGTGCTTCGGTTTCCTCATTTGTAAGATGGGAATAAAGATAGTATCTATCAGACTGTGCTGTCCGAAAGATAAAATGAGAAAAATTTTGAACCACTGGATCCCACGACTGGCATGTAATAATGCTCCCAATGTAAGAGCTGAGGGTTCTGGAGTGAGTACCTGTTGTGCAGTGCATACCGCGCTGGGCATTTAACATAAATACCCATTTAATTCTCATAAATAATTTTAGCACATAGATCCATGCATCCTCATTTTATAGAAGAAAAAGGCTCCATGAGTAACTTGCCCAAAGTCACTCAGCTTTGGCGACTCTGACAAATAGCCCAAACAGAGGAAATGGGCAAAGGAGACTCTCTAGATTGGAGGGTGGCAAGTGGGCAGTCAAGCCCCTTGTATTTAGCTTTTCTCAAGATTCTCCCGAGCCCCTCTGCAGGGCCCAAAACCTGGGGTCGTGGGTCTGCAGTTACTGGAAGCAGAAGGCTGGGGCGGTGCTGGGGAAGGGAGGAGAGGCTTCTGCAAGGTGGGCAGAAGGGCAGGTCTGGAGAGCCTCGTGAACCCC
>NW_022900933.1:16773186-16797072 GCF_012274545.1 Fukomys damarensis
CCCCCTCCGGTAGGCAGCATCCATCCTCCAGCCCAGTGGAGGCGCAAACAGATCTCACCACACCACCTCCTCACTAGTCACCTTCAGAGTCTGACCCTGGCGAGGCTGGGCCTAAGGCCTGCACCCCCGCTTTTGGTCCTGGGGATTGAACTTGGGACCTTGCGCTTTTGAGGCAGGTGACAGAACCACTGAGCTAAGGCCTGCCCTTTTGCCTGGTTCAAGCACCTTTTCTTATCCACAGACTTGAAATCCCTTCAGCTGCCTAGTACTCCAAAGGTAGAGAGGCAGCCAGAAGGCTTCCTCAGGCTATTTGCTCCTGAAGAAACATCTGGGAGAGGGTACTAGGAGGCCATCTGGGGCAATCCCTGCCTCCGAGCCAGCTTCACCCAAAGCAAACCATGCAGACATCTACCTGTTGGCTCATGGAAGGGCTCCAAAAGGAAGCTGTCTCAGCTCCTCGCTGGCTGTGCCAGCCCCAGGAACCCCTTCCTAGCGGGAGGCCTCTGCGTATCACATAGGCCCTCAGTCCAGAAGAGCTCCTGTGTCTGCTCAGTGGCGCAGCTGCTCTTCGGTGAAGTGGTTCCACCCCACCTGCCCTAACCTCCAGCAGTGAGAAACCACCACTGAGCTCCTCCTCTACCCCTTGTCCCAAAACGCCCTGGGCCTGGCCCCTCTAATGCAGATCACCCCAACTTCAGCTGGTCTACAGAGCTATTAGGCCAGCCAAAGCCAGGGCAGGGGTGGGCTTCCTGGCACCCCATTCTGCCACCTGCACCCACCGCTTGCCCTTTGCTAGCTGTGGGTTGAGGCAGGTGGGAGGAAGGCAAGAGCTGCTACTCTGTCGGAAAATCCCACAGAGGTGCATTCCAACTCAGGCTGACTTGAGCTCCTGCCTTGGTGGGAACCCCTCCCATTTCGGGGAGACCAGATGTGCCTGGGAGGTGAACAGATGCATGAGGACAGGCAGACACAGCACAGTTTGAAGAAGCACCTGGCCATGCTCTGAGTCGGGGAGGTAAAGATGGGGAGGAAGCGGGGCTTGGTTGCCTTGGCTCACTCCATCACTCTCAGACAAGGCCCTGACTTCCTTAACCCCTGGGACAGCTCCCCACGCGCGTGGCGTGCGCTTAGCGGTGCCTAGCGGAGGCTGCCAGGCAGTGACAGATGTTCCTCTTTTCGGGGGTGGTGTCACCCCTGCATCAGCAGGCCTCTTCACGTCCCCTTCCCAAGCCCAGCTCTGCCCAGATATCCTTACCTTGACAGTGAGTGACGTTCAGTCTCTTGTACCCCAGGGGACAGTCCAGCTGGCCGTCTTCCATCACCGGGGAGGCTGAAGAGGGTAGACACAGACAGGTCTGCACTGGAGCAGCCCTGGGCTCCTAGGTACCCACACTGGGAAGTGGGGTGCGATGTGGATGTCCGGCTCCCTCAGCAGCTCTGAGCCTATCGTCCCCCAGGCCATCACCCCGGGCAGGTGTAACACCTGGCCCTCAGTAAGCTCTTCTCAGCTCTCCTTGTTTTTATTATCCATGATATTGAGTACAATAAGCACAGAAAGACAGATGCAGCATTTCTCTCTTTTTTTGGTAGTGGGGATCAAACTAGGGTCCTTGAGCTTGCGAGGCAGGCAGCGGAACCACTGAGCTAAATCCCAGCCCAGCACTTCTCACTTCTATGTGGACTCTGAAAAGGGTGAATCCACAGAAGCAGAGACTGTAACGGTTACCAGGGGCTGGGGCTGGAGGTTTCCTGCCATGGCCTGTCTTGCTCCGGGTTTGCATGGTCCACCTAGCGGACCCCTCTTGTGGAGGTAAAGGCAGACTCTGAAAACACTGAGATTGAGGCAGAAGCATCTGGGCCCCTGTCCTGGGGTCTGAACTGAGGGACAGAGAGGAGGAGACACTGAGAGATGCAGAAAATGAGGTGATTAGAGGCCATACATTTAGCTCGGTGGTTCTGCCACTTGCCTCGCAAGCTCAAGGTCCTGAGTTTCGACTGCGGGTACCCAAAAGAAAGAAAGAAAGAAAGAAAATGAGCTGATTAGATACAACCCACGTACATTATGAGGAGGGAAAGAATAATGCAGGGCAGTTGCCCAAGGGCTGAGGAGTGATAGCAAGTCAACACTGCCTACCACTTCAGAGTTGCAAGGCTCTGGGGCATGTTACCCTGCCTGTGTCTCACAATAACTCTTGAAGGCAGCATTCCTTATCTCCATTCTACAGATGAAACATCAAGGACCAAAAGCAAGGCCCAGAGAGGGTAAAGATCTTGCCCAGGTAAGGAAGCTGACTGGAGCTCAGACAGGGTTGAATCCAGGCCTCTGGCCACAAAAACACACACACACAGAGGGAGGGCAAGAGAGGCACCACACAAAGAGACAGACAGAAAGGACAGAGAGAAGTCAGGGAGATTAGGATGAGCCAGTAGGCGGGGTGGCATCACCTCTGCTGATGTCAAGAGGTGGTGGAAGTTAGGCAAAAGGTCTTTGCTTCTTCAGTGATGAAGAGAGTAGCAGCAGAGAACTTGGATAGAGCTGGAAGTGAGAGGGGAACCAGCTTCTGGCACCTGAAAAAAACTGGGATGAATTAAGTTTAGGGGCCACAGCTGTTTCTTAGTCTGGAAAATGTGCTTTTCCTTGTTCTTTTCTTTTCTCTTCTTTCTTTTTCTTCTCCTTTCTTCTTTCTTTTTGTACTACTGGGGATTGATTGAACCCAGTAGTTATATCTCACCTCTTTTTTTTTTTAAACTTAAAAGACAAGATCTCATTGAGTTGCCCAGGCCGGCCTTGAACTTGCAGTCCTTCTGCCTCGGCCTCCCTAGTAGCTGGGGTCACAGGCATGCACTACTACAACACAGCAATAGGTAGTTTTTCTTCCTTTGGAAGAGGACTCTGTGCTCCTCTTGGGCTGAAGAGAAAGGTTTGGATGGGCAATGCTTTGTCAAAGCATCTTCTAAAGAGAAATAACTGAAAGCCACTGTCTGGTGAACGCCTTTTTCTTTTTTTGGTACTGGGGACCAAACTCGGGTCCTTGCACTTGTGAGGCAGGTAGTGGAACCACTGAGTTAAATCCCTGGCCCTGGTGAATGCCATTTTGGCCAATAACTCTACCTCAAATTAGGGCTATCAGTGCCCCTGCTCACACCAGCCATAGGCAGTCAAGAGGGCTGCTTCCCAGCTTCTGTAAGATCAAGTCAGAAAATCAGCTCAAATCCCCTTTGGGAGAAAGCAAGCAGAAATTAGACAGTCTTGTGGCCTGGAGTGAGAATTCCGCAGCCCTGAGCTATGTTATTCACAGTGATGGGGGAGGGGGCACCCCTCTGTGTGCTCCCAGCGTGCACTGGCCTTTCCAGGTCCCAGCACTTCATATGCTGAGTTGTGACTGTCTGGTTGCTTGCCTGTCTCTCCACTGAAGTTAAGTGTAAGCTATGTGAGGACAAGGACCTTGTCTTCTTCATCTTTGCTATGTCTCTAGTGCCAAGCCCAGCACCTGGAACAGTATGGGCACTGTGCAAATGCAAACAAACAGCAATAACAAAAATTGAAATTGTAACAAAGGGAAAACTTACAAAACCCTCTAGCTTCACTTGCTCAAACTTGACTTAAAAATCACTAATTTCTGAGGTCGCACAGCTGGTCAACACATCATTAGTTTCCCAACAGCTTCGCTGTAAATAGCCCCTCTGAGTTGGCGGTGTGGCGGCGGGTCGGTAGGTGGTACGACTGTAGCAGCTGCCTAGGTTACTTTTCTAGACCTGAGGGCTGCATTGCTGAAGGCACTGGCTCTTCCCTTGGACCTGCCAAGGTCAGATGGGTTCCTCAGGCAGAATGGAAAGGCTTGGCATCTCTGCTTTCATATTGGTTCTGTCTTTTGCTGCCTTAGCCTTTGGGTCAGATTCCCCTCAGCTCTGCTTGTAGACATGTTGAACATCTGGGAAACCTTTTGTCCAGAACTAAGATACAAGGTTAACTCGATCTAGACTTGCCTAGTCTCTCTCTGCTGTTAAAGATAAAAGACAGCTACCAGCTGCCATGGCCAGAAACACCAAGGCCATGAAAGGAGCAGAAAAAGGTGGCACCTGAATTCCTGGAAAATCTCCACTGTTCCAGAACAGACAGGAACATCTCTTCCGTTTATTAACCTATGTCTCTTTTTCCTTATTCCTGTCCTCTTTGACCCTTCAACTTCTTGGAGTTGAGAAGTTGGTGGGTGAGCAAAGTTCCCACGTCTCCATTCTTTGGCTCCTGAATAAAGATCCTTCCTTCTCCTCAGCACTTGTCTCTCGGACATTAGTTTTTTATGGTGTGAGCTTCTAGACCTGGGTTTGGTACCAAAATAACACTTACTACAGACCAGGCTCTATTATAAAGGTTTTACAAATATATTAACTTAATAACAGCTCTTGGAGGTACTTATTAGTCTTTTAAAAAAATCTTTACTTAAGAAAAAAATCTTGATTTTTTATTAATACATGCTTGCAATACATAATGATTATTTCATTGTGGAGAATTGGTACATGTATGTAATACACCTTAATTCTTTTCTCCTCTACTTCCCATTTGGCCAGCATCAGATTCATTTATTTATTTTATAAGTCCTTACAAAGTTAATTATTATAAAACATATGCATTAATAAGTAGACTAATAGGCCAAAAATATATAAAACACATAAGATGATTACATTAAATCAAGGTACACTTTTAGATACATTGTCCACGCTGGATTACAATAACTTTTCTCTCTTTTTTTGTATCACCCGTCTTTTATTTTGCACTTTATTTATATATTGATTTTCTCATATAAGAAAAACCATGTTAGAAGCTGGGCGTGGTGGCGCACGCCTGTAATCCCAGCACTCTGGAGGCTGAGGCAGGAGGATTGCTGTGAGTTTGAGACCAGCCCAGGCTACATAGTGAGTTCCAGGTCAGTCTCAACTACATAGTGAGACCCTGTCTCAAATTAAAAAAAAAACAACAAAACACCAAAGATAACACAGCAGAGTGTGCCTGGCCTGGAGTACTTATTATTCTTACCCCCCTTTTTTTTTTCAGTACTAGGGATTGAGCCAAAGGCTTTGTACTGAACTACATCTGCAGCCCCTTTTCAAGTTTTTATTTTCAACCTTGCTAAGTCTATAAATTGCCCAAATTGGGCTCAAACCTGCCACCCTCTTGCCTCAGCCTCACAGAGTGGTAGGATTACAGGCATGCACAATCACACCTGGCTTCTTATTCCCATTTTACAGATGAGCATACTACGGCACAGATACGTAAGAAACGTGTCTCATATCACCCAACTGGTGGATGGACATAAGATTACAATCCCAGTCAGCCTGGCTTCATAGGAGAAATTCTGGACAAAATGCAGCATTATTTTCTCACCAGAAAAGTTAGTCATACCTGCCCTTTATGCTTCACAGGCATTCTTCTTCGAAGTCAGACTCCCTGGAATTCAGGATGATTCCAACTGGCCCCTGGCAAATGCTTTGGCTTTATCATGACTCTGGCCCTTGACTTTGGTCCTGGACATCAACTGCTGTATCCTCACTGCTCACAGAGTGGGGAAAGGAACAAAGGACCCCTGGCTGCAGCCTGCCCTCCTAACTCCTCCTGTCAGCTGCTGGGCACCTCCAAGGAGGTCTCAGTAAAGGCAAACAAATTATGGGAGACAGTCTTGCCCGGCTCCAAGAGCAGAGCTGGGGAGGAGAGAGTGAAGACATGGGTCTGGCTGCAGGGCTGTTTACAAGCCCACCCGTCTCAGCCTGCGATGACAGCAGGAAGATATGGCTGCTCTTGCTAAGTCTTTAAATTGCGCACACATGGGCCATGAGGCTGAGCTGGGCACCACAGGGACAGGCGAGCAGGCTGGAGCCTTGGCCCCTAGATTTGCAAGCCTCAGGCAGGTACTTGGAGAGGAATGTCCACTCCCCTAGATGGAGCATGTGGTGCTGGCCAGCTAGAGCCACAGCTGAAGCCAGGCTCCACTCAGACTCACCCTGACCTGAAGCATATTTCTTACACTCTTTCAGCCTGATTTTTTTTGGCGGGGGCGGGTACCAGGGATTGAACTTGGGACCTTGCAAGCGGCAGTTGGTGGAACCTAAATCCCCAGCCCTCAGCTTGAATTTCTTCATCTGTAGAAGTGGACAGCAACTCAGTTTGTAGAACTGTCATGAAAATTAGCTTTGCTGAAACAATTAGCATCAGACTAAACCTAGCATGGTGCCTGGCACGGTCCCAGCAGATGTTTCCTAAGGCTTAGTTCCTGCTTCCTTTCCTCAGTTCTTCCCTTCCCTTCCCTTCCCCTTTCCCCTTCCTTCCTTCCTTCCTTCTTTCCTTCCATCCTTCTTCTTTTCCACCACCAGTCTTGAGGACAGACAGCAGGCCCACTTCTGCCACTAGCTAGGTGGATTTGGGTAGATTACTCAACTCTCTGAGCCTGAGTTTTCTTATTACTAAAACGGGAATGACAAGTCCTTGCTCATGAGGTTATTGTAGACATTAAATAAACAGGTAAAACTCTGAGCACAACAGAGTTTTTGCACACTTTTTAGCAACATGCATTATTCATATGCTTCTCCTTGGCAAGGTGCCATGGGGCTGTCTGCGGTGAGGACGGGCATCCCCTCAAAGACAGCCTCAGACTGCTTCCCCAGAGGGGCACCATCACAACAGCGATGGGAGAGGGATCTGGGTGACCCCTGGTTTACACGGGAGCCACCTAGCCACACTCAGGCCCCAGCACATCCCAGAACCCTGCAGGCCAGAGACGCTGCGTGTCATGAATGCCACCCCTGCAGGGTGGGGCGGGGGCGAACTGAGCCTGGGAGCATTCCCAGGAGATTTCCAGTTCCTTGGAAGGAGCTGTCAGAACACCACCCAGACACAGGGGCACTGCTTTGTTGGAACTCTGAAAATCCCATCACCCAGGACAGGGGACTGGGTGAGTCACCTAGAGTCCCAGAGGACAGCAGCCCCACCCAGTGCAGCTGTTCCCCAGGGGGTCCTCTGGTTTAGCAAAAGCCCAACCCCCCAACCCAGTGCACAGGCAGCCATTACAGAGAGACTTAAGAGAAGGGCCCGGAATCAGACAGACCTCAACCTCCCTATCTAAGGGATGGGCACGGTGGTACCCAATGCCTACTGTGATAGGGCACTTTTAAGTGCTTGGGATAAACAGTGGTTATCCATGGCAATGTGACAAGGATGACACTGCTGCTGTGCTTTGCCCTAAGGCTCCTTGTCCCCCACCCCTGCCAAGGCTCGTATCTCAGAGCTACACCTAGAACATTCCTCATGGCTCAGGTAAGGACCCGAGCAAAGCAAAGCTTTCTTTCTGTTGAGTTTCAGGTAAATCCTCAAACATATATGTAAACTCTCACTTTCTCAAAAATAAATCTGTCTTTCCCAAGTCCTTTGCTAAGTCTGTCCTTAACAGGTCTACCTCTTACGATGTAGAGCTTATACTTTTCTAGGCATGACACATTTTATTGCTGAGACCCATTTTCTCACCCTCTCTCCTCCTCCTCCTCTTTCTCCTCTTCTTCCTCTTTCTTTCCTTTGGGGAGTACTCAGGACCTTGCACTTGTGAGGCAGGCAGTGGCACAACCGAGCTAAACTCACGGCCCTCTTCCTCTTTCCTCCTCCTCCTCCCCTTCCCACTCTTCCCTCTCCTTCTCCTTGTACTGGGAATTGAACCCAGAGCCTTTGCCTTAAAAATCATTTTTTTTTTTCCAGTCAGGGTCTTGGCAAGACACTAAGTTGTCCAGGTTGAGCTAGAACTTATAATCCTTCTGTCTCAGCCTAACAGAACGCTAAGATTACAGTCATATGCAAAAATGCCCAAGCCCCTCCAGCACATTTTTTAATTTTTATTTCTATTAGTACACATTTGCAGTATCCCTCCCATTTCTCATAATTTGTCCCTCGTGCTCAGGTTCAAATTGAGCTCTGCTTACCAGAAACATCTACACTGGAACAAACCCGCTCTCTTCTGCTTGGTAATTTTTGGACCATGTCTTAGGGCTGCTTTATGTGCTAACTTGCCTGATGGTTCAACCCAATTTCCCTGAAAGGTGTTGTCCTTTGTGCATGATATAATCCTTCTGTCTCAGCCTAGCAGAACGCTAAGATTACAGTCATATGCAAAAATGCCCAAGCCCCTCCAGCACATTTTTTAATTTTTATTTCTATTAGTACACATTTGCAGTATCCCTCCCATTTCTCATAATTTGTCCCTCGTGCTCAGGTTCAAATTGAGCTCTGCTTACCAGAAACATCTACACTGGAACAAACCCGCTCTCTTCTGCTTGGTAATTTTTGGACCATGTCTTAGGGCTGCTTTATGTGCTAACTTGCCTGATGGTTCAACCCAATTTCCCTGAAAGGTGTTGTCCTTTGTGCATGATTGACTCCTGATTACAGTCCTCATGGGCACTCTCTGGGCTATGAAATTCCAGTCTGATATCCTCAGTTTTGCTTCCTTCAGGCAGGCCCAGTTCTTCTCAGAAAGAAGAGGGACAGCTGGGTCAGCTGAGCATCAGACATACTGGGGCTTGAGTCTTGGGTTCACTTGTTTTAGCTGAATGTTCTTGGATAGGTTCCTTAGCCATAGCTGAGTTCTATTCTCCTTTGCTTGCCTGCGCCAGTGCAAATTCAATGGGACGATCCAGGTGTGGGGCCAGCACAGTGTAGTAGTGGTTCAGCAACTGTGGCCAGTTTTGTTTTTAGAGGGGGGAAATGTGAATTCCTTGAAGGGGCAGAGTGAGAGAGAACTGGCTCTCCCTGGAGATGCAGGGAGGGGCTCTTCTCCAGGGAACGCATCCCAGGCCAGGCTGAGGGAAAGATGATCTCGTGGCAAACAGCTGGAGCCCACCACTGCGAGCCTCAAGTCGTGTGCCAGCCCCGCCTGTTCCAGAAGAGGGGCCTCGGGGTTGACACAGCCAGTGCCAAGCCTGATGGGGCAGTGGCCAACTTTCTAGTCAACCCAGATGTCTGTCTTTTATGGAAACTTAAAAATGTGTCCTCAATCAATGTGGCCTTTGAGAGCTGTTTTCCCAAGACTCTGGTGGGGACGCTGAAGAGGCTCTGGGCTCAGACCTTTCATTAACTCTCAGGAAGGACCAGGCTCAGCTAAAGTCTTGAAGGTTATAGGGGAGTACACTAGGTCTCAGTCAAAGGAAAGGGAGAGGAGAAGAACCACAGGCAGCCTAGAGTGACTCCTAGAGCCGTCTCCCTGAGGAAGGGGAAGTCTCTCAGAAGAAAAGGGATCTCTGTCTGTGCCATGCAACGGAGACTACAAGGCAGCCCTTTTCAGTGTCAGAAATAGCAACGTTCCGCAGTGACCTTATTTGAGAGCCCAGCATGGACTCCCAAAAAGACCAAAGGGGATTGAGAGACAGCCACAAAGTTACATGGTTCCCAAGTTGACTACAATATTATTTCCACACGATTCTGCCAGACCACCTTGCTGAGGATGACAGAGCCTTTCCTGCAAGGCACAGTCCTACTTCATCAGAAGAGAAACAGAGGCAGAGCGGCTCGGGGCCAAGAATGTTCTGGAATCTGGATGTCCTGCCTGTCTGCCGAGCATGCCCAAACCCACCCAGCAGCAGCTTGTCTTTTCCTCTTCTGATGCTTGCACAGTAGTTTGCCTGTCCTGTCTGCTTAACAGCCCCACACCCCGGCCCTAGGCTCGGGTGTGGAGCTAGGTGTCTGGCACATGGTCAACACAAACAAGTTTCCTCAACGTCTTGCCCCTTCTCTAGCTGGTGCCCAGCTGCACTTTCATGTATTTTAAATGTTTATGTTGCCCTGGTCTTTGTTATTTTTTGCTTAGTGTGCTGGAATGCTCTGCATTCCAGGCTCTGTACCCTGGTGCCTGGCATGCTGAGCTGTGCTGAATACAGAGGGCAAGGGAAGGAAGGAGAGCGGGAGGCCACAAACTGGAAGGTAGCAGGGTAGGAGGGCAGGGCTGAGCTTTGAATGTGTGTTGGGGCAGCTGGTGCCCTGCACCCCCATACACACATGGGCTGCAGCAACACGTCCACTACATTAGGGTCCAGAGCCCACCTGGACAGAGGTGGCCAGCGGTGCTGGAAGCAGGCTCACAGCTAGGACAGGAGTAGGGCTGGTTGGCTGGTAGATAGCCCCTGAAGGGCAGGCTTTAGCCTTCTCTTATGTTCCCCACTCTCCCAAATGAGGACTCCCTGTACTCAGTTAACTCTCTAAGGTCTGGGGACATGGCCACTGCACCCACTGGCCCTGGCTGAAGGGTGCAGGTCTAGGATCTTTCCCTGACCACCACTGTCTGGCTGTGGGGCTTACAGCCTGCACCTCTCAATTTCTAATGGGCTGCTACAGCCTGCAGGGCAGATCCCTGTGGCCTGGTTTCTAGTTAGACTCTGGGGGATTTGATGAGGAATTCAGGATGACTCTGACTCTCATTCCATTATCACCTGACAAGTATCTGGTCACTAACATCCTGTCAAAGTATTCTAGTGAATTGAAGAGGAAAAACCAGCCCTTCAGGACCTTATGTGCTGTCTCCCACCCAGTGAGCTGCATCTCAAGGCCTCGGGATCCTGCTGAGTGGAAGCTGGCCCTGTTCCAGATCACTGCTCCTCAGCCACAGTTACCAATCTTTCCCTTTGCCACTCCCAGCTATCAGCAGCTGGGCCCACTCTCTCTATATTTATAGACTCCAGAGGCAATACCATGGCAGCACCCAGGACCAAGACAGCAAGGAGGAGATTCTCAGGCTGCTCTGAGAGGCAGGCTGCGGAACCACTGAGCTAAATCTCCGGCCTCTCAGGTTGCTCTGGAATTGCCACTGGGATGAAATTGCTGCTTCCTCCTAAGATATCCCTGCTGGGCCAGGAGGTTCCTGGGCAGGTCAGCACCTTGGCCAGCAGCAGCCCAAGGCTGGCTGATAGGCCTGGTTTGCCTGGGCCAGTTCTTGGGAACCAGAATGTGCCTAAAGAAAGGGTTTGGGAGTCTTGGCCCCACCTGGCCCTTCAGGTACGCCTGTGTTTCTTCAGGAGAACCAAGGCTGAGCAGGGCCTGGCAACAGACACATTCTGCTTTAGGAAATGATGCTCACTTTCATGGTCTCACCTGTGTCTGCAATTCCTTGGGTTGTTAAATCCTTGCCCACTTCTTTGTCCTATCTCCCTAATCATTCTTCAGATCTCATCCTGGCTGTTACCTCCTCTATGAAGCTTTAATTTGCCAGTTCAGCTAGGGCTCCTTTCCTTATCACATACAGATGTACTGCAAAAAAGCTCCACATTGAAGGGAATCATTGCTATCCTACATTTATATGCCTGTGAAGATGGTTCTTTTTTTTTTTTTTTTATGAAGTACATTTTATTCTCGTACTAAATCTCAGTGCAGAAGTCCATCACCTGACTTCAACCAAAAAGTGACTAGTTCGATCCCCGGTACCACAAAAAAAAAAAAAAAAAGTGACTGCCTCACACTTCCCCACCCCCTTCCCATGACCCTCCTGTCATAGAGAATACCCTTACATATTTTTTGTAGAAACTGTACTTATAACCTTGTTTTTTTTCAACTGATATATTGGATCCACACCTGCATTTCTCCCAGTGTCTTGGGTTCTCTGCAATTATTCATGTCATCCATACACTAACCCAATAAATTGTGCACTACAATTATCATGTCCATTTAAGAGATGAGGAACCAGCAGCACAGACACTAAGTAACTTGCCCAAGGTCTCATAGCCAGAAGAGTGGTAGCTTAAGATTCTAAAAATACAAAATGATAACAATAATGCACAATTAGATGAGAAGGATAGAGATCTGATTTTTACTGAGCAGCAGTGCATGCATGCCAGGGACTGTTTCAAGCTCACTCACGCCATATCTGTTTGTTCAAATTTCAGCACTTTCCTTTGTGCCCACTGGTGCAGGGCAGGCACTCAGCAATTGTCTGCTGAATGGTTAACAAACAGGACAATGTATACAACTGAGAGTAACTACTGCGACTTAATTCCCATGAATATTCTTTCTCAATATTGAGTGACTGAGGTACTGCGGACTGAATCCAGGACCTTCCGCTAAGCTAAATCCCCAGCCCTTTTCTCTCCACTTTTTTTTTTTTTTTTTTTGGTACTGGGAATCTAACTCAGGACCTCGTGCTTGCCAGGCAGGCACTCTTTGAGCTACATGCCTGCCTTTGAGCTACATTCCCAGGCCCACCAGCCCTTTTACAAGAAAAAAAAAAATCTGACTTCCAAGTCTAAACTGCCCAAAATTTTATGTAGATAATTCACATTATATTTAATTTCCTCATTACCTTGAAATTCTTGAAGTATACTCTTTTTTATTATTGGGTTTTTGTTGTTGTTGTTGTTTGTTTTTTGGTACCAGGGATAAAACTTGGGACCAAGCCCTTGCGAGGCAGGCAGCGTAACCGCTGAGCTTAATCCCCAGCCCTTGAGATATATTCTTCTTGAAATATACTGCTGTAAATTCTTTGTGTAATGAAAGACCTATCTCAATTAATTCTTTATAGCCCTTTTCACAAATTAGGATACAAAGCCTGGCATAATGCTTAGGTACTTAGAAATCTCCTATATTGTAAAACCAGGGAATTTTGAGGACACAGCCTAACCCTAATAGCCCCCTTAGCATTGTGTCTAAGTTTCTGTCAGATTCTCTAGTTTCATAACACTTCATTCTGTTGTACAACACCACCCACAAACCAATTTTACCTGTCTCTTCCTAGGCTTCTAATATGCATTTTTGCCCCAGCATATTAATGTTTAAAATTGTCAAAATTTAACAGCACCCTTTAAATATCACTTAAGTAGTATGTATCTGTTCTTCCTGGGGGTCTTGGGACAATTTCATGACCTTGCAGGGTAACTGCTTCAGCATGTTTTGGAGATGGTGCTGGATGTCTTTCCTTTCCTCACTAACTCCTTCTGACCCACAACCATCAGCCTATCAGGCACTTAATTTTGTTCACCTCCATTTCTCCAATACTCAGCAAAGCACCTGCTACAGTGACTGCTCACTGATGATCAGATCTTAAAGGATCATTCTGCCCTACACTGGAATGCTTCAAAAGGCATCAAGAACAAAAACAAACAAACAAAACAAAATGCTGGGTGTGGTAGCTCACACCTGTAATCCCAGCATTTGGGAGGCTGAGGCAGCCTGGGCTACATAGTGAGTTCCAGGTCAGTCTCAACTACATAGTGAGACCCTGTCTCAAAAAAAAAAGAAAGGCATCAAGGACACAGTGCAACTTGGTATCCCCTAGGCTTTTTCTGCATAGCCTTCACCTTTTGGGCCAGCTAAAGACTTCCCTAGCCTTGGTGCTGAGTCTGAAGAGGAAGCTGAGGAAGTATTTATCCGCAGGATGAATACAAGATTGCCCCAACATTGATCTGGACCAAGGGCTCAGTTTTGAGGTCCCAGGGAACCCTCCCAGACCCTGGCACAACCTTGCTCCCTCTGATCCTGGCTCTGTCCCTTGCATGAGCCCTTCCCACTCTCAAGATGGTTCTTAACAAATGGAAAGGACTCCTTTTCCTCATTTGCGAAAAGGTGCTTCAGGACCTCTGAGTGGCCTGGTTCCAATGTCTCTGTCCCTATGTCCTCCAGCACTTGTCCAGTTGCTGTACTGCCACTTTTTTTCTGATGCCCACCAACTGTCTCTGGCACCCATTAGATTGTACGCTTGGAGAAAAGAGGCACTGCTTTTACCTCATTCACCACTGTGCACATATCATGGCCACTTCAAATGGGCGCTGGTCATCTTAAGTATTTGTTGACTAAAGAGAATGTGACATATAAAAAGAAGTCTCAAGAACGAGCCTGACAGGAAGGAGGAAGGGAAACAAGGAAAGAAAAAAGTGTCAAAAATATGTCTGGCCTGTAGGGGAGATGCAGAGCAGTTCTACGCATCAGTAGGTTGAACTTCTTTTCCCTTTCTTAAGGGTACCTTCTATTATGGTTTGGGTCCAAAATGTCCCCCAAAGGCTCATGTGGGGCTTTTGGAGAGCGGTTAGATCTTGGGGTGATAACCTCATTGATGGTTCAACACACTGATGAATTCACAGCTGGGTGTGCTCTTAGGAGGTGGGGCCTACTTGGAGGAAGTGGGTTACTGGAGCCATCTCTCTGAAGGGCAAAGCTTTCGATGCATTTCTTCCAACCCTCTGTTCTTCCTGGCTGTCATGAGGTAAGCAACTCTCCTCTGCCAGCTACTCCCACCATGATGTTTCTGCCTTGGAGCCAGCTGACCATGGGCTGAAACCTCTGAAACCATGACCAAAATAAACTTTTCCTCCTTTAAACTGTGTATGTCAGTGATTTTGACCCAGCAGTGGAAAAGTACCAACACACCTTCTAATAATAACAATGATAATAATGGTACAGTCTTCCCTCAGTATTCATAATAAACTGGTTACAGGGCCCAAATAGTTACCAGAATCCAAAGATACTCAAATCCTAAGCTTACGTAAAGTGGCACAGTGCTTGCACATAATCTATGCAAATGCTGCTGTATATTTTAAGTCATTTCGACGTTACTTATAATGTCTAACATGGCGTAAAGTCTATGTAAAGAAGTGTTATACAGCATCCTTTAGGGAATCATGACAAGAAAAAAGTCTGTTCGGTACACATGTTCGGTGTGGAGGCAGCCATCGTAGGCCTAAAATGAAGTATAAGGCAAACAGTACCCCATTGAATGCTGGAGACAGACTGAGGAGCTAAGAAACAGAAGGGTATAAAAGTACATGACTACACATCTTGCTTTTGGGTAGATTTAGCATGGTTCTCAGTGCAAAGTAAATTTAAGTTTTCCACTTGATCTTAGCCAAAAGGCCTAGAAGCAATGGTAAATTTAAATTATTACTTCTCAGAACTTTTTAGAATATTTCCCCTGAATATTTTTGACCCCTAGTTGTTTGAAACTGCAGAAATCCAAGCCACAGAGATGGAGGGCGAGCTGTAATAGCCACTGTATCCTAACCTAGTGCTAAGCACATACATCATCTCTCTTCAGCTAGCATCTATGCAGAGAGATCAGTGGGCAGGGTAGGAACTGGGTAGGACCTGGATGTGTCAGATGTTGAAGCCTGAAAGTTAACTGCTACCCACTGCTGCCTCCCTAAAAATTCTATCACACCATGAAGGCTTCTGCACTTATTTCTGGTTTGGAAAATGTAGTCACTGCTCCATTGCTGAGTCTGATGTTGGAAACAGCCCTGCCCCTCCTACCTTTGGGCTCTGCTCCAGATCCCCCACCGAGCCAACTCACCAAGCTGACTGCTGACTAGCAAAAGAAATACACACCAGGCCCAGGCCCAGGTCCAGGCTCAGGCCCCGGCCCAGGAATGAGGCCTGAGGGGAAGACAGGCTAAGCAGGCAAAATCCAAAGAGGTACCTGGTCACCCCTTCCTGGATGTCAGACCAGACCTCTGAGATCAGGACTAATTTTGCTGACTCCTGAATCCTCAGGGTTTGACATACACGAGTGACTGGGGAGTATTTGCTGCCTGAATGAATGAATGAATCCAAACAAGGGCCAGGAACTGGAGTCTTCACACCTCAAGGCTGAGGTCATTCTGGACAGACAGCTCACCCTGGTTCAGAGACTACGAGACAGAAGCAGGAGGTGAGAAGGTCAGGAGGAGGCCTAGGGCCCTTCAAGGAGAGAAAGAAGGAAATACCAAGTCACCAAATCAAGACCTCTGGCACTTGGGCAGGGGTGCACGTGGGAAAGGAGGGTGCAGAGACCCAGCACTAGACAAGATCCCTAAAATCTACTGAAGAAGCAGTGGCCCTTCCCAGGCAGGCAGTCAGATCAGTGGGCCTGGCAGCTGGGCTGGCTGAGCTGTGAGGTCTGGTCCACCACCCAGTCTCTGGCAAGGCCGACCTGGAAGGCCTCCATGTTTACCTGCCTGTTCTACCTATCTGGCCTATAAAACTTTGTGATGAGGTGGGGTGGAGGGTGTGCCCTGCAGCAGAGGCCAGGCCCTGCAGAGATAGCTTCCCCAACACCCTGGATTTTGATACCAGAACTCACCTGGTCTTGGTGGACATGGAGCACATGAGGTCACCCCCCAGAAGGCTCCCATACCACTGCAACAGTCCTCCTGGGCAGTCAGCTCCAGCAAGGGGTTGGCACACTGAAAAAGAGGCCATGGACATCTGGGAACCTCCCCCCCCATCTCCCTCCCTTGCTGTGTACAGAAATGTCCCAAGAAAGCCCGGGACATAGAATTTAGCCCTCTCCCCTTGGGCCAGAGGATGCCTCCAAGCTGGGGGAGAAGGGCTCAGCCAACACACTGGAAGGAGGCAGAGAAAGCTGTGCCCAATCTGCCAGACCCTAACCTCATATTGGAGGGGGGCACAACCCAGGCAAACAGTCTTCCCTGTGCAGCTCTGCAAACTGCAGCCCCCCACAAAGAGTCCCACAGGATAAGCTTTCCTCTGTCACCCTTCAAGGAAGTCCGGTGTGAGGGCCCTCCAGTGTGTGGGGCCCCAAGCTTGGAGACATCACAAGGCCAGGGAGGACCTGGGACTCCAGTCCTTATCTCTTGGTTACCCACTTTCTCATATCCCCTGACCTCAGAAACTCCAAACTGCAGTCTTAAGAGAAGACACCCCAAGTGTGGTTTCAGCTTTGTTCTTGGGTGTCCAACCCGATCTCCCATCAAGAGCTGAGGAAACCTCCTGGGGAAATGGAGTGTCTCTCATCTTGGCACCACCAGGGCTTAGGGTGCAACCTGCATTCACCAATTCCACATCTTTGTGACCCTAGTTGAGACTAGAGACCAAACTCCTCACCAAACACTAATAGTCCTACTGTAGCTCAGCTTGCAGAGAGCCCAGGATTTTTCTGGGGCCAAACATCTAGGCTGCCTTCGCCTGGGGATGCTGGTGACAGCTCTTCTGCAGAAGGACTTCCTTGGTCCACTTCTGGCTGCCTGGCAACAGTAGGGGCGGGCCAGGGTAAGAGGAAGCCCAGCCTTTGTATTCTCAGGCTCTTCTATGCTCTGGGTTTTCCCATCTGGGAAATGAGATCTTTTTCTTTTCCCGCTACTGGGGATCAAACTCAGGACCTTGTGCTTGCCAGGCAGTCATGGCATCACTGAGCTACATACCCAGCCTCCCATCTGGGAAATGGAAGTCAGCAGACACAGGTGAGCTGTCTGTCCAGAATGAGCTCAGGCTTGAGGTGTGAAGACTCCCAGTTCCCGGCCCTCTTTTGGATTCATTCATTCATAAGACCAGGAGAGAGAAAGGGGTAGGGAAAGGCAATGGCTGATCTAGAAGCCTCCTGGGTAGAGGCCGGGGCTGCTCTCTCACCTGTCCATTCACAGTGCTCAGGTAACACCGACCCAGCAGTCCCTGATGCCTGGATACCGCTTGGGGTGGTGTCTGAGGGGGCTCTCCAGATCGAGTGAAGATGCTGTTGCCGTCCCAGTGGCTGTGCCGGGGATTGGCAGGGAGCCGGGGTGGGGCTCTGGTCTCCACACTGTTCTCCAGGAACCCGTCAGCCTCGCTTCGCACCCGTGCCACCTGGTGGATCTGCACAGAGGCCTCAGGTGGATGATGGATGTGCACTTTCACCAAGGAGGGGTTCACAGAAGCTGGGCACAGGGGGCTGAGGTCAGAGCCAGGAAACAAGGCCCCTTTATCACCCCCGCCCTAAAAAACACCCATATCCCTGGGCCAGGCAGGCTGGCTATCTCTACAAAACTCCCCTCCATTTTTCAGCTACTTGGAACCCCACAACAATTCTCCCATGAGAGAAGGACGAAGGGCAGATTTTTCATGGAAGGCCCCTCAGTTACAAATCTCAGATTCCCCCCTGATCCTACCCACCATGCTCCTGCACAGCTCTGAGCTCCAGCAGCTGACCCCAACCTCATTCTGCCTCAGTGCTCTTGCTCACGGCGTTGCTCCCTCTACTGAACCAAATGCTACCCACTGGTCATGGGCTAGCGGAGGGCCATCCTCTCCACTGAGCATCCCAGAACACCTCCACCCCTTGACTCCTACAGCATTCTTCAGTTCTTTTTTGGATCCTTAATTTGGCATCTACTGATAGTAGGCAGGAAAAATGAGGTGTTGCATTTTATGTTGAAATCTGTATGTGCAGTGCCCTTACACTGCTTTGTCTTTCCCAGCACAGGCTAGGGAGAAACATATTAAGGCATTGAGCTGGCAGGAGAAAGAGAAGCTCAGGGGTCAGAATGGAGCCTGCCAGTGGAGGAGAAGGATTTGCCATGCGTTCGGGGTGGGAGATGCTTCCGGTCCCCACTCAGCACAGGAGGTAACAGTGCTCGCCCTCCCTGGTGGCACTCACCGAGCTGGTTGGAGAGAGGCAGCGTGAAGGTAGACTGCTGCACAGGGCCTTCCAGCAGGGCCCTGTGGTGGGAGCCTCTCTTGGGAGGTTCCCTGTCCGGCTGCGGAGCAGGCAGGTGGCAGAACTTCCCGGTGGAGTTGGTGGGGCACCAGCACTCATCCCGGCCAATGCAGCGGCCTCCATTCAGGCAAGGGATCTGGCAGAAATCTACAACATCAACCAAGGAGATCTGTGGTGGGAGAACCGCAGTACTACCATGTGGCTAGCCAGTGAAATTGGGAAGCACCCAAATGTGCACGGCCCGTGGGGCCCTGAAAAGCAGGGACTTTCCTTGAGGCTCTGGAGTGAAGGAGGGCAGATAATAATCAGCTCTGGCCCTTCTAAAAACCCCTTCCATGTCTCTCCCTGCCCCCAGTGACCTAGGACACAGGGTAGTGGCCTCATTGGGAACTTCCTCCTCACTTCTCAGTGTTATGTAACTTGGCCTCAGAGAAGTATGTGACTTGCCTGAGTCACACAACCAGGCTGGGAAAGGGATGGGAGATGACACAGCTTCTCTGTGTGGTTTGGGACAGGAGCAGGGGAAGGCTTCCTTCCTATAGAGGAGCTGGGCTCCAGTCCAGGGCAGGCTGTCCCTTCTGCCAACCAACCCCCAGGACCATTCAGGAAGCATTTGAGGAGAAAGGGACTCACAGATGCGGAAGCCAGACTTGGCATCATGCCCATGGCCACCCTGGCTGTACAGGGTGGTGGTGTCACCCCGTTCACAGCTGTTGGTACAGCGCCCACGGGCACAGGTCTGCTTGCAGATGGTGGGGGTGAAGACGATCTTGATCTTCTTTATTTTCTCCGTGAGATTCAGCCCTGCGGACAGAGGGCTTGGGTCCAGGGGGCAGGGCTGAGAGGCACAGCTGTGACCTCCAGAGCCTGGTAAGAAAGGGCTATGGAACATGGAACTGGAGATATGGACATCCCCAGGGCATTTGTTGAGTACTTACAGGATGCCAGTCCAGAGTGTGGCAGGATAAGACTTTTTTTTTTTTTTAACAGACAGGTTCTCATTATGTAGCCCAAGCTGGGCTGGAACTCATGATCCTACTGCCTTAGCCTCCTGAGTGCTATGATTACAGGTGTGTGTCACCACACTCAGTCTGTAGGTAACATCTTTGAGGTGCAGCCACTGAGCTCACACTTCGTGCACATTAACTCTCAACCCTCTAAATGGATATTACTGTAGATTGAGTCCTCAGAAATTGCCATTTTTATAGGTTAAAATGACCGAGTATTAGCAATTTTCATATGACCAACGACAGCTCGGCTTTGAACCCAAGGGCATGGAATGGAACATAAAGGAGTGCTTCCAAGAAGAAGTGGAAGAAGACAAAACCTGAGGAATGATTTCAGGTCTTGTGGGGCCTGATTACCAGAACAGGATTGGGCACCTTATCTGGCAGGTGGTGGGGAAGCCACTGAAAAGTTTCTAGCAAGATATCAAAGAGGAAGGGTAGGAGGACTAGTGGTGTGCAAGGGAAGCAAGTGACCAGCTGAGAAGTCACTGCAGTTAGCAAGGGTAGAGGCAGTGGAAATACCATGGAGGGCTATTAATTCAGTGTGGGGAGGGAGGCCAGAGGCAGAGGGTTGAGGAGGGGATAAAGGCAGGAAGTGGAGAAGCACATGCAGATAAAAAGCTTGCCTGTGCATGGAGGAGGTGGAGAGGAGCTAGCTCCCAGCTTCTGCAAGTTAGGCGGGCCTGGAGCAGCCACTCTAAGGAAGGGAGAAAGAATGTTCAGGCAGACAGGGAAAGGACGTAGGCAAAGACGAAGTGTATGCTCTGGTGCAAATTCAGATATGCTGAGGGTTTTTTCCTAGAAGCAGAAGTCCATTGTTAGTGCCACGGAAGCAGCGGGTTGGTAGGTCCAAGAGGGCAAAGGTTAGCAGGAAGGATGCGGTGGAAAGGTCTAGGCCTGGAAGTTGAGGTTGAAAGTGAGATGCAAAGGAAGCAAAGGCAGGAGGGGATGACAGACTGGTAGAGGAACAGCAACCAGTGTCCTACGGTCTCAACAGCGACCAAGTCCAGATCAGCTACTTTGGCACCTTGGGGCCTGGCACAAAGAAAGGGCTCAAAATTCTTGGCTGAAAGAATGAGAGACAACTCAGCCTCTCCTGCAGAGTGGAGGAAGAAGCAGAGGTGAGGCAAAGAGTGGCCAGGATTTAGATGGCCTGCTCTTCTAGGCCCAGAGGCAGTGTGTCCTTACCCCGGGGGGATGAGAGGTAGTCCAGATGTGCTGCCTGCTGGGCACCATTCCTCTGTTCAGATCCTGCAGGCAGAGCATTGGAAGTCAGCTGTCCACTGGTGGCAGTGGCTGGGTAACGTCGGACGGTCCGGGACAGCCCCAAATGCTGCTGGGAAGGGTGGGTCTGGCTGAGTGCACTCAGAGTCCTATGGAGACAACCACAGGGGTTTGCATCCCAGAAACTTGTGTCTCTGACCCCCTCACCTGGCTGTCACCTGCCTATCCTTGCATTGCAACAAAGCTTCAGTTTGGCTGACTCCTGGCCATGGAGAGATGAGGGTGATCAGCCATCCCTGGGAGCATACCCACCCTATGTGGATGAGCCAGACTTTTGCTAGAGTATGCTGGGTAAGCCACTCAGCCTCTCTGCCCCTTGACTGCAGAATAAAGGGATCAGCCTGCCCCATTGGAGCTCTGACATTCTGGGAGTCTTGAGAGTCCATTTCTGGGCCAGTTCCTGACCTGAAGAAAAGTCCTATGCCTTGAAGCCAAGTCCTGGGTCCTTCCCCAGCCTCCTAATTGGATTCTGATACTTTTTAATACGAGCCTTTATATGACTGCCTATGGGGCAGAGCCTAGAATCTCCTTTTCATTTAGTTTTGTTGTAAAAAATAATATAAGAACAATGTTCAAGGAGAACGAATTCATCTTCCCCCCAACACAGCAAATACTTTTATCTATTTCCTTTCAACTTTTGCTATTGATACAGTTTAAATTCTATTTTTTTCATTTAAGATTAGATCACATTTTATATATGATTCCACATTCTTTCCTACTTATCATCTTCACTGCCCTAAGACAATCAATCTGCAGATGAATCACAACTTAGTCATATTGTTTGTTTGTTTTTTGTTTTTTTGTGGTACCAGGGATTGAACTCTGGCCCTTCCACTTGCAAGGCAGGCAGCAGAACCACTGTGCCAAATCCCTGGCCCAACTTAGTCATATTCTGTTTTTAATTTTTAACTGTGGCTATTTTTTTACACATATGATTTTTCCCCCTTCTGTTAAAATATTCCTTTAGAGGGATTCCATGTACCATTTTTTATTCTCCGTATTTGGATTTTTCAAATAATACACTTTTTACTTATGGGAGGATTCACCTATACTATTTTATTCTGTATTTGAATTTTTAATAATAAATATTCCAAAAAGGGTTACTACTTTAGGATTAATTCAGTTCTTCGGGCTACAATGATTGTATCAAAGGTGATAAATATTTATAGTTCTAATACACACTGATGTATTGTTTTCTGAAAATCAAAATTACTTCAAAAAGTATAAATGTAGCATGCAGTGGCACAGTCTCATCAGTATAGCATTTTTTTGACTTTGTTAATAAGCAATAAAATGTTATACTTCAATATTGCCTTTAGTTCCCTTTTTAAAATAACTTCTGAAGTTGAAATTTTGTTCATGAGTTTGTTGACTACTTATGACAGTTTTTTGCTCACGTGCTTTGACATCTTAACTGAATTGTTTGTCTCATCCACTCGAACAGATTCTCTTTATTCTATTATCAGGCAGGCCATTCTAATAAGGCAGTCTCTATTGTAAGTGTGTTGCCCCATTGTGTGTAAACTGCTGTATACACAAGTTTCTGTACTGAGCACAGTGGATATTGAAACTAAGCAGAGTTAAGAACTTGCCCAAGATTATACAATAGATAAACTGGGGCACCCAGATGCCAACCAGGGCAGCCTGACTCCAAAACTGTTCTGTGCCACCTAGCAAACCAGCCCAGACCTCAATTATGTTCCTACTTCCATTAGGTCCTTCCCCCAGACTCCCAATTGGATTCCTTGCCCAACTGGGATAAAGTCTTGGATTTCCTCTCTTCCCCACTGCTACCCCAGTGTTGACTCCAGATGTCCAGGCCATAAGCAAGCTCCTTCTTATTCCTTTCTTCAGAAGTCAATGTCAGAGCCTGGTCACCCATTCTCCCCAGTACCTATCCCCAACCCTCAAGCTTTTCCCAACTTCATTCCTGGACTACCTGTAGCAAATATTTATCTTCCATTACTTGCCAAGTTTGGGGCCTGGAGCAGGAGAGAGGTCCTGCCAGCTATTGTGGAAGTTCTAGAGCTACAGTGGGTAGAGTGCAGAGTCCAGGCCTCAGGTACCTGCTCCGCAGCACAACCCACTACTGAGAAAGCAAAATTCTTCCCATGGCTTCCAAGAGAGTGCCCGAGAGAGAGGTTGAGGAGCTTTGCATTGCTGGGAGCCTTCTCCTGGGTTACAGGCTGGTACCATAGCTCAAATTAGTGCCCTCACCATGAAGCACCCTCAGAAGTGAAAGCAATAGCTCATGTTCTGAGCTATTTTGTACTTGACCTTGGCGGAGAACCTTCTAATGTGGTCATGATGGAAACTCAACAAGGTCTTTCTTGGTAACCTGTTATCATTATATTTTTGCTGCTATCAACTTGTTCCTCTAATTGGAACTTAATACTAATGGCATAAAGATTCCCGAGTATAAGTTCCTTAAGGGCTAGTTGGTTAGCTTTGCAAGAAGAGAATGAATTAAAAAAAAACCTTGACTTCCCTTGTTGTACATAGGACCTGGCTGCATAGAGGAGAGAGGATGAGATTTAGACAAGAAGGAAGTGCTGGTTCTGCTCCTTCCTAGCAGCATGGCCGCAAGCAAATCACTGAGTTTCCCTAAAAACCAGGTTTCCCATCAGTGAAATAGGAAGCTACCTATTCTGCCTCACTGGGCTACTGAGAGGGCTAAGGGAAAGTAGAGACCATGCACCTTTCTTTTTTCTTTGCAAAAACAAATAAATAGTTACAAGGTGAAAAGTATGCCAGAATTTTAAAACTGCATGAACAAAAGGAAACGAAACGGTTAACTACAGTTTGGATTAACTCCCATCCTCAAGCCAAATAAGAACATGTGACTGAGTCACTTAGAATTCTTTCCTCTTCATCTACAGAATAAAAGGACTCAAAAAACAAACCACAAAACTTGTCATTGCTACTCAAGCATCTCTACATATAAAGGACTAAGTGTCTAATCTGGTATCAATACATTTTTAGCAACCAGAGTACTCTGAGCCCAATGCATTGCCACTTACTGCTGTGTTGAAGAAGTAAGAGCTAAATGGCAGAGCCAGATTTGGGGTGCATGCCTGTAATCTCCCCACTTGGGGGGCCGAGAGAGGAATACTGCTGCAAGTTCAAGGCCCACCTGAACTACATAGAGAGACCTTGTCTCAAAAAAAAAAAAAAAAAAAAAA
>NW_022900933.1:16797261-16824327 GCF_012274545.1 Fukomys damarensis
GCTGCCTGCCTCATAAACACAAGGTCCTGAGTTCGATCCCCAGTACCAAAAAAAAAAAAAAAAGAATTAAACGGCAGAAATCCAAAAGCCTTTGGACTGAGAGTAGCAAAGGAGGAGGCCTCCAGGTCTACATCTTACACTGAGAGCACCCTAGCTATATTCTTCATACACCCTAGCTAGTTCTCAGGGGCCCGCAAAGAGAGAGAGTATGTGAGGGTTGAAGGCTCTGGGCTCAGCTCTGGCTCCTTGGTGATCTCCAATTGGTTGCTGCTGTCGCTCCCTTCACTGCCTAGAAGGGTATAGGCAGCTGGGATGGGGTAGACACTGAACTGTATGATTTGTAAGCTCAGTTTCCTGCTGTGTGTTATCTTTGTACTCATTTCCCTTAAGAAAATTGTAACCCTTTAACCAAGCCCTACTTGTGTGTCTCATCCTACTCTCAGGTTATGTGACATAAAGAAAAGAATCTGGCACCATGTTTGGTACAGGATCAGTCTGTCTCCACACACCCTACTCTGGGGCAATTGAGTAGTGGCAGCAGAGGCAAGCAGAGACTCAGAGGAGAAGGTGCCTTTCTTGGGCAACAGCCCCGAGGAAAGGCCCCATTGATTACTGGCCTTAGAAGACCTGCAGCTGTTTCAGCATCCAGCACAAGCATAAAACTTGCTATCACTCTGTGGTTGTTCCAGGAAATTTCTGGTGAAGCTGCCACAATGGACTAAAATAGCCATCAACAGACTTTAGGATCTCATGGATGAGTACAATTTTGAAACAAATTTGGAGGACTAAAATAAAGTTGCCAGCTTTTTATTTAGACAGGGTTGTCCATTAATCATGAATGTCACTGTGACTGGATTAAGAAATGTCTATGGATTGGTAAAGCACACTTCTGGGTGTGTCTGGGGTTATGGAGGCCTGACTTTGGGTACTATATCAGGTCCTCGGCCCCTTTCTCTCTGGTGCTGTTCCCCTGTTCTGTTCTGTTTCTCAGCTGCCATGAACTAAGCACCTTTGCTCTACCATCTGACATGATGGTCCTGCCTAGAGCCTATCACTCATGAACTGAATCCTCCGAATCTGTAGACCAAATCAAACCTCTCCTCCATTAAGTAGTGGGTGTCAGGTATTGTATCCCATTGCTGGGGAAGCCAATACAGTAGGTTAAAATATACACACAAACATACGGGTACTATTCATTACCAGTGCAGTTGCATGAAAGAAAAGACATTTCAATGTCAAAAAAAGAAATATTTGAATAAGTTTAACTTCATGGAAATATCCCCACATTGTTTGTTATCACAACCATGAAGTTTGTCGAAGACCAGCACCAAGCTAAAGGAGAGCCACTGAACTCACTAAGTCCTGCTCCCCCACCTGAGAACTCCAGGACTCTTTCAACCAATTTAGGGTGGAAAAAAAGGCCCATCTAACCTATCTGGGAACTTCGAATCCACATTGTCTGGACAGTGTGTACCCACAATGATGCCACTCAGTTACGTGTGCAGGGTGTGCCCATACCCTGGCCCCCCACACTAAGGTTTTCAAACAATGCTGGTGACATGTGTGGCTGAGGGCTCCATGCCCGCCATCCCATCCACTTTCACCCCAACCTGGTAGCTCCACTGTGTCTAATTTATAGAGATATAAGTAACTCAGACGTCCAAATGCTGTTTTGTTTTAACAGAATCATTACTATTAAAAGAAAAAAATTAAAATATCACTGTAAGATGCATAGAATAGTTATCATTACCATTGATTGAGTACAGAACCAAATACTTTAAACATGTCATATTATCCATATCATTTCAGTGAATGAAAAGATAAATTATAGAATAATATGGATAGTATGCTTCCAGTTTTATATTTTAAGTTTATGTTAAATATAGCACCTCTGCCATACACATTTCTACAGCCATCAGAAAGGTCCGGCAAGGTCTGTGAACAGTGGCTACTCCATGAGAATGAGAGTGCCTGTGTGTGAGTAATTATAGTTTAAAGATTATATATTTCTATATTTTCAGAAATTTAAAATAATAAATCTGTATCATACAGAATAAGCATGTATTTATTTTGTAATCAAAACAGATATTTTCCCCAGGAACTCCATTATATAGACAAGGCAACTGAAGCTCAGAAAAAGCATGGTAAATGCACATAAATACAAGGACTCGAGGTGGACGGTGATGGTGAACAGAGATACAGGGTGCAGATGCAAGCAAGACCATATCTAGTCGGAGGATTCTAGAAAGTTTCAGGAGGGAAGCAACTTTCAAGCCCCTGGATAAGTAGAGGTTTGAGAGCTCAGTACAAGAAGGAAGACCTTCCAGGTAGAAAAATAACATAAATGCACAGAGATGGAGAGCATGAGCTATAATAAAGAGCACTATCTGAATAAGGCACAGGATGGAGAGAAGAGAAAAGAAATAATAGTAATTTAGTGCCTACAGGCAGCAGGCATCATGATAACTGTTTCACATATCATTTACCTGATCAACCAACTTTATGATCAGAAAACTTTGCCTTTCCCAGTACAAAAAAAAGAAGGGGGAAAAAAAAAAAAAGCTCGTGAAAGCTAAAGTTATGCAGAAACCTTTGCTTGACTAAGACCACCTTAAAGTAGTAAGATAAATGATTGGGTAGGGAAAACACGTGCAAATGGGTCATAGACAATGACACATTCCCGCATTACCTAAAGAGTTCCTAGAAACAGAAAAGATAGAGACTAAGAGCCCTAAAAGAAAAATCAGCGAAGGATATGAACAAAGTTCACAGGGAAAAAATGTCAAAAGTTTCTTAAACAGAGAAATGTGCTCAACCTTTCTCCTTACAAGAAATGTACAAATGAAAACTCTAGGATAGCATGTTTTAGTAGAACTTCAAGAGTTTATTAACATTCATTTGGTGAGACTCAGCAGAAGCAGGCACTCTCAGATGTGCTGGCAGGAGTGTAAACGGATACAACTCTTTCTGAGAGCAATTTGGCAACGTTCACCCACAGCATAAGGCATGCAGGCTGCGGCCCTGCAGTTCTACCACCAGGACAAAGCTGTGTAGTAGGGCTGCTGCTGCCCTGTTTGGGCCACCTTTGCAGCTGGAACATCCCCAACAGCTGTGTTACTGCATTTTACGTGTGGCCAATGGGAGTCATCTGAAAAGCTTCTCCCACCCCTGTGACTATGCAGCCAAATGCTGCTGGAACGGAAGTTCAAAACGCCCTGGTCCCTTGTCTCAAGTTGGGACAACATTGTAAGCTCTGTCCAAAATCAGCACAAAGCTAGATTTCCATGACACTTCATCCTTGCTTGACTTACTCCCTTAACACAAGCCTCCCCAAATCATATATACCTGTGTCCTCCCTCTAAGGCACCAGATCTAAGACACTTGTAAATGTCCAAAGTGATGTGTAAGCAAAGGTCATTCATAGTAGCATTATTTTGTAAGAGCAAAATATTTTGTACAGAACAGAAAAACAACCAAGGTGGCCTTCAATGGGAGAGTGGTTAAAGAAGCAGGATAGCACTGTGTGCTGTGGAAACAGAAGCCACTCCTTCACATCAGTAAGGATAGAGTTGAACATGAAAAATGACAGCCCAAATCCTAACATTGGTTTTTACTTTTCTTGGTTTTTTGAGACAGGGTCTCACTATGCAGTTAGACTGACCTGGAACTCACTATGTAGCCCAGGCTGGTCTCAAACTCACAGTGATTCTCCTGCCTCAGCCTCCAGAGTGCTGGGATTACAGGCGTGCGCCACCATGCCCAGCAGTTTTTACATTTTTAAATGGTTGGGAAAATTCAAAAGAAGAATAATATTTATTGACATAAGGAAATGAAATAAAATTCAAATTTAAGTTTCATGAATAGAGTTTGATTGAAGAGCAGCCACAGTCATTGTCTAAGACAGTTTTTGTTCTCCAGTGGTGCCAATGAGTAGTTACAGAAGCCATCTGTCATAGGAAGCCTAAAATATTTACTATCAGGAATTTTATGGAAGAAGTTTGCTGACTCCCGATGTAGGACATACTAACTTTTGTGTGAAAATAAAGACACATGTTGCGTTTATTTGCATACCCATAAAGCAACCATGGGAAATTATTAACAGTGGTTACTAATATGGGAGGGGCAGAGAGTGGGAAGTGAGGGTGGGGGATCAACTGGTGCTACAGTTTAATGACTGCTTACTCTGTGCCCAGCCCTGTGCCAATAATGCATGTCACGTGCATTATGTCACATATAACCTGACTAGATACTCACCTCCCCTTCTGTAGCTGACGAAACAGAATGTATGCAAGTTCTATACCTTGCTAAATGTTGCAGAACTCCTAAGTGTAGAAGCCAGCCTGCTAAAGCAGATTAACTTCATCCTAAATCCACCTACCTTTGTCATTTGTTTATCATCATTTTACAGATGAAGGCACTGAGGTTTTGGGGGATGAAAGAACAGGTTTGGGCCCATATGGCAGAAGTCCTGCCTAAAATACTGGGTGAGGTATCTGGGCTATAATAGTAAGTAAGTGAGAGATTTGAGGGCAGGGAAATGACACCCTCTTTCAATCATTCAGGAAGCCCTTATGAAGTGTGTCACATGCCAGGCCCT
The DNA here is from genome assembly GCF_012274545.1 of Fukomys damarensis. Taxonomy (NCBI): domain Eukaryota; kingdom Metazoa; phylum Chordata; class Mammalia; order Rodentia; family Bathyergidae; genus Fukomys; species Fukomys damarensis. The sequence goes on from NW_022900933.1 coordinate 16,801,859, forward strand.
GGGGCCAAGGATAGCCAAGACCTTCTTTCCACCTCAGCTCCAATGGAGACTGGACAAAGGGACCAGCATCTCCATAAAGGTGAGGGGACCCAAGAGGAACCAACAATAGCCTTAAGACCCTTGTGGTCTCCAAGTAGGACTAGGAAGGATGGATGGGCATTTCTAAATAACTGTCTTGGAGAAGCCTACCTGGTGGTGAAAAGGCCAGGGGCAAGGGCTGGAGGTCTGCTGGAAGGCATTGGCTACACTCTGGACTAGCTTTGACTGAAGATGAGGCATGGATTCAAGGGATATTCAAGATGCAGAGACACGGACAATTCCCAGTGATGAATTGAACAAATGGGAGAAAGAGGTTTCAGGGGCCCAGAGCTCAACCTGAGAGATACAAGAAGTGGACAATGGGCTCAGTGCTGTATATGATGGATGTTCAGTATCTCAAGATGGATCTCAAGGCAGAAACACCCAGGAGGAGGAGGGGGCTGTAGACCATCAAGGTGTCAGGGGTAGGGGAGGGGAGGTGCTTCTCAGTGAGGAGATGCTGTCTGCAGAATTAAGGGGGAAGAACGATTCCATGCAAGAAGATTCAGAGCAAGCTGAGCCTCAGCCTTGGAAGGCCCTTGCTCACTCTGCTAACACCCCTCAAGTGAAGGGGGAAAACTGCTAATGAACAGAATGTTCTCAATTTGAAGTTTTGCTCCTGTAAATCCTTCCCCAACCATTGGCGCCTGCCACCACTTGTCTGCTAGTGCATGATTAAACAAATGAACAGGCAATAAACTAATATTAGCGGAACACTGTTGCAACAGCCCATCAGGCCTCACTCAACAGTTTGCTCTTTTCATGGACATGTGTGTGCTATGGAGCTGCAGTGGTGTGTTTTTTTGTTTTGTTTCCTTTTTGCATGTGCAGACTATCGTCATGGTTTCTGCTAATAAAACTGTTTCCAGCTAATCCTAGTCATGGAATTAACTGCATTGATGGTTCATAGTGGTCTTCATGATTTCCAGGTGCTCTGACACCTAAACGCTTTGAGAAATACAAGAGTAGAGAGTATAAAGCAGGGCAGAGAGGGGTTGGGGAAATCAAGGTTTAGGGAGCAAACAAGGAAGAGGTTGAGCAGCCAGAGAAGGGAAAAGCAGCACGGAGAGAAAGGAAGGTGTTCCCAGAACTTTCTGCTTCCAGCCAGAGCAGAAGTGGCACTACTTCCTGTGACTCCCTAGGGGTTAGCATGACTTGGCACCTCCCCAGTGGCTCAATTTCTCCTGAGGACTTGGGTACTGATAAGGCTGGGGAGGCCTGCCAGAGCTCTATCCCTTCTCTCCTTCCGGAGGACCAGGCAGCCCTCACACTGAGCCCAGGTTCAGACACGTTTGGCTGCCACACCCCTGGGACCTGAGGTAGAGACACATGGGGACAGCGCTTGAGCGGAAGACTTGCTCGGCACACTGAGGGGGCATCATCTACACTGATCTCACTCCCCGCTGCTGTCCTGAAAGGCTGAGAGCCAGCCCTCCAAGGCGTTCTCCGCGTGCTTCAAGATAACTCCTGCTGCTGCCCGCCAAGTTCACCTCCCCAGCCCCTCAGCCTCACTAGTCACCTTAAGATCCCCACTGGGACCCACCCAGCTGCCTGTGAGTCACACCCCCAGCCTCCAGGCCTCCAGCTCTTTCCGTGGCCACACCCAGGTCTGAGAGGCCCGAAGCTCTGGAACCCACACCCCAGGGGTACCCCTGCCAGGATGTGGGGTGGGGAGGGAGTACAACCAGGGAGGTGTCTCTCCTGCCCAGAACTCCATCCTGCCCTGCTTCCCCACCAGCAGGGGAAAGAACACAGCACCCTTGTTTCCAGGCAGATAAATAAGTGGCAGGGGGAGACTCTGGCTCTGCATGTCCTGGGGAGTATTGGGGAGAAGGACAGCCACACTCTGCCTGAGGATCGTCTCCGCTTTAAGAACAGCACTGGAGTAGGTTCTGCCTCTGTTTCCAAAGGATCCAGAGTCTCCTAAGCTCCTCATCCCTACCCTCAGCCCTGCACACCCCTCATACTTCTATAATTGTGAGCACTTTTCCACTGAGCTGCCTGCCTTGTCGGCTGCCAAGCCCTTGGCCTGTCACATCATCTTTGTTCTCTCCTGGCTGGGAAGGGCAGCTGGAGCAGGCTTCCTGGACACTGGGCTCACACCTGGGGCCCCTCAGGGGAACAGGCAGGAGAAGAAGGCCTACCTAAGGTCTGCCCAGGGCCGAGGAAATGTCCTTTGTTTTCTACCAAGCTTGCCTGGTGTCAAACTCCTAGTTAATAGCTTTTCCCTCCCACAGGAAGAGTAACCACTCTTAGAGCCCTCAGCCTCCTGGGCCCAGCAGGACCCCCTGAGGCCAACTGAGGATAAAGACCCCAGAGGGAAAGGGACTGGGTCTTAGCCTCTTCATATCTTCCATGGGATCACCACAGTTCTGGGCACACAATTTCTGACCCCAAAATGTTAAGTTACATGAACTCTGAACTTCTCCAAGCCTTCTCCCAACTTTCCTACCTCATTGGAACTACCCTCCCAGGCCAGGTTGGGTTCCCTTCTACTATCCAGGATTCCTGAAGCTTTGGGCTCCAAGTTTCCCCAGGAGGACTTGTCAGCTCTCAGGAAACCCAGATTTCATGAATTTATCATACAGCCACTGCTAAGGTGCACTTTTGTATCCTTGAAAGAGCACAGTCCCATCAGGCACTATGGACAGACATCTTGCCCATGGGCAGCTTACAATCCAGATAGGAAAGCAGGGGGTAGGAGGGGGCCTGGCATACCAGTTGCCTTTGTATGCATTAAAAAGGGGCCCACTGGGCAGCCAGGGGCAGAAGTTGTCCCACTTCCTTCAGATCAGAGAACTGGCTGGATTTTAGCCTCATTCATCCCCTTCCCAGTGCTCTGGGCAGGATGCAACACGCACAGCATATACAGAGGCCCAGGGACCAGCCGCTGCATGTGAATTCTTCATAGCAATCCAAGAGAGGAGAGCTGCTGGGACCAGGAGTCTCGCGGCCTGGTAAGCTGTCAGCCCAAAATGTTCCAGGCCTCCTGAGATGATGTGGCCCTGCTGTGGGTGGCCGGAGAAAGCTTTCCAGATTGTGAGAAGTGGCTGGAGGGAGGGATGGGGAAGGCAGAGAGAACAATGAGCATAAAGGGACAGATCCAGCAATGTGCTGGCAGTGATATTCAGGGGTTAACAAGGCCTGCGTGGTAAACGAGAAAACAAGAAAAGCCAAGGGTGATTACTGAAAGGGGGTTCGCATGCCCTTTCGGGTGCCCCTTCCCAATTAGGCCACTCATGCACCGAGAGGTCCGGCAGGAGATCTTTATTGTAGGGAGGCAAGCAGGAGGCAGGAAGGCAGAGAGCGAGAGAGACAGAGAGAGAGAGAGAGAGAGAGAGAGAGAGAGAGAGAGAGAGAGAGAGGAGGAAGAAGAAGCAGAAGGAGAGAGAAGAACAAAGAAAGGAAGGTCCTTTTATCAGTTTTGGGGTGGGCTATTGCTTATTTATGAGGAGTGAGCTACTTCTAACCTATCACAGGCCAGATTGCTTTTATGGGCCCAGTCCTGCAGACACAGGTTTCAACTTCCTGGACCACTGTGGCCTTGCGGGGGAGGGAAACCAGAGATAAGGGCATGAGGTCATTTTAGGAGCCAAGATGTACCAGGAGAATGCAGCCTGTGAGGCGGCGTCACAGCATACTTTAACGTGATCAATTCCCTAACAATTATAATAATAGAGAAAAGCTACATAGTGCTTATTATGTGCCAGGCACTAAATGTACCAGGAATGCAGCCTGTGAGGCGGCGTCACAGCATACTTTAACGTGATCAATTCCCTAACAATTATAATAATAGAGAAAAGCTACATAGTGCTTATTATGTGCCAGGCACTATGCTAAGTATTTCTCATATTCATTTAATCATCAATAAAATTATGAAGTAGGTATTATTATTGTACCCATTTTTGAGACGATATACAGAAAAGCTGGGTAACTTGCCTAAGGTCATATACTCAGTGACTACAAAGCTTGGGATCAAACACAGGTATATTCTGCAGATAATTCAGTTCCAAAGCCTGCACTCTATCTAAACTACTAACTTTATCTCTGCTTGAGAACTATACTTTGGGACTGAGCTATAGAAGACCAAGAATCTGGTCTTCATCATGTGAGACATTGTGCATAAAAGGAAACCCTTGAAAAAGGTACTTTTTTAAAATCAGGAGATGACAAGGTTAAAAAATAGTTTTTGAGGAAGAGGATCATAGAAAAACTCTTTCCTGGAGGGCTTCTACTAGCCCCTGTGGCACACAATGCTCAGGGATACTCTCCTCCCAGTTTCCAAGAGCACCCACAAAGCCCTCCCATGGGCTAGGTGTGCTTTAGGGACTGGTGCAGGGCAGGTCTGGGTTTGCACTCCTTATGCCTGGAATAAAGGAAGGCCAGAGGAAAGGGAGAGAGGAAGGGAGGGAGGGAGGAGCAGAAGGAAGGCGGGAGGCTGTGCCAAACAAAATCCTTGTCAGTTGTCTGGCCCAGAGATTAACCCTCTTTTGAGCGTCTTTTCTTCCAACTGGTTTGAAAATTCCATCCAGGACACATGAATGACAAAGGGATTACGATGGGTTCAGGATCAGGGTTATTTCTTTTTGGTTTACTTCTTGGAATGTCTCTTGGGAGGTGCAGCTAAGGGAGCTAACTGCAGGTGAACCCCTCTTAGTACAGGATGCTGTACTAAGACATGTGAAGATGTTGAAATGCTGGACCCAAGTGTGAGCAGATGTGCTGCCAGAAACAGATCAAGGCCTGGCCTCCTCTGGCTATTGGAACAAGGCATCTGCTTGTACTGAAGGGAGGGTTACTGCTCTCAAACTCAAGGACAGGAAGCCAGCTGAGCTGAGATCAGACTCTATGAGACTTGTCTAGCAGAGTCTCTTCCTCTGCATATGTGCTATCCCAAGGCAGGTGGATGAGGAGGCAATCAAGTCTCTGGGAGACATAGTACTCCCTACAGAACCCACCTTGGTGAAATACAGTAGTTCCCCCTTATTTGCAGTTTTGCTTTCCATGGTTTCATTTATTTGAGGTCAAACTCAGTCTGAGAACATTAAATGGGAAATTCCAGAAATAAACAATTCATATGCTTTAGATTGTGCACTATTTTGAGGTACATGATGAAATCTCTCACATCTCACTGTGTTTTGCCCAGGATGTAAATCATCCCTTTGTCCAGGGTATCCACACTGTAGATGCTACCCTCTGGTTAGTAGCTAACTGCTTTGGTTGTCAGATTGACTGTCACAATATCACAATGCTTGTGTTCAAATAATAACCTTTTTTTTACTTAATACTGTCCCTAAAGTGCAAGAATAGATTCAGACACGCCAAAGAGAAGCTATGTCAAAGTGCATGCTTTAAGGTGAGAGCTCTTGATTTAAAAACAAAAGAAAAAAAAAAAAGGATGAGATTTCTAAGCCCTAAAAATCTGCTGTCCATGAAATTGTAAAGGAAAAATAAATTGGTACAAGTTTTACTGTCGGTCTGTGTGATAAACACACAGAAAAGATAAGAAAAATATTAAATTATAGGGTTCAGAGGTATCTGCAGTTTCAGAGCATCCAATGGGGGTCCAAGAACATATGCCCCTGAGATAAGAAGGGATTATGGTGACAGCCACACTTACTGAACACAGACTGGGCACCAGGTCCCAAATGTACATCACCTTATAAAGGTCCCCATAACAATCTGAGAGGTAGGTCTCAGTATCCCAGCATGGCTTTGGAAAAGTGCATCTGAAGAAGGAAAGCAGCTGTCCCCAAGTCAAATGTCTCACGAATATCATGACCAAGGCTTCTAAAACTCAGTGTGCTGAGCTTTAAAGCTCTACGTGTTCCTCTCATCACAGCAGCCAAATTCTCAACTCTCAGGTCACACATACTGTCCTGGTGGCACTGCCTGAAGTAAGAAGTACATGAAATCTGGAAATGCTTGGAGATCTGAAGCCATAAAAGGGAATGAGAACAGAAGGTAGGGTGTAAGGGACCTGCCAAGTGTTATAGATCAGAGGCAGAGGAGGGACAAGAAAGAATTTGAGGCCACAGAAATTGAGTGAGGACCATTTCCCAAAGCCACAGAGAGCCTGGTGGATGGGTCTCTCACCACCACTGGCTCGGCCATGAGGTGTTTGCCTCCTGAACCCAGCCTCCTCTGTCAAACAAATTATTTCACAGCTTTTCCCTCACATGCTCCTGCTTTCTGTGGGGCCTCTGACCTCCACCCAAGAAAACTCATGGAATCCATTTTTTCCCAAGGAAGGGGTTCTGTAAGGGTGTGGCCCGGCCAGGGACTTGAAAGGGTGCTGCCTTGCCAGAAGTACCAGACTCCTTCATGATGTCTCTGACACAGCCCACAACCCTGTGCAGGACCATGTGGGTGGACAAGTGAGACTATGGCCAAAGACTGAGGCCCCAGGAGGAAAACGCTGTGTGGGCGACTGGTTGGAAACAGAAATGTAGTAGCTCCAGAGGTTTTGATTTGTAATCTTTGTTTTGCAAGGAACGGAGATTTTTTCTCTTCAAAAGCACTCAACTTCCTTGAATTTTAGACCTTTCACAAATATTGTTTTAGGAGAAAAAAGAAGAAAAAAATATCCTCATAGAATGCCTGTCCCAACTACTCACTTCCACGATGAATCATGAACACGAAACCACAGCTATGTGAATAACAAAGCTAAAAATGTGTTTTCCCATTGTGTTATTGGAAATCATTTAGCAATCTTCACTATGTCACAGGCAAACAGAGGGACAGACAGGCAGACTGACATATCCCTTGGGATCCTAAAAGCACCCATTTATAACAGGATCATCAGATAACTGCACCCTTCCCCTGTTTTTCCCTTTTCAACCTTTTCTGGGAAATTATCCTGCTGAGTTTAAATCTCCCTGTCTGCCCCTCTGCAAAAGCACTTGCACATGAATGTGTGCAGGGGGAGGATGACGGGGAGACTGAGACAGATCCAGAGAGTCTCAGTGGAAACAAGTATATGTTTCTGTCTTTTTTTTTTTTATTACTGTTATCATAATACCACTTTAATTTGCCGAAGTGATTTTCACCTGGGAAATGCCTTTTTTCACAGTGCCTTTTCTGACAGTTGCAAATGAATTAACTGATGGCAGATTTACAGATGGAGTAACTGGAAAAACTACTGAGCCTATAAATCAGAAACTTCCTCAGCATTCCGGGCAAGGAGTGAAACCTGATCTATATTTGAAAACCTAGAGCTCAAAAGAAGTCACGGAGTGTGAGACATATGTTTGAGGCATATTGTCCCTGCAGCTTTTAACCCAGCCTTCTGTCATCCCCGCCTCTCAGGGTGACGCAGAATTCTGTCAAATGTGGTCGGCTGGGACAGACCTTCCTAGGGCTTTCACCACCCTTCCATTCCCTCTTGTTCCCTCGCTCCCTACCTAACCTTCTCCTTCCAAACCAAAATCCTAGAGGATTTAAGTCTCACAGTGAGTACAGCCACAAGCATGCTCTGTTTATTGTTACAACTTTTTCAAGCCTGCTGCAGGAAACTGCGTATATGAATGTTTTCCTGAGGCCTGCAAGCTCCCTCTGCTCCACATCTAGCTGTGAGGAATGCTGCCCCAGGCCCTCACAGCTCTCTGGAGTTTTCTGAAGAGACCCTGGATGCCCACCCGGCCCAGTTGTTTTTCTGCAGCTCTCTACTGGAGTCTGGTTTTTCCACACTTGCTCATTCACTCACCCCACAGGCCATTTAGCAAAATGCCGGCAAGCAAGGCTGTCCTCAGTTTCCTTGTTGTAAAGCAGGGTGACAGGAATTGCCTTCTTACGGGGCATTGTGGGAAGTGGCAAATGTGCTAAAGATCTTTTTCTTGTCCCTGACTATGCTGGAGAGGTTCCTTCACCCTCTTCCTTCCAGCCTGGTTCGGTCAATGGGATCCTCCAGCAAGAAGTCAGAGGCAGGAAGAGTGAGTGGAGGTCCCCTGCCACTACCTCCCCCACAGACACTGCAGGTGGGCCCTGGGGGTGGCTGTGCTACTCTGGGTTCCAGCGACTGCTGGCCCCATGCTCCTCACCATCTGGAGGTTTAGGGCTGTGACACATACTTACCTGTAGTACCCACCATCCTTTGCAGTTTCTGGCCACCCCTGCCCATGACTTCGTAAACTGTCCCTATCAGGTGCACCTTTTCTTTCCTGCCAGAACTTTGAGGCAGGCCACATAAATTCTTTTTTTTTTTTTTTTTTTTTTTTTGGTACCGGGGAAAGAACTCAGGTCCTTCTGCTTGTGAGGCAGGCGGCGGAACACTGAGCTAAATCCCTGGCCCCCTGCCAGAACTTTGATCGGGATAATAAAAATTATTAGTGGAGTACTGAGCACTGAACTGTGTAACTCAGCACTTTCTCCCATTCATTATTCGTACCATAACACTGTGCAGTCAATATTAGCAAGAGCATTTTACACCCAATGCACAATGGCTGGTGCACTACAGAATCACGCGAAACTGTGGTCTGACTCACAACCCATGCTCTCACCCCTGCGCTGTGGTGTCCCCTGTGTTAAACTAGATGGAGCCCATAAAGTGCTGGCTTCCTCATTAAAGCCTCCGCAGATGGGAGGTTCAGACAACAACCACACTACACTTAAAACATCCAAGTTCAAGTTCTGCTTTATCATAACCTTAACCACAGCCCTCAGACTACACTAATGTTGCACTCTAATTCTACCTTAACCACTACTGCATTGTTAAACTGAATGTCCTCCTAACCACAACCCAGTACCACCCAGTCCTCCTACCATAATCATAAACCAAGTCCCACCATAAGGCTGTGAGGAGTACTCAGGCCTCTCCCTGCCTCTCTGAGCCTGGGTGTGGCCCCTGTCCAGTGGCAGGTATAGCCCCCACCTTCACTTATACTACACTAGCTGGACACAAGTGGCCAAAAGGCATTTGTGCAGAATCCCATTCCTGAATGTCACTGAGCTGGTGACTGCTGTGGGGCTGCAAGGAGAGGAAAGAAACAGGGTCAACTGGCGCCATGCCTGAAACACAGCAAGGGTGGACTCAATCCTATTGATGGTGATGACGGTGATGATCCACCCAAATGCAGGATATGGGAAGGGAGGGAGCCAAGAGCTCAAATCTCAGAGATTTGTGAAGGGCTGGGCCTACAGATGGCCTAGGAGGAGTCCCTGCTAGAGTTTGGATTTTGAATGGTTCCCTAGAGGTCCAGGTGTTGGAGGTTTGGTCCTCAGAGAAGCTTGATTGGGAGGTGAAGCCTTTAGGAGATGGGTCCTAGTGGTCCTTAGATCATTAGGAGTGTGCCCTTGAAGGTAGTGGTGGACCTCTGTCTCTTCCTCTTCTCTCTTGCTTCCTGGCCATGAGGTGAGCAGTACGCTGTCTTGCACTCCCTCCCACCCTACCACTCTTGACCAGGGGCCTAAAGCAATGGGTGGGTCCGCCATATCTTGGGCCAGAACCTCTAAGACTGTGAATCAAAATTAAGCCTTTTCTCTTTATAAACTAATTATCTCAGGTATTTAGTTACTATGATGGAAAGTCAACTAATGCAGTCCTCTTCTGGAACCAAACCCAGGGGGCGGTCCTGATAATCCTTAACCCTGGGAGGACTTGGAAAAGGGAGGCATTCAATTTTCATCCAAGATCTTGGGGCCACCTATGGTAAGAAGTACACCTTCAGACTTAAATAGCAGAAGGGAGAGGGAAGAGGAAGCATACAGGAAGCAGGTACCATTTCTCTCAAATCTGCCCAGCTAAGCTTCGTGGGGAACACAGGAGCTGTTAAAAGCCCAGAGCCATCTTCTCCACTGAACACACAGAGGCCTGAGCACAGGCTTCTCACCAACCCAAAGGTATCTGCTCTGGATTGAGCATCCAGACACTCACTGGCTCTGCCACATGGCAAGAAAGAAGATACACTGGCCCTTATCTTCCTCTCCTGGGACCCCTAAACCCAGGGTCAAAGCATGCCCAGAGGCCCATCCCCTTTCAGAGGACAGTCAGTTGCAAATTCAGCTGGAGAAGACTCCTTTGAAGCAACATACTTTGTAGGGGAAACGGGAACAATGTTCTCTCGGAGAGAAACCACATACATAGGCTGGGCTCTGCACAACTCTTTCAGTACCTGTCCCAGATGCTGTAATGGTGGGTCTTGAAGTTGAAGGTCCAATGCAGAACAGCCTGCCTCCCTCCTCTACCAGGTTGGAATGGAGTGCTTTTGACCCACCCAGTCTCTCCAAGCATCCTCTAGTGGGTAGGGTTGCCTTGAGATAGGCAGTTTGGCTGCCAAAGCACTTCTCACAAACCTTCACATGGCCTGAATACACTTCCAGAACACACCCTGTGCAAACAGCAAGGAGAGGGGTGTGGGTATTCAAGAAATCCTTCAGCTGAGACAAAGATCTCTACTCTTATCAAAAAGCAGTAGCAGAAGTCAGATGTGGTGGTACATGCCTGTCATTCCAGCTATTTGGGAGGTTGAGGCAGGTGGACTACAAGTTCAAGACCAGCCTAAGCAATTTAATGAGACTCTGTCTCAAAACAAAAAAGGCCAGGGATGTAGTTCAGTGGTACAGAAGTGGTTTCAGCTGTGAGGGACCTGAATGAGGAGGAAGGAAGCCAAACAGGGGGCCACATTATGCTCAGAAGCAGAAGGCACACAGAAACTCACTGAGGTTCACAGGGTGGAGGCAGGAGGGAGCTGGAGTATAACCAGGCAAGCCTTCAGATGGGCCCTAAATAGGTCAGGCCCACAGCCTAGCTGACAACCCCTGAGCTGCCTCAGTTTCTCCATCTATAAGCTCAGTATGGTGGAGAAAAATCTATCCTGGTAAATGGGATACTGACATTGACTTATGACAGACATGGGGTAGGCAGGTAGGTGAAGAGGTTTAGCATTTATTGAACCTACTGTGTGCTAGATACTTCTACTTGCAGTATTTCCATGAATTCTCCCAGGCTTTCTGTGAGATGGTGTTGTGGTTTATATCTAGATGTCCCCCAAAGTTTCATGTGCTCATAGGAGGGGCCTCTAGGAGGTAACTGGATCATGAGAGAGTGATACCCATTAGTGGGCTAATTTAGTTCATAGCTAAATGTGACATGGGAGGTGAAGCCTGGTTGGAGGAAGTGGATCATGGGGTTGTGGCCTGGAAGAGTATATTTCCTTCCCTCCACCCTTGATGTTTCTCTACTTCCTTTCTGCTGGGTCATGAACAACACTCCCTGGCCATGCCCTTTTGCCGTGTTGCCCTGCCTTTGAGCCAGCTGACTATGGACTGTAAGCCAAGATAAACCTTTCCTCCTGAAAGTTGTGGGTGTCAGGTATAGTGTCTCAGTGATGAGAAAATATCTAAGAAGACTTGTATTCATTTACAATATCAGAGTTAAAAACACTGAGTTTTAGGGAGGTAGAGTGGCTTGCATGACTTAGTGTGTGAGGGTATTAGCGTTTAAACTCTGCCTAACACCCAAGCCCATGCTCCTCCCAACACACTCTGACCTGCTTCCTGGCACCTTGGTACTGTCCCTTCCTCCAACCTACAGAATCCATCTGCCAGGTGCCCAGCACTGCCAGAGCCAGGAACAAATCTTTGCTCTCCATGCCTGTATCACAAGGCCTCTTTCCTGCCAGCCCAAGCCAAATTCCAATTCTAGGAACAAGATGCCCCTTATTTCTGGTGTTGGGAAGAAGAGGACACATTGTACAAGGTGCTAAAGTTTGGCTTCACCAAGCACAGCATTTCTGACTCTGAGCTGTCAGGCTCTGGGACAATCTTTGCCATTCTGCTGAGGGGAGAGGCTGGCTTCTCTGTGACCTTTGTCCCCAGGAAGGGATGCCTGGGTGTCCCCTACAGTGACTCATGGTGCACTGATCTACTGTGAAGTTGCTCTGCTCCCCCAAATTTACAGAGACCCTCCATTTGGGGGCAGAGTCTCCACGGTCCCCTGGGCAAGGTCTTGGGGGAGGGAGGCAGTCTTCCCAGGAAACCACCTGTGCACCTTCAGTAGAAGCAGGTTAAAAATTACATGTTTGGAAGTGCCAAAAGGATCTGTGTGGAGCTGGGAGCCTGGACTGGGCAGCCTCTGTCAGATGACCACTACTCACAAGCATACACTAAAGCTCGAAGAGGCTAGTAGTGTATAGCCCAGGCCAGGCCGGGCCAAGCAAGAGAGGACAGGCCAACTTCTGTCCTCATCAGTGGAACAGGGAGACCGGTAGAATGGGCCTCGAAGCTGTGGGTACAGGAGGTACTGGACACAGAGAACCCAGCACATGCTCAGCTCTGCTCTGTTAAGGTACTATAGACACACCAGCACAGAAGCCAGGTGTGGTGGCATACAGATATAATCCCAGCACTCAGGAGGCTGAAGCAGGAGGATTACCACGAATTTGAGGCCAGCATGGACTACAGAGTAAGTTCAAGGCCAGCCTGAACTACATAGCCAGAGCCAGTCTCAAACAAACAAACAAACAAACAAATAATAGATCCATCAGCACACAGACCAAAACTCTTGTCCTCCTGTGCCTGACATTTTACAACAGCAAGAAAAATGGTAAATAAAAGAAATAAGTAAAATATCTAAGATGTTAGTGTCCTAGAGAAAAAGAGCCAGAGGAAGAGGGAGTGTTGGCGGGGGGAAGGGTCCTGCAGAGGGGTGAAGGAAAGGAGTGGCCATGGGAGAATCTGGGGAAGAGTGGATTGCCTGGGTCCCCACAAAACATATGCTGGACCAGTGAATGCAACCTGATTTGGAAATAGAGTCTTTGCAGATATAATTAGTTAGGTTTAGAAGAGGCCACACTGGATTAGGGTGGCTCTAAATCCAATGACTGGAGAACTTCTAAGAAGAAATGACACAGAGATGCACATATGTAATAACAGAGACCATGTGATGACAGAGACCGAGATTAGGGCAGTGCAGGTACAAGCCAGCAAATACCAAGGATGTCTGGGAATTACCACATGCTAGCAGAAGGGCAGAAGTTTCTCCCACAGAGACTCCAGCTTTCCCAATATCTTGATTTTGGACTTCTGGCCTCCAGAAATATGCAAGAATAAGCATCATGTTTCCCCCCAAATGAGAACTAACTGGAAAATAATCAACCTTGAAAACTAGAGATCAAAAATGCCAGCCCCCATCAGTGTATCCTGCCTTACCTGCCTTGCAGAATAACCAAGAGAAGAGTGAGATAGAAGCTTCTGCATGACACTGGCCATCACCATGGTAATGACCAACTAGGACTTATTTTCCAGTTAGGTTTTATTTTTGAGGAAACATGGTATTTGTTGTTTTAAACCACCCAGAACATGGTAATTTGTTAGAGAAGACCTGGGAAACTATTACAGTGGTCCAGAGAGGGCAGAATAATAAGTCCAAAGGCCCTAAGGTGGGAGCATCCATAGCATGTTTGAGGAAAAACCAGCTGGCAGGTGTGGAGAAGGAAGTGAATGGAGGGAGCAAGTGGTGAGGGCTAAAGCTGGAGGCATCAGGAAGGTTTGGGGCCATATTTGGAGACCCTTGTGGCAAGCCTTTGGTAAAAGGGAACTGTCGCACTTTGGACAGAGGGTCCCGGCTGGTGTGGGTTGAAGAGAGTGGGTATGGTTGTTCCCTCAAGATCTCCATCTCTTGCTGTTAGTTTCATTATTGAAGATGTTATATGAAATGGCAAAAGGCTTTGTTCTAATACAGGTGCAGTTAGGATTGCCAATAATTACACCTGTAATCCCAGCAATCTAGAGGGCTGAGGTAGGAGGGCTGCAAGGTCAAGCCTAGCCTCTCAGAGAGAAGACCCTGGGTTCAATTCCCAGTAAAACACATACGCGCACACACACACGCATTGCTAGTCAAGATGACCTTAAAAAAAGGAGATTGCCCTGGATTCTCAAAGTGGGCCCAATGTCATCCATAAGAGCTTTTCAATGCAGAAGAGGGAGGCAGAAGAATGAATGAGACACAGCCAAAGATCCAGGCAGAAGGAAGGTGCATATCTGAAAAGCACACCTGCTCTTGGCAGCTTCAAAAATGAGGGAGGTAAAATAAAATGAGGGAGGTAACCACAGACCAAGGCATACACATGGCTTCTAGATGATAGGAACAGACCTCAAGTGACAGCCAGCAAGTAAACAGACCTCAGTCCTGCAACTGTAAGGAATTGAAATCTGCCAACCACCTGAATGAGCACAGACATGAATTATCACCTATAGTTTCCAGCCCACAGGCATCTTGATTTCAGCCTGCTGAGATCTAGGTCAGCTGTCTGACCTATAGAACTGCACACTAACGAACATGTGTTGTTTGAAACTGCTAATTCTGCAATCATTTTTTCTGGCAGCCAAAGATATCGAATATAATGGAAATGTTCAGAAGTGGGTGTGCAGAAAAGGACATACTAGACAATGAAGAGAAGGCAGATCCTAGCTGCTTCTTTGGGGACAGCCTTCCAGGAGCCTCTACTCTGGGTCATCAGTCCCCAGACACCCCTAACCATGCCAGTTGCCCTGCTCAGCACATCCTATGGGTTACTGCTGCCGGTATATTGGCCATACCTGCCTAGGATGTCCCCAGGGCTCAGCCTCAAGGACACCAGGTTTGGCTGAGAAGTAGACCCAGTAGAGGGCCCTCACATTCTTGACACCTCCCCTCGGCCACCTCCCAGGAGCTGGTGACACAGTCCTGGCAGAGTGACCATACCCCAAGACAGTTAAGCCACTACTGATGCTGCTATTGCACCTGCTAGTCATGACTCCGCTGAGGCTGGGGTCTGGACCCTGGCTTCTCCCCAGAACAGTTGCGCACTTATGCATGAGTGTTTATTCTCATTCCCCACTCCACCCAAGTCCTCATGGAAAATAGAGCCTACATGCCAATGGCTACCAAAGCTTACAAAAAGTTCTACTCACATGAGCTTATTTAATCCTCCTTGTAATCCCATCAGGTAGAGGCTATTGGCTCAGAGAGGTTAAAATGTGTGCCTAATGCCACACAGCTGATGAGTGATAAATCTAGAATGGAAACTTGGGATAATCTGAATCCAAAGCCCAGGCTCTAGCCCGTGGTACTGAATATGTGGTCCATGGACCAGCAGCATCAGCCTCTCCCATGTTAAGGATGCTCATCCTGGACCTGCTGGACCAGAAGCTACAGGTTGACAACTTCCTTGGAGATTCCTGCACACTTGTGAACTTCACAGTTTTCTGTAGCCTGCTGGTCCATGATTCCTGTAAGCAGTCCTGTCATGATCTCTCAAGACTCTTGCCCAGCTGCCTCGCTGTTGGTCCAGAGAAGGATGTCCTGCCTGATGCCCAAGACTTTTCAGGCCGCTCCCTCTTGTCTGCCTCTGGGACACGGCTCTTGGCCTCTGCCCAGGGCTTCTCTGAAGGAGGCCTCTGGCCATCACCGGTCTCCTCAGAGTCTCGCCTCTCCAGACATCTCATACCCCCTTCCCATTCCTAACATGCCCACTACATCATGTCACCCTGGTGTCTGGACACTCGAAGCCTGTCCGAGTTGCTATCAGGAAAGAGTGGCTGCTTGGAAAATCTGGCCAAGCTCACAGGAAATGTCTGACACTGCCAGGCACGCAGGACTTGGCCTCCCAAAGCAAAACACAGCTGGCCCTACAGCAGCCAACAGAGGCCACTTGGACTTTCCCAGATTTCATGGCATGGTGGCCCCAGGGCAGAGGCAGACTGGGCTGGCCTGGAGGCCGCAGCTCATTAAGAACATCACAGTAGCCTCTGGCCAGGAAGCCTGTGAAAGTCAGAGGACAGCCTTGCTGCTGGCCAGAGACCTCACCCAGGACCTTGGCCCTCCACTGTTTCTTGCAATCCCTGGGGGATTGAAGGCTCACAGTCACACTCCTCACCAGGAGCCATCATTTATCCATTCAGCTTATACTGGTTGGGCACCTATCATGTGCCAGGACTGTGTTAGATGCATACATGAACAAGCAGGGCACTGTCCTTGCTTCAGAGAACTCCTGGTCCAGGGAGCAAATGAACAGGCCACTCAAAGGCACAGTGAAAAGTGGTTCTTGAAGGGAGCATGGAGTGCCTGTCTGCGAATCAGCAGGGCTCACCTTCTCCAGTCCTCTCAGCAGCACACAGGGCAGCACCCTTGGTTCCAGGTACAGGGTGAGCATTCAATGCCAATCAGGCCCTGTTGTCAGGCTAACTGTGAAGTTTACAGTGGGTATCAGAGAGAAAATATGAACTGAGCACCTTCTGTGAGCCAGGCACTGTGGAAGGAGCTAGGGAGTCACTGCCATCCAGGGCACAGCCCGTGAAGCCCAGGAGCACATTCAGGGCAGACCCAGGGCAATGCACACCAGTAAGAAAGTGCTGCAGGGGCCTGAGAGCAGAGTGGACAGAATCAGGGGAGGCTTTTTGTGGGAAGCAAACTGGGCCTTGCAGAAAAAGGAGGCGTGGGATGAGCTGGAATATTGGGTAGGGGTATCAAATGGTTCTGACTTGGGTGCAAGGGTCAGAATGAGTTGCCAAGCAACATGAACACCCACAGGATCAATGTTATTATATAGAATGAGCAAATCCCACAGCCAAAAGAGACTTGCAGAGGGAAAGCCCAACTGGAAGGACTGTGTACCCACCCTGCCCCTGAATAGCTATTACCGCAGTCCCACCTACCTCTGTCCACTGGCTCTGCTCTCTGTTTTTGCCCCCCAGCATCTTCAGGCCTCAGCCACAGGGCTGGGCTCTTCTGGCTTTGATCTTGGAGCTCCTTAGGCCTTGATCTGAGTCCCTTCTTCCTTACTTTCTGCTCCTAGCTGCCCTGCTTGGCGCTCAGGATATTGGATCCCCATCTTACCAGGACCCCGGTCTCCCTGCCCCACTCTTTCAGAACTGCTAGACAACTCCCCCTCCTCTCCTTTCTCTCCCTCCACCTCAGTGTCTCTCCTGGTCTTTCTTGCTAAGGACATGTCCTAAAGATCAGTTTTCTCTCCAGTTCGCTTGTCTTTGGAGAGGGCAAATCCTTTTTCCCTTCAGTTCAGCAAGACAAGGTTGCAACATTTCAGGAAGAACTTCCTAAATAGAAGTAAATGGAAAAACTAACATGCAAACCCCAAAGCAAAACACACTGCCTAGAAATGGACCAGTTTATAAAGTTCAGATTTCCTGTCCTGGACTAAAAAAAAGTCTAGCCAGATTGGCTGGCAAACAGGCCAGGGACTCCTGCCCATGAAAGCTCCCTTGTCCACTTTTATTCTGCTCCCTTCCCCCATATATCTCTTTTCTTCCTCTCCAAGGAGAGGGACTGGGTGATGAGCGGACAGAGGGGACTCTCAGGAGGGGTCCTTCCAACTGCCTGCCCTCATATTTACAGGAGGAGAGGAGGAGGAGGAGGAAGAGCATTTATAAAGAGCTTACATGTGCGCCAAGCCCTGTTCTAAGCACTTTTCTTATATTAACTAACCTATCCTTACAATTCCATGATGTAGGTACTAGTGGTGTCCCCTTCTCACTGATGAGCAATCAGAGACACAGAGAGGTAAGTAACTTGCCCATGTCATCTACCTAGGAAGTGGCAAAGCCAGGACTGAAACCAAGAGGCCCTGAGGCAGGAACACAGCCCCCCCCCCACACTTAG
The DNA here is from genome assembly GCF_012274545.1 of Fukomys damarensis. Lineage (NCBI taxonomy): Eukaryota > Metazoa > Chordata > Mammalia > Rodentia > Bathyergidae > Fukomys > Fukomys damarensis. The sequence continues at coordinate 16,819,530 of NW_022900933.1, forward strand.
TTTTCTTCTAGGCCACTGGGGGAGAAAGGCTTCACTCCCACATGCAATCTGCATCCAGCCTGGCAGAGGCCCTGCCTACCCCAACCCCTGCTCCCCTGTCCCATAGCCCTGAAGGAGGAGGGGAGGGGAAGACAGTGGGGAAGACAGAAGGAAAGACAATGCCTGTCTTCTCCACAGTGCTGAAGAGGAAGCCCCTCCTGACGAAGATGGAGCCCTGGATCCCGGGATCCCACTGAAGGACTCACCTGGCTGGTGATGGCTGTGGCGCCAGTGGCTGTGTTCTGGCCACAGGGCCTTCTCTGGTCATGCTGCTCCTGCGGAGGTTAGGTGCCCTCTCAGCCGAGTACGGGGGGGCCAGCCTGGAGCTCTGGGGGTCAAATTCCTCCTCAGGAATGACCTCCTCACAGCGAGCCCCTCGGAAGCCAGAGCGGCAGACGCAGAGCTGGGGTCGGCTGCAGGAGCCTCGATTCTGGCAGGGTGGCTGGCACACGGCTGAGGAGACAGAGAGAGAGTGTGACAGCTGGGTCAGGCACCCTGAGGCCGTGGGCTACCAGACACCCTCTCATCAGAAGGGCTTCCTGCCCCTGGGAGAGGACTGAGTGCTTTCTGGCCCCTCCCTCAAGAAGGAAGCCAAAGTCCTGGCCTCAGAAGATTCTCCTAGGCCCATTTCTCTCTCTCTCCAACATCCACAGGCCTCAGGGATAAGTTTGGCTATGATTTTGCATAAGTAAAAGATAGAATAATCAGAGCTGTGGGCTCACACAGCACTTGCAGCAGAATACCTGAAGGGGAAGTGAACTGTCTGCCCTCATATTTATACTTAAATGTCCACTCCTAGGGGCTGGAAAATCCATGAAAGACACTTAATTTTGTGCCCTCTGGTAGCCCCAGCACTTAGAAAACAGACTGTCAGAGAGTAGATTCTCAATAAATAATGAACCAATGAATGAATGTCTTGTAGAAAAGGGTTCAACATTAGCCTGAAAGTCAGGTTTGAGTTGTTGGGTTTTTCTGTTATTCATAACTTATATGACCCTGACTTCAGCCTCAGTTTCCTCTTGAATCATGAAGGGTAGGCTAAGGGCCTCCCAAAGTCACTTTCAGCATGACAGTCTTTCCTTGCTTTCTGCTTCTGAAAGCACCTTCTCTCAATCCCCTACCCATCCCAACAAGGTGGAACTCCGGTCGGATGATTCTACCTCCTGGCCCTGGGGAACAAAATGGTGCTAAAACTGGGCCCTTCCCCCCAAGCCAACGCTGCACATCAGCTTCCAGACCTCCAGACTGTGACTTTTCTCTTTACTGCCCTTCACCACCTTCCAGAGTCCAGAGCCACACCCAGTGATCAGTGGCCAAGGAAGAGTTACATGCACAGGCCTACAATGGAATGCAGAGCCCTGCCAGTCCTCCTCATAGGACCTCTGCGGTCTGGCTCATCCTGGGCCCTCTAAACCCATTGTCTCCCCCACCTGCTATTGATACACTCAGGAAATAATTGTTGAACACTCCTGAGATCTAGGGAGTGAGGACAATGTCCACCCACATGGGGCTTGTAGCCCAGCAAGGGAGATCAAAAGGAAACCAGAAAATAATATGTTGCAGTGTCATGCAATAACAAAGGCTATGAAGACAATTAACTAGGTGACAGTGTTCCAGGTCCATTCATATGGGGTGATCAGGGCCCTCTCTGAAGAGTGAGATGGGAGTGGTATAAGTAGGGTAGACTGGGAATGTCCAGACAGACTCCCAGGCAGAAGGCTAAGCAAAACAAAGCCTTGGAGGCTCAGGGAATTAGGGAGGCTGGGGTCTGGTGGGGAAGAGAGGAACAGACAAGGTCATTCAACGGCATGAGGAAAGCATCCTGGAGCAAATACACCAATTTTACCACCTGTTATTGGAAGTTTATTCGTGAAAATACCAGGCACCCTTAGCCAGACTGGGTTTCATCTGGGTTTTGGTTGGCTGAACTCTCTTTTCTGGGAGAAGTACTAGAATTCAAACCAGAGGCTGAGTAGGTCAGATCACTTCACATTTCACCTGGCCCATGTCACCTTCCTCTCAGAGATCCTCAGTGGCTCCCTGTGTAGCTTCAGGATCCAAGTCTATAGTTCTAGCACTGGAGGAATATCAGCACTGAACATGCTCCTGAATCCAACCCCTAACAACTTTCTAAGTCAGCCTGCTTTGGCTGAACTGGCCTTTTCCCCAAAAGTGACCTCTGCTCTTTCTTCTTTCTACCTTCCCATGTGCTGTGTCCCCTCCCTAAAACATTTTACCTCTCCTGTCCACTACTTACCTAAGTGCTATCCTTCCTTCAAAGCTACTTCCCCTGAGAACTTTCACTTATCAACTGCTCTCTCTCTCTGTGACAAGGGAAATCTCTTACTGTGCATACCACCCACTGGCCATCTCCAAGGTACCACCATCCATGCAATGGGCTTTCCATGTGGGTCTCACTGTCCCAACTCATACGGCCTGCCCCTTGGAGAGCAGTGGTTGTTCTTACATCTCCTTGTACCTTTAGCTCCTAGCACATTCCTAACATTAACACAATCAGTATCTTCCCATGATGGAAGGTCTTGACCAATGAGTTCTGACAACACACAAGGCACAAGGCCTTGCATTGTAATCTCACATAAGCTTCACAACAATCCTATGTGGCAAATGTGATTATGATTCCTGTTTTACAGATAATGCCTCTGAAGCAGATTTGGTTAAGGTCACACAGCTGACAGAGAGAGGAGCTAGGATTCAAATCCAGGTCTGTTTGACTAAACACAAGGAATGGGCTGTCTGTACTCCCACTGACTCCCAACAGGGCTAGTATGGCTCTTCTCTGAGCCTTGTCCTGGAGCTGATGATGAAATAAAAGAGATTCACTGCTTCAAGTTAGCCACCAAATATGTTCTTGGGAGCCCTGTGCTGGGAAACTACACATCTCACTCCGGCCTGGTGGTAGAAACCCAGATCCCCTTACCTCTCCAAAGCCCACACAGTAAGTTTTATTGGATCTTAAGTCCAGTGTCTTAACCACTCGGCCACCCTGGTAACTCCACACAGTAAATTTTAGATGATGAGGGAAGCAGCTCATGTATCCATTCAATGATCAATCTTAGTGCACTCTAGCTGAGGTTTGTGATTGTGTCTCTAGTACACAGAAAACAGGACACACAGTCCACAGGGTGAGTGCTATATCTGCCAGAGCCCCTAACCCAGGCTGCTCAGGGAATAGAGAAAGTCAGGAAGCATTTGAGGAAGGGGAATTGCTGACCAGATCACAAAGATGGGTAGGCTGGGCGCTGCGTCCACCAAGCATACCCAAGGGCCAGCCCACTTAGTCAGCAGAGATGGGCAAATGGCAGCTTTCACTATAGGAGTCCAACTGCAGGCTGGACCCTAAAGTCAGAGTATTTTCCCTAAGCCCCCAGGTAAGCAGATCATTGTAACCAGACCACTTTGCCTAATCTACCATGAAGGATTAGGATCTATTGCCTGGCTACCATTCTTGTGCCCAAGCAGACTTACCCTCTGCCTGACCACCTGCTGGGCCCTTGTCACCACCACCACCACCAGAGATACAGCCAGCTAGGGCCCTCCCAGCAGTCAAAGCTGGTCTCATGAACCCTGGAGAAGGCAGATGTGCCCAGGACAGGTCTTGGCCTTGGCATTCGTTCAGCAGGGGAGAAGCAAGGGAAGGCCTGAGCGGACACACCTCTCTGCCAGCATGAGTGAGAGAAGAAAATATAGAAAATAGACTAGCTTCCACCCTCTACACCTTAGCTCCAAGGACGGCTCATCCTTGGCCTTATCACTAAGATCTTTCCCTCATTCTCTAGAAACCTCAGGACCCCAGCCTGCCAGCTACGTCCTGTGCCTAACTCCAACCTACTCAGTCCTGGTCCTGCCTCATTTGCTAATAACTCCTACTACATTAGTAAGCACCTCCCTCAGGCAGACTGGGAGCAGCAGCACAGAGATGAGCAAGACCTTTCCCCATGCCCAGGGAAGGCCCTGGCCCAGCAGGGAATTTGGTCCTCCATGCAGACTTTGGCAGATCCTCCAAGTTTTGGATTTTGAAAAGTTTGAACCAGTTCTTACCACTGTCACCTGTGTCTGGTTTTGTGTGTTTTTCACAAGTTTCAGCAAGATGCAGGGATCCTGACTTCCTCACTGAAGTGTTTACACATTTTATTCCAAGCTGAGCATATGCATTATGCAACTGGAATATAAACTCTTCACTTCTCTCTCCACTCCTCCAAAAAGTCCCCCAACTGATCCATAAGGATGGCTCCAACTGCCTAAGACAAGTGGTCTAACAATTTTTATTGTTACCATAAAATAAAGAACATAAATTCAGTTTCTTAATTTTTTGTAATAATGTTTTTCCCATGTAAAGAGTGTCTTTTGTGGAGAGGGAGTGTTAAAATGTTCTTCTTAAAGGTGATGTCATATGGTAGTCATTCTTTCTTTATTTGAACATTCTCACTTAGAAAAATGAATGGCTGGCCACTGTACATTGGTACTTGAGAATTTTAAAATATATTTTACTGCATAAAATTGACACAGTGCTAGCCATAGTGGCACATCACATGTCTATAAGCCCAGCATTCTGGAAGTCTGAGGTTGGAGAATCACGAATTCAAGTCTAGCCTGGGCAACTCAGCAAGATCATTTCTCAAAATAAGAGTTTTAAAAAGAGGCTGGGAGGGCCGGGGATTTAGCTTAGTGGTGTTGCTGCCTGCCTCACAGGCTCAAGGTCGGGAGTTTGATCCTTCTACCAAAAAAAAAAAAAAAAAGC
>NW_022900933.1:16824627-16838040 GCF_012274545.1 Fukomys damarensis
AAAAAAAAAAAAAAAGGCTGAGGATGTAGCTCAGTGTGAAAGCCCTGGGTTTAATCCCTAATACCACTGCAAAGAGAAAGAGGAGGGAGGAAGGAAGGAAGAAAGGGAGGGAAGGAGAGAGGGGCAAGAAGGGCTGTGTTTCCTTTTGTCTAAAGGAGACCGAAGCCAAACAGTACTGTATCAAATAAGCACAGATTTCAAAATTTGATTATCAAAAAGAAACTGGCCATCTCAGAGTCAGCATGGGAGGGGCTGCTGCACAAAGCAAAGAGGTTGGCGCCGAGAGCCCAGCAGAGGCAGCTTCATACAGTGCCACGGGAGTATGAAAGAGACAACCTCTAGCCATGGTGGGGCAGGAAGCCTTCATCCTCTGATATTTCCTAAAGAGTAGAGATCACACCCTATAATCCAGGAATCAGTCCAGCATGAGTTACATGGGCCTAATGAGTCTTCAATGGTTGAGTGTTGGTGCGAGGTCATCAGCATGATGCCATGGTGTCCACGTTTGGCCCTCCAGGAGTTGATCTTCACTAGGAAGAACGCGTCCCAGCCACTCCCTGCCAGATGACTGCATTCTCAGACAACTGGAAGTCTACACTGTCACCCGTCCTCCCTGTGCCCACTTGCTAACACCAGTCTGCAGCCATTCATCATTTGGGCTTTTCTGGAAAGAACCCTGTCTTCTTCAACCTTCCCTGGCCGTCTTCTCCACTGAGCATTAGAGATGTGTAGAGCTCAGCTCTATGGAGTTAACAGGATGCCAAGAAAGGGAGGAAGGAAAGAAAACTGAAATTGCTTTGAAAGCAAGAAATGGAAGGCATTGTTCCCAACACCTCCACCTTCCTGGCTGGACCCCCTTCTACCTTCCCTCACTCCAGAGCAGTCCAGCAGAGATACGCTCAGATTTTCCACACAAAACCCCTACGTTTGGGAGAGATCAAACTCAGATTGGGTAGGCTGCGGGGGGGGGGGGGTTCCGGAAAAAGCTCCTGCCATGCAAGCTGTTGCTGCCATCTGCTCAGAGCCTCTGGTGATCAACTACTTGGTAGAAGAAAGAACACAGGGTGGGAGGCCAGGCAGATTTGACTGATTGCCAGCTCAGCCACATCCCGCCTGCATGAGCTTGGATACATCTCATCTCACTGAGATGCCTCCCTGAGTGTCAGCTGTCTCACCCATAAAATGGGGCTGGAAACTCTTGTCTCAAAAAGTTGTCCTAAATCACCGCCAAGATCCTGGATGTGGACATACTTTGTAACTCTAAAACTGTACTGTTCAACACAATCTAATGCAGCCTATGTGGCTATTTAAATTAAAATGAAATGAAGTTTAAAACTCAGTTCCTCAGGGTCACTAGCCACATTTCAAGTGCTTAATAGCCACATGCAATTCATAGCTATCACATGAGATAGCAAGATACAGAGTATTTTCATCTTCACCAAAAATTCTAGTGGACAGCCCTGCAAAACTTAAAACAAACCAAAAAACCAGAGGCAAGAAGGCTTCTGCACTTCTCCACCATGACCTTTTTTCCAGGAAAAGGTGAGGTCAAGGTCCTAGTGAGGGAGATGGTGCAGTGTCAGGGGCTGCCTTCCAGGGTTGAGTACAACCAATGCTGCTCCTCCCCCATACTCTACTGCCAGGCAGGGTGTCTGTCATCTGTTCCTTCTCCTGAGTCCCAGGACATCTTCTCCCTCTGCCTGACCCATGAGATGTGGCACTATCTTAAACCTTTCCTTTTCTCCGAATTTTCCAGTGCCACCCTCTCTCAGTGAGAGGAATTTCAGTTCCAGGACAGACCAGGCCCTGCCCTCACACCTGACACTCAGCTACTCCTCAGGTTAAACCTCCACTTTTCCACAAATCTGTGTCCTGGGATACTAACGACCTCTCCCCTGAGCTACCTGGTCTCTTTCTTACCCAGAAGTCTTTGCTGAACTGGCAGCTACCACCCATCCAGACAGAATACTTTCCTCAGCCTCTACCGGGGCACCTCATCCGAGACTGGACCTAGAGGCCTCAGTTTATCTCTGAAATTTGCTCACTAGGGTATCCACCTATGGGCCCAAGCTGTAACTTCATAACCATGACCTTTGGTTTCCAGAGGAAGGGGGACCCTGATATCAGAGACCCCCAAGAATCCCTGTCTAGTTCAAATATACCTCAGGACCCACCAGGGACCTTGTGGGAAAAAGTCCTGTCCAGGAGCCATCTCCCCCAGGCCCTGGCCTCTGGTCTGAGCCCTCAGGCTGTGCAGAAGTCAGGGTGCAAGGGTCTCACCTCACTCCCACACAGCTGTGCTGGGCCGCTGCTATGTACTGCTGGAAACAGCATAAGGGCTCAGCGGCCAGCCAAAAGCCCAGCTCCAAAATAGCAGTTGTGTTCACATAAAAGCCTCTAATGAGAGAAAGATGCCGTTCTTGGACCCCGGCGCACTCTCTGCAGACACCGTCTGGCAAGCCAAGTGGGCCTCTACCGTTTGGCGGACCGAGGGGAGGAAGGGGAGGTGTGAGTCAGACCTTGGCCCTGGTCTCCCAGCCTGGACCGCCCTGTTAATTGCATTAACAAATGCTGCGATGCTGGGCCATTTGGGGGCCGAGGGCCAGGGCCTGGGGCAGAGAGCAGTTTTAATTCTCACCAGCTCCAGCAGACATGAGGAGGGAGACCTCTGGCACATCTATCCCTATAGCCTTGAAGACTTGTGTGGGAGAGGCAGGTTTGGGAGGTCTTGGTGCCAGAGGAACCTGTGGAAGTAAAAGAGGGTGGGATGGGGCCGTGGGATGGCCACCATCATGGATGAGCCTGGGATGACTATTTTCCTGGGACATGGAAGATAGTTGTGTGGCTGACAAGGAACCATCCACCTGGGACTCCAGCTCCAGGCCAGGCCCCAGGAACGTCAGGAAGGAACACTTGCTACTCAGCTATGGCAGAGCAGAAGCACAAGAAGAATGTGGCTTTGCTATCAGATAGTGTTTGGATTCTAACCATGTGATCCTGGACCAGTTCTATTCTTTTGTGAGCTTCTCGTATCTTTTTTTTTTTTTTTTTTTTTTTTTTTTTTTTTTTTTTTTTTTTTTTGAGTTTATTGGTACATTTAGGGATACAGTACAGTTACATTCATTGTTGGGATCATGTACCTTTACATGGCAAGTCTTGATTCTCATTTTTTTCTCCTTACCTCTGCCCTCCCTTCACCCCCTCCTCCCCTCCCCATCTACAAACACTTTATTTTCATCTTTTCATTCTCTCACATTTTTTTCTTTTCCCTTTTTGTTCTTCCCCTACGTATCACACCTTCCCTACACCTTTAGCTCCTTTCCTCCCATTTCTAAATGTCAGTAATCTTATTAGAATCTTATGCATTGTTGCAGAATATTCACACCAAGGAAACTATTCGGTATTTACACATGTGGGACTTATTTATTTCACTTAGGAGTATATCTTAGCTTCTCGTATCTTTATCTAGCAAGTGATCATGGACCAGTATTTACTACTTGCCAGGGTGGTAAACCAGACAGATACAGTCCTTTTCTTCATGAAGCATCTAACTTAGTCAGAGGGACCATCACTACATAATTAAACAAAGAAGTAGAACAGAAATGGTGATGTGAGCCGGCGGCGGGGTGACAGTCAAGGGGCCCAGCTCCAGAATAATAAGGCTGGTGTGGGAGCAGCTCTTGACAGGGTGGCTGCAGGCAGCCTCTTAGAGGAGGGACTCTTGAGGCAGAGACTGGAAAGATGACAAACGGCCAGCTACACAGAGAAAAGGGAATGAAGGAGGGGAGAGAGCAGCATGTGCATGGCCTGAAGGTGGCACATTCCAGGAATCCAGGCTGGATTCTGTGATGAATCCAGATGGATGGATGGTGAGTACATGGATTAACACATGATGGATGGGTGAGTACAGAGCACCCAGGCTTAGAGCTAAACTGATCTGAGGCACTTTGCAGGAGGAGATGAGGAGGAAACCGGGGCTGGCAGGGAGGGCAGCTGAGAGGCTGTGAAAGAGGCAGCAGGGGCAGCAGAGAGGCACAGACACATTCACAAGGGAACTGGAAAGTCAACCAAACAGGGCTTGGCAAGGGACTGGTGTCCCAGATGCCTGAAAGCCTGAGCAAGAGGACAGTATCCTGGATGGCCCCACGCATCTGGGGATATCATTCCACAGGAAAGTCAAAACCTGGATGGGGAGTTGGGTCAAAGGAAGGGAAATCACAAATTCAATTTGGCCAAGTTGGGCTGTTTGGGAGGCATCACAAGCCACAGGAGCCTGGAGATCAGGAGAGAGGTTTGGCTGAAAATATATGTACATCTAGCCCAGAAACAATGTTTTCATCTGTGAGAAAGCAGAAAATCATTTCAGTATCAGTGAAGTGAGGAAGGAAAGAAGAGAACCCAGGACTAAGTCCCAGGAAACCCAATATTTAGTGGTGGATAGAAGAGACGCAGCAGTCAGGGAGAGCAGAAGGGACCAGGACACAGAATAGCATGGGGGCCACTCTAGGGTTGAAAGGTTAAAGTGTTTAGTGCATCCTAGCAGGGTAAGTATTGGGCATTAATATTATTGCTGAATGCTGATCATCTGGCATGGTGCCTATAATAATGCACAACAATGGGTGGCCATTTATGCTAGGCTTGATCCCACAGTCCCCTCTTTCAAATAGGGGATTTAGAAGGTCTTGGGGAAAGTCAGCCTTAAGATGTTGGATAGAAAAGGAGAAGCCAGCAAGGATACTGAGAAGAGACAGCTGGAGATGGTGGAAGGAAAGTTCCAGGTTACCTGTGTGATCTGTTGCCACTTTAACAAACATGTACCAAGCACATATAGAGGATACAGATCACTGGGTAAAGAAGGCCAGACACTCCACTGGAGCTGGAGGAACCAACACCTGGCTTCAGGAAGCTCCTGGTCAAGGACATTTCCTAAATACTCCATTGGGCAAAGAGCCTCAGTGGGGACACTCAGCTGTTCACCAGGAAGATTTACATGGTATGTTGCTGGAACTGCACCTTCTTACTAGTTGTGTCTCCAATGAGATTATAAATTACTCCCTCAGCCTTCCTCTCCATGCATCCCTGCCAATGCTTGAGTCCTATAGCATGTTCCATGCAGAAGTACCCAAGCCTCTGGCTCTTGGCAATTCTAACTAGTTAGTAAAAAATCTGAAAATCCCACCCTGCCCTGACCCTTTTTCCTGAGGTTTGTTAAGCACTTTCCATGGAAAGGCCCTGGGCTAACTGCTTCAGGTGTAGAACTTTATAATTACTATGGATACCATTCTCACCACTGCTTGACATATGGGGAAACTGAAGCTTAGATCACTCGTGATCACCATGCTATTCAGTGTTGAAGCGAGGATTTGAAGCCAGGCAGTCTGGCTCCAAAATTGGGGAATAGCCGCTTGCCAGTCTTCCCCTCAGAGATGAGTCTGATAACAATTTTAGCGTGGATGGTGCCAGGCAACCTCCCTCCGGGAAGACAAGAGGAACTCAGACCAGGAGAAATAAGGTTCTTATAGGATTGAGATGAGGCCCGATTCCAGTGGCCACCACAGGAGAAAGGCTCAGGACCAAGCAGGCGTGAGCCTCTGAGCCCTGTGGGGAGTTTTTAGTATGGCTGATAAACCTTGGGCAGCAAAAAGGGACTTCTCACAGGAAGGGACCTCTCAGATAGGCTCTGTATCAGTCAGTCCTTTGTTTGTTTGTTTGTTTGTTTAGTGGTTCTAGGGATTGAACCCAGGCCCTTCCCACTCAACTACAACCCCTGTCCCCTTTTAATGTTTTATTTTGAGACAGGGTCTCACCGAGTTACTAAGTTGCCCAGGATGGGCTTGAATGTGCAACTCTCCTGCATCAGCCTTCCAGACTGCTAGGATTTCAGGCATGTGCCACTATTCCTGGTCACATTCAGTCTCTTCTTGGCCAGCCTTTACCCTGCACCTGCCACACTGCATGCTGGGGGGACAGTGAGGCAGTCCCTGCCCTCAAAGTCAAGACCAAACATGTAAAGAGCATATAGAACATACCAGGCTTTGAACTAAACACTTAACCTAAGTTACCTCATTTGTTCCTTAGAACTTTGGGGGCAGGAACTAGGGTTAGTTACAGAAGAGGAAACTGAGGCACAGAGAGCATAAGCAACTTGTCCATAGTCACATAGACACTAAATGGTGAAGCTGATATTTAAGCCCAAGCAGTCCAACATAATCTCCCAGATCGAGCATTCAAATACAAGTTAAACCAGCCATATACAAGGCTGCACACCATTGCTCACTTAGCCAAGCACATGGAGATAAGGTCTTGTACTCTGCAGTCTGGCTACTGGATTCACATCCAGCCTTTGCTGCTGCAAGGCTTGGACAAATAGCCAGCCTCACCAGCAAATGGGGAGAAAACCCAATCTAGCAATAGCATCATGGTAAGGATAAAAAATTATATAAAATTTAGAATAGTACCTGACACATGGTACTAGCATCATTATCCTCAAAGTCAGCGCTATATGGACTGTCATACCCATTTTATGGCTGAGGCTCCACGGCTAAAAGAGAGCCAGTCACTTGCCCAAGGATAATGGGCTGGGATACAAATATACATCTCTCTGGATCTCATGCCAGAATCCAAAGCACATGCTCTTAACTTGAGCCTAGCTTCTTGGGTGGAGAGCCTGAGATAGGCCCCCTCAACAGCTACAGGGACCCTATTCTGCACCCTCTTCAGAGCATCCCAGCCCCCGTGCATTCAGGCTGAGAGAAAATGAAAAGGCTGGGGAATCCTCACATCCCCTTCCCCAGTGGGGTGGTGATAGTGGTGAGCCAGTCTGGGAAGCCTGGACAGTCTTCCAAAAGCAGCATCTATAAACAGGACACTGTCACCCCACACCCTACAGTCCTTCCCCTCAGCTCAGTGGGCAGGGCAGGCCCCAGCCAGCTGCTTCTACAAATGCATAAACACATAAATCACGAAGGAGAGCTGGCAAGGCCACAGAAAGAAAGGCAGATACCAAGACCAGAGGAGGAGGCAATAGCCCAGCTCCAGACCCTGCCAAAGTGGAAGGAGAAGGTGGGAACCCCGTAAGGATACCTGCTGATGCAGCAGCTCCCTGAGGGCCGGTGATGGGGCAGAGAGAAGAGAGTGAGGCCTCCAGGGAGCTACACTGGTTCTCTGAGAGGAGGAGAAAGGGCTGGGCTAGGGGAAGACTAAGCCAGGGCCAGCCCTTTGCACCTGGGCAGTGGGTTGGGTCCACAGGCATCTGGGAGGCCAGAGGAGAGTCTTCCATCTAGGAAGGAACCACTACATGTGTGAGACTGCTAGGACCAAATCAGGAACATTCTGGACCAGAAGGGCAGCTGTGGAGAGGAGAGAGGGAGTTATGAAGTCCCTGGAGAAAGCACAAGAGTCAGCTGTCAGGGTGTGAAGCCAAGAGCCCCACATTCTACAGACCGCTGACCCAGCCATCCAGGGCCAACACCCCATGGCCTACGTGGTTCTCATTAGGCTGATTAGCGGCAAAACAGCAACTAGCAAATGGCATAGGGACCAGCTAATTAGCACACAGCCCTTCAGTGGACAAGCTGGCTTCAAGTAGGAAAGACTGGTACCCTGACAATGCCCTCCAGGAGAGCTGCCAGACTGCATGACCCAGTCCGGGTGGTGCCAGGGGACAGCAGCATGAGAGGTCTGGGGAGGGAAGACATGGGGGAGCGAATGACTGTCCAGGCATCCTGGAGTAGTAAGTACCCTGCTGGGGCAAGAGGGTGTACACACACTGGTTCTGTAACAACCTCCAGACTCACCCAACCTTGACTTTCCAGTGATGAAACTCCAGTTTGGCAGAGAGGGATGTCGGAAAATCTTGAGCAAGTTGGGAAACTGAGAGCCTCCAGGGTTGGCGGGTGGGCAGCTGTGGTCACGCCTAGACCCCTCAGGCAGCTGGGAGGAAGCCCATCCTCCATGAAGCCTCCTACTCCAGATTCACTCAAATCTCAGCAACACTCTCCAACAGCCAGGGAGGCCCCTACACTGGCTGAGCTCTCTAGAACATACCAACCTCCTGCCTCCTCCCTCCAAATCTCCTTCCAAGGCTTCCAGAGTCCCCAAGGCCCTGCTTCTCAAAGTGTGGTCCCCAGCCCAGCAGCATGAGCCACCCATGGGAGTTCATTCAAAACACAGAATCTCCAGCTCCACCCCAGAACAGCTGCATCAGAATCTGCTCTTTCACAGGATCCCTAGGTTTCCTGGGAACACTCAGATGTGAGTAGTGACCCCTAAGCAGACCTTCCAGCAGTGGACCTCAAACTCTTCTCTGTACTTCAGCCACAGCTAGAACCAACGAGAGTGCTTTAAAAAGACACCAGTGGCAGGCCCCAGCCTCAGGGCTTCTGCCTAGCATAAAGCCACCTGGCCACCCTCTTCCCCAGCTTCTCCGCACAGCAGAGTGGTTCAGACCCGATTTTGTCTCAGGTTTCCCCTTAATGACCTTGAGTAAGTCACCACCTCTCTGTGGCTCACTTTCTTCACCTTTAAAAGCATAAGAAAGCTGGGTGTGGTGTTGCATACCTGTAATCCTAGCACACTGGAATGCTGAGAGAGAACAGCAAGTTCCAGCCCAGCCTTTGAAATTTAGCAATTTAGGGCCACGTATTTAGTTCAGTGGCATGGTGCCTGCCTTCCAAGTACGAGATCCTGAGTTCAACCCCAGGCAACGCAAAAAGAAAGAAACTTGGCAACTTAGCAAGACCCTTTCTCAAAATAAAAATGGAGAGCTGGGGATGTAACTCATTGCCCAGGGAGAGGGGGAGGGGGAGGAGGAAGAGGAAGAGGAAGAGGAGGAAGAGGAAGAGGAGGAGGAAGGGGAAGAAGAGGAGGAGGAGAAAGAAGCAGAGGAAGAGGAAGAAAGATGAACATATATTCCTCCCCAACTCTGCCCACAGCCAGAGAGGACCTGTCCTCTGGGAGACCCCATTGATCCTTTCCTAAAAAGGAAAGGCTGTGAGACCTGCTTGCTTGTTTATTTTTTATTTGGTTTCTTTATCTGGAGGTCTTCAGGACATCCCAAGAATCTGCCTGAGCTACATCTGTGGACAGGCAAAGGGTCATGGCCATAAGGCTTGAGGCAGAACCCCAGAGCCTGGTCCACCCTGTCTCATCCCTGCCACATAGCCCTCTCATCACCATCCTGAGAGGCACTAGAGAAGGCATCTACCATGCTGAAAGCACCATGAACTCTATTAGCTGTGACGCCCTCTGTGAGAAGGGCCAGATGCTCAGTCTGGACAAAGGAAGACACAGTCATTGTGGACAAAGCTGGTGAGACTGCTACTATGCAGCCAGGATTGGGCCTTGGAGAGCCAGTGGTGACTACAGGAGGACAATCAAGCAGAGCCTGGGGAGCTGACATGGACCCAAGGGGGCCCCTGGGCTGTCAAGCCCTCATTGCTGATGTCACCTGTGGGAATGTCCAGCCTCAGCTAGAATTGGAAGGCAATAAGAGTATGGGAGTCTGGGTCCAGTATTATACTGGTGTGTCCTTGGCCAATTTCCTAACCAATCAAAGCCCCAGTTCCCTCAGCAGTAAGCAGGGATGGTAGGTAAATACCCACATCATAGGACTGCCAAAAGGCTTAATTCAGGCAGCACATGTGAAGAGCCTGCAGTACTGGGTAACAGCAAACACTCAGCTGTCAGCTAGTAGCAGCAGCAGGACACTGCCGTCCCCAGTGCACAGATGAAGAAAGAAGGGTCCAGAGAGAAAAGGCAAGATGTCTGGCAGCAGGGCACAGATATTAATAGGGGGGATCCTGGAGCTCAAATTCTAGTTCTGCCCTTACCTGGCCATGAGACCTTGAGCAAGTTACCTCTCTGTGCCTTAGTTTCCTCATCCACCAAGCAGACAGGGGCACTACCTGCCCTAGGGAACATGTAAAGTGCATAAAATGAGTATTACACAGGCACTGGCTCCTGTCATTGTCACTGCCTCTGCCACCATTCATGGGATGTTTGAGCTCTGTCTACCACCAGCAAAAGGCTCAGGCATGGAGGTCACGGCTCTTCCCACCTCACTCTTGGTCTCCACCTAAGAGAACCACTCTCTTTCTTCTCATTTGAGCCAATCTTTCAAGCTTTGGGACAGTCCAAAGGAAGCCTGCTCCAGACTTAGCATCAGAGCCTGAGCTGCTCATCTTCGGGAAGTGTGTAACAGAGGCCAGGGGCCAGCGCAGAGGGGGAGCCCTACAAGAACACAACACGAATGGTGGCCTTGGAGATGTAAAACGGCCAGGCTCTGGGGCTAGTGTGCAGGCCATAAGCATGTGTGGGCCCACACAGGACCCTGAGAGCAGGGCAAGTGGGACTAATACAGGGGGACAGCAGGAGGGAACGCAGCAAGCTTTAAAAACATGAGCAGAGATTTGCTTTGAGAAAGCTGTATCCAGCTGGAAGCATTTTAAAATTTCCTCTCTTCCACTGCACATCGCCTCCACATGGAGATAGGCTGCATCTCAGGAGGCAGGCTGGGGAAGACCTTTCTGTTCTAGGTCCTAGTATCCTCAGCCCAGCCCAGCTCAAGAGAAACATGGGAAGATGGGCCAGGAGACACTCACGTTTGATACAATGATTGGTACTGTTTGCTGTCGTCCATCCCGGGCAGCACTGTCCCCCGCAGACATTCCTCCTGTGGGGGTCACCAGAACCAGGTCAACACAAGGATCCTCAGAGCCAAGACTATTCAGAGCCCCCTGACAGTTCTGCCCCCTTTAGGTGGATCCTGGGAGAACACCGCCAGGCTAGAGAAAGTAATCCCAGCTCCACAGAGAGACCACTTGGCCCAGGAACAGGCACTATGGGATCATGCAGATCTAAGCTGAGCCTCACTGTGCACCTGGAAACCTCACCCTGTCATCTCTACAATGGAAATGACAGTGCCTAACTGGGTGGTTGTGATGACTAAACAGGACAGAAATGTTTAGCACCTGATGCAAACAGGGACCCTAAAGGTGATAAGCAAGTTCGGAGAGATTCAGTCACTTGTCAAAGCTATACAACAGTTAACCCCAGAACCTGATTAAAACCTGAGTTATTCCAACTCTAAGCAAGACTACAACTCTGCTCTGCCTCTCAGAAAAACAAAAAACAAAAAACAAAAAACAAGTACTGCGCTCTGGCCCTACCAGAGAAGCTGGACATATGTGCAGTCTTAAGGATACACAGATGTGCTGCCTGCCAACAAATGTGCTCTAGCGGTAGCAACAGTCTTTATCATGCTGGTGTGGGAGCAGGCTGAGGGCTGAGAGGGGATCTAAAGGAACAGTGTTCCAAGGTCTGTTTAGGAGGGGCCCTTGGGGTGACAAACTCTCAGTACAAGCGCACGTTCCATGAAGGAAGGCTAGTGGAAAATACTGACTGGGGACAGAGACCTTCCCTCAGCGACTCCGTGCTGGCTCCACCACATGAGACAATGACATTTGGTCCGAATCTCCCCCTCAGGTGTCTGGTGGGCACCAGCAGCAACAGCGTTTTCCCCAGCCCTAGCTCACCATCTACAGACTCCAATTTCTAGACTAGGGTGACTCCCTAGAAGGGGCCCTCCTAGAGACAACCTCTGGTGCCTAACTCCTTAGCCCTGGTACAATAAGCAGAATGCATCCACGAGTGCTCACTGAAACCAGAGGGGAGTGGAAGAGAGACGTACAGAGGCCAGAGGACAGAGCGGGTGGCCATTCCTGGGATCTCTGTGGCCAGTATGGTGAGCATCTGGTCCCACTTAGATTGTTTGACATTTGGGTGGACCCCAAAGCTTGTGTGGTTTTGGGAGCCTTACAAAGAATTCAAAATAAATTTCTGCAGCTTGAAAACGCTGAGGCCCATTCCTGGCCCTTTGGACCAAAGTTGTGGGGAGCTGCCTCCCAGGGAGCTCCCAGAATATACCACTAGCTAAGGACTCTGCCTCTTCAGCCGCCACCTTTAGCAGTTTCCTGGCTCCATGAAGTCCTCCTCCTGGGGGTGGCCCAAGTCACCAGAGAAGGGGCTGAGCCTCAGACTCTGGGTTTCTGAAAGTGTGCCCTGGTGGAAGGGGAAAAGAGCTCACCTTTTTGGAAGTCAGTACCCCTTGTGATAACAATGCCTCTTAGGGTACTGGGAAGTCTTTTTGAGGAAGCAGCTTGCATGCTTTGGGAATTTTCTAAACTAGATACCTGTGGTAACCCAAACAGCATGGACTGTGGACATAGGAGCCTGCTTAGGAGGTCATGGCATGGAGCCCAGCCCAAGTTGAGCCTAGATACCCTTGGGACAGCTTTGTGGCTGACTGCAGGAGGCCAGCATCTAGGCCAGCCTTGCCTGCCCATAGTTGAGCTCTGAGGAATGTCAGGGATACAGCAATGACTGGCCACAATCAAAGGCTGCCAGGCAGAGGGGCCAGGCTGGGCTGGGAAGACACTCAAGAGAAAGTCAGGTATCTAATGAGAGCCCCTGAGGGTCCCTTCCAGGACAACATGAACAGGTTGGGTACAGGACCAGCAAGGAGAGCAGTTGGGAGATGGCCATTCAGGGTGTTCCAGCCAGCACAGAAAACAGATGAGCCTGACTACCTATGCTGTAGGACCCACTGGCTCTGCCCCTGGAAGCCAGCCTTCATACCACTCAGAGATCATGAGTACCATCCTTCAGGTGACACTAGTCAGCAAACATTAGCTCAATGTCTGGCACTGCTGGGGACACATCTGGCTAACAGCCCGGCACAGCTGCATTCCACCTGGGACAAATCTGATCAGATGGGCCCTTTGTTGAAAACCTCCCACAGCTCTCCATGGCCTCTACAAAGCTCACCTGGCCTCCACCTGCCTGTGAAATCAAATCATCTCTGGTCAGAGCAGACCACTGAGGACTACCCAGCTGCACGGGCACCCCTACAGCATTCCTCCCACCCCCACTCCCACCTCAGCCCTGTTCTCGGGCCTTCTAGTTTTGCCAGTACCTGGGTCCACACTGCAGAGGCACAGGTGGTCATAAGGCCATTGTACTGAGCTCCAGAAGATAGAACAGGAGTAAACAACTGTAATAAAGGCATACCAGATCTCTGTAGTTGGTAAATGGAAGGGATCAACACCTTCTATTAGAATCTGGACTATCTTCAGAACCTGCTGGAACCTGCCGTAGAACCTTGCAGAGTTTAACCCCGCAGGAGGTCAGGGGTCTCAACTTGGGCCTTGAAGCAGAATTCAGCCTGAATCTCAGGGGTTTGCTGTTGGTTAGCTAATACTAATTGACTTAGTTCTGCACATTGCTGCCCACATTGTCTATTGTGACAGCATGTGGGAAGCCAGCCATGGCCCACTGGCTTTTTGAAAGACAACATTTGTTCCTTTTTAAGGACTGCACGTGTTAAACTTGTTTTGACCCTGCACGGGAGAAACT
>NW_022900933.1:16838168-16843799 GCF_012274545.1 Fukomys damarensis
GCCCGTGTGAACCCTCGTTCCCGTGGAGCGGGTGTTGAGGCCCGTGTGAACCCTCGTTCCCGTGGAGCGGGTGTTGAGGTTACTATGGTGATCCTAGCCCATAATAGTTCGGCCTTTCCCTTTAAAAGGCCGGTGCTTGCCGGCAATAAACGTCGCCTTGATCAGACTCTTGTCTTGGCGTCCTTCCTTTCTCTCTGCCCCATCTCCACCCCGCTGCTCTTTCAGGTTTGAGGCACTGCGGGACAGTGCTCTGCGTCGCCGGTTCGCGACAACAGCAGATACCCCGAAGGAGGCCCTTCAAAAATGTTTTCCTTTAATTTTTATTTTTAAAATTTTATTTTTCCCATTCTTCAAATTCTTCCTTTTTTCTTTCTTATTTTTCCCACTCAATCTCTTGTTCCCCCACATTGTTCCTCATCTCCCTTTTTGTTCCTGTTCCTGCCCTAATTCAGATTTCTTTTTTCTTTTTCTTTTCTTCTCTCTTTCTCTTGATTGTCATTAGTTTCAAAGGAAAGTGAGTACAATTTATAGCTTCCCTATTACTGTTAAGTTGCTCTATTCTTGTCTTTGTTCTTGCACTCTGTCTTTCCATCTTGTCAACAGTTTCTTAGAGTTTGCATGATTATCCTGTGTCCTCTGGCTTCACTTGAAACCTTCTTCTATCCTTCTACCTATCTATTCCTCTCCTCCCAATTCCTTCTAAGTCCCCATCCTGCAGGGTAAAGTTGCTATATTGAAGAGTTTATTCACTATAAACATATTTTGGGCTGGTCCTCAATTTTGATTTAATTGTCAATTTCTAAGCTGTGCTTGATGCTATTGTGTTGCTAATTTTATCAATTGGGCTAAAGGATTGTAATTGATTTAATGATTTGTCCTTCCTAATATTATGAAAATGAGAGTGTCTCTGAGTCATTAGAGACTCAAAACCTAAAGAGCAGCTATATCAGGAAGATCAAAGTACTAACCCAGGAATTCAACCAAGGACAGTACTGCCAACAAAAATAATAAGAAGAAAACACCAGCAAGGCACAATAGAGATTTCCGGCTCACCAATGGAAAATTCTAGGAGAAACGAGGTGGAAAAATCTGACAATCAACCATCAAGACACCCTGAACTCATAGCACAGGAAGTAACAAAACAGATCAATCAGGCTCTAGAAAAATTCAAAGCAGAAATAATTTTCCAGATAACTACAGAGACAGTGAGCACAATGAAAGACATGATTACATACTCTAAAACAGAAACAGACCAAAAAATAAATAAATAAAATAAAGATGAGTTCAGGACCATAATAGAAGCCATGAATGCCCAGTACAGGAAAGAAATGGAAACCATGAATGCCCAACATAGGAAAGAAATGGAATCCATGAAACAGATTCATATATCCAGGAGATTAAAAACTCTATAGAAAGCATTTGCAGCAGAATGAACAAATGTGAAGATAGAATTTCAGATGTAGAAGATAGGATTGTGGTCAGTGACCAAGAAAAGAGAGATTTTTTAAAAACAACAGTAAGGGATTATGAGAAATTGATCCAACAACTCCTAGATGATGCAAAGAAGAATAATATATGACTAATAGGAATCCAAGAAGTAGCAGGAGAAAGTACAAATGATAGAAAAAACTGTTCACAGAATTAATGACAGAAAACTTCCCAAACAGAGGGGAAGAATTTGACATACAAATAAGTGAGACATATAGGACTCCAACTAGCCATGATTAAAAAAAAAAAAAAACTACACCTAGACATATTATAGTTAAGATCCCAGAAACCCAACAGAAGAACAAAATACTGCAAGCAATTAGAGAAAAGAAACAAATCACATGCAAAGGAAAGCCCATCAGAATCACAACAGACTTTTCAACACAAACCCTCATGAGGGTCAAGAAGAGCCTGGAGTGAGGTATTTCAAGCCCTAAAAGAAAACAAACTTCAACCTAGACTGATGTATCCTGCTAAACTCTCTTTTCAAATGGATGGGGAAATAAGATAATTCCATGACAAAGAACACCTGAGAAACTTCATGAATACCAAACCAGCACTACAAACAATTCTAAACAATATCCTAGAAAAAGTCAATGAAAGTCACAATACCATGAGGCCCAACAGAGCAAATCAATTAGGCAAGGCAAGAAACTAAAGGGAGAGGGGGAAAAATTAAAAAGGGCCAACAACAGGACAATGATAAATCAAAATACATCAGTTATAATGATCAATGTTAATGGCCCTGATTCACCAATCAAAAGAAATAGACTGGCAGAATGGATTAAGAAGCAAAATCCAACAATATGTTGTATACAAGAAACACACCTAGTTCAAAAAGAAAATCATAAACTGAAAGTAAAAGGATGGAAAACAGATCTCCATGTGACAAGAGCCCAGAAAAAAGCAGGGGTAGCTATCTTATTTGCAGGCAATGTAAATTTAAAAGCAAAACTAATTAAGAGAGACAAAGAAGGTCACTACATCCTTGTAAAAGGAACGATCCAAGAGGAAGAGATAAAAGTCATAAATATATATGCACCAAATATTAATGCCCCAACTATACAAAACAAATATTAAGGAATATGAAAAACCACATAAGCACTAATACAATTGTTGTGGGAGACCTAAATACCCCACTGATAGAAATAGATCATTTAGACAAAAAAAATCAACAATGAAATACTAGAACTGAACCAAGCTTTTGAACAAATGGACTTAATGTCTACAAAGTGTTCCACCACACAAAATCAGAATTAACATTTTTTCAGCTGCACATGGGTCCTTCTCCAAAACAGACCATATACTAGCTCATAGAACATATTTAAATAAATGCAAAGGAAATGAAGTTATCCCATGTATATTATCAGACCATAGTGCAATTGAGCTGGAGATCAATAGCATAAGAAAACACAAGAACTTCACAAACACATGGAAATTGAACAACACTCTCCTGAACAATCAATGGGTTACAGAGGAAATTAAAGAAGAAATTAGTCAGTTTTTACAAATAAATGATAATGCCAGTACAACCTACAGGAATTTATGGGACACAATGAAAGCAGTTCTATGAAGAAAATTCATAACAGTGAATGCCCACACTAGGAAAACAGAGTGAGCTCAAATAAATAACCTCATGATGCATCTTAAGCTCCTGGGAAAAGAAGGGCAAGAAAACACAAAGCTCATACAAGGGACGAAATTATAAAGATCAGAGCAAAAATCAAAGCAATGGAAACTGAGAGAATGATACAAAAAAAAAATCAATGAATCAAAAAGTTGTTTTTTTGAAAGAATAAATAAAGTCAATAAACCCTTAACCAACCTTGTCAAAAAAGGAAAGAAAAGGCTCAGATTCATGCAATTAGGAATAAAAAAGGTGAAGTCACAACAGATCTAGCAGAAATCCAGAGGATCATCAATACCTACTTCAAGGACCTGTACTCTAATAAAATGGAAAACAGAAGAAATGGACAGATTTCTAGATACTTATGAATTACCAAAGTTGAACAAAGAAGATAAAAAATTCTAGACACCCCAATTACAATCAGTAAAATTGAAAACATAATTAAAATTTTACCAACAAAGAAAAGCCCAGGTTCTGATGACTTCACTGCTGAATTCTACAAGACATTTAGAGACGAACTATTGCCACTACTCTTTAAACTTTTCAATGAAATTGAAAGGGAAGCAATACTTTCAAATTCATTCCTGGAAGCAAGTGTTACTTTGATTCCAAAACCAGGAAAAGACCCAACCAAAAAAAAAGAACTATAGGCCAATCTCCCTAATGAACATAGATGCAAAAATCCTCAATAAGATACTGGCAAACAGAATATAGAGGGTCATCAAGATCATACACCCTGACCAAGTCAGATTTATCCCAGGGATGCAAGGATGGTTCAACATAAGTAAATCAATAAATGTAGCACATTGTATTAAAAGAGTCAAAGACAAAAACCATATGATCATCTCAATAGATGCAGAAAAAGAATTTAACAAAATTCAACACTTATTCATGATAAAAAACCCTCCAAAAAATTGGAATAGATGGTCTTTATCTCAACTTGATAAAGTCTATCTATGAAAAACCAACAGCCAATATCACATTCAATGGCCCAAAACTGACAACCTTCATGCTAAAATCAGAAACAAGACAAGGATGTCCACTATCACCACTCCTGTTCAATATACTTCTGGAAACATTAGCTACAGCAATCAGACATGAGAAATAAATTAAAGCAATAAAGATAGGAAAGGAAGAAGTTAAACTGTCATTATTTGGTGACTATATGATACTCTACATAGAAGACCCAAAAAACTCTGCCAAAAGACTTCTAGAGTTAACTGACAATTTCAGCAGAGTATCTGGATACAAGGTCAACACTCAAAATTCAATAGGCTTCTTGTATACAAATATCAGACTCACTGAGAGAGAAATTTAGGAAACAATTGCTTTCACAATAGCATCCCAAAAAATGAAGTATCTAGCAATCAGTTTAATGAAGAAAGCAAAGACCTCTACTTTGAGAACTATAGCAGTCTGAAAAAGAGATCAAAGAGGATATAAGAAAATGGAAAGACATCCCCTGTTCTGGGTAGGAAGAACCATACAGTGAAAATGGCTATACTTCCAAAACCGCTATATAGATTCAATGCAATCCCTATTAAAATTCCAATAGTATATTTCACAGAACTGAAGAAAACCATCCAAAAATTCATTTGGAACAAGAAGAGATTTAGAACAGCAAAAGCAATTCTAGGCAACAGAGACATGGCAGGGGGTATCACAATCCCCAACTTGAAACTATACTACAAAGCCACTGTGACAAAACAGCAAGGTCTGGCAAAGAAAAAGACCTGAGGATCAGTGGAATAGATTGGAAGATGCAGAAACAACTCCAGATGTACTCAGCTACCTCGTCTTTGACAAAGGAGCCAACAATCCTCAGTGGAGGAAAGATAGCCTCTTTCATAAACTGTGTTGGAAAAATTGGATTTCTACATGCCAGAGATTAAAACTAAACCCTTAGCTTTCACCATGCACTAAACTAAAATACAACTGGATTAAAGATCTAAATACTAAAATAGAAACACTAAACTTGCTGAAAGATAAATTAGGAAGAAATCTTGAAGACATTAGCATAGGAAAATACTTTATGAACAAATCTTCAGTAGCAAAAGAATCAACAACTGGGATCCCATCTTATTAAAAAGCTTCTGCCAAGAAATCAAACAACAACAAATGTTGGCAGGGTTGTGGGGAGAAAGGAACCCTTCTCCATTGTTGGTGGGAGTGCAGACTGGTGCAACCACTATGGAAATCAATATGGAGATACCTCAAAGAGCTGGGACTAGAGGTTCCGTTTGACCCAGCTATCCCTCTGCTGGGTATCTTTCCAAAAGAATTAAAAGAATCATATCACAGAGTTGTATGTGCACCTATGTTTATAGCAGCACAGTTTGTAATAGCTAAAATTTGGAAACAGTCCATTTGCCCATCAGTTGGAAACTGGATAAAGAAAATGTGGTTTTTCTATAAAATGGAATATTACTCAGCCATAAAGAATGAGAAATTAGGCTGGGGATTTAGGTCAGCGGTTCAGTGGCCTGCCTTGCAAGCGCAAGGACCTGAGTTCAATC
>NW_022900933.1:16843836-16844228 GCF_012274545.1 Fukomys damarensis
AAAGAATGAGAAATTAGATTCATTCATAGGAAAATGGATACATATTGAGGATATACTCCTAAGTGAAATAAATAAATCACACATGTAAATACCGAATAGTTTCTCTGGTATGAATAAACTATAATAGTACATAAGATCCTAATGATGCAATGGACAATGTGAAATAGGAAGAAAGAGGCTAAAGGTGCAGAGAAAGTGGGAAGGGTAAGGCAAAGCTAATAAGGGAAAAAATATGAGAAAATGTAAAAATGGAAATGAAGTGTTTGTAAAGGGGGGGAGGGGTGAAGGGAGGGCAGGGACAAGGGGAAAAAATGAGAACCAAGACCTGTCATGTAAAGGTACAAGATCCCAATAATGAATGTAACTGTACTGCATACCTAAAATGTACCAAT
>NW_022900933.1:16844309-16850266 GCF_012274545.1 Fukomys damarensis
AAAGAATTTAAGCTGCTCCTCAGACAAAGGACTATTATCTAGAATATATAAATAACTCAAAGAAATCAGGGCCCCAAATATAAAGACCCAATTCAAAAATTGGCATCTGAAATGGACAGATATTTCTCAAACAAGTAAAATAAATATATGAAAAAATGTTCAGCATCACTGGTCATTCAAGAGATGCAGATGAAAACAACACTGAGATTCCACATCACCCCAGAAAGAGTGGCTGCTATCAAGATATGGACCAATAACAAATGCTGGTGGTGTCGTGGGGAGAAAGGAACCCTTTTCCGTTGTTTGATGTGAGTGTAGACTGGTGAAATCAATATGGAGATACCTCAAACAACTAGGATTAGAGGTTCCATTTGACCCAGCTATCCCTCTGCTGGGTATCTTCCAAAAGAATTAAAAGAATCGCACCACAGCGATATGTGCACACCCATATTTATAGCGGCACAGCTTGTAATAGCCAAAACTTGGAAACAGCATAATTGCCCATCATTTGTAGACTGGATAAAGAAGATGTGGTTTTTCTATAAAATGGAGTATTACTTAGCCATAGAGAATGAGAAATTAGAGTCATTCATAGGAAAATGGATGCATATTGAGGCCATACTCTTAAGTGAAATAAAAAGGACACACGTGTGTAAATACCGAATAGTTTCTCTGGTGTGAAAAACTAAGAGTGTAAATAAGATCCAAATTGTGTAACTGATAATGTGAACTAGGAAGAAAAGGGCTAAAGGGGAAGTGGGAAGGGTAGGGGAAAGGAAATAATGGAAAAGAAAAAAATATGAGAAAAGGAAAAAATGAAAACAAAGTCTTGTAAATAGGGAAGGGAGGAGCGGGTGAAGCGAGGGCAGGGGTGTGGGGGAAAAATGAGAACCAAGATTTTTCATGCAGAGGCATCCCAGATGAATGTAACTGTACTGTATGCCTAAAAAGTACCAATAAACTCAGTGAAAAAATTGAATCATCTCCATCGCCTTTCCCCTCATCTCCACGATCGTCCACAACCACGGCTGTGCTCCTCCACACTTGCTGAAGCTGCTCCCTCCGCATGGTACGCCTCCCCTTGCTTGCCAATGAAATCCCTGACATAGTCCTAGATTTCCAGGTCAGATACCACCTCCTTTGTGTAAAGCTTTCACTGACATCTTTCCAGGTTTGCTCTTTCTCCACCCACGGCTACTGGTGAGCACTGATTGTCTCAGAGTTTGGGGGCCCACATCTCTGTCCTGGTATCCTGAGGGCTCTTTTTCCTCTTTGTGCCTCTGCAGGTAAACAGTGCCTAATGTGACATACATGTAATACTTCTGTGCCTCCCTCAAAGTGGGATGAATAGCACTGAGGGTGAGAAGGGGGTTTTTAGGGTCACATGAGCACAGAACTCAGCAATGCCGAGTCACACAGCAAAGAAGTGATCCCTGCTCTGCGATCATTCTAACCTGATTAGGTCACTAAGCAAGGCTCCATCTGACCTGGGTCCCCAAACCGGTCCTGCCCAGGACACAGGCCAGTCTCTTTTTTCCAGAGAGAGCACACCACAGGGTTAAGCTTCTAAGATAGTGAATGGTGTCTTACTAGAACTGAAGAACATTTTGTTTTCATTTCAGTTTTTCTAGTTAGCTTCTCTTTTCCACAAATGGTGCTGCTTTCAACTTATAACAGCGATACTAAGTTTCCTTTTAATTATAAATTTATTTATGTAGAAAAGTGAGTCAACCACTGTTCATTTAATGTTCAAAAACAGGATGATAGGATCGGCCAGAGATTTAGCTTGCCTGCCTCTCAATGCAATGTTCCCAGTTTGATCCCCTGTACCAAAAAAACAAAACAAACAAACAAACAAAAAAACAGGATGATAGGGCTGAGGATTTAGCTCAGTGGTGCCGCCACCTGTCTTCCAAGCGCAAGCACCTGAGTTCCTGAGTTTGATCCCTGGTGCCAAACAAAATAAAACAAAACAAAAACGCCAGGATGATAGATAAAAAAGCTGGTACTTTTAGACAAAGAAATAATACACAACAGTTAAATAAGCTAATTATACTAACGTGGGTAAATCTCAAAAATATAATAAGGAAGGGGAAAAACAAATTGTAGAAGGAATTCTCTACAATATTATCACTTACCTGAGTTTAAAATATGCCAAAACAACATTGTGTTTTACAGATATTTTCATCTGTAGTAACAGAATAAAAATATGCATTGGCATTAATTAAATTTGGGGTAGTGGTTAACTCTAGGGAAAGAGAGAGGCAAATTTATAGAAATTCCAACTAAAATAATTAGAAGCAAAATATGCCAAAATATATGGGTTTATGACTTCTTTTACTTCCAATATCTTTCTGTATGTCTGTAAAGCTTCCTAATGTACTTTAAAATGGATAAAT
Organism: Fukomys damarensis; assembly: GCF_012274545.1. NCBI lineage: Eukaryota > Metazoa > Chordata > Mammalia > Rodentia > Bathyergidae > Fukomys > Fukomys damarensis. The sequence goes on from NW_022900933.1 coordinate 16,846,709, forward strand.
CACAAAATCCAGTTAGCTTAACAGTATATTAATTTGCCGGGCATGGTTGCACACGCCTGTAATCCCAGCACTCAGGAGGCTGAGGCAGGAGGATCCCTGTGAGTTCAAGACCAGCCTGGGCTACATAGTGAGTTCCAGATAAGTCTCAACTACATTGTAAGACCCTGTCTCAAAAAACAAAAAACAAAAAATAAAACAAAACAAAAACAAACCAAAACTGATACTGTAATAGCCAGATGTGGTGGTGCATGCCTGTAATCCCAGCACTCGGGAGGCTGAGGCAGGAGGATCGCTGTGAGTTCAAGACCAGCCTGGGCTACATAGTGAGTTCCAGGTCAGTCTCAACTACATAATGAGACCCTGTCTCAAAAAACAAAACAAAACAAAAAACAAACAAAAAAAAAAACCCAAAAAACAAAAAACAAACCACAGTATATTAATTTAAAGAAAGTAAAAGAACAGGAGGGAAGGTAAAGGGAAATATCCTGGGAGTGATATGAGGTGAGGCTGTTTCAAAAAATAAGAAAGATGGTGAAACAATGAGTTCACAAGTCCTCTTTAAACTATAAATTTCATTAGTGTAGGAACGGTATCTGTGTCTGCCACTGCTATACCTCAAGATACCTAGTACCATCCCTGAAGCATACTTAAAAAAAAACAAAACCAAAAACTGCGTTATCGACAGAAAGTCTCACAACATTGGAAATCACCGAAGGACAGAGGCTGTCTGTCATCACTGACCACCGCCACCTCCCCATGATCCAGCCTAGCGCTGGGCATATAGGAAACCTTCCAGAAATAATGTGCAGTATTTAAGAATCCCTGTAGCAGGGCTGCAGTTCCAACTGCCACAAGCAGGTGGCACTTGGTGTTTGGCTCTGAGCTGCCCATAAGACAATGGCCAAAGTGATCAGCCATTAGCCAGAATAGACCTAGGTTGAGGAAGTCAGTGGACAACGCTGGCACTTGGCCCCTTCCCTGCTGCAGTATGGTGGCTGCTTGGGGTGCCAGGAAAACCCACTATCTATCAAACCTGGGTCAGTGCCACGAGTGAAAGCCCTTGTGCTGGGTAGTGCCTGCCACCCTCACTTCTAGGACCACTCTGACCATCTGCCCTCTGCTTCCCCATCCACTGCCCACTGAACCCAAGTCACAGAGCCCCTCTCTCTCCTCTGAGGTCTTTGGCTACCCTGACCCATTCTTTGCACTTCCAGTACTAGGAAGTACATTCACCATCACTTATCTGCTCATTTCTCCAACTTGATTTTTAAGTAATTGAGTTGCTCTCCCAGCAGGGATAATGTCTCCTTTCCGGTGCTCAGCACACATGCTTTTAAGAAGCAAGAATTCACTTGCATAGATCCGGGGGGAAAAAGAAAAAAACAACAAAAAAAAGATACCCTGAAACGGTGCAGGTGCTCCATTAATATATGCTGAATGATCCTGCGTGGGAGGGACTTGGCAGTGCAAGCCCAAGGGCAGCAGTATCTCTTTCGGCAGATACTTGGGGGACAGCAGTGGTGTAGCAACACCATTCTAGGCACTGGGGACAAAGAAATGAGCAGAAAAATGTCCTGGCTCTCACAGAACTTACATTAGTGAGAGATAGGAGGCCAGGTCCTAAATACATAAGCACAACTAGAAATACACTATGTCGGATGGAATTAGCGCTCTGTAAGAATGTAAAGCAGGGTGAAGAGAGGTGGGGGATAGGGCAGGACAGAAGTGGACAAAGAAGACTTCTCTGAGCAGAGTTCTGAATGAAGCCAAGTGAATCCTGCTGAACACGAGAGAAGTGTTCAGCAGAATGAGCAGAAAAATGTCCTGGCTCTCACAGAACTTACATTAGTGAGAGATAGGAGGCCAGCTCCTAAATACATAAGCACAACTAGAAATACACCATGTCGGATGGAATTAGCGCTCTGTAAGAATGTAAAGCAGGGTGAAGAGAGGTGGGGGATAGGGCAGGACAGAAGTGGACAAAGAAGACTTCTCTGAGCAGAGTTCTGAATGAAGCCAAGTGAATCCTGCTGAACACGAGAGAAGTGTTCAGCCATGGAAAATAGTGAGTGTGAAGGGCAGGAGGCAGAGGGTCTCATGAACAAAACTGGTGATACAGGTACCTATGCTGCTCCCAGGGACTAAATCCAACTGGAAAATTGACCCCAATCCGAGAAGGGCTGCCAGAACCCTTCCCAGATTTTCCTATGGTCCTGGCTCAGCCTCTCATTTCTGGGGGGCTCCAGTGGCCTCATTCCAAAGGCACCTCTCATACCCAGGCAAGGAGTGTCCCCCAGCACTCTGCATCGGTGATAATCCCAGATTGGAAGTGGGAGATGCTGAGGGGGGCCTCAGGCTATGACAGCCCTCTAGGCAGGCAGAGAGTGGTTTAGGAGGAGCAAATAAATAAATAAATAAATAAACGAATGAATGAATGAACAAATAAATAAATCAATAAGTGCAGAGTTGATCTGGGCATGGTGGTGCAGTCCTGTAATCCCAGCACTCTGGGAGGCTGGGGTAGGAGAATCATAAGTCAAGGCCACCCTAGGCAATTTAGTGATTTAGCAAAAAATTCTGTCTCAAAATAAGGAAGGAAGGAAAAGAAAAGAAGGAAAGACACCTGTAATCCCAGCACTCAGGAGGCTGAGGCAGGACACTGAGTTCGAGACCAGCCTGTTCTACACAGTGAGTTCCAGGTCAGTCACAACTACATAGATCCTGTCTCAAAAAAAAGAAGAAAAGAGAAAGAGAGAGAGCGCTGGGGATGTAGTGCAAAGGCCCTGTGTTCAATCCCCACTACTGCAAAAGGAAGTGGGGGGTGTGGAGAAAGAAAACCACGGAGTTGGAGGAAGGCTTAGCCCTGCAAAGCGGGAAAACGACACCTAGATGCACCAACACACACAAAGCCAGTTTTCCATGTATGAACGGTGCCTCAGCCACATTCGGGTCAGGTTTACTGCCCCAAGGGCCCCTAAGTCCATGCCTACGCCTACATCCATCCAGCCATCTGCAAGCCCAGGCCGACCCGCGCCCCTGCCCATACATTTGTCTCTGTGTGCTGGCTTCGCGGTCGCCCCAACCTGGAGAAACATCTATCCTCGCGTGCCGGAGCCCCCCCGCCACACATATCCTGCACCTGCCTGCGCCCTGCGCTGACTCAACTTCCCCAGAGCCTCAGGCCGTGCACCCAGCTGCCCCCTCCCCTCTAGCTCTTGGATCCCCACAGCGCGGCGAGCGCCTGCGAAAGCTGGTCCACGGAAGGCGGAAGAGCTCCTGCGCCTCGAGGACCTATTCGATGTCGGGGTTGGGGTAAGCTGGTATGAAAGGGTGAAGATGGTTGATCTTTGCCTAAAGTCCTCGGAGCCGTTTCCGCACACTACTGAGGACAGAGCGAAAAGGGCAAGAGTGGGAGCCCTCTCCTCTCTCCTGGGCACCTTTCTAGGAGGGAGCGCAAGGGCGCTGCGGCCCCGATCCCCCTTGCACCCCTACTCCGCGCTTCCCTCCCGTGCTCACCCTGTCTGCCGCCCTCGCGGTGCGAACCCCGGCTGCTGCGAG
>NW_022900933.1:16851578-16921469 GCF_012274545.1 Fukomys damarensis
AGCCAGAGCTGGCAGCCTCAGCCGAGTGCTGGAAGGTCGCCCGGGTGCGGGAAGGGGCGCCCCCTAGTGGAACCGGCCGCGCCCTTGGCAACCTGCGTTCTGCAGACCTGCCGCTGCCAGTGGCCTTGGCTCCTTGTGCTTACTCTCTATCCCAAGGCATCAGGACCCGGCCTCAGTCTGGGGCGGTGGTGGCGGCTGCTAGAAAAGGTGTCTTCTTTTCCACAGAGGCATAGATACTTGAATAAAGTCACTCAAGGAGACAACCCGTGCCAAAGAAGATGAAATCCAGGCTTCAAGCCTCTGGCTCAGCGTCCACTCCTTGGACGCCCAACTCAGCCCCTCATTCCCTCAGGAATCCCGCCCCCCAGGGGGATTCGATGAGCTGATTAATCCAATGTGTGTACTCACCTCACATCGCATGTTGGCCGCAGCGGAATGAGGTGTAAGAGCTGATGACCTCTCCTCTGAATACCCCCAGTAATTAGGTCGTCATTCTCATCCATGCCCTCTACCCAACACCTAAAGGCCTGGGCGAATATGGATGTCCTGACCACTTTTTCACAGCCTACTGTTTCCTAAAGAGGCATAGTGAATGAGCCCTGCTTACCACTTCCCACAGTACACAAAGAACAGACACAGATAACACCTAATGTTGGAAGAAATCCTCGACCCTCTACCTGAGCCTACAGAGGTTTACAGGACTGACTCCCTCTCTGATCTTAGACCCGCCTCTCGTTCAGGCACTCATCCCATGGCAGCTGCGTGGGTCCTCTGCTCATGGAGTCACATGAGTACCACTTCCCTCTACCTGGAACTTTTATCTCCAAGATGTCTACAGGACTGGTTACTCATTACCTCACCTCTCAGATCAAACACCATCTCCTGGAGTGGCTGTCCCTGCCCATGCCCAGTCTAGAACAGTTGTCTCACCCCAAAGCTATCACACCACCCTACCTTATCTTCATTGCTCTAAGGGCAGGTTTAAATTATCTTACTTCCTTGTGAAACTGATCACTTGAATGGGTGCTTCTGAATCAAGAAGCAGCATATTTTCTCCACGGTTGCCTTCAAGCATATTATATTGAATTTCCCTTCCCTTCCCACAGTGACATCTCAGGCAGAGTCCTTGGCCTGCCCACCTCTAGCAGACACATGAACACTTTCATTTCTATAATTAATACCAACTTTTGGGCATCAAACAGTCTGCTGTTTAAGGCAAAAACCCATCCAGTTTAATTAATATCACATCCAATTTAATGCTCCTTTCTCCCCACAGGCTGTCTTTGGCTGGTTACTCTACAGGGGAGAGTGAGGTAAGGTCTGCTTTTATGATTTTCCTTTCATGCCTCCTCTGTGCCAAGGTTGGGCAAGAAGTATTGGGGGAAAAATAGCAAAGTCTTATGTAGCAGGTGCCCTTGGCTGGCAAGTGCCAAGCATGGGCACTTTCATGGGCACATTTGTGGGGCTTCCTCTCTGCATTGCCATAGAAAGCACTCTTTGGCTTAGTTTTTGAAGATCTTTGCATACCTTACAGGAGACATTCCAGTCCATGCCAGGCCAAGCAATGAGGACTTGGGTGCCATGAGGCCACACCAGCCAGGCTCTATAGTCACAATTCTCCAGACAGGAAGTGCACGTAAGTCTCTTCATTTGTGTACAGCCTCAGTTGATAAAGACATAAGGTTTGGTTTGCCTAAGAACTTTCTTACTGTGCTTTTTACCCTTGGGGTGCCTGCAGCTGCCAACAACTCATCTAGCATCTGTAGAAGGACTGCTGTAGCAAGTTATATTAGTCAGCTTTCTGTCACTGTAAAAAAAATACTTGAGATAAATTAAAAGGAGGAGAGATTTATTTTGGCTCATGGCTTCAAAAGTTTCAGTCCATGGTTACTTGGCTCCATTCCTCTGAGTCTGTGATAAGGCTCATGACAAGAAGTGTATGGTAGAGCAAAGCTTTTTGCTTCATGGCATCCGGAAAGCACATAAGACAGAGAAGAGGGTCTGGGGTCCCACTGTCCTCTTCAAAGGTGTGCCCTCCTGTGACCTACCTTCCTTCCACTAGGCCCCATCCATTAAAAGTTTCACCACCTCTCAACAGCACCATCAGCTGAGGAACAAACCTTCTACACATTAGATGTTGGGGGACATTTAAGATCCAAGAATAGAAGTCATGCCAGCCTCCTCTTCTTGAAGGTCTACTCAGGGCCCTCTTCACTTGCTTTGTGTTGAAGAGTACCTCAGGGGAAATCTCAGTCCTGTCTACAAAAGTTACAATTCTCTACCTCAGCCACTTTCCTAATTTTCATCTGTAAACTGGAACCAAGGGTTGGTATTGTTGAATCCGTCCTGCCCTTACTAAGATATTCTGTACATCTCTTTAGAATGTGAGAGTATTTAGTCCTCATTATTCTAGTCTTTGCTGTTTCTGCAGAGATGCTCAGACTACAGGAAAAGTTTCATGTAATCATTTATAAAAGTTACTCTCTGACTTTCCAAGCCACAATGATGTCTTTAAATGCATTGATACATTGCTCATCACTGCTGCCCCAAAACCTAAAACAGGCTGATCCTATTAGACAGCTTGATCCTAATAGCTGAGAAATACACATTCAGTGGATAGCTAACTGGATGAAGGACAGGATAATCTCAAGTAGGGAGGTCTGGCATCATTAGATCCATTTGAAGAGAGAAAAACTGAGTTTCGGGTGGTAGCTACTGGTCCCTGTTTGTGTCCTGCTATCTTTAGGGCTAACCCTAAATAACCCCGTGAGCCCTTCTCCTTGCATTTTGGAATGAATGTCACTTCAGTTTCCATAATGCTCGGTTGTTTTTCACAGCTATGGAAGTCTCACCTCCGCGCTGACCCTCCCTTGCTGGTATCTGTCCCTCCCTGCAGTTCCAGGCTCCCTTCCCCTCCACACTACCTACCCTGTTCCTTCAGAGATCTTCTCTTCATCCCTTAATGCTCACCTCAGATCCCCAAGAGCCTCTCAAGGCAGAAAGCTTGGCATCCTCTCTGTCCCTGAGCTGTTTTTTCCTCCTCTGTGTCCAAGTCATTATTACCGCTCTGTCTGCTCCGTCTGCACTTCTGGAAGTCTGCCGCTCATTCAGCCTCTCACTCACTGCTCACCTGGCCAGAGCCTTCACACAGACACACTTCCCTCACCAGCCAGTGCCCCTCCTGCTCCTCCTGGAGCACAAGTGGCCCATGAGAATTCCCACCCTGCTCTCCTGCTCTGATAACCTCCTCCAAAGCCTGGTGTCTGCTCCCCTCATCCTAGCGCCCTCTCCTGTCCCATGTACTGCCCAGGCCTCCCTTCTGTGTGACTGTTAGAACCTCACGCTGCCGCTCTGCAGAATCTCCTCTTCCATAAACTCCTGAGTTTGGGTTTCTCTTTTTTTCTTTTGAAGCTGCCAAAATTTATGGAGCTTAAATAGTGGCCCAATCACTGTATGTTACATTAATTGGCTCATTTAACCAACCAAAGGTGGCATTATGATCTCCACATATACAGAAAATGCTGAGGCCAGGAATGGGTACTGGCTACCCAAGATTGCACAGCTAGCTGATAGACAGCAGATGCAGAATTCCAATCTGACTCATTTCCTACCTGAGCCCAAGAGTTTAAGTCCACACCATCCTGCCTCAGTCCTGGACCCTCCCCGCATTTGAAGTAGAACCTTCTCAACCACCCACTGCTGTCCCCACCAAAGGACCTCCAGTGTGTGTTCCCAGATGCCTTCTTCCCTGCCAGTAGCCCACAACTTCATTCCCTGAAGATGTGGGGCAATCAGAATTTTCTGCTCCCCTCAACCTTCTCTGTCCAGTAAGAGAAGGGGGGCTGTTTCCAGCATGGCCCTTGACTCACCATGTGTCACTTCCCCACCCCTAATGAGGCAGGAGAATTCCACTAAGCCTACTCACCCATCTCTTAGATCTGAGGAGAAAAATCATCCCTGGAAAGGGGTTAGCAGGGCAAGATTTGCCCGGACCCTGTACCATGGGGGAATGGCAATCTGCTAGATGCATAGGGCCATCTAATTGCTTTCCCATGTCATGCTCAAATAATGCTGGCAGCCAAACAGCTACCAGAACCTGAACTAATTTGGTAAATAAGGACCAAAAACAAGGACCGCATTTCTGTTCCCTTTGCCGAGACCCAAATTCCCAACAGAATTCCAAGGATTTTTCTCCCTTCGAAGTGACTGGATCTCCAGCTCTGAATTCCTCTCCCCAGGAGAGCTTGTTCCCCAGCTCAAAACAAATAACACATATCCTGGCTAGTCAGGGGTCAGAATAGCCAGAGGAAGGGTAATTGGGCAACCAGCCTTGCAAATGAGAGCAGCTCAATGGGCTCTGGGCAGCTGGGACTCCCACTCTGCACAGCCTCAGTCTCTAGATTGGAAGATGGAGGTGGTACGGGGAGGTCCCTCGTCCCCCTTCTGTGAGGCCTTCAAGGTTCACGGAGGCTGCCAGGACAGCTCCAGCTCAGATACTATGGCTGGGCACCCCCTCAGAACTCACAACCATCCTGCCTGTGACACATGCCTATCTCCTCCAAGTGAGCATGACATGCTAGCACAGTATGGACGACTTTGCAGCAGGTGGGCAAGCTGGCTTATTGCTGCGAGTGTTCTGGAAGGGGCCTCCCACACTTCTGTGTTGAACACTTGTCTTCTGAATGGAGTTCAGATCAGAGCTTCATTTGGCTTCCATTTTCTCACTGGAAATGGAGCTAATGATGCTCTTTCTTGCTAGTCCTTCCTTCAGGGCAAATTAGATAGCTGTCCCAGGAGGGAATAGATCAGTGCTGTTCCATTCACTAGCACCTCAAAGGTACTGGGCACTGTGCTACATTCTTAGGTGTTTTCTCATTTAACCCTCACAACAATCTCCTGAAGGAAGCAGTATTATTTCATCATGTAGCAGATGAGGAAATGAAAGCTCAGGGAGGAAAAGTGACAAAGCTAGTGAGTGGTGACATGGTGACTCACTCCCAGTGTGTCTAATGGCAGACACTAAACCAGTGCCAGCTTCCAGGGGGAGACCACCTTCGGCGGCATTTCTCTGGGAGCCAGAAGCACTTAGCATTTGTGGTATGGCAGGATTGCTGATGGCCCCACGGAATTGCTGTCACTAGGTAGCCCCATCAAGTACACCCACCCTACACTGCACAGGCTATGTGCCATCTAAGATCCACTGAGTGGAAGCAGACAAAAGCCAGTATGGCGAATTTCTGTGAATCTGATTCCCACCCACAAAGGAGGAAGAAGAACTCAGGTTCACCCTGCATCAAATGGTTTGCTGTTGTTGAATAAAAAGTATCTTAATGTTTAGTCTCTGTCTTTGGGAATTAGAAAGGGCACAAGTGAATGTCTGTGTAGCACTGTGTGATGGCATTGTGGTTCCCACTTCACAAACCCAGAGGGATGAGTTCTCAAGTTCAAGGTCACACAGCTAGGAGTCAAGCCAGGATTCATCTAAAGTCTGAGCTGCTCCAAGTCCTGTGCTTTTTCCACTACAGCACACCACATTCACCCTGGGACAGTCTTCAATTAAATGAAATGGGCCGCTCTTCAAGATTACTGATTTCACTCTATTTCCCTTGGAGTCCAGGCTCTGGCACAACGGAGAGCTAATCTGAAAGCTCAAGCTCTGCACGTTAAGCTCTAAGCTTAGGTGTCAGCTCCTATTTACCTACATGGATTTCTTCAGTCTCTGGCTGAAGTGAAATCTACAGCTCCTGGGGACTGATGCATAACTTCAGAAGCAGAGGCTCTGAAGGCCTGAGCAGAGCTATAGGAGTAGCTATTCCTTCACATTCCTTCCAGGAAGACCACAGGGACTTCCTGCGCTGACCTGGAGTTGAGTGTATGATCATGTACTGGATGATTCTTTGCAAATTCCCAGGAAGAAAGGCCTATGGTCTTGGGGTCTGTGCAGACCTGTGCAGGATTCTGGGGTGTCTGTGCAGGAATATGAGGATAAGGAAGATAGGATGTGTCCCCCTTTGGCTGTCATGGGGTCTCCCAGCCTATGCCTACCTTGGCTTCTTGCTGGGACACAGTGACATTCCTCACATCTTCAGGGATGAAGATTGTGGGGGAAGAGAAGGGGCACTGTGGGGGTCTTTCCTGAATAAGCTGTGCTCAGGGAGATCTCAAGCAGGAACCCCCCACCCTACTCCCCACCATCCTCACCTCACAGAAGAGAAGATACTCTCTGCTTTCCTCAGCCTGGTCTGGTTTCCTCAGTTCACACGTCCAGATCAGGGACAATGAGGTCTGCTCTGGTGCTCAGTCTGCTCTCTAGGAACCCCAATTGCTTAGGCAAAGGACCCTGAACATCCCCAGAAAATGTCACAGACACCACCAAGCTGAGGGGTGAGGGGGAGGTGCAGCCAGACCCCGAGGCCCACCGGTCTGCATGACTCATTCCCATTTCTGTCCACTCTGGTCTGAGCACGTTGGCCCAGGGGCCTCAGGGAGGCTGTAACACAGGCTGGCCCCTCGCCCATTGGGGCTCAGCAGACAAAAATTAAAGATCTCACCCCTCAGGAACTCATGCAGACAGCACAGGCTGCTCCATGCTCTGCCTCACAGACCAGACCTCAGGCCAGCAGAGGCTGGTGGCCAAGGCAAGATGGGGAGGCATCTTTAGCTCTTCCCCCTTCCCCCAATCCCCCAGCCATGGAGCCCTGGGCACTGCTCATGGTCCTCACTCCCCCTCTGGTTCTTGTCTGAAGGTAGTGGTGCCAACCAGTATCTCCTCAGCCCCTCCAAGCCCCCCATCTGCCTGAAGACAACAGTGCAGGTAAAACAGCCTATACCTTCCAGGAGAAACAGACAGTAATTAAACTCTTCATACATTCTCTGGGAGCACAGTTCTGATCAGGTCACTCCCCTGCTCAACAAACTTCAGTAGCTTCCCACTACTTCTCTGACCCAACCCACATTTCCTTCTGGGCCTGGCATACAAGCTGTCTCATGTCCCTCCCCTCCATGTATGCTGAAGCTCAGGATATCCCACTTGCTTCCGGTTTGGTTTCCTCTTCCCCATTACCTCACTCAAATATCTTGGCTCACATCATTTCCTTCACCTGAACTGTTCTTCACCACCCTTGCTTATGCTTTAAGTACTATCTCAAAGGCCACCTCATCTAAAAAGACTTCCTAGATTTCTCTCTCTGTGGAAACTTTGCTGCCTCTACTGAATCCCTGAAGCTCTCTGTGTGTGCTTCTTCTGCCCTCTGCGATCGACCAGTCCACAAGTAAAGGGAAGAATATGGGGCTTTGTAATTCTAACCTCAGAACAATCACTGACCAGCTTTGTGGTCTGACTCTTTGAGCCAGTTTCCTCATCAGTAAAATAGAGATCAGGAAGAAGTATTTCTACCCTCAGAGCATAGAAAAAGCAATTGTATTTGCCAAAGACACAACACTGTAAGCCTCAGGTGATTGGTCCAGGGATAAACTCCTAGTCAAAAGAAAGTCCTCTCACTGGTGATATGACTTCTGTGGTCTGACTCAAATGCAGATATCATCGCTTTTTGGATAATTCAGATTCTTTCTGAAAATTTGAGCTAAGAAACATGACTTTGAAATCCAAGGACTAGAATTAAAATAAAACAGGCAAGTTTCTGTTCCCTAGGGCTCACAATCCAATGGGGTTCAGATAGCCAAAGTGCCATAAAGGCTGAAAAGTGAAGAGACTTGCCTAGGCTGGTACAGGTAGTCAGTAACACCGAAATGGGTAGAACTTAGGGCTCAGCACCAGACTGCTTGGCCCAAGAGGTATGTGACCCTAAAATGAATGCCTGCCTGAAGAAGATTATGAGAGCCACCATGCACTATGTAAATCTGTGCAGAGCACTTGGGCAGCTTTGGAACAAAAGCTCTTCCATGTAAAGCAGTAAAAGTCCAAGTCGCATCATGGCAGGAAGCATAGACACCTGGTTCTAATCCTGCATCTGCCCTCTGCATGTCTCCCCGGTCATGCACATTCCTCTCTATGAGCCTCAGTTTCTCAACTATACAAAGAAAGGCTTTTACTGGGTGAACTCGCAGTCCCTGTCAACATCAACATTCAATTGGAGGAGAAGATAGACAAGGGGTGGCTGTGGAAACTGAGGCCCCAAAGGGAGAGATGCTCATCCCAGGTTGTGTGACCGGCAACACCCAGCCCTTGAAGCAGGGTCTCCTAACTCTCAGGCTTTTCAATTCTTTCAACTCCTACAGGAAGCTGGGGGCTATTCAGCGATCTGGGCCAGTGAAGCCAAGAGTCGCTGAGCATGTCAGAATGGGGCCTTGGGGCCTGGGAACATCTCTAATGGGAAGTACAAGGGCCAAGACCACTGGGGGAGAGGGAGGAGGTTAGGCATGACATCCCGGAGATAAACTGTCAGCATGTCCCTCTTCTATTTAGCAAGAAGAAATAGGGAAGGGTCTGTGATGATAGAGGGGAAACTTCTGGTTGAGCCATTATTTCACCAAGTATCCACACACTATCCAACCCTGCCTAGCTGCTGAAAACTCCCTCCTGCAGCCTCAGCCTTCAGAGGTTTATTGATTCCCTCAGGCACACTGGAATTGCTTACACTGCCTGACATGTGTCTGAGGCACCTGCTTCTAAAGCTCAGCCTGTTTGGCTGGGATCACAGTGCACTGCCATCCCACCAAAATGTTTTGAATGCCTAATATGTGCCAGGCATTTGTGCAAGGCATTGGGAGTAAATACGGAATTCTCATTGCCTGTGTGATCTGTAGGGAATAAATCCTTCAGGCCCACAATAAACTGCTAACCATGCAAGGTGGGGGCTACATGGGCATATTTCTCAGAGTTCTGAATGTTGAAGGCTAAGGAGGAGTTCACATGCGGAAGGGGTCATGCCAAGGAGAAGGCGGTGCATATGCAAAGCCTGAACTACTGCCAGGATTACAGGCAGCTCACATGGCTGAAGTTGAGCTAGGAAAGTTATGGGAAGTGAGGAGGCAGTAGGGGTAGGCTGGGGTCAATTTATGGAGAGCTTAGCTCTAGTGAGCTCCTCTTAGGAAGGGGAACCTGTTTCCCATATCTAAAGAAGCAGCTGGCTCTGGAGTAGAAAGATTACCCATCTGGAATTCTCACAGCAATGTCTTCTGGTTGACAGCAAGAAATCGCTTCCACGAGGAAGAAGCAGTCTGTTCTTAATCTCCATCAGCCTGCCCAAAGGTCTCCCAAACAAATAGTGGACACAAAGCAATCAGGATTGTCACACCTAAAACAGCCCGGAGCCCTTCTAACCAGCCTGTTGCTCACCTGCTTTCCCTTTTATAGAAAATGTGGAGCTGCCAATACAGCAGGTCAGCCCAGTCCCTAAGCTCCTGCTGCCATGATCCACTCCTGGATCCAACAGTGTCCCTTCCTTCCTGACTCTTTTCCTATATACAACATCTTTCTAAGCCCTTTCTGAATTCCTCACTGCCTTTGCACCCTGGGTTCCTCTGGTGACTCAACAGGTTCCTGTTTCCCCAGTCTCACTGTCACTTGGCCTCAGGTCCTGCAGCGATCTCATGAGCTCATGTTGTTGAGGGTGCATCATGCTTGGGTATCACAATGTACCTCTTCAGGACCCTACCTACAGCTGTGCTCCCAGCTCTGCTCCACAGGTAGGTAAACTCCGTGTGCTCAGCATCAAGCAGACAGCTGGGCAGTACCTACTGCATTGCAACCAGCCCTTACTGAGTACCCTCTAGCAGGCACCAGTGTTGCCAGGAAGATAGCAGAGGAAGGTCCCTGTCCTCATGGAGCTTCCATTATAGGAAGACAGATGACAACACTTACCATGGTGCATGCTGGGCCTGAGATAGCTCAGGGTATGATGTTAATCCAAAGACAGAGCATCCAATCTTGGCTGGGAGTAGGGATGACAAGTCAGGGAGACTCTAGAATAGGTGTTCTCTGAACCAGGAGTCTCATCCAGGAGAAGGTGGAAAGGATGGCAAGGAGGAAGAAAAAGCAGTGACTACCAGACTCAGACTCACAAAAATTAAACCACATCAGTCCCTACCCCATTGCCTTTTTCAATGAGGTTTCTGATCTGAGGATTTTTGCTGTATTTTAATGATACTGAAATGAAATTCAAATAATACTCAATGTGTATAGGCTGGGGAAGTCTGGAACACATGGTAATGCAATTAGGAATATGTGCAGCTATTTGAAACAGCCATCCCCACATTGATAGTTGGATGGAGCTCCCTGAGATCTACACTCATATGTGAGACAAGGCTGTGACCTACATAAGACTTCCCACAATTAGGAATCAGATAAATCAAATTTTTACATGACATAGAACTGGAGAAATAAATGTTAAAACTGAAAGATAGAAGCAAAATATAAACTGATCTAGATAAGTTGAGATTTAATAAAGATAAGTTTAAAAGTCTTGCATCTAGGTCTAAAAAGAGTCAATAATTAAGAATGAAAGATACTTGCTTTGATAGCAGTTCATGTGAATAACTTGAATTGTGGGGACTGGAAAATGAGGTATAGAGACTGTTGAAAAGGGAAGAAGCTGGTTAAAAATGAACTAAGAATGTCACCTTCCAAAAGATCTAGCACCATTGGAGAGGAATCAGGTTTAAAAGCAGGGACATTAACAGGGTACTCCAAGATCTTCAGACACAATGGAAATTTTGCACTTAATTCTGCTGCCAACTTTTAAATGGCATATTCCAACCCTGAAGGATATCTAGGGGAAGTGACCTTGAATGAAGATTAATACATCCCAGAAGAGTAGTTGAAAGACTGGAAAAGAGAAATCTTAGTGGAGCACATCTGACAGTTTTTAAGTGTTTGCAGGACTATTGGGCAAGAAAGAGATTCAGCTTCTTCTGTATTTGCATTATTCACACAGATTGACTGCTACAACAGATAACCTCCAGGGTTGGGGATGTAGCTTGAGCATGGGGACCTGCCTAGCATGCTTGAGGCCCTGGGTTTAATCGTCATCCCCTGCCATAAAAAGGGACCTCAAAGTTTACTTCACCTATAGCTCCTCTTTCATTCCCCCAACAACCACCCAACATTGTTCCAGATGGACAATGTTCCAGATTTTACCTTCTCTGGTTGTTATGGCTTATATCTAGATGTCCCCCTGAAGCCTCATGTGGTCATAGGTGGGCCTTTTCAGAGGCGACTGGGGCTGGTGTGTGAGATTAAGTGTGTGATGCTGGTATTAAGTGTGTGATTACTAAATTAGTCCACGGACTGGTTTGGCATAGTTCTTGGAGTGTATATTAGGAAGGTCCACCTTGGGTGTGAGTGCTACCCACCCTTAGGAAGGATAAAACATAAGGGACAGAAAGAGGGCTGCTGCTTCACTTGTCACTTGCTGCTTTTTCTGCCGTCTGCCTACCATGAATTGTTTCTCCTCTGTGATGCCCTTCTGCCATGACACCCTGCCTTGGAGCCAGCTGGTAATGGACTGAAACTGCTACAAACGGTAAGCCAAAATAAACTTTTCCTCCTTTAATTTTGGGTGTTTGGTATTTTGCCTCAGCAATGAGAAATGACACTGGCCTTGCCTTCAACATGCCCGCAAACTGAAGGAATCCTAGGCTTCACCAGGCTCCCAGATGATTGTGTCTCCATTTCTATACCAAATGGCATCAGCTTGGAGCCATTTTTTTCAAACTTCTTAACCACAATTCACAGTAGGAAGCACACCTTACAACAGGACTCCATATACGTGGACACATGACAACTAACACCGCCTCACCCTTGCTTCATGTGATATGCTTTCATGTTTCTACCACCTCTCTTCTGTGTTGCTGGATGTGGCTCACTCCAGTGATCTCACAACCTGCAAATATATTTCAATGTCACCTAGGCACTTAAGGCCCAAGCAGGTAGGGGTTGGGATAACTCAGGGAAAAGCAGTGAGCTGTACTGTTCACACTTGCTGAGGATGGTGGGAAAGGGAGTTGAATAAAGATGCAGTGTAAAAGATTTCAGCTCAGCACAAGATTGGTAGGTGAGTATATGCCAGGAGCAATGGCAGCATGAAAGCTTGTACATAAAACAAAACAAAACAAAAACCAAAAAAAATTTAGGCTGGGGATGTAGCTCAGTGGTTCTGCCACCTGCCTAATAAGCACAAGGTCCTGAGTTCAATCCCCAGTATTTAAAAAAAGGCAAGGGGGCATTTAAACAGGCTCCTGTGATATTTCCCCTTGTTAGAGGTAAAGGGAAAGCAGCTATCATTTTTAAACTGGTTAAATTCTAATCATTTTAGGATGGTTTTAATGTTTTCCCAGAGGACAGGGAAAGGGCTAGAGTTTGAGGTAGCCCTAGGGGTTCATGACCATTTCACTTCACCCCACACAGTCTGCCTGGCTCCACAGGGCTAAGAAGTTTTGACTAGATCCACTGGATGCTCCACACAGACCAACAGACAGGTTCGCATTTCCAAAACCAGAGCAGAGCAGAGGAGGGAGAGGGAGAGAAAGAGGTGCAGGAGGAGGCTGCACACCGTGTGCCCAGCGTTCTAGACCAGGTGGGAAGCACAGGGCCAGGCAGGGCATCAGGGAGGGGCCACCAGAGCAAAGCCGTGGGCTCAGTATTGAGAGGGAGTTAGACAGGTTTGGCTCCTGTCATACCTGCACTAATGAGCTGGAAGCAGACAGAAATAGCCCAGCATGTGAAAGCCAGCAAAAGGAAAGTTTTCCCCATGCCAGCTGGATAAGAGAGAACCAAGTGGGGTGGAAATGGGGTCTGTCCCCTCCTCACACTCAACTAAAGTTGGAGGCTGGAACTTGCAGGAGAAGGGGCTGGCCAGCCAAGGCCTACCAGCCAAGGCTGAAATAGAGCCCCCCTGGTGGGAGGGGATTAGAAAGATGACAAGGGACTATGGCATAGGAGGAGAAAGTGCCCAGGGGCTGTAGCAGCACTGTGCCAGCCTTGTGGAGGGAAGAGGCCCCAGGGGGCTGTCAGCTGCAGCCACAGGCTGTGAAGAGAAAAGCTGAGCAGAGGCAAAGGCTGTACTTAATAAGGGCAGGCAGAAGGGATGAGTCCTTCCAGCCATGTCAGGACAGCAGAAATGGCCGTAAGTATTTGCACACTGTAAACACTAAGAACTATTGGGCTTGTCTGGGTCTACAAGGATCTGGCTAGCCTGGCAAAGCAGGGCCAGCAGTGGGAAGGAGGCATGAGCCTGGCGTCTTCTGCAGTGACTGTCCTGAGATACCAGAGAAGGAGTTATGTTGAGGGTCCTACAGGCAATTTAGAAAACCTCACAGAACCAGGAGCTGGACATCACCTCAGAGGGAGACCTGGGACTATCCTCTGTGTATTCAGGGGACAGGTCACCCCAACAAGTGTTTTTTCTTCTACCAGCCTGGAAGAGAATCGCATTTCTTTTTGGCCCCTAGACATGGTGCTAAAAGTATAGGGGAGCCAAGACTGTGCCTCCCAGCAACAGGGTGGGGTCAGGGCAGTTGGATAAATATTTATGGAGCATCCCCATTAACCTTTCACATTCAGGGTGACCCTTCCCAAAGGCTTCCATATGGACCTTCACCCCATCCCATTCATGTATGGAAAATTCCTACTCAAAGCAGAGCCTGCCAAACCAATCTGACCTTCTGCCCAGCATTGTCTGAGAAGCCTCTGGACTTCCTGTAGGTTAGAGCCAAGACTGGGAGCAGCGACAGAGAAGCTAGGCCAGAATTGTCGCCCTTCTTGGGATCTTGGTTCATCCCCCTGTAATTAATGAGGAGACTGAGCCCTGTCTGTACCTTGTGGTTTTCACTGGGTACAGACCTTGGATCAGTGATTGCTATGGGAACAGCCAAAGGCAATGGTGTTCTCAGCAGGCAGGGTTGTCACCCTCTAGCTAGTGATTACTATGGATTCTTTCTGATAGATGCCCAGCGTCTCTTCTCTCTTATTCCTGAACCAGAATCCTTTTCCTTTAGGGGACTGTTCTTCCATTTTCTAGGTCATTTGACAGATGACCAACTACAAAACTTGCCATAAAGTACATGATCCATGCTGGACCAGATTCTCTCCCATGATTTGACCATGATGCAGACACAAAGTAATAACTTAACCATCCAACTGCAGCTCTCAAGACACATGGTCCAAGGAGTTCCTGGGGTTGCTGCCTAGATTCCTGATCTTGTACTTACATGTTCCATGCATATTTCTATTCTGTTTTTTCCTAAAAACTTTCTCCTAGCTCTACATTTAAAAAAATACAGATTAGTCCTTCTTGCTTGCAATCAAAGTACCCTAATTTAAATAAAAACCAAGAGGGACAGGCCAACTGTGCATCAGAGCCCTCCCTTCTTTGCAGTCCAAGGATGATTGTCTCAGCTCTTTCACAGCACTCAGCTCATGTAAGAGACATGACAAGAGGGGATCTGTCTGCGCAAGACTGTGAACAAAGACTAGGTTGTACCTTGGAGGTAGGGCCCATGCTCAAATGTAATGCCTAGCATGAAAGAAAGAAAGCCTGTGAACATCAACTACTAAGCGTATTTGTACCTCAGATACCTGACGCTGGACTTTACACACTGTAGGTGCTCTGTGGCACTGAATCAAGGTCTTATAGTGTAAGGCAAGTAACTCCAATGGGAATAAAACTTAATGAGTATCGGAGGATAATACTTGGAGGACAAACATAAACAGCTACAGAGCATACCCATTCTGGGACAAGGCAATTCTTCATTGCATGTAAGTGAATAATGAATGCAGGGAGAAGCAGTAAGGATTCATTTCAGGATGTTTGGGGGAAGGCCCATGTGGTCCTCTGAAATATCTCTTCTGACTCTCCCTCCACAAGTATTTCTGATTCCAGAACCAAGAGCAAAGACCTTCAGCGAATACTTAGACACCCACTAGAGATGCACTGACCCCCAAGAGAGCAAAGTGTGGAAAAGAAGAGAGAGCACACAGGTTTTCAGGGTGTGGGAAGTGCAAATGGATTTTCAGGAAGAATGAGAAAAGGAGGTAAATGAGATGGCCCCCAGTTTAGCTGCAAGTTACAGAAGCTGACTCGGGCAAACAGTGGGGAATTTGGAAAGATGCAGGATACTGAAGGAGGCGCTCAACAACCAGGCCTGGGAAAGCCAGAAACCAGGGTAGCTCTGGTGATCTGGGAGGAAGGCACTCATAAGCCATCTGGCTCTGGATGATTCCAATCTTTCCATTGTTGGTAGCTACTCCAACCTTAATTCTGATTCCCCAGGCAAGAGTCTGATGGACCCTTCTGGGTCCAGTGCCCACCCTTTGGGAGTGGAGAGCAGGAAAGAGTAGCCCCACTAAGAATGTGTAGAACTGAAGAGGGAAGCACCTCAAAGGAAAACTGAGTGTCTGTTCCCTAAAGAAGAGGAAGAAGTGCTGGGCATATGCACACAACAGATGTTTGCTGCACATGGGATGTCAATTTGGAGAGGACAGAGATGAGTGGGGTGGGGTATGGGAATTTCCAGGACACTCCAGAATCTGCCGGCTCATACTCTGGCCCTGGATTGCCTCTCTCTCTCTCTTCCCCCTATAAAAGCAAGCTCAGAAAAGAGAATGCTATTTTTGTTCTTGACAGCTTGATAGAATTGTCTCCTTAGCCTCCAGTCAAGCTCAGCTCCTGCTAGAATAATTACCACCCACCTGTTCTCCATGCAAGAATTTACAGCCAGTGGATACACATCTGGCTTGTAAAAGACATGCTTGGAAGTCTCCCAGGCTGCTTGGAACAGGCTGGGGACAACACAGGGTCAGCCACTGATTTGAAAGCAAGGCAACAGCTTGCTTGAAAGCTGTGGTCACTGAGGCCTGAGCAGCTAACCACTCCTCCTTGGCCAGGCAGCTCAGTGGACATGGGACAGGTGTGTCTGAAAGCAGCTAAACTCCTGAGACTTGGAGGAGAGTGGGTCCTACCCTCCTCCTCCAGTACAAGGCTGTCTTCTTGCCCCCAACTCCTTCTCCAGGGGTGGAATGGACCACTTGAGATTTCTGCCTTTCTTGGGAGTCTTTCACTTTTCTTCTCCTTATGGTCGGCATCATTCCCTTCTAAGAAACCTGAAGTCAGAAAAGGTCAGGCAAGATTTTAATAGGGAAGGCCAGAAATATTTTTCTGGTGAAAACAACTGCTTTGAAATTTTAAGGATTGTGAGTATAGAGCTAGAAAAGGCCTGGAAGAGCCTGGGGGCCATGTTGTCTCCCCTCCCCCATGCAGTGTTTCAGCATTCAACTAATATTTATTGAATGTCTGCTGCAGGCCAGGTACTACGGTAGAAGATACAGCAGCACATAATTCAGACCTGATCCCTGCCCTCCTGAGCTTACAGGGAGGGAGACAGTGAGCAAGTCATCAGACAAGTACCTCAGTGGTGAATTGCCACTGAAGCAGGGCTGGGAGAGAGATGTACAAAGCAAGGAGGCCTAATGCAAACGTGGAGGGAGGAATCCCCACAGAATGGCATTTCTATTGAGATCTGAAGGGCACATAGGGAATAAGAAAAGAGATGGGGAGGAGAATGAGCCAGCTGGAGATATTAAGAGGAAAATCCCTTAGGGAGGGCTCTACCAGAGGTGACTCTGGTAAGGTGGGGTTAGCAGAATGGTGTGGGATGAAAACAGAGTCACAGGGACCAGACTCCCCAGATGAACGGTATAAACAGGAAGTTGGGGAGCTGCTGTGCCTGAAAAGAACCCACCCCTGGTCTCTACCTCACTCCACACACACTCCCTTGCCTTGTAGCCTCTGAGGCATCTTGGCAGAAATACAGCATGGAAACCACTGTACCAGCCCTACTTGCCATTTTCAGATGAGAGGTCTGTGACCCTCCAGTCATCCACCCCAGTGTCCTCTCTCTTAACTCTGGGCAGCTCACCAGACTCCCTGGAGAGAGTGTGAGGTGGGGCCAGGTTGCCAGGACACTGCATGTCTTAACATTTCCTGAAGGAGGGGGGTGGACTCAGGAGCAAACGGAGGCTGATTGGCAGGGCTCTTTCACAGAAGATGGACATTGCCCCTTGCCTGTCCCTGGGGCCCAGTCTTTCTCCCTGTGCCAGGAGAGTCCCCGATCCCCTTGGCCTGTACCCATCACTCATTCCAATAGGCAGACTGCCTGCCGGCACAACAGACCCCACTCAAGCTCCAGTCTCGACATTCCTCTCCACCCAGGGGTCAAGATCAAGTGGAGGGTATTTTCCCAAGCTCTGGGGAACTGCGGCGCCTCCTGATATCCACAGCTACAACCCAGCCACAAGGGCAGCTACCAGGGCAGACAGGCTGGAGAGCATAGCAGTCAGCTGGACTTCAAAATGGGAGTGCAAGGGTGAAGGGTATGGGAAGAGAGTCTGGAATATATCAAGAACCTCAGGCCAAGGAAATCGAAGAAGAAAGCTAGTGGTGGGAAAAGAGCTGGCAAGGAAGGAGTTTGAGCTGGGGCTCTGTCTGCCTTAACAAGAGGCTGGAATCTTCCTTCAACAACCCAGCTGGTTCTCATCTAAGTAATCCCCAGGCTCTTGTTTCTCTGGAGAGCCCTTACTGGCCCATCTGCAGCTCCTGGGGCAGAAGCCAAAGGCAGCCACCAGCTTAGAGACAGCAGGTGCAGAGACCCCAGATGGGGACAGGGAGTACAGGCATTATAGGCCCATTGGCAGCAGGCACGGAGTCAAAGGTCAAGAAGGTCAGGATAGTAGGAGGCTTTCAAAGATCAAGGAAGATGCAGAAGCAACTGCAAGATCAGAAGGAGCTGAAGTCTCTTGGGTTCTGGAAGGTAGTTTCATCAGCCAAGCCTAGCCCAAAGCATAACAGTAAGAGCAGTCTCCTTCCTTCCCGTCTCTCCCTTCTGCCCTCAACTAGCACACTGCTCCATGAACAAAGGGCACCTGCCTTCCTCCCCTAGTGGAAAGCAGGTATAGAACAAGGGAGCAGATGTCAGAAGGCTTGAGAATTCAACCCTTCGTAGCTCTGTGGTCTTCAGCCAAGATCTTAACCTGAGACACTGCTCCCCTGCCTGTAAAAATGGGACGGATAAACTAGAATTAGCCTCTTGGATCCACAGGTTCAGTGTCCTCAGATTCAACCAACCACAGGTGGAAAATAGTTTTTAAAAATTTTATCTGTACTGGACATCTACAGACTTTTTCTCCCTGCCATCATTCTAATACAATATCATAGGATAAGTATTTACATTGCATTAAGTATTGTAAGTAATCTAGAGATGATTTAAAGTATACAAGAGGATGTGAATATGTTATATAAAATATTCTGCCACATCCAAGGGATTTGAGTATCTCTGGGGTGACCATGGTTTTGATGTGTGTGTGTGTGTGTGTGTGTGTGTTTGGGTGGGTATCAGGGAGACCTAGAACCAATTATCTGCAGAGATAGAGACTCACATATGTTATATAAAATATTCTGCCACATCCGATACAAGGGATTTGAGTATCTCTGGGGTGACCATGGTTTTGATGTGTGTGTGTTTGGGTGGGTATCAGGGAGACCTAGAACCAATTATCTGCAGAGATAGAGACTCTTATTCAGCTTTCCATACTCCTAAAGGGGAAAAGGAGAGGGGAGGGGAAATGGGGAAATATTGGGGGACATTTGAGTTTTCCAAATGGGGTGCTTGATGAGTGGGAGAGTTTCCAAAAGTTTAAAGCCCTATTTCCAAGTCAGAGGCTGAGCTAAATAATGGGTGATGGGGCTCTGTGGTTGAGAAAGACATTCTGTATTAGAAAGAAAAAGGAGAGAGGAAGTCAATTTTCACAAGGTACTTCGGCCAAGAGCCTGGCAGACATCCTCTCTGGAGGATGGCTGATGTTTCTGTGCTCCCTTAGCCCTCTGGCAGCCACTTAGCTGCCATTTTCCTCATTAATTGTGGCTGCAGCCTGGCCAGCCCCCTTTACATTGCTGCTGAGGGCCAGAAACAATCCAGCATCCCCAAACAGACAGCATTAGCTGCTTTCCACAGCATTTGTTGATTGAGTCAACACAGCAGGGCTGAACCCAGGGGGACTACAGGGAATGAGAGCAGAGAACAATTCTGGGGGTGGAACCCAGGAATTGGGGGTGCTCATCGTGTGCCCAGCCATATACAGCACCACGGACACCAAAAAAATAGCTAACATTTGTTCAACATCCACCATTTGCCAGGCTCCAGTGCCAAGTGCATTATCTCATTTAATCTCCTTAATGACTTTATGAAGTTGACAGACTGATGATTTCTATTTTACAGATGGAGACCCAAGGGCTCATAATTTTCTGGAGAGGCAAAACCATAAGTTAATACTCCCATGTGAAAAAACAATAGAGTCGGAACTGCCTCCATTAACCCACTTCTCAAATGCACCATCTGCCTCAGTTTCCCCAGATTTCCAACTGCCACTGTGATGGATGGACTCAAAGGGCAGCCCTCATTCACTGTTCTAGGGATGGACATGCTCATTTTCCCAAAGTGAAGTCAAGCCCTCGTCAGAATTTTTCAAAAGTAAAAGAAACTTAGAACAGAATAAAATAAAAACATAAAAAGCCAAGAATCTGGGTTTGCACCGTGCATGCCTTGCAAGTGCAAGGTCCTGAGTTTGATCCCCAGAACTGAAAAAAGGAAAAGGAAATGTTCTATATTTAAGAAAAAAAAAAAGCCAAAAATCTGGCAAAGGAGAAAATTAGAAAGCGATATGAATCTCCTAACTAAAGGAAACAATGACGGCTATCAGCTGTGCAAGTATCGGACCCTAGGCTATGCTCTTCATATGTTATTTTATTTAATTCTCCAGGGTACTCAGTGAGATAAGGATTCTTATCCTTATTTCACAAATAAGGAAATGATGCTCAGAGAGATAAAGCAACTTGTCACATAGGAACAGAGCTGGGAATCAAACTTACCTTTCTTCTTAACCAGCTAAATAATGAGGATGGTGACAATCAGAGACAGGCCTCTTGTTCCAGTGTCATTTGGGTCTGCCGAAGGGATCTGAGTGAGCTACCTAGGCCCTAACCGGAAGAGTTGTAGGTTGGCTCCACTGCTCTGTCTGGTGGCTTTTCAGATTTTTCTCAGAAGAAGATATCAGAATGTTTTCCCTCCTGGACAAGTCCAAAAATCCTGGCAAATCTATACCTCCCAGTTTGTCTTCTGGTTCCACCAATGCAGGCCAAAATTGAACACAAACAAGAACTTTAAAACTGGTACATTTGCACTTGTCCTTTACCTCAAATTACTCTCATGACTTGTTACAATTTCCACAGTATTTTGTTGGTTAACTGTTAGGCTGATGGTTCCTGATGCTCAGAGATCTGAGTGAAGCCCTTAACCAGGGCATGGGACATAAAAATCATTATTGGACACATCACTGCGGGTATCATTGAGAGGCCTCTTCCTGCAATCACATCAACAAGTCATCCTGACTCCCCTGGCATAAAACAGTAGAAAATTAAGTATTAATTGATAGCTGACATCAACAGCTACTGATAGTAATACCTATTGAGCTGCTACTACATGCCAGCTTTAGTCCGTGTAGCATATGTGCACTATCTTTATTAATCCTCCTAATGCAATGAGACAGGAATTGTTTGTATTGTCTCCTTTCTACATAAGATGAACCTGAGGTCTGAAAATATTACATAATTTTCACAAGGACACCCAACTCCTGAGTGGCAGGAATGGAATTGAGCCCAGACAGCTAGCAAATCCAAGACCTGCACTGCCACCCATTGCACCACCACCCTTTGCACGGTTCTGTCTCCTGTGATGAGGCTAACGAAAACACAGAAGGCCAAGGAAGGGAGACAGCATTGTATGCCAGGGCAGTTCAGAGTAGCTTTCTGGAGGGAAAGGGGCCTATTGCTCTCTGAATGATGAACAAGAAGAATGAAGAAAGAGAGATGTGTATTAGGCTGAAAGAAGATCCCTGAAGTTTCTTGGGACTCAAAAATGGGACATCAGAAAATTTCTAATAAGTGGAACATGAGGGCTTGCTTCTCCTTCGGAAGAAGTGTTAGTGGCTAACTTTGCCATCCAGGGACTACTCAGAGCTTTAGCAGGAGCCTGTGGGATATGCAGAGGGTCTCCAGTACCAGCATGAAGCAGAGGCTCTGTGAGTTGACTTGTCATTTCTACAAAGACCAGAGTTGGTTCAAGAAAGCTCTCTGGTACCCCAGCATCCATGGACCTAAAGAGGCCCATGGACCTGCAAGTCTGTGGCAGAAGCTTCAACTGCACTTAAGCCATAAACATGTTGGGGGCCGAAGCATGGCTAGGAGGGTCCAAAAAGACACACCTAGCATGTTGCACATGTCCTTTAGAGGTTCGAATAACCTCCAGGTCCCATCTTGGGCACTTACTAGCATGGCTCTAGATTCTAAACCTTCCAACCAGACCCCTAGCTGCTCCTTGTTTATAAGTCTATGCATCTTCCTGAACTGTCCCTTGTACATGTGACAAAGCTATCTAAGAAGCAGAAGTAAAGAGAGTGAGAGGATCTTATCTGCTAGGATCTTGATGACCTGCAATGTTGCCTCCTTGGGCTTCAAATAGACAGTGGCCTTGGATGGACTGAAATGCAAGGAAGAAGGAGTGATGTGAGAACCTGCTGTGCTGAGGATTGGCTGGGTGGAGGTGTCATAGCATGCTTAGTAGGACTGAGAATCAAAATTAAAATTGTATCACTGTGCAAAATGTGGCTTAAGTTACCAGTGAGGTGTTTGGCAGGGTCCAGGAGTTTTGTGAGCATATTTGTATAAATGAATATCTTGGTCAGTAGAAATAATGCATCTTTCTGGGTGGACCAGCTGAGTGTCTGTGTACATTCTTAGATCCCAGGGAGCAGTGAGGGATCCCTGGGGAATAATGTGTCACACAAGCACCTCTTGCCTGGGAGCTGATCACAGGGACAGCTAAGGGAAAGCTGGGCCCCTGCTGACCAGCTGAGGTCTGATGGGGAACATGTGTGCTCCCCGGGCCCAGGCCTGGCTTTCACAGGCCCTGGTGGAATTTCTGAATGCATCCATAATTCTGCACCTGTCTCTCTTCACTTAGCTCAGCTGGGCCAGGCCCAGCCAGAGGCAGCCTGGAGAGAAATGGCCAAGACTGCTGGAAACCAGGCAGAAACTAGAAGGCTTGCAAAGCCTGGAAGATCCAGCTCTGCTAAGGGACCCAGGCAAGAGGTCCCTGGCTCCTGCTACTTGTGCTTTCAATTCTCCTGGTACAGTTCACTGGCTTTTCTTGTGGCCACTTGTGTGCATTATTTGCTATCCTCCCTGCCATTGTCACTCAGAGTGTGGTCCCCAAGACAGAAGCATGGACATCAGCTAGTTAGACAAGCAAAGTCTCACACCACAGACACATCAGATCAGTTTGTACATTAACAAGATCCTTGGCAATTTGGGTGCACATTAAAGTTTGCAGAACACTGCTACGGTACTTAAAAGTAGAATTTACCCCTGTCAGGGCTACCTTTCTATCACTCAGCTTCTGTTTCTCTGGTGCTTTTCAGAAACCAAGTGCTCAATAAGCACATGGTTTAACTTTTTATTTTGAAATAATTGTAGACTTAGGAGAAGTTTCAAAGAGATTACAGAGCATTCACATAAACCTTTCCCCCAGCTTCCCCTAACATTACCAACTTACGTGACCATACTACAATTACCAAACTAACATGAGTAACTAACACAGGCATAAAACTATTAACTACAGACCCTTTTCAAATTTCATCTGAATTTCCCTTTGCTTTCTGCTCCAGAATCCTCCTGGAAGTTAGTTGTTGAGTCTCTTTAGTGTGCGCTAAGCTGTGATGCTTTCACTCTGTCCTTGTCTTTCATGACCTTGACTCTTTTGACAAGTATTTCTCAGTTATTTTGTAGTCTGTCTCTCAGCTGGGATGTGCCCGCTGTCCTCTCGAGAGTAAACTGAGGTTTTGCATTTTGGGTAAGAATCGCACAAAAGTAGTACTGTGCCCTTCTCAGCATCATCTCAAGGAGTACATGAGGTCAACACATCCTACTACTGGTGATATTAACTTTGGTCATTTGGTTAAGCTTGTGTCTGCTGGGTTTTCTCTACCTAGAAGTCCTTAGATAGAGATTACCAAATGGACCAGAAGGTGGGGTGGGAGTGCAAAATAAACCCCTGAGTGCATTAAATTATTACCCATGGTAGCATGGCATATTTTAATAGACTCATTATGAGATCCTGATAAAACCACAAAAGCAGAATGTTTGTGTGAAATGAGAAATCATTACCAAGGAAAAAAGCCTAAACAAGCCCTCTAGCCTCACTTGCTCTTAGTCAACTTAAAAGTTACTTCTTGGGGTCACCCATCTGGGAAATACTTTCGTAGCTTCTCACTAGCTTTGTTTTAGATAAACCTCGAATGCATGGATCATGGAAATAGTTGTCTGGGTTACTTCTTGGGAATCTGAAGGCAAGTTTTGCTACAATCACTGGCCCTTGGGCCAGGGATTTAGCTCACTGGCACTGCACCTGCCTTGCAAGCTCAAGGTCCTAAATTCAATCCCTGGTACCAACAAAACAAAACAAAACAAAAAAAACCTGACCCTTCACTTGAGCCTACAGAAATCTGGTGAATGACTAAGACAGGCAAAAAAGGCTGGGCATCTCTGTCTTCATACTTTCCCCTTTGCTGTCTTAACCCTTGGGTCAGGTTCTACCCAGCTCTGGCATGAAGAACATTTAAAAATGTTTAGTCCAAGACTATAATACAGCTTTCACCTGGCCTGCTGCCTATGGGAGTCAATATTTGTTTTTTCTTTCTCTCTCCCCTCTTTTCTGTCCCCACACATGTGCTTCTTTAGAAGCCACAAAAGTCCAAGCACCTGATGTATTATCATAGGACCCAGATACACAAGGCCAGGATGGTTTATGCAGGATGACAGTGCCAGATACAGGAAAATTTAACCGCCTCTAAGACAAGTTGACATAACCACCCCATTGTCCAAGTCCATTAAAAGAAGAAAGATCATTCAGAATTGTATCCCTGGCCAATGGGAATTACTGGACTTTCACTCACCCTACCAAATAATACTAACTTACTAGTCTCTCTGGTTTTGGGGTAGCAGCTTGATAATTCTCTCAACCAGTTGCTGACTCCCTTCAGCTGACGCCCCAATTTGGGTGAAACTCCTCCTGCCCCTAATAAAGCCTTGCCTGTGCAGGAGTGTGCAAACTTGCAATATTTGGCCCAGTCTTGTTTCTATCATCTCTGGCTCAAAACACCCCAATCATCCAGTATCATTGTCATTATCCTTCCTTCTTTAATGAATAAATATCTTAATGGAGATATTTTGGTACTATGGAAATATTCTGATTCTTCAAACTTTCTCCCACTGATTATTGCCTACAACCATTACTGCTGCTGTGTTTACCTGAAGGTGGTTTTGTGTTGCCTTCATTCTTTCTACATTTATGAACTTGAACTCTATAAAGAAGAAAATTTCAAATTTTAAGAAGAGAAAGACATTTAAAAAAGAATAAAAGAATAAATTTTAATTTAATTTAGTAGGAACTCAAGCATTATTTAATCCTGTGGGCAATAATCCAGTATTATCACTATTTTATTTTGATACTTAATTTTTTTTCAACTAGCAGGAGCTCCTATAAGTTAGCTGTTATGTCTTTCCTACATGCCTCATCCTTTTCTAAGAACTTCCTTATTCTCAGGTATCACAAAAGTCTCCAGACTCATCTCATTCAGTAAAGTTTGAATTAATTAGTAGAATGTCACATATGCATATATGTAAACACAGCTTTCCAAGAGCCCCCAGTTTTATGGTTTAAATATGAAGTGTGCCCCAAAGACTCATGTGTTGAGGACTGGATACCCCATGCAGCAATGTTCAAAAGTGAGGCTAGAGAGATGATTGGATCGTGAGGATGCTAACATTATCAGTGGATTAATCTATTTGTGAATGGGCTATTAGGAGATGGGCCCCAGCTGGAGGAAGGAGGTCACTGGGGGTGTATGGTATATCATTTCCCCAGTCCCCTCCTCTCTGGGTTTCTTCCTGATATTTCTGATTCCAGGTTGTCATGAGGTGAGCAGTTTTCCTTCATAGTCAGCTGACCATAGACTAAAACCTCTGAAACTCTGAATCAAAATGAATCTTTCCGCCTTTAGGTTATGTATGTCAGATATTTGGTCACAGCACCCAAAAACCTAACACAGCCGCTGGGAGGAAGAACAGAAGTTCAGACACTCCCTAAAATCATTCACCTTCACTGTGCTAGGTGTATCAAGGAAGGAAGGAAGGCTACAGAAACTTCTAACCTGAAGACAAAGCAAAATATATGTGTAGAAACAGAAGGCTGGAAAATTGGCTTACCTTGAAAGTCCCACCCATGGCCCTTCCACACCTGCCAAGCAGAGAGTACTTGCACACAGACGGGACTGGTGGAAAGCACCTATAATCTCAGCCTTTGGAAAGTTGAGGTAAGGGGATCATTTGAACTCAGGAGTTCAAAAGCAGCCTGGGAAACAGTAAGACTGTTTCAAAAAAAGCAAAACAAAGAAAAGGAACATGTGCTAGAGCCAGATGCCTTGGTCTGAATCCTTCTATGTACTATGTAACCTATGTCATCTGTTGCCCATCAGTAAACTGTGGGTGATAATAGTCCTTCCATGGAATTGTATAATGACTGAGCTTTAAATGTGTGAATTTCTTAGAATAATCCATAGGTGCATGTGATTATTCTAAGAAATTCAGTGATTGTTGGCCAGGAGCCTGGCATTTCCAGCAATTAGTTCATCCTATTGAATTCATTCAGTAAATGACTTAATGAGCATTTACTTCTATATACTTCTATATTCTTCATACATTGTTGTGAGTCCTGGGATCTCGGCAGTGAACTGTTCTCATAAAATGTACATCCTCCTGGAATAAAAATAGTCTAACCCTACAAAGGACTGCAATGCTTTCTAAGATAACAGAGGATAGGAATGGCAACATTTCTATCACCCAGCAAGAACATTCAACTTCCCCCATTATCCTCTGGAAAACCACCTACAACTTTCATGTGATCCAGACTTTGTGCCCTGGCGACACAGTGATTTGTTCAGGCAAAGACATGTCTCAGTCAGCACCAGTGAGACTTGAGCCAGTTAGTATGAGTTAGACTTCCAGAGAAAGAGCCGTGTGAGCTGAGAGCTGTGTGGAGAGGGTAGGGGTCCTGGACACCACTAAGGTGAGGCCAAGAGTAAAGGGAAGAGTGCTGATGGCCTAGTCCAAGCTCTCAATGAAGAGTGGACCTGAACTCCATCTTATGCTGGACTTTTCAATTATATAAGCCCCACCCATCCCTTTTGCTACTTAATTACTGAAAGAGCCTTCAGCTTACCTTAACTCTTTGGAAATCTGCCTGTTACTCTTAGTTTCATGCCTTGCCCACAAGTGTACACACACACACACACACACACACACACACACACAAACTTCCCACCGCTAGCTTCCCCATCCCAGACTTCCTCCTCAGGAAACCACTGCCTAAGGATAGTCAGGGCTAGAACCTCTCCTGCTCACAGTGCTCCCCTCCCAAACTCTTCTGCTTAAGCCACTTCCTCCCTAGTAAGTCTGCATGAATTGCCAGGCCTCAGTCCAGGCTCTTGTGACCCTCCCTAGCTCTTCTTCTTCAGCAGACTGAGAGGCCTGGTTTCAGAAGGAAAGTGGGAGGGTGTCATTCCCAACCTCCGGAAATGCACAGAGGCTCCCACCCTAGAAAGTCTTCCTTGAGTTGCCTACTCCTGTCTCTGGTGTTGTCCTGTAACTTCAGGCTTAGGCAGCCTTTGCCCTCCCGTCTCCCCTTCCTAAGGGCAGACCAGGGAACCAAATCTCTCCCCTTGAGAAGATTTCTACCTTCTTTAAGGAACTTAGTGTCTAAACCACCTTAGTTCCACATTTACTTAGGACATTTCTTGTTCTCTGACTCTTCTCATTGCATGACTTATCTTAGAGGTTAGCATGGTGCCTGATAAAGAAGTGAGTTGTTAGTAAATGAGTTACTGAATGAACAATGAAATGAGCAAGTGGATAAATAAGCAGACCTGAAGAGGAGAGGCAAGCGTAGAATTGGGGTGGGGTGGTTGAAAGATCAAAAAAGTCCAGGGAGGGGAAGAGCAGAGAAAGGAGACAAGTAGGGGATGCAGCAGCTACCATGCAAAATGGTAGTGGGGAGACAGACACCCCAGGTTTCTCAGCCTTGTGTTTCCATTTTTAAAAATGGGGCTGGCCCTAGGTTCTCTTATAGATTATCTATTAGCTTGTTGAAACTTAAAAGAAAAATTTTTTTTACGTAAGTGTCATCTGTCATGGACGCTGTGCATCTTGCTTTGTGGTGGCCAGTCTTGGCAGCTGTGGGTTCTGCTTTGGTAACCCACTTCCCACATCCAGAAAGGAAAAGTAGCCACATCACCTGTGCACCAGATGTAGCCTCTGGGGCAGGACCTGAAAGGCCAGGTGAACTTGGGGTGCTTCCCAAAGATCTTTTTTAGCAAGGACTCCAAGTCCTCTGCAGGTCAGGGCCACAGTATATCCGTCTTCCCTCAGAAAACACACTCTCTTCCTCTCCTTTCCTCTTTCTCTATCACCGGCTTCCTTCCCCAGTTCCACATTGGTACTGTGGGAGCTCTGTGGGGCCTCAGGCAACCTTTCTTGTCAGGAGAGCTGAGGATGACTGCAAAGGTTTGCAGCTACAGTGAAAAGCCACATTTTGTTTTCAGTGGATTGTGACTCTGGCAGGAAAGCCTGGGGATGCAAATCCACCGAATGAAGATGCAGATGGGAAGCAGATGTGGGAATGTTTAAAGGCCCTGCTGCAGTGCTGAGGGCCCGCCTTGGAGAGCGTACACCTTCTGCCGCAGAAAGCTGATGGGCAGGGCTGTGCCAGGACACCATGGGAGCTGAGCTAAAAGCCCAGTCTACTCAGCTGCCTGTTGCCCTCTCTTCACCCTCACCCTGCTTCTCAAGACGAAGCACTCCTTCTCTTGCATTCTTAGAGGATATGTCTGCTCTCCCTGCCTCACCTCTTTCTCTCCATCTCTTTGTCTTCACATCAGTGCCTGCTGTCTCTCACTCTCAGACTCAGACATTCTCCAACCCCATGCCTGTCTTTGCTCTCTGCCTCCCTCCTCCCTTCCTCCTGGCTGTTTCCCAAGGCCAGTGCCCCTATCCTCCATGCTCAGATAAGTCTGCCAATCAGCTTGAACCCCTGGGGTGAGGAACAGGAAGAATAGGCCAAGGGTAGACAGCAGCCTGGGTTCCATGAAGGAAGGCTGTTTGAAGCCAGAGAAGGCTGGACCAGCTGAGGCCAAGAATTTCTCACTTACCCACAGGGCTAGATATTTAGTCTGTGTTGGGAATGGCAAGTGGCAACCAGCCTAGAGCTCCCAAGTCTGCAAGAGCCCAGTCTCCACCCAGCCCTCCCTAGCTATAGGTCCCATTCATGTGACATTGCTCTTCCTCTCCTGGCTTGTATCCAGTCCTACCAGGACCAGGGAGAGGCAGCACAGCTGGACACCATTGTCACTATTTCCCCCATGGACACAGGTAAGAACAGGCAGGCAGGACAGGATGGAACATATTTTGTATCCACCACCACTCTCCAGAGGAGCTGAGCAGGCCTTCACTTCCAGCTCCTACAGGGCCCCAGGTCTTATTTTTCTCTATGCTTCTTTCAGTCCTCTGAGCTCTTAGGCCCTTGGAACCATTTGTGGTGTATTCCAGAGGTCACTAGCCATATCACAAGTTGATTTTAAATTCATACACAGACTGTGAATGCTACAGAACTTTTATGGGAAACCTGAGGGACACAATGAAAAACATACAAAAATAGGATGTTGCCATTCATCTCTAGGAGACTGAAATCATTTAGAGGGCCATTTCACCAAGCTCCTGCAGGTGGATGTGAGGGGAGCACTTGGGCCCCTCTTCCGGGGTCTCTACAAGTCGCTGCTCAGGGACGGTCTGCCTCTCCAGTTGGCCTTCACTCTGGGATCACAGACATCAAGCAGCGCCCAGCACTGGGCCACAATTATAGAGGGCAGCACCACCAGTATCAGGTTTGGTGCCTAAGCCTTTGGCTCTGGAATCCCTCATGTGTGGGGCACCAACTGTTAGGCATGTGCCTGACACTGTGCCATGCAGGTGAGCAAACCAGACGAGGCACCTCTGCTCATGAATGAGATGAGCAGGCTGCTGAGACCTGGAGTAAGAGTTAGGGAAGACCTAGGAGAGCACCTTGTGGCTGAGAGGGACCTTGGTGACCAGTAGCAGCAGCTGTCTCTGAGCATCAATTTCTTCACCCAAGACTGGGGTTGGGGTTGATCACAAGGCTATTTTGAGAATTTGGTGAGATCACTAACACATGGTAATTAGTAGTGATCATATACCACTGATGAGGTCCAGGCAGCTAAGGTTGTTATATACCTTGGGGATAGCAAAGCCTGTCCTGTTCTACCCTCCTGTCCTTGGTTTCCCTTATCATGTGGTTTGTTCCCAACAGGCAGCACCTGCATCTTTGTTGTGCACTGGCTTGGGCTGTTGGATCCTGCTTTGGCCAGTTGCAAGTGGCCCGAGAGGATACTTTCCTGAGCCCCCAGTGGCCAGGGACTCTGGGAGTAGGAGTATAAATATTCCTACTCTCTCTCCAGAGCACCCTGCAGACAGAGCCACTTACTGTATCCTCCAAGTCTTTTGCTTCACACTGTGTCCTTGCTTGGCCTCCTCTTCCTAGACCCTTTCCCCCACTCCTGGGAAAATTCCTAAGAAATCACCATTTTCACACAAACCTATGCTGCTGAGTCTGCCTCTGGGGTACACAGTTTAAGTCAATGGGAAATGCCAAGTAAACATTAGGAAGTGTCTCCTAAGCTGTGTGACCCTGTCTTCCTGTGGAGCTGCCCTCTGGCCAAACCACGCCCTCCTAAGTTTCTAAAGAATCAGTTACAACAGCCATCTAACTCTGAGGAAGTCAGTACTCCTTGTATTTGAACCTGGCAAAGACCAGTACCATGGGAAGCTGATGGGATGGCCCTTTGCATGTTTTTCTCGGCTCTCAATTCAAAAATCGATCTATTGGCCTCAGGACTGTCATCCTCCCTCCAGGGACCTGCACAGGATGTCAAAAGATGGCATAAAGCTCATATTTGATGGTTTCTGACTCTATTCCTGGGGACCCCAACGGTTATTCTAAACCTATTCCTTTTATGCCCCTCTTCCAAATCCGTCAAAAGGGAA
Organism: Fukomys damarensis; assembly: GCF_012274545.1. NCBI lineage: Eukaryota > Metazoa > Chordata > Mammalia > Rodentia > Bathyergidae > Fukomys > Fukomys damarensis. The sequence continues at coordinate 16,881,815 of NW_022900933.1, forward strand.
CTGGAGACCTACAAGGGGAAGAAGTACATAAGCAGCTGACACGGCCAGATCTGGATGCTGGTCTGGATTATTTTTGTAGATCTTGTGATGTTTATGGTATTTATCAGCTTTTTAAATATTGTTATTTCTTGTGAGTTTTTCCTTATTCCAAATAAATGTTCTCCTTCATACCTAATTCTGTATTGTTTTCCTTAAAGAGGACTCCCAAAGTTACAGAAGCTTGAGGCAACAGAAAGCCTCAATATATTTTGACCATCTGATGTTTGGAGACTTCCACAGACTAGCTCTGGCTCCGTACATTTCAATCCTTGTTTCTCTTCTCACATTCTCATATATCTGGTGCTGGATATGAGAGCTGATCATTCTACACTTGTCAATGTTGCCAGGTAAATTGGCAAAACAAGTGGAAATATTCCTGAAAGCAAATTCTAATCAGGATGGATAGCAATAAAGTGTGGCACACGATATAAATACACTGTATATAACCTCTCTGCATATTTTCCCAGCATAACCACATGAATATAATTATAGCAGGCCCAACCTATCAACTGAATATACACCTAATTCAAATTCCTACAGTCACATCCTCAAATGCTACAGCCACTAACTGACATAAAGGGAGGCATGACAGAGTAGGAGTTGGGGTGGAGACCCCCTGTAGTTTTTTTTTTTTTGGTACCAGGGATCGAACTCAGGTCCCTGTGCTTGCAAAGCAGATCGGGGAACCACTGAGCTAAATCCCCAGCCCTCCCAATGTAGTTTTTTAAAACTCTTACCTTTGCAAATATTATAAACAGAGCTTTTGCAAATGAAATGGGGGGGGCAAGAATTGGAAGGAGCTGGAATGGGGAGGGAGACTAAAGAAAAAGAATTGAATTGTGTTATGTACATGTACATGTACAAACTCCCCCATGTTAAAATTATGTACTATAAATATATACTAATAAAAAACAGAAAAGAAAAACATACGGCCTTGAAAAGATAATGACCTCAGAAGGAGCTTATGAGGAGCTCTATTTCCTGGCTTCTCAGGAAATAGACTTACAGTCACTGGATGCATATTTTAAGGTCTGTGAGTTTTAGTCACACCTATATGTATAAAGAAGAATGAAGCTCACTCGTTTGAGTTCTCCTTTTCCTTGGTGCTCCTCAACACCAAGTCCACAGGAAATCTCTGCAACACCACCAGACAAGGCTGAGGAGGGACAGGAAATGGTGACTATGGTCATGGCTGACACTGAGTTTGGCCTCTGAGGTTGGACTTAATAGCAGAAGGCATCTGTTTCCCATAAGCCCAAGTGCTCCTCTTCATCTGCATGCCCTTGTTTAGGGTGAGCCCCTCCTTCATTTTTAAGCCACAGTTTTTTCTGAAAAAATTCCAGGTTTGCTGAAAAGAAAAACAAGGGATTTAACTATACCCAGGATGGGCCAGAGCCAGAGACTAAGATGAACCAGTGGAAGTGAGAGAGGCCATGCCAGCATTTATGGGATATCACATCCCCATCTCATTTGAGCTTCACATTCCCACTGCAAGGATGACATTCTCACTGTTGTCTGTGTGAGAATCAATATTTTTCATTTAAGAGAGACTAAGCAATTTATGCAAAATTATAGCAAGTTCAGGATTTAACCCTGATCTCCCAAATTTATATCTGTAACATAGCCTAAGATAGCTGTGGGTACTAGTTTATCATTGTTAATAATAATAAAGAGGCCTGGAAATGTAGCTCAGTGCTATAGTACTTGCCTAGCATGTACAAGGTCCTGGTTTCAATCCCTAGCATTGAAAAAAAAAAAGAAAAGAAATAATGCCTACTTTAAAAAAAAACTTAAGGGCCGGGGATTTAGCTCAGTGGTTCGGTGGCCTGCCTTGCAAGCGTAAGGATATGAGTTCAATCCCCGGTACAAAAAAAAAAAAAAAAAAAGCTTAATATGTTAGACACAGTGTTAGCAAGCCTCACAAATTCTTATCTTTATTTTATTTGTTGGTTTTTTGAGATAGGGTCTCACTATGTAGTTGAGCTGACCTGGAACTCACTGTGTAGCCCAGGCTGGTCTCTAACTCACAGTGATCCTCCTGCCTCAGCCTCCCAAGTGCTGAGATTACAGGCGTGCACCACCACACCCGGAACAAATTCTTATCTTTAATTCTCACATCCTCTGCCACAAGCTGGGTTTGAAGGTTAAGGAGAGGCCATGATGTACATTCCCCAGAGAATACACAATATGAGAAAAAGGACCAAGTCTGGCATGAGCTCAGACCATGATCACTGACATCCACCTGGCCATGCTTGCAGAGCTGCGGATGTGCTAGGACCTATCACAACACATCTGTTCTCTACTGGAATGGGGCTGCCCCTACATAAAGAAGATTCTGGCAGAGCCCTAGAAGCAACAGCTGGAAGCAGCCTGTGGCCTGTCACTATCCATACGGTTTCTGCTCGGCAAGACAAAGGTCTGCCAGGGTAAGCTGGTGTGTCACGGAGGCTCCCAGATTTCCAGCCAAGCCCATCACGATGGGCTTGGCTCTCATCCCTCAGCTTTGAAGCAGGAATCCTGGCAGCTCATAGGCTTGGCCAGCTCTTGCTCTTCAGCTCCTCTTCCATTCCCCATCAGGGGCCTTGAGCTGGGCAACTGAAGGCACCTCTCTGGCTTATTAGAGATGGGAGACAGAAGGGCTCCTCCTATCCCAGGGTGTCGGATGCAAAGCACAAACTCTGCCGACATCACCGAAACCCAGAAGGCAGAGTGGCTGGACTGGATGAAGAAGTGCCCACCAACCTGGCTCCCTTGGGTACCAGAAGTCAGGAACTTGTAGAATTTGGAGGATGAAGAAAACACTAGCCGCTCTCTTGTCAGGACGACAGTCCTGACCTCGAACCTCTTGGAGCCACTGGATTTGTAACCTTGGACAAATTACTTCTCTGTGCTTCAGTCTCATCTGTAAAATGGAATGCTTATTGAATTTACCTTATAGATTGATATGAAAATGAAATGAGTAAACGTTCATGAAGCCAAGTGCTTCAAACAGGACCTGGCTCACTAAGCACGTATTAGAAGTCATCTATCGCTATAAAAGTTCTGAGATTATGTTCTTAGGCTCCCCAGTACTTCTCCTTAGTGTTTTCTGTTACTTAAAATGGACTGAAAGTCACAGCAAGTATGGGAGAAACTTCTTGCCTCGTTGTGACCAGCAAGGGTGCTGTGACTAACTGCCAGCCCCTCATACTGCTTCCTCACAGCCATCTCAGAGAAAGCTGGTTTCAGGGTTCTGACTCACCCTCGGCTTCAGCTTGTGTACAGCAGCTAGCTGGGAAAAAGGTGTTTAATACCTCATTAGCACCTCAACTGCTCCTTTTGGGCACTAATCACTTCAGCTCCCCCTAGACTGACTCTGAAAAGCCCTTAACAAGCAGTTCCTATGATGGCTCAGAGACTGGACCCCAACTGGTCCCAATTCTTTCCCTCGGGTCACTTGCTTTACACAAGTGAAACAACTTACTGGCTAGATTTTTGTGATATATAAGCACATTAAAAAAAAAAAAAAAGAGGCCAGACCTTACTCTTTTGCAGCCCCTGAAATCAAACTATCCCCTTCTTCACTTTCCACATCTGCAGAGGTGCCCTCACCCTTGCCACTCATGGTTTGGGACAGAATTAGGCAAGCAGGCAAGCATCCAAATTTGAAGCAGATGTCTGGTACAATGAGTGAGGCTGGGGTGGAGACGAGGAAGGATGTGGACCCTGCTACAACTGCCTGTTGCTCTGACCTACTGCCAAGGCTGCAAAATACAGAGTGTTCCTGGTTAAATACCCAGCTGTTCCCTGTGCCAGATTTTCTTGGGCCTCAGTCCTCACAGACTCTGGCTCTGCTTGCAAAGTTCTCCACATCCTTGTGCCAACCAACATCTTGGGCCTCTTTCCTCCTGCACTGAATCCCTAAGCCCAGCCTTACCCCTCAAAAAGTCAAGACTGGAGTTTTCCCCATAGCTAATCAACAGTGACATTTTTGAAGCCAAAACTCTAGATACGGTCTGACCAAAAAGATTTGTACTAATTCTGGGTGTGAGAGCCTGCTTGGAAGATGTAACTTAGATGCCAAGACAATAATGTTTTCAAGTTTGGGGGGATAATAGGTCAGAATTGTTGAAACCTGAACCATTGTGGAGTCTACAGAGGGCTGCTGACCCACCACTTCCAGATGTATCCAGAACCATATACACAGACCTGCCAGTACCCAACATGTTTGTCTGCATTGACTGGGATCCCAAGTACAAGGTCTATAGAACATCCAAATTTTATTTCATTGCTTTGACTTTCTTAGGAGACACAAGTTGATATTATAATGAACACAATTTCAGAGGCAAAATCCCTTTGAGAAAAGGAGCCTAAAGAATGAGCTGGTTTTCCTAACAAGGGTCTAATGGAAGATCCATCAAATTGCAATCCAGCTCAGAAGTCTAAAGGATTGACTATAAGATCTGCCCATTACCCTCAGAGAGAAATAAGCATCAGCTGCAGCACATGACAGAGAGATAAACAGGGGCTCCAGTTCATGCGTTTGATTAACATAAAAGGAAACTGAGGGAAAGCTCAGTGTTTCCACCCATGGTAGTCAGAAACCAACTTCACAGCTCTTCATAGAGTCGATAAAACTTCACAACTTTGGATTCTTTAGAAATGGCTTTACTTTATCCCTTCCTCTGCCACCCCCTAAAAATTCCGACATAGTACAAACCTTTCTGATTGCTGTTAATGAAGAGACTTTTTCATCATCCACTCAAGATTTTAATTTCACTGACTGAGCTGCAAACTACTGGTCCATCCCCTACTACGAAAAGCCAATACCTCAGGTCTGCTTTGTTTGGGAGAGCAGGTTAAAGTAAGACTGGCCCTATGATCACCAAGTTCCCCCTTTCTAGCCTGCCTAAGACCTACTTGGATGATACAGCCTATTTACAGCACAATGAGAGATGCTCTTCTTTGAGACTCTTTGTCTGGAACCCATCTTTACAAAGGTTCTTTCTTCTCTGAAAGTCAACAGGGAAATTTCCCTTTTGCGAAAGGAGCTAGACAAATTATCCTTAGCTGTTCTTTTATAATACAGAAAGTCTCCAAATGCATAAACAGAATCCCACCCCACCCGATAAACGGGAATGAAACTACAGGGGTAGGATGTGACATGTTTGGGTGTCCAAACCTCAAGGAAAGAAAACTAAGTTAAATGGACTATGTCTAGCTCCTTATATGAGGCTGAGGTGCTCAAAGACAGGGATCAAATTTTGTTTGCCTCTAACTCCCTGAACAGTATCCCATATACAGGAAATGCTTGCTAAAATATGGAGATGCACACAATTAAATGAAAAAGGAGGCCACAAACCCAGTGGTGCGACAGAAACCAGATTTAGGAGAGGGGAGGAGTATATGTATAGCAAATGAAGTGATTACTTGGAGTAGGATTAGACCCAAGACTTGAGATGTAGCAGAAAGTGATGACACACGTACTCTTCCTCTTACACAATTCCACATCATTTTGTTTTCAACACAGCATAAAAGCATTAAAGGTTCTCCACTGGCTCCCAAATAATCTTGATATTCCTGACTCTGTTCATGGGCAAATAGAGGAATGTCTTGGTCACACCTGAGTGGGAGTTCTAGAGAAAGAGGGAACATTGTTGGTCTGCTGATAGGAAGGTTCAGACAGATTCCTTCTGGTGCAAATCCATACTATAGGCAAAGTGAGGTTGGAGAAGTGATTGTTTCCTAAAGACATACAGAAACCTTCATGAGGGAGAAGACACTATGTTTATAGCTCCAAAAGAATCAGTCTTGTTTGGCATTCTTGAGAATGTTTGCTTCCAGGAGCTGCCTGTAATCCCAGCACTCAGGAAGCTGAGGCAGGAAGATCACTGTGAGTTTGAGACCAGCCTGGGCTACATAGTGAGTTCCAGGTCAGTCTCAACTACATAGTGACGCCCTGTCTCAAAAAAAACAAAAAAACCAAAATAAACAAACAAATAAATAAATAAAAAAGAAAGAAAAAAAAAAAAAAAGAAAATGTTTGCCTCCTCAGTGAGATGCCTATCAGGAATGCAATCTTTACCAAGTGGTGGTTTCATGGAAAGTATAGAGACAATACATTTATTCAAATGTCCTTTTTTTAGGCCAGTGGTCTAGCTCAGTGGCACCGTGCCTGCCTCAAATGTCCTTTTTTTTCCCCTGCAGACTTAAATTATTAGAGATAAGCAGCAGGATACTGTATAGTGACTGACCTCATTCTCATTATTCCACTTGCATGTGACACATGGATTCTCTACAGAAGTGAGGATATACAAATTTCAGGATTTGTTTCCCTAGTTATATTCTCAAGGATGTCCTGAATTAGGTAGATTCATTTAAACCTAGAAGTCTCTTCACTAACGTTGTTAGCTGATATCTTCCTCCGTGAAAAATATTTTAAAACTACTATGAATAGCTGTACCTCTTATAAGCTCTCTAACCTGGATGAGTAAAACTCTATGTCCATCAACCTCAAATCTCCAAGTGACTAGTAGGTAAACCAAGATGCAAAGTGTTTATCACACAAAGCATCACCACATGAAGGTGAGGTAGTCAGTGAGCATTGGTGGCCTAATGCCTGAACTTTCTTGGGTCTAAACTAATCTGCTAGAGACAAACCAGAAATGTGGTTTGGGCTCTGACATGAAACAGACCTATGTTTAAACACAGCTCTATCATTTGCTAGCTAAGGAACCCTGGCAGTTACTTACTCTTTTGGTGCCTCAACTGTTTCTTGTATAAAATGATAAAAATAAGACCTACTACCTTGGAATATCTACAAATTTGATAATATATATTAAAGCTCTCAACACATAAAGTTTCAAAAATGGTAGCTATTATCACAATTTGGTAAGCAAATGAGTTAAGAAGTCAAAGGTATGGGCCGGGGATTTAGTTCAATGGTTCTGCTGCCTGCCTTGTAGGCTCAAGGACCCGAGTTCAATCCCTGGTACCAAAAGAAAAAAAAAAAAAGAGGTCAAAGGTACTAGGCTGTCTATCATGTTGAATCCCACATGGCAGGCTGGGAGTGCAACCCCCCTCAAATATCTCCTCTGACCTTTGGACTAGGTGTCTTGAATACTCACTTTTACTAGCCTGCCCAGACCTAATAGGAAGTCACCACTCCTTTTGAATTTCCATACCTGTCATTCACACCAAGCACCTTAAATTGCCCCCAAAACCACAAAACTCCTTTGTCATGGAAATTACTAGGGCCCTGAGCCTTGGTCAATATGATAACACAATATTATATCAGATTTTTTTTTTCAAAGAGCTACACAATAATTTTCTTACTGAATTAGCACCATCATTCTGCAGATTAGGAAACTGATATAGAAAAAAGTTTGTCTTGGTCATAGTTGAACTTCAAGAGTTAAAAATAAAATGTGAACATTCAAGCTCATCAATTCATAGTTTTCTGTAGTTTGAAGGCATTTTTGCACACTAAATCCAAAAATGTCCAAGGACATTTTCTTTGACTAAACAACTTGCCAAGGGTATATACAAAAGTGTTAACAATGGTTACATCTGGGTGGTACATAACTTACTTCCCTTGTACTTTTTTGTACCAAATTTTCTATACTGAGTTTCTTATGTAGTAAATCAACAATAAATCTTTAAAGACTAATAATAGATATCCTCTGCCCTTAACAAACCAGTTGTTGTCTTCAGGAGCTGGCGCAAACACTTGCCTCCCAGATGTCTGTCTGGGAAAATGAGCAGGGTAGCCCAGCCTGACATTGTGGACAGGTAGCTGGGCAGGGGAAAGGGTAAGCTGTAGAATAGTCTGGGGCTCTAAGAAGTCTACATAGAGGTGACCGAAGCATATCTACATGTTTTTCTCTACAATCTTCAATTTAAACCCAGAATTTCCACTGAAAACAGCAGGCATTTGCTTCTTAGTTGTTCTTTTAGACATTCATTTATTTATTGTACAAAATATTTACAATACCAGCTATAAATGCCAGGCCCTTTCACCTGGCCTGACATGGGCTTGGTCTCTGCCAAATTTCTAGAGCCATGCTGACATTCTTCCTTGGTATCTACTTGAGACCTGGAGAGTAGCTGGTCTCTCATGTATCTAAGCCACAGGGCATAAGTAAAAGAACTAACCAAAATAAGAAATGTGAATAAAAAAATGTCTCCCCAAATAACACATTCTTCTCATCAATATGTTACCCCCGCCCCCGCCACTGGCTAGTACCAAAACAAGATTAGGAAAAAAAAAAAGTAAAAGTACAGGCCAAAAGGAGAAAAGACACTTTAAAGACACTTTGCAACAGAGTTGGGGGGAAGAGTAAACTGGAAGAATAGAAAACCACAATAGTACCAAAGGGTTTTGCCTTTTCTTTTTGCGGTGCTGGGATTGAACCCAGGGCCTCTGCACTGAGCTACATCCCCAGACCCTTTTGGATGATTTTTTATTTTGAGACAGGGTCTCATTAAGTTTCTAAGTTAGCCAGGGAGGGCTCAAACCTGTAATCCTCCTGCCTCAGCTCCCAGAGTGCAGGAATTACCATGCCCAGCTTATCAAAGGGTTTTGTTAAATAGTCCCTGGTACCTACAGACCACCCTACAGATGCAGCTGCCCCAGCTAGGGTGCAGTGAGGCTAAGGATACGCTGAAAAAGTGCTATGACTAGAGCTTAAAATAACATCTAGTCAAGAAAATCAACTCCATCTCTAGCACTGGTCTCTGTAGGGCTGTTTGGGGGAAGGGGTAATGTAGAATCCAAGAGGACCAACTTCCAAAACCAGCAGAACCAGCCCATATGCCCCAGCTAGAAACCCCTATTTGAGCCTGAGAGGTGACAGCATGATGACCAAGCTTTCCCATACACGTCCCATGGGGAAAACATGGACAAGCAGCAGCACCTTGTCCTGGTCCCTGAGGAGAGCAGTGACCATGTGGCATGGAGGATCCTGGGGTGTAGAGGCCCTGATGCTGGATCCAGACCCCAAGGATGAGTGAGGTCAGCATCCATGCCGAGAAAGGACAAATGATGACTGCAAAGAAGTGAGGTCAGGCAGGAACAGTAGCAGCTCAGGAGGGCTTATTCCTCATAATCCCTGTGAACAGGAGGGCTCAGACATGCTTCCAGGAGGCCAAGGCATTGCAACAAGTCCTGTCTTGTCTCATGACTCGGTGTACTTGCTGGTTTTGGCAATAAAGATGGCTTATAATAGTCTCAGAGCTGATTGTCCAATTGGGAATGGTAGCTTGCAGCAGAGCCGTCTCCAAAACAGAAATTTGGGAAGTCAAGTGATATTGAGCTTTAGAACTGTTTTCTTCAAACAATGAAAAAAGATGTTGTTGTCATCTAAGAGATGGCGGCAGCTTCTTCAATCAACACTTAACAGGGGACCTAATATTCAGTAGCTTCCTCCTTCTATGGCTCCCTTTCCTGGTAACTGATGGGAGTTTGGGGAAGTACCTGGGGTGAGTAGGGGTCAACTGTCTAATGTATCTCCTCCATTCTGTCCCCAAGGGGCCTGACCAGGGACCTGTGATCATTTGCCTTGCCTTATTGCTACCAGGGAACACCAAGCAAAGGGATAAGGAATTGCTACCATGCTATTCTTACCATCCCAGTCCTCTGCTGCCAAACTTTTCTCAGAAGAATGCTGAAGACTCCCAGATCTTAAGAGACTGTAATTAGAAGTCAATGGGCAGGCCCTGACACACCTCAGTGCAAAGAATAAACTCAAGGAAAGCATTAGTAGTCTTCAAACCAGCCATGTGTCTGGACAATGCCTCACCCTAAGAAAGAATCATATCCTACACTGTAGGCTACAGCTCAGCTCTCCTTCACATCTTCAATCTCACTGCTTTTCTCATGGGCTCAAATTCAAGAAAAAGCTCAAAAAATTCTTTATGGATTAATGATCACTTCCAGAAATGCCTGCAGGGAAAGTGTTTTTTCCAGTTCAGATAACACACACACACACACACACACACACAAATCCTTTGACTACCAGTCCTCACAAGACATAATGCAGTGCCATGGTCTGTTACATTGTGTGGGAGGACAAAAAGACTGCACTTTCCCTCCGTGCTTGTCCTGGCTGCAATCACCTGTCCAGGAGAGGGACTCATACCCTTCTGGTCAAGCAGTGAGAGCCAAGAGGGTACCTTCTAGGAGCATCTGCACAGAGAGCTGAAGCCAAGGAATGACTTAAAGTTCTCTGTACATGTGCTTCCCAACAGGGCTGAGCCCTGTGTATTTATCCAGTGAGGCAAATTCAGCTACTGAAATCAAAGAACCAAATCAAACAACAGCAGCATTCTCCTCACTGACCAGAGACCTCAGTTTAGGTACCAAAGTGGCCTGTGCTGCATGTCAGCAGAAGGGATGAGGTAAGGACAAGGCCTGTAGGTGACAAAAGAATCCAGACAGAGGGAAGCATGCGGCATCTTCTGGCTGATGGTTATGTGTGTTAGGGCCAATGATCATGTCTGTAACACGCGCAAGAAGCTCCAGAGAGCATGGGCGCCAAGTAGGTAACAGGCGAGTGGTCAGAGCATGCCAAAGCCCTCACAACCCTCGCTGATGGCCAGCTGCAGCATCCTGTGCACCTCTTCATATGAGTCATACGTAGGGAGGCACAGCTGGTTAAAACTGGAATGGTAAGAGGAGAAGTGATTAACTCTACTATCAGAAACACTGGCAACAGCTGGAAGGATTATTTCTCACAACGGCATGCATCAGTCAGATACCCACCACGTGTGTGCAGTAGGCAGCGTGCTATGGGTTGGCGCTGCAATAATCTGAAATGAGGGGCAGAGGGCGGCAAAGCCTCCAGGCGGTAGTTGAGAAGAACCTGTTGTGAACTGAAGTAGCCGAGCCAACTCCTCCTGGGTTAGACTGGAAACCACAGTCCAAAACCACCTCATAACCTGGCAGGGAGAGTACAAGGCTGGAATCACAGATGGTAACAGTCTAGATGGAAGGAATAAGATACCCTTTGCCCAGTTTATAGTTCTATGAGGACAGAGGCAGGAATGGTCAGAGCTGACAACCAAGGAATTTACACTGTCATACAGTCAAGCATAATTGCTGATTGCTTGGTTTTAGTTCTTTGCACTTCCAATTTACCGTTCCTGTGGCAGTTTGTAATAAAGCACTGAGGAACCAGGGCTCCATTCTGCCTGGTCAACCATCTGTTTTTCCCAAATGTATCATTTTTTTCTCCTATCAACATGTCTGCTTTGAGTCCTCTATCTTTCTCTTTCCTTACAAGGCACAAATCCAACTGATGGAAGTTCAGCCAACTTACCTTTTCTCTGAAATGCCATGAACCACCAACAACCACTGCATGGGCTTTAAAGTCAGACACACTGATGTCTCCAGTTCCACACATCAGCAACTGAAGAAAGATGATCCCGTGTTACTAGACCAGTCAGAGAACTGAGATCCACTCTACAGTCAGAATTATCCGTGTTAACACAAAAATACAAAATAAAGATAACACTAGGAAAAAGATAAGGTCACAACGCCAAGACTGTTTTAGGAGAATCAACTGCCACAGGCCAGTGGTTCCTAACCAATGGCAAAATATCCAGTATTTTTAAAAAATACATAGATGTTTGTGGCCCTACTTCACACTTACTGAACTAGAATATTTTGAGATGAGTTATGAGTTTATATAACATGAAAAAGTTTCCTGGGTATTTCTGATGAGCACCCCTAATTAAGGACTATTGCTTTGGATTCTTTTGAAATGAAACAAAGGACAAAAAAAGAAATCAAGTATATACTAATAATCTGCTCTGGACTTAGCCTAGGAATACCAGGGAGAACAGGCAAATCCTTCCTCTTTGAAGAAGACCTTCAGGCCCATTTATGGATTTTTTTATATAGCTTTTTCTTTTTCCCAGGAATTCTCCTTTTGTAACTTGAACTCCTACCTTCCCTTTAGCCATGTATCTACTTGATCAGATAAACTAAAAATTATGCAAAAAAAATGAAAACATTAATTACATCAGAGCCCTAAACATCTTGTTGATGTCCTAATTTGGTTCAGGATCCAGTATGGTACTTGGTAGACTGTGAGTACCCATCCAATAGGTATAAAGAATGATGCCTTCTAATCAAGAAACAAGAAAAGCCCAAATTAAGTCTGAGCCTTAGCTCCTTCCAAAAGAACTTGCTAGGTGAATGCGTAATTATGAGTAGGGTGTAGAACTACTAAGAGACTACAGTATGTCCTTCCTTTCTACTTATTTTTATACATTATTACGTTTACTTCATAATGAAATAAATTATACTAAAAGCTATTTGTCAGCCCTCCAAAACAACAGCAAAAGGTGATGGGATTATTAGAAACTTAGGCTGAGATATACATTTATTTTATTTGGATTTTATATCTGAAGGTACAGAAGGTGATGAAGATTGAAGGCTTTGATACTCATTCTCAAAGACAGTTCATAAGAAAAAGAATTCCACAAGAACACATAAAATAACCCCACCCCCATTTTTAAAGAACTTCCTCCCTATAGGAAACACCTCTCATAAAAGTTATGGAAGGAAAAGAAAAAGCTACGGGAGGGCTGGGGATGCAAGTGCAAAGTCCTGAATTCCATCCTGGTACCAAAAAAAAAAAAAAAGAGCTATGGGAAGTTAAAAGAAATAAATTGCATAGTATCTCTCAGCAGAAAGTAAAAAGAGGCTGATTATTTTGTCCACACTTCATATGGATTTTAATTCAGCTAACTGTAAGAATGATATTTTCCATCTTATGTATCTTTTGCTGTTATAGGATCTGAAATATGAATTTGCTATATGTATATAAAACTGTAAAATACAATCACATCTTTTAGGGCAGGGGATGTAGCTCAGTGGGACCATGCCTGCCTTGTAAGTGCAAGGTCCAGAGTTTAATCCCTGGTACTGCAAAAAAAAAAAAAAAAAAAAAAAAAAAAAAAAGGTTTGTTTGCTCCACTATGATATAGCAGCCTGAGGGCCAAAACTATGTCTTATTCAATGCTACCTTTCTAGTACCTTAAAATACATGGCATACAGAAAGCACTCAATACTTGCACAAATACATCCTAGTATTTCCTTAAATGTAAAATTTTATGAAGACCATTCATGACATCAATATTCTTTACTAGTCAGTAGTAATAACATATTACTTTCTTTTGTTTTGTTTTGTGTGTGTATATGTGTGTGTGTTTTTAAGTTTTTTGAGATAGGATCTTGCTGTGTAGTTCAGGCTGGCCTTGAACTCACTATGTGGCCCAGGCAGGCTGGCCTCAGACTTGCAGCAATCTTCCTGCTTCAGCCTCCCAAGTGCTGGAACTACAGGTGTGCATCCATGCCCAGTATTAGTAGTAATACTTGATGAACAATGAATATTAGTACTTTTCACAAATTACTTGCTGTTTTCTAATTTTTCAATTTCTAATTTTTAAAAAAGCTAAAGGAAGGGTCAAATTAGCCTAAAAGTGAAAAAGTGAACCCAACTCTTCATAAAGAGCTTTCTTGCTGTACCTCCTAACAAAAGGTATAACAAGCTAGTTCCAACATACCTCCAGCTCATTCTCATCAAAAATAGCCAAAAGGTTCTCAGGGACCAATTCATTCAAGCCTGGAACAAAATAGACAAGTTAAAGCTACATTCATACCATGGATATAGCCATTTTAGCTTCAAGGCCAGTAGGAGTCAGGATCCCACCTTTTAAGAAATGTTCCACTTCCTCTTTCACTTGACTGGCCAGCCGGTACTGGGCCAGCAAGTTTAGATAGAAGATTTTATTTGCATTGGTGACTGGGGTTTGAGCTCCACCTGTCATAAGTTCTACAACCTGAAATAGGAGGCAAAGAAAAAGAAGAGATTGTGGTTGAAAGGATGTAAGACAGTATCTGTCTGCTATGTTCCACTAACAGCATAATTACACAGTGTAAGCAATACATGTAGCTTTTTAATATTTTTGCTTTCATTATTATTATTATTATTATTTTGTTTTTGTTTTTTGTTTTTTGAGACAGGGTCTCACTATGTAGTTGAGACTGACCTGGAACTCACTATGTAGCGCAGGCTGGTCTCGAACTCACAGCGATCCTCTTGCCTCAGCCTCCCAAGTGCTGGGATTACAGGAGTGCGCCACCACAATCCGGCTTTGCTTTTATTTTTTGTTACTAAGATTCAAGGTTCCTAGCACTGCTACTATAACCTAGTAGCTACTATTTCTGTGTGTCTGTGTGAGGTTTTCTCTGATCCCATTAAGCAATGATGATGTAACAGGAAGATATTATGGTTCCTTGTTAGCAATACTTTAATGTATCATGCAAAATAAAACTACCTCTGACCTCTTCTCAAAGAAGTCCTTTTATGTCTCAGAAATTCTGAGATGGGTACAGTTTCTTTTATCTCCAAAGTAAATTAATGGAAAGATCATGGCTTTGAGATTCTGGATTCTAATTCTAGCCCTGATGTTAACTTGCTACAGAACTTCAAACACTATTTGGGCCCCCGATTTTCCTGTCTGCAACGAAAGAGCTGAACATGCTATGAGATTCTCAAATAAAATTAGTATCCCCCAATAAACAATTCCTAAGGAGCATTTAAGGAAGTTCTGAAGCACAGTTTAAAATTACTACCCTGGTAAATTTATGTACAGTGACCAGACTTGTCTCCATAGGAAAATAAAAGCCTCTCTTTAGTTTTAAGATCAGACATCAAGGTCCCGGTGACAATATATTGGCTTAATTATGCTTAATGTGACTACTAAATAGTAATAATTTATTTGTTTAGCTGCTAGAGTGCTTATTCACATAAAATAAATATCCAGAATTAGCCATAATAATACAAAAAAGTTCTAATTGTTTTTTGGTAGTACTAGGGACTGAACCCATGGCGTTGTGTATGCTAGTTAAGTGCTCTACCACTGAGCACTTTATTCTACACTTGATCTTAGCCAAAAGGCCAAGAAGTGATTGAGCCCTTTATTCTATATTTTATTTTCCTATCCTATATTTTGACACAGGGTCTGGCTAATTATCCAGTCTAGCCTTGAACTTGTAATCTCCTGTCTCAGCCTCCTAAATAACTGGGATTACAGGTACAAAGATCACACTTGGCTAAATTCTACATTTTAAATCCATTAAGAGTTTCAGCTGTCGAGCTGGGCGTGGTGGCGCACGCCTGTACTCCCAGCACTCGGGAGGCTGAGGCAGGAGGATCGCTGTGAGTTCGAGACCAGCCTGGGCTCCATAGTGAATTCCAGGTCAGTCTCAACTACACAGTGAGACCTGTCTAAAAAACCAAACCAAACCAAACCAAACAAAAACAAAAAATGAGTTTCTGCTGTCAAGTAACATCCTGTTCCTATCATGGTGTCTCTTAATCTTCTACTGAGTAGCTGCTCTTTTACATCAGATCTCAAAGACAGGCTCTGACCCTGTGTATGTGGACAGCAGCATTCCCTATTATCTCCAGAAAGGAAATCTGGTTATTAGTACAGTGGCACCAATAGTTATTCTTTTCAATCATTGCTAATTTGCTTTTAAATACATATTGCTACAGTTTTAGCTTCACTGTTATCATTTGATACTGTTTAACCCCACAATACAAAGAGACAAACATCAGCATCAAAATATTGTTGGCTAGCTCAGTGGTGCCGCCGCCTGCCTCATAAGCACAAGATCCTGAGTTCAATCCCTGTACCTCCCCCCAAAAAAATTGGCCAATGATTTCCTTGTAAAAAGCTAAAAAAACCCGAAAAAAACAATGTGTTAAAACAGAAATCATCTACATTGCCAGTGGTAATTGCTGACACACTGCTATCCTTTCCAAATCTGTTCAAGCAGTGACATTTTCATTATCACTTGGTTCTTTTTCAACTGTAAAGTAAGAATGTGTAGGACAGATGGGTATATATGTCTTTTACTCCACTCAGATGGGCTGAGATCAGGGTTAGGATTGTAGCTCAGATGGGCTGGGGATTTAACTCAGTGGTTCCGCCACCTGCCTTGCAAGCACAATGATCTGAGTTCGATCCCCGGTACCAAAACAAAACAAAACAAAAAAAACAAATTAAAAAAAAGGATTGTAGCTCAGAAAGAACATGTGCTTACCATGTGTGATGTCCTAGGTTCAATCCCTAGCAACCCCTCTCCCCGCCAAAATGGCTGCAATCATAAATAGTGTGGGATGCAATACTCTAAAGATACACTGTCCAACAAGGAAGCCACTAGCCATAGGCAGTTAGTTGCTTAAATTTAAATTAAGATGAAATGAGAAATTCAGTTATCTGGTTGTGTTAACCATATTCTGAGTACAAAATAACACTAATTCAGAACCATCCCATCACTGCAGTAAATTCTAGAGACAGGGCTGCCCTAGAGGGAGCTGGGGAACACAGCCTAGAATTCACACAGGCTTTGGTCCTCTTTCTCACCTTATCCAGTTGACCTGACTTGTTATATTTCTCTTCTGCAAAGACCAGCTCCATCTCACTCATGTCATTGTTGAGGATAAAACAAACTTTAGATTTGTAGAATTCAGGGTCATCTGTTTCAAAGTACTGAGGAGACAGACACAGAGCAGAATATGAATGTTCTTTTGGCTAGAAATGAAATTTGTAGCTGGTTATAATCCATTATCCCTGCAATCTTAAGGAAGATCAGCTCAGCCAGGTGTGGTGGTATATGATTTTTATCCCAGCACTTGGGGCTGAGGCAGGAGGATCTTCATAAATGTGAGGCCAGCCTACATAGTGAGTTCAAGTCCAGAATGAACTACATAGTAAGATCCTGTCTCAAAACACCAAACCAAACCAAACCAAACAACTACAAAAGCCATCAGCTCAGGTGGAGTGATCCCAGTTAACGGCCAGACATTTTCAGTAGAAAATGCACACCTAATAGGTTACCTTGTAATGCATTCGTAGTCCTATGATTTGGGCCAGAAAAGAACGGGTGAAACGAGCTCGGACCAACTGCTTGTAGGCTCCTCCCAGAGAGGTCTCATAAAGACACTTGCCAACCAGCCGCCCTGCAAACTCATATATCTTCAGGCGCAGATGAGCTGGGCGATTAGGGTTGGGATGCACCTGTCAAAGAAAAAAAATGAAAGGCCATGGTCCATTTTTCAAACATAGCTCTGGAAAGACCCTCCCTCCCTGAACTCATGTGCTATATACTTTGCATCTGGAATGTCTCCCAAAGGTCCATGCATTAAAGGACTGGTCCCTAGCCCATGGTATTATATAGAGGAAGTGTAACTTTTAAGAGGGCCTTAAAAGTTGGACCTTGTGCAAGGTATTAGGTCACTGGGTGCAGGCTCCCAAAGAAGACTGTGACTCCACTTTCTTCCTCTCTTTATTTCACATCCTGGCCATGAGATGAGTAATTCGGCCACACATTGATGCTACGATGTGCTGCCTTGCCACAGGACCAAAAGAAAGGGAGCCAATTGGTCATGGACTAAAAGTGCTAAAACTATGAAAATAAACCTCTTTTCTTTATAAGCTAAGTATCTCAAGTATTTTGTCACAGGAGCAGAATATTAACATATTCAAGGAAGCAAGAATTGCCATGAGAATCAAAAAGCCCACCTAAATGACATTAGTCTTTTGGTGATACTCACTGAGTAATGTGAAATGAATGGAGGAGAGGCAACAACAAACTGTTATTAAGCTAAATAATCTTGGAGTAAGTTTGTTGTGCCTAGCTGCATACGAAAGTTAACAGTGAACATAGTGATGCCTTTTCTCTAACCTTGAACTTTTTTGGGGGGGTAACGGGGATCGAACTTGGGACTTTGTTCTTGTGAGGAGGCAGTGGCAACACTGAGCTAAATCCCTGGCCCTAACCTAGAACTTCTCTCAGCCAAAGTCTGCTCCTCTATTCCTGATATCTCCATCTTGCAAAAGATCTGCTACAGTAATCAAATGCCACAGGAATGTTTTGAGAAGTGGCTTAATTATTGTAATTAGTAAAGCAGCCACTGCACTACATTGCTTTTTCATCAAATATTCAACTGTCCTGTATTTTCTTATTTAATAGATAAAATAATGGAGGCAAATAAGATTCAGGCAATCTGTTTAGCTCATTGTAAGCAACAAATTAATAACAGGACATGGATTTTCAGACTTCCAGGTCAGTTTTTAATTTCTTGTGTATTAAGAGTAATATAATCTACATTTACCACCCACCCACGGGACAGTCATAGACTCACTAATGCTTGGTTGTTGTCACTGAATCGGGTGAAGAGCTGATTGGTGGTATCAAATAGTGCTTTGCAGATTAGCTCAAACCATTCCCGGCGAGGCCCTCCCCAGTCCAGAGCTGAAAAGTATAATGAAAATAAACAGTGACTAGGGCCTACCTCTTCTACCATTTTTGTTCCTTTAGCCATCATTTTACTCTTATTACATTTCCTCCATTCTACTACTTTACTGTTTCTCCATTACAGGCATTTAAAAAATTCCACCCCTCTCTGAAGGATTAAAGTTATTATGATCACTACCCTAAAGGAAAAACAAGAGATCAGGGATCTCAGAAAATAGACAGTTCTCCTGGTTGTGTAACGGTTACTTTGCCCTTCTGGTTCAAGCTCTGAGAGCTCTCCCTCTGGCCCCCATGTCTCTACAAGTTCTACCATGCCACCTGGCCAGTAAGAACTCTTTTTTTCCTTTTGATGTATGAAAGTTGAGTTGTTTGGGGAAATGGGAGGGTGAGTGGATTATTTCCCCTCCCCTGTGGAAAGGGAGTAAGACAGAGGATGGAAGTAGACCAAAAAATTAAAGAAAAAAAAGTGAAAATTTCAAAACTGACCTTCCTCATCCTGAAAAACTACTTCAAAGTTCTTGCTCCAATCTGAGATAGAGAAATTCCGAGTAGCCTTCAGAGACTGAAAAGCAGTGAATGGAAGGGAACTGTCAGATCACTGGCTGGCATCCGTTGGATGCTAAAGACAGACACACAAGAACACTGCCACTACTGTCTGCTGAGCTAGCCATTACTACATGAAGGAGATACATTATTCACAGATAAGCTTTAATTATATCCTCTTATACTTAAAATGTAGATATCTCTGAAAGAACTTAAAAGTTTTAAAAAATTTTAATTTGTCTTTATACTATCACTTTATTGGAAAGCTCTTTTTGTCTTTTTTTTTTTAAACAATGCTCATTTTATTAATGAAAACAATTCTTAATGAAAGTAAAAAAATGACTCAAGGCAGCAAACTGTAAGCAAGAGAACCAACGAGTCCTGGTTTTCAGTAAGGTACAGTCTATCCACTGGACATCTTTATGCACAAGGCAAGGTTCAGACAGGGAGCCATGCCACATGGAGAGTATGGCTGAGGAAAGGGGTTTCCAGGCACACCGACCAGAGCCAAACACCACAAACACTTTCTGGACAGAGGCCAGTGTCTGTGCAGTGGAGACAGACTCACATGAGTTGTTCCTTTTCCATCAGACCAGAGTGACAACAAAAATCGCTTCCTTTTATCCAACAAGCACCCTTCTATTCCAGGGAATCAATAGTGGGAACTTTATTCCACAACCACTACTTCTACCTTCCTAAACAGGAGACTTAGTTTAAGCATTAGTTCCCCACAGACCTGAAAGCCAGTATGTTATCCAGTTTCCCCTCAGTAACACATCTCTTAATCTCCTTAGTTCCCCACAGACCTGAAAGCCAGTATGTTATCCAGTTTCCCCTCAGTAACACATCTCTTAACATATCTGCCCCAATGTCAGGACAATGGAGAAAAACAGTCTTTAATGGATTTTAAAGAGTGATATAGGTTTCATAAAAAAGGTAACTTTCAGGATCCAAACAAATACCAAAGAGGTTGGAAAATTTGGCATCTGCTGATAGAGATGAAACTTTACATACCGATTCCAACAAGGCATGTCTGCTGACCTTCAGGGTGACTCTGGAATGTGGTCTTTTCATATGTACCTGCCGAAGCTCTCTCTGGAAAAAGTTCACCTTGTCCTGAAAGGTCTCAGAACCTCCTGAGGAGCAGCAAGATCCATTATGAATACAGCCTTATTAGCAGGTACCTATGAAGTTCCACTTTTACATTCTCATGGACCTAGGGGGTTGGGGTACTGCCTTCCCAATCCAAATCCCTGTCCAACCTTACCAATATTCTTGTGTAGGGAGCGGATGAAAGTGGCCGCAAGAATGTTCCTCTCTTTACAGCTGAGTTCCACAGGAGGTTGAATGCCATCATCTACCACTAGTGTGAGGAGTTTATGAACAGGGTCAGGGCCAAGGTATGAAAACTAGCAAAAAAATAAATAAATAAAAATAAAAAGTTATTTATAAAACCACTGAGCCCAGTAAAAATCTTCCATATTACCACCTTTCTGTCTCAACCAACAAAAACAAGATGGACCTGTTTTCTCTGAGTTACTGCCTACCACAAGTGCATCTCCTTGTTTTTTCACCTCAATGTTCTACAGTTCAAATTTTATTCTAAATTGAGTCTCAGAGAATGCCTTTAAGAAAGGATTACAGGCACTGCTACAGAACTTCTGGCAGAATATGAGTGAAAGTACTATGGATATTTTTTAGAGCAAAATTTACTCCAAACTGGCTGGGAGAAAGTGATTTTTATAAATAGCAGTCAACCATTCATTCATTCATTCATTCATTTATTTATTTATTTATTCGTACCGGGGATTGAACTCGGGTCCTTGTGCTTGCAAGGCGTGCCACCAAACCACTGAGCTAAATCCCCGGCTGAACCTTTTAGATAAAAGTTTAGATTCCCAAATCCCACAAAAGTGAAATAAAAAAACCAAAAAACTCTAAGAAAGAATGAGATTCAGCACACTAGGAGATTAAGTTTGGGCCAGTTACCAATATCCCTCCTATAAACTCAGTCCTGGAAGCCAAAAGGGACTGGTGAAGTACTCTGAGTTGATAATTCCCCTTTCTGTAGGCAAGGTCCTTCTAGGATTTACAGATTCTTTGTGCCATTTAGTGAGGAGATAATGAACTTTTCTTTTTTTTGGAAATGAATTTTGTGTGCACAGGGAAAACTTCCAGAAACACTGAAAACTCTCTGGCAAAAAAAGAAAAGGCTGAAACATTCCAGAGTTGAAGTTTGTTCAGTACAGATCTGATACAATATTAACTTACTTTTGTTCCTGGGCATACTCGGAAGGTGTAAAGGCGCCAGGGAATGATTTTCAAGTAGAATTCCTTCACTGAGAATTGCTGGAAGACCAACATACAGAAAATGAAGTTAGTGGTATATTAAAAGGTCCTATTTGGGTATTATAATTCAAATACAGATCCAGAGTATCTCTGTTTTTCTCATGATAACCTCTTTTCTTCCCTAGACAAAAAGGATCACTGAGGGCCAGAGATTTAGGTCAGTGGTGCCACATTTACCTTGTAAGTGCAAGGATGAGTTCAATCACTGGTACCATTAAAAAAAAAAAAAATAGGGTAATTTAGTGAGCACTAAAATAAATGTCAGTTCTACCTTTAAAAGAGCAAATACACAAAAAATAAAAAATAAAAGAGCAAATACAAAAATATTAATCTGTCACTGCAGTTTCACTGAGACATTTTAAAGTTTTTTTTCGTTGTTTTTTTTCTTTTTTTGAGACAGGGTCTTACTACATAGTTGAGACTAACCTGGAACTCACTATGTAGCCCAGGCTGGTCTCAATCTCACAACGATACACCTGCTCCAGCCTCCCGGGTACTGGGCTTACGGGCATGCACCACTATGCCCGGCTAGACATTTTAAAATCTTAATACTCATGTCTTACTACAATTTCAAAATTCCTGAATTTGTTTTTCACTTTTGTCAGTAGAGAACATTCACCTGCAAACAAGAAAGATCACCTGCAAACAAGAAAGATCTCCTCCTCAGCCTAGTGCTTCTCAGAATGACTTCTTCCAGATCTACAAATGGGGTACCAGCAGTCAATATCCACTGTTTTTTACCTACTTGAATGGCACCAAAGATTTTCCAGAAATAGAGAGACAGGAAGATGTGGGAGTGAGAAGGGTAAAGTGTAGTATGACGGGGGGGGGTGCTCACACAAAAATGTTCACCAAAATATCTCATGTAAAGACAAAGAAAGGCCTATGCTATTTACAAAAGAGGAAAAGAAGATAAAATTCACTAACCTAAAACAAAACAAAAAACTATCATTTGAACATGTGGTGGGTTCCCCCAATATAAGTTTTAACAATGATCAATTCAGAGGCAATCTTGTTTCATTCATTTACCCCACCCATTTCCCTCATTGCCATCCCTCCAAGTTCAAAAAAAGGCTACATTTTTAAAAATGAAGAATCATACACAGCAAAATGTTCTAACAGAATTTGAACTCAGTTTTGGTTATGAGATTAAAAGGATGTTCAACAATTTCATTTTTTATGAGGACTGAATGAATTAAGAAAGTACAAATATTCAAAACAAAGTCTCTAACACAAAGTGCCTCTGAGCTCTGGGGCTTGGGAAGTTCACCTTCTTCTCTCTGCCAAAATTTTTTTATTCCAATCTTGTAGCCTGATAGCAACAACCATTTACAGTGATTTCACAAATCACAGAATAAAAGATCAAATTGTTTCACTATAGAACAAGGGATAAACAGTAAATTTATTTTAGTGAGAACTTTTTAATAGTTAAAAGTAGCTTTCTTTCATTCTTTCTTTTTTTTTTTCCAGTACCAGGGATCAAACTCAGGTTGGATCAAGGGTGCTTGCAAGGCAGGCGTGGCACCACTGAGCTAAATACTCAGCCCTAAAAGCTTTCTTTATAGCTCTGAGAGTCATGCCTTTAAAATCATCCCCAAAGTAATCAAAGGGCAGAATGCACAAGTGCGCTATGGTGCCAAGCAGACAGAACCTACAGACAGAGATTTAGTTTAGTCCAAACCAAACACCTGTAGCAGCAGAGGTGAGACAATCTTCTGCTTCCCATTAAGTAGCTTCTTTGTGTCCTAGAAACACTACAAGTGGACAATTTTGCCTTACTGACACACAGACTATTACTCTGTGGTTTCTGTTACCAAATACTAATTACATGCAAGCTCAGGAAAAGGTATACTAAGGCAAACATGGGGGTTCCAACCTTTGGTGACACATAGCAGTACACCTTTTTCGGTTTCTTCACTTTCTCAGGGGTGTGGCACTCAGAGGGTGAGTCTTCCTCTTCCTCTTCCACAACAGTGGAGGGCCGACGCTGTGAAGAGCTCATGTGCATGGGTGGAAGGTGCCATGGTGTGCTGGTACAGTTGGTAGCATTATAAAGATAAGCCTCAAAGTAAATACTCACTCCTGAAGTGGACACATTGCGTTCAACGATATTTCTCTCATTCTCTGAAGTATAACAGAGAGTAGGGTTTAAGGAAGGAGTCAAAGGAGGAAAAAATTACCTACTGCAAGTTATTTAGACCACCAGACAATAAGCCAAGTATAGCCCAAATATCAAAATATTTATCAGGTGGGTCAGTTGTGCACATATGCAAAGAAAAAGTGACCATGGAAACAGAATTAAATCGCAGTTTTCAACTCACCACTTAGGACAATAATGTCAAATTCTCCATTACTGATCGGCTGATGTTGGTATGAAATGCAGGCGTGAAAGCAACCTCGAGAATGCAGGGTGAGTCGCAAGAACACCTGGCAAGTCTGCTTGTTAGACGTCACTGACTTCTCAAATGAAACTCCAGTACTCTCTTCTTCTTGAGGGCCTAGCTACAGGAAGAAAACAAATCATCATTTAACATATAGAATTTTCCCTATCTGCAAGGCAATTTACTCTTTACAAAGAAATTTTACCTATCATCTATGTCTCACAATTACAAATGAGACAGGTACTGTCAGATACTGTAGCAGGATGCAAAGAGGAGAAAAGAGATAGGAATAAATTAGAAGGGGTAAGAATGACAGGGTGAGCCTGCTGTCCCTAGCATACAAGAGAAAGAAGGGGCGACTTACCTCGTGAATGGACAAACAGTAATTGTGCTCATCTCTCAAGGATGTGGAATTGTTTGTAGGGTTATCATACTCATCTCGGGGCACTATTTGAAGGGTGTGTGGCTGCCCACAGGTCAATACAAGAGTAGAAAAATGGCACACAATTTTGGTCTTGGAAGGAACCACCATTCCTGGAACAAATAATAGAATCAGACATTTAGTGAGATGGAAGAGATGATCTTTGAGATACTTAGATATATGCCTGTAATCCCAGCACACAGGAGGCTGAGGCAGGAGGATAGTTGTGAGTTTGAGACCAGCCTGGGCTACACAGTGAGTTCCAGGTCAGTCTCAACTACATAGTGAGACCCTGTCTCAAAAAAACAAACAGACAAACAAAAAAACCCTAAAAAGATACTTGGATCTACTAAGTAAGTCAGAGCTGGATTCTTTCTCAATTCCCTGGCATTAGTAAAACACTATGAAGAGGAGAGAAGAAAAAAGGAAACAAATGCAGTCAAATGAATTTTGGGGACTCCTTTTTATAAAATCTTAACCACTGCCAGCATTAAACAATAAAAAAAAGTATCTGGAGGAAACAGAAGTGAGAATTCCAGATACAGTGCTAAAGTCCCTCAGGAATCTGCTTGTGAGGTGAATCTTCAAAAATAAATGCTGACCAACAACAAAAACAAAGATTAAAAAAAGCATAAAAGAGGTAAAATCCAACAAAACAGGTACAAAACTTGTATGCTGAAAACTCCAAAATGCTGATTAAAATAAAAACTATCTTAAATGAAAAAATGTACCATGTTTGTGAATTGGAAGCTTCACTATAGAACAAGAGTCAGTTCTCCCCAAATCAATATAGAGGTTTAACATAATTCTTATTAAAATCCCAGCAGATTATTTATAGATTTAGAAGACCCAAAATTTACATGGAAAAGTAGGAACTAGAACAGCTAAAACA
This sequence comes from Fukomys damarensis, assembly GCF_012274545.1. Classification (NCBI taxonomy): domain Eukaryota; kingdom Metazoa; phylum Chordata; class Mammalia; order Rodentia; family Bathyergidae; genus Fukomys; species Fukomys damarensis. Next base: position 16,906,756 of record NW_022900933.1, read on the forward strand.
TTTTTGAAAAGAATATAATGGGAAGAGCCAATTTACCAATTTCAAGACTTACTATATGGTACTGCTTTGGGACAGACAGAGGTCACTGGACCAGAACCCATAACTAGACCACCACAAATTTGCCCAACTAGCTGGGTACAGTAGCACAAGTCTATAATCCCAGCACGCAGGAGACTGAAGCAGGAGGATCACCTTGAGTTTGAGGCCAGCCTATACTACATAGTGAGTTCAAGGCCAGCTTGAACAGCATAGTGAAGCCCTGTCTCGAAAAAGAAAAGAAAAAGAAAAAAAATCCCATCCAATTCAATTTCGACAAAGGGTAAAAGGCACTACAGAGAAGTAAAAAACTTTTCAACAAATGGTGCTGAAACAACTAACATATACAAGCAAAACACACACACACACACACACACACACACACACACACACCGCACACAATCCTACCAATTAAAAAGGGACATGATCTTAAATATAAAATGTAAAAATATAAAAATTTTAGAAAAAAACAGGAGAAAATGTTTAGAGTCTGGGACTAGTCAAAATTCTAAGAACAAAAGCATGACCATAAAAGAAAAAATGGATAAAATGAAACTTTATAAAATTTAAAAACTTGTTCTGTGAAAGATCCTGTTAAGGGGATGGAAAGAAAAGCGGTAGACTTGGAGAAAATACCTACAAACAAAATATTTGATAAATAACTAGTATGCAGAGCAAAGAACTCTCAAAATCCAACAGTGAAAAAAATTAGAAAAGTGGGCAAATGACATGAATAGACATTTCACCAGAGGATACAGAGGGCAAATAAGCATATGAAAAAATACCTTTGGAAAGTACAACTAAAACACACACTTCTCAGAATGGCTAAAATAAAAAGTGACAATATTAAATGCTGGCAAGGATATGAGAAATGGAATCATGCATACATTGCTGGTGGGATGTAAAAACGTCACAGGCATCCCAGAAAATTTGAGTTTGACAATGTTTTTTAAAAACTAAGGATGTGACTACCATAAGAGTAAGACATTTATGCCCTGTTCATGGAATTTTTTTTTTTTTGGTTCCCGGGATCCAACCTAGGACCTTGTGTTTGCAAAGCAGGCATGGTGCCACTGAGCTAAATCCCCAGCCCTATTCATGGATTTTTATTAACAGCTTTATCCATAACAGGTCCAAAGTGGAAATAAACTAGATGTCCTTCAATGAGTGAACAATTAAGAAGACATTCATTAAGTGGAATATTACCAATATGAAGGAACCAACAATAGATACGTATTTTCAACAACATGGATATATGTCTAGACAATTAGTGAAAAAAGTCAATCTCAAAATGTTACATACTATATCATTCTACTTATACAACATTCTTCAAATGACAACAGGTTAATGGGTTGACAGGGGTTAAGAAATAGCCCAATGGGGGAGAGAAAGTAGGAGTGCCTACAAAAAAGGCAACATGTCAAAAACTTGGTTGTGCTATTATACCATATCACTGTAGTAATACAGTTTTGAAAGAGTTATCATGGGGAAAATTAGGTAAGGAGTACACTGGATCTCTTAATTTCTTATACTTGCAAGTGAATATATAATTATCTCAAAATAAGAAGCTGAATTTGTAGGGCTGGGGATTTAGCTCAGTGGTGCTGTGCCTGCCTGGTAAGCACAAAGTCCTGAGATGGATCCCTGGTATGGGGTGGAGGGGTGGGTGTTGAATTTGTTTGTTTTTGTTTTGGAGACAGGGTCTTGCTATGCAGATCAGGCTGGCCTTGAACTCACTATGTAGCCCAGCCTGGTCTTGAACTCACAGCAATCCTCTAGAGTGCTGGGATTACAGGCATGCACCACCATGCCTGGCTAAAAAGTTGAATTTTAAAAAGGGCTAGTCCATATTATAAGGATATAAATTGCTTTGCATTCATGGCAAGGAGGTGAGGTGATACTTAATGTATAAAGGAGCTTCTGAGAGGGGCATTCAAGCAAAGGAGATATGTGGAGAGAGAAATGGCTCAGGAGTTACTTTGTCAGAGTTTTCTTCTGTTATAAAACAAAGAAAACTGAGGACCAGGCAGGCAAAGATACACCAACCAATCTTCCTAAGGCTCCAATCATTAAGATTTGACTCCCAGGGTCAGGGCTTTAGCTGAGCAGCACAGTGCCTGCCTGGCAAGTGCAAAGTTATGAATTTGATCCCTGGTACAAAAAAATAAGTAAAAAATAAAAAGATTTGATTCCCAAAGTTAGTCAAGGATTATTCTGCAAATACCAAAATAGACTGAATCTGACGACACCCTCAAAAGAAAACAAGGGCACAGAAGGCACACAGGACCCCAACACACTAAACACACATGTTACAGAACCAAGAGTCAGAGATTGTACTTTGGAACCTCAATGTCAATGAGCATATGTTATCTGACATAAAAACATGAAGGGTGGAAAAATTAGAGATAAAGATCTTAATTCTTGGATACTAAATGTGCAGGGAGACACTCTTCAGTGACAAGTAAAACACTGGCAACAAGGTAGAATTTGGGTTGAGATACTTTTTACCTGAAAAGATTTCAAAAATAAGAAGAATTTATCTTTTGTGTACTCTGGTGTTCTTAGCCCTCCAGGACTTACCAGACTAAGGACAGCAATTCTACTTCTAGAGAAATAAAAACATATATCCACACAAAAACTTGTAGGCATATGTTGACAGTAGCATCACTTTTGGTAGCCAAGGAGTAGAAATAAGCATGCATGAGGCCCTAGGGGTTGGAGTCCCCAGTAATACATACACATATACACAATACTTTAAAAAAAACACGGAAAAGCTCAGGGATTTAGTTCAGTGGCACCTCTCCTTGCCTCCCTTGCAAGTGCAAGGTCCTGAGTTTTGATCCCCGACAGGGGGTGCAGGGGGCACAAAAACAAATAAAAAGTGGAAACAACCTAAATGTCCATCAACTTCTGAGTGGATAATTAAAATGCAGTGTATCTGTAAACTGAAATACTGTATGGCAATAAGAAGAAATGCAGCCCAAATTCATGCTATAGCACTTTAAAAGCATTGCATTATATAAAACTAGTTGATCATAAAATTTATGATTATATTAATATGAAATGTGCAGAAAAGGCAACTCTTCTGAGGCAGCAAACTTAAGTAGCGTTAGGGGTTTGGTGACAAAAATGACTCTTAATGACTTTGGGTTTTCTTTGTGGGGTAATGAAAATGCTCTAAAATTGACTACACTGATGATTGTCTAACTGTTAAAAACTATTAAACAGTATGCTTTTTTTTTTGGTACTGGGGATCGAACTCGGGTCCTTGCACTTGCAAGGCAGGTGCCAGAACTACTAAGCTAAATCCCTGGCCCTAAAGTGTATGTTTTAAATGGATGAATTTTATGGCATGTGAGTTAAATCTCAAAGGGGAGACTGGGGGTGTAGGTGAGGAGCAAAGTACATGCTTAGTAGGCATGAGGCCTTGGTTCAATCTCATCAAATCCCACCAAAAAGAAATGACAAAAGAAATGGGGGTGGTGGAATGGGAGTAAAGGATGGGTGATGGGGGGTGGGAGGGTGGAGGAGTAGAGAGAACAGGAAAAAAGAAAGAACAATGAACTTACCAGGCTGAAAAATTTTGTAGTAGGGACTATAGGCCACATTTAATCCACCAAGCTTCACTGTAATTTCATAACGTCCAGCCCTACGCACAGTGAAGGCCACCTTTACTACATTAGAATTAGGCTCCTGAAGGACTTCCTGGGTCACTGGAATTTCCATTGCTAGTTCAACATGGGAGATGTGAACTCTCAGTCCCACAGGCCGATGTGCAGGGAAAGGCTGCCCGTTCTTATAGAATAACTATAGGGAGAGAAGAGAGGCAGCCATTAATGAGCAGAGGAGAAAACTTTTCCACACAAGAGTGTGGCGAGAGAGGAGGTACTAGTGGATGAGGTCACACTAGTAAACCCCAATGCCTACCTGGCTCCTTACAGCCCTGTTCACAGAAACAGAGATAAATTCCCCTGGCATACCAAGGAAAACTATTAAGTTATGAACAAATTCTTAATGTGTGGAGAGGACAGGGATGGAATACACTAAATCAATTCCACACCAATTTCAACTTGACAAATTCTGCCTCTTTGGTGTTCTCAGTCCTTGCTATTATACTCAGTCCTTACTATGGCACTGAATGAACAAAGCACTAGGCAAAAGTGGAAGGGTTTAGGCTCTCATGCCAAGCTTGATATGTCACAAAGGAGAAGTCATTTCAACAACCAGCAAAGTTTCTCTGTACATGCTGGACAGCAATTTTTTTGGGCTATGACCATACAGAGGTATGGAAGTGTCCTAACTACTCAAGTGAGAAAGCAACCATAGTCAATACATAATGAACAGGTGTGGCTATGCTGCAGTAACAATGTTATGTAAGAAACAGAAAGAGGGCCCAAATTGGCCCTTGGGCTATTGTTGGCAAAGTCATCTCTTCTAGTATTTTCTTTACTTTGAAAAGGTTAACATTAAGTCTTTTACTTCTCTAATGCTAAGTACCTAGTAAACCAAAAGGCTAGAGAACATCATGACTTTTTAGATATTAACAATTCCCAAGTTCTTAGGAGGGGCTAAAAAACAAAGGAAAATGTTAACATTCCAGTCAGCACCACCAAGACTAAACTGAGCTCTGGAAAGCAAGTGACTCAGAAACCCCAATGGGTATGGAGACAGAAACATTCCCTTACATGCACTCGGAAGGCCATGCTGTGGCCCACCTCATAGGGGTCCTTCCAATCCCAGGAGACTTTGCAGGACCGTGGATCCAGGTAATTTCCCCGCACGTAGTCATAAATAGTTCGATCCCCTCGGCGTTCACGGTCCTCATTCTGAAGGAAGCTGACTACACGTGCGGCAAGCTCAAAGAGAAACTTAATTGTGAAGAAGAATGCAACCACAGACACTGTGACTCCACCTATGTAAATGAGAGAACACACAAACCACCAGGCCAGTTACACATTGCAGTTTTTCAATGCAGAACAGGCCAGCCATCTTGCAAAACTTAAAGGGAGTCAGGATGAGACTTCAAGTTGCCAAAAAACATTGTACTGGGTCACTATGTCTAGGAGAGGAGGACTTCTAGGCCAGGGGTCAGCAAATACAGCCTTCAGGGCAAGTCTTGCCCTACAGCCTTTTCTAAAAATAAAATTATACTGGATCACAGCCCTGCCCTTTTGGGTATAAACTATCTTCAGGTGCTTTAGGATCACACAGGCAGAGCCAAGTAGTTATAAGGAGACTGTATGGCTTCAAAAGTGAAGTATTTACTCTAGCCTTTTACAGAAAAAGCCTGTCAGCCCTCTTCTATAGCACAAACTACCTGTGATGCATACCTGCATAACCTGCCACGTGCTAGGGCTTCACAGAAGCAATGAAAATAATGAGCATTCTATTCCCTCTTTTCAGAAGTCTTTCCCTCCCTTGTCCACTTGGTCTTGCCCAGGTTCCACCAGAGTAAGATCCCCTCTTTCCAGGCTCCCTCAAACTCCTGTGTCTACCATAACTTCTCATTTTTGACCATCTCCTTTTTGCCTTATTCGACTTTGACTCCACTGTAAACAGTGTCTGGCACAGAATGTAATTACTCAATAAATATTTCCCAAATGAATGAATTCCTCCGCCAACTCTGTGAAGGTACATTCTGGCACAAGTGGAAATACTTCTCGCTTTGTTTTCAAGGGGGAAGGATAGGCAGGAACACAAAAAAAAGGAACTAGGCAAACCATAACAAAAAGATAACAGAGAGCTTTTTCTGTAACATACCAATAACGTAAAACATCAGGTCCCTTCAATGCCAACAGACAGCCGAGGATCACAGCTGCAGCTGCAAAAGAAAACTTTATTTTTTTTTCTGCAACTTTTTCCTTAAAGAAGTATCAGAATGAGACAAAGTAAAGCATATGGCTTAAGCTAAACATCTTCAGGCTAAAGCTTTACTATTCCTGTCTTCTATTTCTAGCTTGACAATTGCCCTAATACATATTTCAGAGAAATAAAGAGAGACTACATCATTCCCCCTAAAGACTTCCAGTCTATCAACCAGCCTAGGAACACCACAACTAGCCACGTGCTGCATTGCTAATTACAAAATGCAATAATCCAGCTTTCAAGTTCCTGGGTACTAGGGTCCCAAGACAATTTCCCTCTCCCATGCAAAGTAGATAACACAAACAAAGAGGATAATAGGATCACTTTCCCCTTTTACAGTATTTGCCTTCTGGAGCAATTCAGCTAAACAGGAACAGCTATATGAAATGCACATTTTAAAAAGTAAGTATTATTATTGTCATGTTGGCAAAATGTAATTAAAATGAACTCTGAGTCATGGCAATAATGAGCAGTGGGGATGTAAGAGAAGTCATTTATATCATGAACAACTAGACACTAACAAGCCCTCTTGAGAATACACACAGCAGAAAAGTCAAGGAAAAATAAAAAGTGGAGATGACAGTTCTCACCCTAAGTGATACCTACCACAGAGTTGGGAGTCTGAGGGAAAACTTACACTCTTGTTTAAACTTGCTTCCTGAACAATCAGTCTCTGTTATTCATTGGTTATTTGAACTATCAAAGAAACCACCAAGGGATATACTGCTGACCTTCATATCTCATCACTGAGAATGACGTTATGGGTTGTATATGCTCTCCATTCTACACTGCACTGAACTTTTTTCAAGAAAATATTATATTAAGGTTATCAATGCCCAGCACCTCTGTCAGCACCAGAATATTACTGAGACACAACTTCTAGGCTTAGATCCGGGAGGGACCAACAAAAATTTTTTTTAAATAGTGTGCATTTTTATATATGACTATGCTCAAAAAACCTGAGACAGAAAATGGCCCCTCAGTTCCTTTGATAATAACATACCCACTGGAACCGACAGAGAGTAGGTGTTTCAGGAATAACCAACTCAGATTTCACAGAAATGATTCTTTAGGCAGTATCTAAAGTCCTATAGAAAGAAACATTGGAGTTCTCAACACACGTGAATTGAAGCGTTTGCAAAAGAGTCTATTATAGAAAATATACAGACCCAAATTTTGGGATCAAAACTACTGAGTCTCCTTCCCAAATAGGTATCTTATCTCCTGGAACCCTACGTTAAAAGCTGCTATCATCTCTCAAGAAGCATCTGTCTGCAATTTCCAGGATGTGCTAGATGACTCACTGGGACCAAATTTGGCAGTTTAACTATCTTAGGTACTTCCTCAGCTGGACAGTTTCTAATCTTCCAATGTGAGCTAGATATGAAACTTCTGGTCCTCAGGAAAGTTAAGACATTCAGCAGAAAATGAAGTACATGTGACTGATGGTACAGACTTGACTTGTGGCTGAAAGCCTTTGCTCCATGGAGGAATTAGAACAGTGCCAAATTTATGGCTGAAGTCCCAAGGGCTGGAAAAAAATCCCCACCTACGATCTCTGATAACTTCAAGAACCTTTCTTATGAGAGGCAGCTGACAAGCAGTTAAGGCAGAAGCCTGGGGAGTAGTTCCAGGCAGCAACTGTGTGGCTTATCTAGGCTTTGGAACTTTCATTGCTATAAAAAGAATTAAGATTTAATAATTTCTGTGGTACCATTTCTTTTAGTATGATATAACTTCAATGTAACTCCCCATAGCAATCAAAGCTTTAAAATAAAAAATATAACAAACAGTAAGATACAGAGAATGAGGGCAAAGGCTCTAGGGAAGTGACAGAAAATCTATGGCATACATGCTGAGCCATCCCGGTCCACACGTGAGCCAAGTCGCCCTAGCGTTGCCTCAGCAACCGAGCATCAGATAACAGCACAGAAGGGCTATGCACAAGCTTGGAAAGGAATTGCCACCCCAGGCAATGACTGGAGCTGAGACTCATTGACTCATCAGCTGCAACTTGTCTGAGCTTTTGAATGGCTGGTCAGTATTCAGGTTCAATTGTAGTGTTGACACTTTGTGATACATAAATGGGTTTGGGTTGCAGTTTGGGCTTTTGGTCTCTAAAAGGTTTGCCATCACCACTCTAGGGTTAGATTACTTGGATCCACACCCATACCCTGCCATTCATAACATGATTTTGGATAAGACCTTCAATTTCTCTATAAAGTGCCAGTTTCCCTGTCTGTCAAGTGGGAATAACATTTGCACATAACTCGCATGAGTGAGGTGATACAATGTTAACACGTTAACAGCCTAGAACTGTACCTGGCACACAGTGAGTTCTTAAGGTTTAGTAATTACAGTTATCATTTATAAAGTATTCATATCATTATTCCTTTGCTGTAGAGCCAATAGAAAATAGTTCTTTATGGCCCACACTTTTTTTTTTTTTGGTACCAGGGATCGAACTCAGGACCCTGTGCTTGCCAGGTAAGTGACAGCGCCACTGAGCTAAATCCCTGGCTCTATGGTCCACACTTTTTTCAAAGAGAAATGTACTGAGGACTATAAAAGGCATGGATGGCTTCTCTTACTGTACCAAAAATCTCAGCCTGTGTGGAAGACTTTTATACTATTCTAATTTGATGCCTGTTCCGCCACCTGCCTTGCAAGTGCAAGGACCCAAGTTCGATCCCCGGTACCAAAAAAACACCAGAACAAACTAATTTGATGCCTGAAAACTTTTATAAGAAGTTAAAAATTCATTCTATAGCCATTCATCATGCAACTTCTTAATGTGCCAGGTACTGGGGAAATAGCATAGAAATAGCAGCCCATGTCCCATTCCATTAGCAGTAATTAGCTTTATGAGCTTTACAGTAATGAGCTTTACCTTACTGAGTCCTTAACCATTTCCCCACTCTCTTCACTTATTCCTCAATCAAATCATCACTACTGATTTTTCTAGACCACCTAGATCTATTCCAGTAATTCTACCTTTCTTCACCAATTGTCTTTATGATTTAAAACTTAGCATACCAATTAGTGCTTTTTTTCAAAGGATTCTTGTTTTTTCTTAAAAAACTCTTTATATCTAAGGAGTTAGCTCTGTCAATTCTTCCCTCACTGATGTGACCTTTACAAAAATCCCACTGCTCTACAACAGCTCAAAAACTCAACAATACATACTCACCGTAAGTTTTCCCCAGGGTCACATTCTGAATTTGCCTTTCTTCTAGTTCCTCCTGAATACATCACACAGCCACTTCATTCTTGTCAAATAATTTATTTAGATTTCGTCTCTCTTGTGTAACCATTTTCTGTCCTTACTGATCGAGTTGAGAGTTCTCTTTATCCTTTCTCTCCTGTCACCCTCACTCAACAGTATTCTAATTTCCTACAACTATTATTATTCCTCATTATTCATTCTATGATCTACCTAAATCAGATCCTCCACATTTTTACATATTAGGCCTGAAATGTCCCATCTCTATGCCTTTTCAGAAATCATCTTTTGCCTGGAATATTCTACTCCCCTCAGTCTCTATGGACTATCTCCTGATCCTAAAGTCTAGGGAAAATCCTATTCCATCTTCCTGATCCTCAAATTAGAAATACTTTCCCTCCTCTGAGTTTCCACTCAACTTTGTTTTTATTTAAGTCATTTGTATTTTTTGTCGTGTTTATTTTTCATTTCAAAGTGGTAAATAACAAGAGGCAAAGACTAGCCTTAAAAACTCTCTAATGCATACATTACACCTGCATATCATAAATGAAATAAATATGAGTATCTCTTGAGTGGTCAGGGTCATGTTATGCTCTTGTTTTTACCCAGAATGCTAAGGATCAAGAACTTCCCAGATGAAAATTTCCTTTCAGATATAGTTTGGGGGTTTTGCTTATTTTTGTGGTGCTGGGGTTGAAGCCAGGGCCACATACATTAGGTAAGCATTCTACTCCCAGCCTCAGTTATTGTTTTAAATGACTTTTTTAAGTTAGCAGTATGTTTACTTGAACTAGTATATTCTTGTAAGTTCTTTATACCAAAAATTGCCAATTTAATTCAGTTTAAAAGTATATATGACATGTCTATCAGTGGGGACAGGGGTTATCATGCTTATTTTTCTACAACAGTTTCTATAGCACCCTTAACTTTCTGCTGCATAAAATTATATTGGAACTTTTCCAAATTCTTTTTTTTACGGGGGTATCGGGGATGGAACTCAGGTCCTTGTGCTTGCGGGGCAGGCATCGGAACCACTGAGCTAAATCCCTGGCCCCCAAATTCTAATTGTTTAAGCGTCCACCATACTATTTCATATAATTTATTATATATGTATATGTATTTATATATACTTGTTCTTGCCCTTATACAATTTAGCAAATTGTCATACTCTAAGGCTCTAAAGTAGCAATAGCAGTAATAAATTACCCTCTATCCTCTATGAGAGAAACACTTATCATAGGTTAAACACTTTGTTAAGAACTTTCCATGTTAGTTTAAGTAGTATAATTATTATCAAAACAATTTGGCAAGACAAGCATTATTCTCATTTTACATATTTAAAGAAAAAAAAAGGACTGGACTTAGAACTAAGTTAGTAAATATCTCCTAGCTGGTTAAATGACAGAGATGAGACTCAATCCTATTTCTAACTCTGAAGCCCAAAGCTCTTAACCTCACCACTACACTGACTCATGAAAATGAATGAAGCCACTGGGAAGCCAAGTACTTGGGAAGAGAAAGGATTGAAGAAAACAGATAAAGTATAAAGAAATTATATAATCTAACTATAAGAAATCTTAACAGTGAAGCTAAAATTAGAAAGATAAGCTTTTATGGCTCTTTTGTTATCTCTTGAACTAAAAATAAAGCATGACAATGAAAAGTGGAATGCAGTATCTAGTGCACCAATCTAACTATAAGAAATCTTAACAGTGAAGCTAAAATTAGAAAGATAAGCTTTTATGGCTTTTTGTTATCTCTTGAACTAAAAATAAAGCATGACAATGAAAAGTGGAATGCAGTATCTAGTGCACTTGCTCACTAAGATATTGGGCAAGTTGCTTAATACCAGCACTTTGGCTCACATTACCTGCAAAAGGGGGAAATATGTGAAAATAACTTGTCATAAGGGAATACTAAAGTTGATTAATGTACATATTCTAAATCTTTTGCGCTCTGGAGTACAAAGTTTATAATTAAATATCAAATAAAATTTAGTTCTAACACTGAAAATAAGTTGTAAAAAAATCATTTCCCAGAAGTGTAGAATTGGTTTCTTCATGTTCAAACTTACCCTGCCAAGAATAAAATCAACTCTCACTGCAACTCTATTTCTTTTCTTTTTTTTGAGATGGGGGCTTGCTATGTAGTTCAGGCTGGTCTTGAACTTACTATGTGCAGCTCAGGCTGGTCTCAAACTTGTTGCAATCTTCCTGCCTCTGCCTCCCAAATACTTCCATTATAGGCGTGCATCACCATACACAGTACAACCCATGTTTCAACAGCTATCTTCTGCTGAGGAGGCTTAGGAACTGGGTATACTCTGTGGATCCATGTTCAACACCCGAAAAACTGATTTTTAACACAGCTTCTTACCTTACCTTTAAACGAGGGCCCATGTTTTGAGAACCAAGTTGTTCACCAAAGCAGGTAACTTTTGGCTCCTTTCACTTTGTCTTCCAACTTCCATATGAAGAGGAAGGACACAAAGTCTCCAAAAAAGGTCTGTCCATCAGACCTTTACTGAGGATGTGTCACAGTAAGCAGAGGATCAGTGTTTCTGAAATGAACTGCATGAATTCTGAGGTGACGAAATCCAGCCCAGGAACATGTCATTCCCAGACTACTCTAGTGCAGGGTGCGATTCACTGTTGAAGGCATCATTTCTTCTGGTGTCCCAGCATCCTATTCTAAAAAGACAATAGGGTAAGCATAATAGGTTTTTATTCCTGAAAGAGTTCCCCAGAAAATAACAAAAAGGAAGTAGAACAGGCAGTAGGCCTGCTACACTAAAAGAAACCAAGTTCGGAAACTCTATGACCAAGCATTCCCCACCAAAACGCCACGATTTCCCTAACGTCACACCAACTCCACAAGAGTGCAATGGCAACCTCACTCCCCTAACTATGTCACTCCTCAGAAGGAAGCTCTAGCATTTCAGGTATCTCTAGATCTTAGGGAGATTCAAGCCAGGGCACAGTGTTTGTTAGAGACCAGTTTCAGTTTAATGGGGCTGGACCACAGGGCCTAGGAACCACATGAAGAGAAATCAGACAAAGGCTCAGGCACCACCAGATTTCAGAGAGCTACACATGCCATGAAAAGAACTTAAGATAATATTCAGCTAGAAAAAAAAGATAAGACACCGAAAAGCTTTAAAATCTATCTATCAAAGAAAGCCAAGTGTGGTGGCATACGCTTGTAATCCAAGCACTTGGAGGCTGAGGCAGGAAGATTGCCTGGGAGTTTCAGGCCAGCCTGAACTACATAGTGACACCCTGTGTCAAAAGACCAAAAATCAATCGATCAATCAATCAATCCTATCTATCAGTCTGTGCAGTCTGCTCCCTTTGTGCCTATGTATGCATTTCTAAAATATGGTTAAACCACATTGTTTCTCTGATGTGAGAAACTGAAAATGGAAATAAGGACTAAAATATATAATAGATACTGGGAAATGGGAAGAAAAGGAGGGAGAGAGAAAGGAAGGAAGGGACAAGGAAAAAAGTGAAAACAGAAGGAAAAAAATGGAAACAAAGCTTACGTACATAGGAAGCAAAGGGAGCTTGTGGGGAGGGGGGAATGGGAAGGAAGAGGCAGGACGTATCATGTCCAGATGCAAATTCCCTATGATGCATGTTATAATTGTGTATGACTAAAATATACCAATAAATGTTTGCTATTTAAGAAATAAAATTAATTTTAAAAATAAATTATGGTAGCCAGGCATGGTGGTGCATGCCTGTAATCCCAGCACTCTGGAGGCTGAGGCAGGAGGATCGCTGTGAGTTCGAGACCAGTCTGGGCTACATAGTGAGTTCAAGGTCAGTCTCAACTATATAGTGAGATCCTGTCTCAAAAAACCCAAAACAAACCAACAAACAAATAAATAAATAAAATATGGTGAGGGCTGGAATTTAGCTCAGTGTGGCCATGGCTGCCTCACAAGTGCAAAGTTCGATTCCCATACCAGAAGAACAAATAAAATTTAAAAATAATAAAATATAACAAAACATGGTTCAACAAGGCTGATGCTATCTTTAAGACAGTAAAACCTGCTTTTACAAGTGGAGGGGAGGAATCTGCGAGTTTTCAAACTAAAAGTCACCAAGTCTTATCAAGTCAGTTTGTAACTCTCAAAGATATTCATGAACCAAATGTAGCAGAAAGGGTGGTTATGGCAATGCATACACAAAAAGCCACCATAAAACAAACGTGAATTCAGTAAATGGTAAGATGCAGTCTTACCACAAGGCCAGGACTGTTCTAAGTGCTTCATGACTCATAACCCTAACAGAGATAAAAATTATCCTTACATCACAGAGTAGGACATAAAAAGTATAAGGTACTCTTTCAAGGTTATATACAAAAAGGATTAGAATTGAGCCAAAACCAGACAGCCTGAATCAGAGTTCATGTTTTTAGTGACTACTTCCTCTCTGCTATAGGAAAACAAGGAAGAAAACATGAAATGCTTCCAAGAACAGAAAATAATGAGTGAAAGCCAGCAGATCAAGTAAATCAGCAAACTTTTAAAATTAAAAATAAGTATACGTATGTATTTTAATACACAGTGACAGACTTGCCAAGTACATGAGCCAAAACCCGAGTCAACTAGCAACTGGAACCAGTTTAAAGGATCCACAAACTAGAGAACAGTTAGGTAAACTATAAGAGATGCCTACGATAGAATGTCACTTAAGGATTTTTAAATGACACTTTTACAGAACAAACACACAGGGAAATGCTTACAAATAAAATGATAAATGAAAAAAATAGAAATAAAGTTGTTTAGTATATGTCCAATTTTAGAAACATTATGAAAACTGAAAAGCCAATGTGGTGGCGCATGCCTGAAATCTCAGCACACCGATGCTACAACTGGATGATCCCAAGTTTGAGTCCAGCCTGAGCAACTTTGCAAAACCCGGTCTCAATATAAAAAATAAAAAAGGGTCAGGAATGTAGCTCAGTGCAGAGGCCCTAGGTTCAATTCCTAGAACCACAACTACCACCACCACAAAAAATGAATAAAAATTAAAAAGACAAGGTAAAAAAGCATAAAAATGTTAATAGTAGTCATCTCTGCATAATGAATTATAAATACTTTTTATAGGAACGGGATGTAGCTCAGCAAAGCTGCATCTGCCTGGCAAGTGCAGTTTTTGAGTTCGATCCCAGTACCAGAAGAAAAAATAATTATGCTTTCTATATATTCTACCTCAGTGTTTTCCAAATTCTTTTTTTTTTTTTTTGTACCAGGAATCGAACTTGGGTCCTTGCACTTGTGAGGCAAGCAGCAGGACCACTGAGCTAAATCCCTGGCTCCAAATTCTTAATGCAAGAACAGGTAAAAAGTTTATAGAATTTTTAAGGACCTATTCTCCTCATAGACTTTCAGCAAGTTATTTTTTTCCCAAATAAATGATACAAAGACCTAAGATAAAAAAATATACTTAACTTTTATTTCTATTCATTAGAATTTTAGTGGGTCTTGGGCTAGGGATTTAGCTCAGCAGTTCTGCCGCCTGCCTTGCAAGTACAAGGACCCGAGTTTGATCCCTGGTACCAAAAAAAAAAAAAAAAAAAA
>NW_022900933.1:16922041-16932441 GCF_012274545.1 Fukomys damarensis
AAAAAAAAAAAAAAAAAAGAATTTGATACAATCCTGTGATCAGTCATTTGATAATTAAGTCAAATAACTCCTAGTTCTTAATATAATCTTTACTGTCCCCACCATAACCACCATGCTTACCCAAATGCTTAGTGTCACTAGTGAGCTTCAAGTCTTAACTCAAGCACTACTTCCCTTTCTGGTCCAGCTCCCAGGCTTCTTTGAGGATTCTATCTAGGCCAGGCAGATTCAATCACTTCCTTCTTTGTGACACTATTGTTCTGAAGATACCTCTACTATAGCATTTGTTAGTCTGCATTATAATTATTTATTTATACAGCAGTGTCTCCTAAAAGATTATAGTGTCCTGGGTCTTAGCCATATTTGTCATCCCATGGCTAGAATGGTATTCATATGTGTCATCTCTGGGGCTGTATTCTCATGAGATCCTCAGGTGATTCCTACACATTTTACACTTTCATTTTACATATCCTACATGGACCGCAGAGCAGTCAGCATGGAAAGGGGCCCAATATTCCCCATCTCTAACGGGCTCACTGGTAATGTTAATACTGCTGGTCTTACAGACCACACTTTCAGAAGAAAGAGTCCAGAGCAGGAGTCAACAAAACACAACCTGCAGGCCAATCCTAAAAAAAGAATGAAAACAGCCAAGTTCATTCATTTACAACTTGCCTTGGCAGTGGAGGATGGAGCCTACCCATCTGTGGGGTAGAGGTCTTAGTCCTGAAGCTCTGTAACTGACTTTTGTAGGTATAAATGCATTTCTATAAGTCAAAGAAAGTATAAAAATCAAAAGAAGCAAGATAAATAGTGTACTGGTACAAATTCCATATGATGAATGTTATCATTATGTATATCTAATATGTACCAATAAATATCTTGCTAGAAAAATCATTTTCTTCCCATTCTACTATCTCTTAGGAAAAGAGCTCTAAAATTCACAAAATTATGCAAATATTTGATTTCAACTCTTATTTAAAAGCTTATTTAGAAGCATTATGTCTACAATTAGGAATTTTACACAATTATTTTCCAAAGAGTGTGTTTCATTTACTGTACCTCAAGGTTCAAACACTGTATCTTGGTTCCAAAAATTATTATGATACATATTAATGAGTCAGTCTCTATTTTTCAAATGCTATTTTCAAAAATACAAAGAAAAACCTAATGTGAATGTCCACTTCGGAATTCTGGTGCACACAAGAGCTCGTGGCAACACACAGGAGCTCTGTTATCACTCTCAGTTTCCACAAAACAAGACAGGACGTAAGAAAGATGTCTGCTTTCTAAATGTAATTTCTAGAATTCTCTATGTAGAGGACTCGACATGAGTCCAGGAACATCAAATTAAAAATTCCAATCATTCAAGTAGTAAAAGGCCCAAAGGTTAGAGAGGTCTAACTAAGGAGGTTCCAAAACACAAAGTACACCATAAGATACTTAGAATTCTAAGTTTACAATTATGTTCGTTTTATTTCACCCGTGGCTTATTCTCCCCTTTCCAAAATCCCACCATAAAGTATTACCCTTCCCTATCAAGTTTATATTCCTGAACTATTTATATAGTTGTGTATTTCTGCTGTCTTGGTTCAGCCAAGTTATAAGGTTTTCATTTATATACTCTTTCCTCATCAGTCAATCCCTCCAGTTTCTTAATCATCCTTGTGGGTCTTCTGTGAACTCTCTCCAGCTGGTCCCCAGGCTCTGGTAATGAGGTGCCTTCAACTGACTGCAGCCTTCCAGGAACAGCCTAGTCAGTCAGAACAAAATGAGCTCACCCTCCTTGGTTCCACGACATAATACTCCTCAGCAGAATCCCCCATTTACAGAAAGCTGGTATATAGCCATGTTAGATTCTAACCCCATTCTGTGCCTTCCCAATTGGGCAAACCAGTATGTGCTAGAAGTGAGAGGGTAAATGGCATCTGTTCTGGTAGCATCTACAGTATTTTACTAGAGGATGAAGTGAGTAGGGAGGAAAAAAATACTTTCATGTTAAAACAAACACACAGATAATAAAATGAAATGCAGTATTTCCATAAATTTCTGAAGATTAAACACAGACACATTCAAAATATTCATATACATTTTGTACTTAAGGCCAAGAGGCTCCCAGCCCTAAGTGGTTATCATCTGCTATTCTCTATCACTATAGATACTTGAGTCAAAAAGTTTGAAAAATGTAATTTTTCATTTCAAACTTCTTTAACTTCTGGTCTAGAGTACTGTCCTCTACCATCCATGCTCTATATTCATTTTTTTCTTTTTTGAGACAGGGTGTTGGTGTGGTTCAGGTTGGCCTTGAAGTCACTATATAGCCCAAGTTGGCCTTAAACTCTCAGCGATCCTCCTGCCTCAGCCTCCTGAGTGCTGGCATGCGACATGACAGGCTATGCTAATTTTTTTTTTTTTTTAGTACCAGAGACTTAACTCAGGACCTTGCATTTATGAGGTAGGCACAGCACCACTGAGCTAAATCCCCAGCTACACTCATATTTTAAATGATATTAGTTTGCTGCTATTTCCCCAGCTCTAGATATCTATATTTACTTTCTTTCTGGCTAAAATCATTTGCTAAAACCATATGATGCATTTCATCCTCTAATTCACTGACAACCAGTATTTTTTAGTTCCTCTGCATTACTCATTCATTTCACATTTCTTGAACATCTGCTGTATGCCAGGCTGTGTGCACAAAGCTAAAGTCACAAGAATAAGACAGCATCCTTTCAAATTTCCTCTTAAAGTCAATGTTGAACCTAACCACTGAATTTGATTCAGTTCTCATCCAACTCAGTTTGCAACCTGAATCATGGAAAGAATCAAGTTCACGAACTGAAGTACCACTGTATAAAAAGCCATCTTTGGGGGGAAAAATGCAATCTTTGGTGTATGGAATTTTTTTTGTTAGCATAAATTTTTAGATTTATAATGCTGTTAACATGTATAAGTAGTCCATTTCTCTTTATTGCTGGGTAGCAGTCCATTAAATTGACATACTGCAATTTGTTTATCCATTTACCAGATAAAGGAGATTTGGATTGAATTCAGTTTGGGGCTATTAGGGATAAAGTTGCTATGAACATTCATGTACAAGTCTTTGTATGAACACATATTTTCAATTCTCTTGGTAAATACGCAGAAGTGGGACTGCTAGTTCATATGGTAAACATATTTTTAACTTACAAGAAACTGCCAAATTGTTTCCCAAAGCAGCTGTACCATTCCGCATTTCTAACAGCAATATATGACTGCTCTAACTGCTCTATGTCCACAACACTTGGTATTATCAATCTTTCTGATGCTACCTATTCTAATTGTTGTGAAGTGGTATCTCAGAGTCGTTTTGATTTTCATTTCCCTGAGAGTTAACAATATTGGACATTTTTTCAGGTGTTTATTACCTATTTGTATACCTTCCTTGGTAAAGTGTCTGTTCAAATTTTTGCCATTTAAAAAAATTGAGCTGTTTTTCTTCTTTCCACTCAGTTGTAAGGGTTGTCTTCTAAACATTAAGTCTTTTATTAGATATATATTTGGCAAGTATTTTCTGTGGGTTGCCTTTTCATTTTCTTAAAACAAACTTTTTTTTCACTTAGGAGTATATCCTCAATATGTATCCAGGTACATAAGTACATAAGATCCTAATGATATAATTGACAATGTGAAATAGGAAGAAAAGAAAAGGGCTAAAGGTGTAGGGAAAGTGGGAAGGGTAGGAGAAAGCTAATAAGGGAAAAGGAAAAAATATGAGAAAATGAAAAAAATGGAAATGAAGTGCTTGTAAAGGGGGAGGGGAAGAGGGGGTGAAGGGAGGGCAGGGACAAGGGGAAATGAGAACCACGAACTGTCATGTAAAGGTACAAGATCCCAATAATGAATGTAACTGTACTGTATACCTAAAATATACCAATAAACTCAATGAGGACCAAAAAACAAATTTTTAAAAAAACTTTCTTTTAAAGTGTAAGCATTTATAACTCTGATGAAATCCAACTTGTCAATTTCTTTTACTTTTTGTGTCCTATTTAAAACAAAAATTCTTGCCTAAGTCAAAGTCATGACAACTTTCTCCACTTTTAAAGTTTATCTAAAAGTTTCACAAAATTAAATCGTCAAAATGTTTAACATGAGCTTTTAATTCCTGCATTCCACTTCTCTCATAATTATTCAATTTCATTATCCTTTTCTTTCAAAAAAATTTCCCAATTGTCAAGCACTATTTAAATTATAGTCTATTTCTGAGTTTAGAAATATTTTTATCTTTTCACAGATTTTCCCTCACATAATAAATGGCATACCTAAATTTAGCCAAGGTTTTGGTTACTCGGTTTTCTTAAAATCAACTCCAAACTACTACATCCCTAATGCTAGTTCTGAAAACAACTAAATTCCACAATTCAGAGCATGCACCTTGGGGTTTAGCCAGGCACAATCTACTACTTATTTTTCTGGCATTAAATAGAAGGTTTTATAAGACCATTTTCACTGTATTAAGCTACTCTCACCTCTAAGGGGGATGAAAGTTGTCTTATTATCAATCATTGGTTAAATTAAAATTTAGGCTCATAAAGTTAAAATGACCAAGACAAAAGTAATTCTACATTCCTTACTTAAACTTAGAATCTCTTTCTTGCACCATTCTTTTTAAAACAAGTCAGAGCTCTTCAGGCTCAAAAATGAAATAAATAGTATATACAAAAGCACAGCTTAGATACACCATTGGCTGGAATAGAATTTGTTCCTTGGAATCATATTCAGCAGAGTTTAGAGAGAGAAAGAAAAAAAGAACTCAAAACTAATGTGAGTAAAGAAGGGAGTACAAGAAATGACAATTCACCACTGCTCATTTTATAACCACGTGGGCCATCTGGAGAAAAACAAAACAGAAAACTGTTCAGCTGTGTCCCTGTCACATTCTTTATTCTTTACCCTAGGTCCAGAAAGTATTTTCTAAAATTACTGACATATAAAAAGAGTTAATTTTTTAGAAATTTCTTTAATAATACTCTGTCCTGTAAGTTATTTCTGGTTCCCCCCCCCTTTTTCAGGGTTAAGCCAATAGCTAATTAAGATTCTTCATCACAGGGGCTGGTGATGTATTTTAGTGGTAACATGCTTACCTAGCATGAATGAATCCCTTGGTTCAATTTCAACTCTTCATTACTATTAAGGCATCTTCACCAAAGAGACCTACAAAGCTCTATAAAGACATCTATTAGAACAAAGGTTAAATTTCAAACAGATACCCAATCACAATGAAGCATCCAGCACGGGGCATGTGGCACATTCCTGTAATCCCAGCACTCAGAAGACTGAAGCAGGAGGATCGCTGCAAGTTCACGGCTAGCCTAGGCTACACAGTGAGTTCAAGGCCAATCTGAACTAAACAGTGATACCTTGTATAATAAATAAAGTACACAGAAAAAATTTTCCATGGACAATGTTTTCCAAACTATAAAATGCTAATAATACCAGTATTCTGTGTATGGTAGTTAAGAGATTTAAAGGAAATAACATTCCAATCTTTCTAGAGATGACAAAGTGGTATCTAAATCAGCAAACTAACATATATGCTTTAAAAAAAAAATTTTTTTTTTCGGTACCAGGGATCAAACTTAGGACCTTGTGCTTGTGAAGCAGGCAGCAGAACCACTGAGCTAAATCCCCAGCCCAACATTCATACTTTTGTTTGGGTATTTTTTAGGCAGGAGCTATACTCCCAACCCTTGTTTCGGTTTTGGTTTTTTTTTTTTGAGACAGGGTTTCAATACGTAGTTCAGACTGCTCTGGAACTCATTGTATAGCCCAGGCTGGTTTCGAACTTGCAGCGATCCTCCTGCCTTAGCCTCCTGAGTGCTGGGATTACAGACATGCGTCACCACACCAGGCTTGTTTGGGTATTTTTTAAAAGGTAAAATATTAGCTTCAATAAGCTACTTCCTCTTTTTTTAAAAATACAAAACAGACTACCATGTTGATACACAAAACAGGCCCCCGTGTTCCTATCCCATGGCAGCTTTTAAGCTTAGGTGACCCTGGGCCACTGAATCTTGGCCTTAACAAGAAGATTTTAGAACTAATTCTCTGAATCTGACAAGCCGTCTCCCTCAATAAGTCTAGGAAGTTGTTATTTCATTAGCTGTGCATGAAATGTCAGGCAAATAGCCAGATCTGCAACCTAGTGGGGAGAACTGGAATTGTCATACATACACTTAAAAACTAACAAAATTTCTGTGCTCGCTTCAGCAGCACATATACTAAAAACTAACACAATTTCTGCCTTTATTATGATCCATTACTTTCAATTCTATTCCTATTTTTAAGGAAAATAAATCATTTATATAACTGAAAGGAAAAACATTAAATGAACATTTTATGGTTCTGTAAGATTCCAAGAAGAGTCGGGCATGGTGGTGCATGTCTGTAATCTCAGCGATGAGGGAAAATAAGGCAGGAGGATGGCAAGTACAAGGTTGCCCACATGGCAACTCAGGAGACCCCATCTGGAGGGAGGAGGGTGGAATACGGGGACATAACTTAGTGGTACAGTATCCCTGGGTTCAATCTCCAGAAGTCAGGGGGAATTCCAAGAAGAAAATCTCAATTACACAGAAATGGCAACTTAACAGGGCTTGATTTGAAATAGAACTCAATACTTACTAGACTTAAAAAAAATTTTGGGGGGGTAAGCTAATAATCAATGTTACCTAATAAGGATTTATTAATTTATTCAAATGTGTATTAAGAACCCATCGCAGGCCAACCAATATTTTGGACCCTGAGGATTCCAAAATGAAGAATGTAATTCCCAACTCCTTAAACACACACAGTTTAGCAAAGCAAACACATAGGTAAATAACTATAATTCCATGTAACAAAATCTATGACATGAGCACAAGGTAACTTCGGTAACAAAGCCCAGGATGGGCAGTTTAATCAACATCAGTTCTTAGCTTCTCAGATAACTTCACTTTACCTTCCCAGGAGCAAAGCCAATCCTTTCACAGATTCACTAGTTCTTTGGGAATCAAGGAAAACAAAACATTCCCTATGTTCATGGCCAGTGACTTTTACTCTACAGTGCTAGTCAGAAGGGATTGCTGGACTACAGATAGAGCACAGAAAAAGCATTTATTGGAAACCTCAATCCATTTATTAAAATTACACATGGACTAACTACAATGTAGTATTCTACATTGGATTCTGAGACAGTTAAAGAACAAGTGAAAAATTTTTGAAATAAAAAAAGTCTGTAGTTTAGTTAATAGTATCATACCAATGTTAATTTTCTAGATGTGACAGATGTACCATGGTTATGTAAGAAGTTAACATTAGGAAGAAACAGATGAAAATTATCCAGGAACACTCTGAACTATCTTTTCAATTTTCCGTGTTTAAAATTATTGAACAATAAAAATTTCTTACTTACATATGGTTCCTCACTGCACATTCTCACTCCCCCTCAGGATTCTGAACATGTCCCCCTAACCACTTCCCCAACTCAAGTAATGCTAGACTAAAACTTTAAAAAATTTTTTTCAGTTCCTTTCTATAATCCATTTGCACATCCTAGCTGGGATTCATCCTTCACTAGGACATGAAAAACTAGGCTACACTAGAGGGGTTATAGCTGCTTTCTCTTAACAGCTTGACTATATACACCAGGACGTACTCTTGGATGTGAACTTCCCAAGTGGACAAGAGGTTAAAATAACTTAAGCTGGATCTCTGGATAAAGTAAAGGGATCTGTATTAACTAACGTTAATACTACTACACTATAGAAAATGTATTTTTTGTGTATTTCCTTTATCGGATCTCTGGCCAAAGGATATGATAAACAGAAAAATACAATTAATAGATGTGCACTATTACAATCCCAACACAACAGGCAAACCGCACTGAAATAAATGCTTCAGCTTGAAGAATGCAAGTAGTTACAAACACATATCTATAATAAAGTAAACCTCACAAGTTTAAGGGCCAGGGATTTAGCTCAGTGGTTCTGCTGCCTGCCTCGCAAGCGCAAGGTCCCAAGTTCAATCCCTGGTACCCCAAAAAAAAAAAAAAAAGTTTGAAAACTACTGTACAAAATATTATTGAAGGCTAAAAATGCATGAAAACTTCAAGAAAAAGAAAACAAAGAATAAAAACTAAATTTAAACCTAAGATAGTTAATGACTACAGCCATTTAAAAGGTAAAATGGTATATTAGAATTCACTAGGGTCATAAAATACAATCTCTTACAGAGTATATTGATTCCATTAATAAATACTGTACAACAGTACTCTGACCTGAACCACTTTCAGAAAGATGAGCAGATGGAGTAATTTCTCTAAAATATTACAGTTCACAAATCTCTATTCAACAACCTGCCATAATTTTAACTGTTCATAAGTCTTTCTCTGTGGTATAGGACTGAGGTCTTCAAGAGTAAGTAACACATCGCCTAGGGCAGAAAGGTGCTTCAATAAATGCTTTGTGAATGAACGGTGACAGTAATCTATTGAAGGTGTTCTTAAAAAACAATTAAATATCAAGAGTTAGGAGAATATGCCATACACCATGCTACCACATTAAGAAGGCAGTCAAGTTAATTGAACAGCCAGCAACTAAGCTTTGTTGGGGGAGTGGGGGGTCATATCATGAGTCATACAGATTAACTGTAAAAACCTAACTTAAAGATAGATAAAATATACTAAATTAATTTTGTTTACCTAGATGACCACAAAAGTGAAGCCATCTATAACTTTCTAACATTGAGAGAACACTGATTCCTAACCACCAGATCATTAGGGAGCAATGACTTTCTAATACTGAAACACAAGATGTTCTTTAGGGGACCTCTCATTAACCATAATATTTTATTAAAATTTTGTGATCAACTTAAATTACAGTAAGTTAGATCAATTAGTGAATGAAGTCTAAGCCCAAGCATGTGTTCAAACTGTGGCACCAATGCCTTGATGGAGTCTTTCTTTCAAGACTGCAGAAAAATATAAAATAACTTCTTGATTGCTGAGAAAGACTAAAATAATTTCTTCTCCTCACGCAAAAGCATTTACTTGCCAGGGGCACTGGTGCATGCCTATAATCTCAGCAACTCAGGAGGCTGAAGAGATCACAATTTCAAAGCCAGTCTGGGCAAATGAGCAAGATTTTTAAAAGGGGAAGAAAAAAGGCTGAGGATGTAGCTCAGTCATACAGCAACTGCCCAGCATAAGGCACTGAGATCAATCCCTAGTGTGTGTGGGGGGAGAGGGTGGCGATCTTTAATTTTTGCTCCCATCCAACACAATCAACATCACCTCTCCCCTTTCCATCTCCATCAAAGAATGCTATAGAATATCTGGTACCTTAATCATAATTACAATGAAACAAGCCAGGCATGGTGGCATGTGCCTACATCCCAGCACTTGGGAGGTTGAGGCAGGAGGGTCACCCTGAGTTCGAGAGCAGCCTGGGCTACCTAGTGAGTTCAGGGCCAGCCTGAACTACAAAGGGAGATCTTGCCTAAAAACAAAACAAACAAACAAAAAAAATGAAGCAAAAACTTTTTTAAAAGTACAGGCTCACTGGGCATGGTGGTGCACGCCTGTAACCCCAGCACTTGGGAGGCTGAGGTAGAAGGATCGCTGTGAGTTCAAGACCAGACTGGGCTACCTAGTAAGTTCCAAGTTCCAGGTTAGTCTCACCTACCGAGTGAGACCCTGCCCCCACAAAAAAATGTACTGGCTCATTCTCTATGGTGTTCCTATACTAAATCAGCCCTCGGGAATTAACAATCAAGAAAATTGGAAAATTCTCAGAATAGAAATTAAAACTGTTTTTTAAAAAAAATTATTATTGTTCATGGATTCCAAAATTCTGGATACTTTACCAGGAAAGTGTTTTTCTGTCAGTGCCTAAATTTAAATGCAAATTACTATTTACTTATATGTAATTTCCCTGTACCACAAACATAATATTAATCAGTCTCTAAGTATTTTTTTAAAAAATAACTGGCCATGTTTACCTAAAAGTTTATTTACTAATAATCAAGGGGTTTTAATGTATAGCAAAAAGTGGCTGCCAATAGCTCTACATGAGACAGCTTGAGAGAGATGAGCTGTTCTGAAAAGACTAGGAATGCCTAGTGACCTCAAATGAAATAAAACAAGTACATACAGTAGCTATAGATGTTTCAATAATAAAACTATTTCAACATAAAAAAATTCAGAGCCAATGATATATAAACTATAAAGCTACCTATTAATGCATTCATGCCTAAAAAATAGTAGGAAGAACACTAGGTCTACATCCAAATCAACACAAGAAATTGCTCTGCAATTAATTTTTTCAAGACCTGAAAACTTAATAAGGTTTTTTTTTTTTTTTTTTTTTTTTTTTTTTTTT
>NW_022900933.1:16932677-16938355 GCF_012274545.1 Fukomys damarensis
GAGTGCCAGGATTACAGGCGTGCGCCACCATGCCCGGCTTTAATAAGGTTTTTGAGGCAGGGTGTGGTGGCGCACACCTGTGATCTCAGCACTCAGGAGTCTGAGGCAGGTGGCCAGCCTAGGGTACACAATGAGTTCAAGGCCAACCTAAACTACACAGTGAGACCTGTCTCAAAAAGCAAAAAAACAAAAGGTTGAGGTTTATCAACATTAAGTTCCAAAATAAAGCAACTGTATTAAAGTACAACTGGCATAAAATTCTAACTCTACCACAGTTGGAAGACACACATCACAAAATAATATAACAGAAAATACCTGGACAGTCTACTTTGTGGTAGGCACTGTTCTAGGGACTTTATATTTTAAATATGAGTAGGATATCGTAAATTCTGATAACATCCTGTAATGCAAGTACTATTATCTCTATTTTACAGATGAAGAAACAGATAGATTAAGTCACCACCCTATGTCATCCAACTAGTAAGAAGCAGAGAAGGAATTTTTTTTAACTCTTTGGAGTATAACCAAAGAGTTAAAAAAAATTACAATACACTGCCTTATAGTAGGGGTTATACAATGGTAACCTTTTTCTTTTATAACTTCTTTGGCTTTCAAACATTTTCGAATAGCATCAAGCAGTAAAATAAAAAACACAGGTGGGCAGGCCTGGAGGTGTAGCTCAGTAGTAGATGCATACTTAGTAATGGGAGGCCCAGGATTCTCTGGATTCTATCCCATAGTGCTACTCCTCCCCACAAAAAGCACAAGCTTTGGGATCAAATAGATCCCTGAACAAAGTCTAGGCCTCTGCATCCCCATACACAAAATGAAGGTACTTAAGTGATGATGAAAGTCAAAGAAAGTCAGTTGTGATGGCTCATGCCTGCATTCATAGTACTCTGGGAGGCTGAGAGAAGATGATAGCAAGTTCAAGCCTACCTGGGTATAGTACTAAGATAATCTCAAGATAAAAAGTACAAAAAAAGATTGGAAGCCAGGCATGGTAGTGCAAGCCTGTAATCCCAGCACTCGAGAGGCTGATGCAGGAGGATCAGACTTCGAAGCCAGCTTGGGTTACAAAGTGAGTTCAAAGCAAGCCTGAACTACATAGTGAAATGCTATCTCAAAAAAGTGAAAAAACATGGGCTGGGGATTTAGCTCAATGGTTCTGCCGCCTGCTTCTCAAGCACAAGGACCCGAGTTTGTTCCCCAGTACCAAAAAAAAAAAAAAAAAAAAAAAAAAGTGAAACAACAAGCAAGTAAACAAAGGGTGAGAGAGAGAAAGCTCAGTGGGAAAGCTTTGGATTCAATCTCCAATACCAGAAGAAAAAAGAAAGCCAAGAAGGTAATACAAAACTCAAAGTTCAGTACACGGGATGTTTTTGGGTTTTTTTTTTTCCAGACAAGGTTTCACTACTAATTCAGGATAGCCTTGAACTCACTGTGTAGCCCAGGCTTGTCTTGAACTTACACAGTCCTCCTGCCTCAACCTCACTCTCCCAAGTGCTGGGATTACAGGCATGCACCACCACAGACAGGATAGAGAGTTCTTAATATGAAGTTTACAGGGAGCAAAAAGGTCCAGAGATGGGCTTCATAGTCTACAAATCTTATAAATTGTATGACTGTGCGTGCCCAGTTTTTAAAGAATTGTCCCTAGCTTTGCATAAACTTTCAAGAAAGTACAAATGACCTCCAAAAGGTTAAGAACTACTACATTACATAGCAGGTACTACTACTACTAATAATAATAATATAATAACACACAACTAGCTTTCTCTTTCTGTTCTCAAAAATTCTCCCTTTTTCCCTTTAAGGAAGCATATCAAGGCTTCACAATTGTTTCCCACGTTTTCCTAGTTAAACAGCAATAAATACAAGTTTATGGTCCAATTTCCTGGCGTTAGCCTAAAAGCCCTTAATCGCTGCTTCATCTCTCCTTTCACCGAGACCAATTTACAATACGGTATTTACTTGCGAAGAATAGTCCACTAAGGTGCACGAAGCACCACGCTATCTCCCTCCCCGCAAAAAAGAATGAAGCCTCAGGACTGAATGGCAGACACCTGCTACCCCAGTGCTGGGGTATTAAGAGAATGTTTCCCAAACTACTGGGCAATCCCCCTGTCCTCCCTCCGTGGAACTCTGGTGCAGGCAGATGGACTGGGCTCTGCCTTGGGCTGAAGAGAAACGTTACCTGAACTGAGGTCTGGAGCGTCAGGGAAATCCCAGCTCTGGTATCCTGGGAGGCGGCCGCAGCAACCGGCAGAAAGCCTACCCTCAACTGTCCCCCGAAGAAACACCAATTATAGGTCTCTGCTGGGGCTGACAGCCGGCTCTGGATTTTTCCGTTTCTCTAAGTGACTTCCGCTTCCGGGTCAGCATTTGCCGGAAGCAGGTGTAATGACGTCAAAGTTTCGCGCTCTGGGTGACTCCGGAAGAAACTGGAGTCTGCCGTGAACATGGTGAGAAAAGCGTGCCCAAGAAGAAACCTTGTTAGACCGCTTTTTGGGACGAATAAGGAGGATCTTGAGTTTGCCTATACTTCCCGCTCTATATTGTCCTAGTTTTTTTCACTCAAATCTTACCTCTTAAACTGCTCGGAATGGAGTCTGTTTTAGGGAGTAAGGAGAGCCTGGGTGTTTGAGGGAAGAAGGAAAAGGGGCTGGACAAAAGAAGAAATTTAAAAGATAACAATGTGTTTCCAATCCTTTTAACTCTGAAATTTTTGTTTCAAGGGGAAACAAAAGAAAGCAAGGAAGTATGCGACCATGAAGCGAATGCTTAGTCTCAGAGATGAGAGACTGTGAGTGTCCGAAATCAGCGGGGCTCTTAGGCTGCCTACAAATTAAGTCTCGAGGGGATAAGTAGTAAAAGTTTTGTGTCTTTTGCTTTTACTTATATTATTGTGCCTCAGATTTATATAACATAATAGTTAAGTGTATAACAGTACTTAGCTGAGCGGTTATACTGGAAAAGACGATGGAAATTAAATATTTCTTAATGTTTACTTTTGGTATCATTGTCATATACCATATCACATTTAATCCTCGGAACATTTATGTGAGGTAGATAATGATTGTCTTTGTGATCTTATCATTACTCTGTCACACACCCCAACAGGGGAAAATGTTTTTACAGTCGTTGTTGGAAGATTGTGAGGTCAGAGACCATGTTTGGCATGTGTCTCAACATCTAACACAAAAATATTTTTGAAAGAGAGTGGGAGAACTCCATTTCATAAACCTAAAAATCCAGATCGCTGTGGAAGAGAATAGAATAATATTCTCTATTATAAAGATGATCTAAACAGTTTTCTTGCTCACATGAAGTCAGGAACTAGTAATCATTGTGTTTAAGAGTCTCAGAACAAGAGAATGGTCATTAGAAGCTTCAAAGTTATTCCTCTCAGTCTTTAGTATGGATTTATTATGCACTTTTTTTTAAGGAATGATGTCCCATTGATAATTTTCTTTTCTAATCGAGGTTTAAATTTTGCATTTATGGTATGTTTTAGTCATTTATGAGAAGCATATGGAAGACAGACCTGGTGGTGAACACCCAGCTCTTGGGAGGCTGAGGCAGCAGGATTGTCATGAGTTGAAGGCCACATACTGAGAACATGTCTCAAAAAAACAAATAAAAGAAGCATATGGGATAACCTTTTTGCCCATGTTGTGATAGCATCTGAGTTGTCAGAAGATAAATATCAGCCTGTTCACCCACTGTTTGAAAGTAGATGTTGATCCTTGATATGAGACCTTCTGACAAAGTTTTAGTATAATCAACATGTACCTATTGACAATTTTTTTGACTGTTGGCTTTACTGATTGTTTTACTTATAGTCTACTTCCTGCTATGGTTATTTGATCAGAAAATGTTTGTCAGTGTTAACATAAAGATGTCATAAAGTAGGGGCCAGGGATTTAGCTCAGTGGTTCTGCCGCCTGCCTCGCAAGGGCAAGGACCTGAGTTCAATCCCCCGTACCAAAAAAAAAAAAAAAAAAAAAAAAAAAAATGATGTCATAAAGTAGAATTTCCTCTGTAGTGTAAAACAAATGAAACCTTTGAATGGAATTATAACTACTATGCTATTTTGTTATCTGGATTTACTTTCTTTTCCAGCAAAGAAAAGGATAGATTAAAACCTAAAAAGAAGGAAAAGAAAGATCCCAGTGCACTAAAGGAAAGAGAAGTGTGAGTAATCAAAATTTTCAAGGTTTCCTTTAAAAGTTAAAGAGATGTTTTAAAACCATAGACCTCTAAGAAATTCAAGCTTTCACCTGGTGTTGTGGTACATGCCTGTAATCTTAGCAATCTGGGAGGCTAAGGAAATCTTCATTGTTGATGTGAATATAAATTGGTATGACCACTATGGAAATCACTATGGAGACTCCTCAAAAAACTAAAACTAGAGGTTTCATTTGACCCAGCTGTTCCTGTTCTTGGTGTCTTCCCTAAAAAGTTAAAAACAACATACCACAGTGATATATGCATACCTATGTTTATAGCAGCACAATTTATAACAGCTAAATCTTGGAAACAGTCCATATGCCCGTCAAAAGATGAATGGATAGGGCCAGGGATTTAGCTCAGTGGCACCACACCTGCCTTGCAAGTGCAAGGTCCTGAGTTCAATCCCCAGCACCAAAAAAAAAAAAGATGAATAGATAAAGAAAATATAGTATTTATATACCGTGGAGTATTAGTCATAAAGAAGGATAAACTTCAGTCATTTTTAGGTAAATTGTTCTCCCTCGAGACCATAACATTAAATGAAATAATTCAGACACATAACTTTAAATACCTCATTGTTTCTCTTGTTTAAAAAACTCAAAGGGTAAATAAAGAGCAAAATAGAGGATAGATATTGGGAAGTAGAAAGAACATGTTCCAATGAGATCAGAAGTAGGTGGGGAGAAAGAATAAAAAAAGAATAGAAGGATAAAAATGGAAACAAAGGGAATGGGAAAGAAAGAAGAATGAAGTATAGTATTACAGGTACAAATTCCCTATGATGAATGTGATCATTATGTATGATAAAAATGTTTTTAAAAATTGCCTTTGGGCCGGGGACACAACATGCCTCTCAAACATGAGGACGCAAGTTCAATCCCCAGTACCAAAAAAAAGAAAAATGCCATTGTTTAACACACCAGCATTCTTCCAGTGAAAAAATAGTAATGATTGTATTTTCAGAATAAAACCCATTCCTTTTAAATATGTATCTTTAATTTTACAAAGGCCTCAGGACATTTTTCTTCTTTTTTTCTTTTTGTCCTGGATTGTTGATAGCTATATGATCACTTGTGGATTCTGGTCCATGGATTAGTATTTAAACATCTTGGACTTTTAGATGAGAAACAGGCCCTGGTGTGTTACGTAGTCTTAATGGTAGACAAACTCTTCTCCTGTATCACATTTTGTGCAACATTTTAGGCTCCTGTGAGGATAACAAACCTGCCATAGTATTCTAATCATGGGAGCCATGTTCTACCTCTTTGTACCCATGATGTCTGATCCTGCTTGTATTTTTAAAGTTGTGGCAAAGCATGCTAGTAGACCTGAGTTTAAGATATGGTGTTACTTTCTTCCTTGCCTTCCTTTTTAAGGTTTATCTCCAATGAACAAAAGAAAAGGGTCTTAATATATAGTGAACTGATTTAAAAAAAAAAAAA
>NW_022900933.1:16938367-16938870 GCF_012274545.1 Fukomys damarensis
TTTTTTTGATACCAGAGTATCAGTGTAGAGTTTACTTTGTGTCTTTTTTTCCTTCAGCCCCCAACATCCTTCCTGCTTATTCTTCCAATATAATACACAGCTGGGCCCACCTTATCATATCCTGGTTGATACCAACTTTATCAACTTTTCCATCAAAGCTAAATTGGACTTAGTACAATCGATGATGGACTGTCTGTATGCCAAGTGTGAGTACTGTGTGTCCACATTTCTGCAACATATATATAGAAAAATCTTTATCTAAACATATGAAAAGAGGGAAAATGCATTCTCATTAAATGAATTCTGGCCATTTAGTTTGCAGTAGTCACAATAACAATGACCATCTTTAATGAACTGAAATACATTGTATACTTGACTGTGAACAACTAAACTTTCATAATTCACAAAACTGCTTTGACCATGATTATGGACATCAATTTTGAAAGAATAATATTTTTGTTTGAGAATTCCAGATTCTAAAATTTTAGACATCATTCATATAT
>NW_022900933.1:16938926-17067734 GCF_012274545.1 Fukomys damarensis
TTTGGTACCGGGGATGGAACTCGGGTCCTTGTGCTTGCAAGGCAGGCCACCGAACCACTGAGCTAAATCCCTGGCTCCTTGAAAATATATTTTTGTTTATATGTCTTCTTTTATATTAATAAAGATACGCTCTCCATTCCACTTCATTGTAGAAATGCTAAGAGACTTTGCTATTTATGATCACAGAACCAGAAATTGGATTATGATCTATTTCTAAGTTTATTCATTTGTTATTATTGTACTACAAAAAATTTGAGTGTTTTGATACTTAGATTCAACTTGCCTATTAATAGAGTTCCATTGTGTATTTGGTTATCTCCTTTAAAAGATCTACACCACCATGAATAGGCAAAAAAAAAGTGGGCCTTGTATGTAGGAATAAATTCCTAATAAGATGTGTTGTATTTCCTCGTAAGTTTTTATTCATATATTTTCCTGTCATCTGATTAAAGGTACAAATGAAAGTAGATCTATATTTTGCCATAAAGAATAAATTACTGGAATCAACTGGGAAAATTTCTCTTCCTGCTTTAATCTTTAAAGGATACTATCAGCATATCTTGTTTTATTGTGCTTCATTTTATTGCACTTCACAGATACTGCGTTTTATACAAATTGAAAGTTTGGGGGCCAGGGATTTAGCTCAGTGGTTCCGCCACTTGCCTCGCAAGCACAAAGACCCTAGTTTGATCCCTGGTACCAAAAAAAAAAAAAAAAATGAAAGTTTGGCCAGGTGTGGTGGTATATGCCTACAATCCCAGCACTTTAGAGGCTGAGGCAGGAGGATCGCCACAACTTCTAGGTCACCTTGAGCTACACAGTGAGTTCAGGTCAGCATGAACTACATAGTCAGACCCTGTCCCCCCCCCAAAAAAAAAAAAAGATTGAAAGTTTGTGGGAACCCTACATAGAATAAGTCTCTGAGCACCATTTTCCCAACAATATATGTGCAGTTTATGTCTCTGTCACATTTTGGTAATTCCCATAATATCTCACACTTTTAATTATATCTGTGATGGTAGTTTGTAGTCTTTGATGTTACTGTTACCATTGTTTTGGGGCACCATGAACTGTCTCCATTTAAGATAGCAGATTTAGTAAATATTCTGTGTGTTCCAACTGCTCCTGACCAGCCATTCCTTCATCTCTTACCCTGTCCTCAGGCCTCTTTATTCCCTGAAATAATACTATTGAAATTAGATTAATTAGTAACTACAGTGGCCTGTAGGTATTCAAGTAAATGGTATTCAAGCAAAAGGAACAATCACACATTTCTCCATTTAAATCAAGACTTGAAGTGAATAAATTTAGTGAGACAGGAGTGTCAAAAGCTGAAGTAGGCTGAATGCTAATCCTCTTGCTCCAAATAGCCCAGTTGTAAATACAAAGGCAATGTTGAAGGAAACTAAAGGTGCTAAGCCAGTAAAACTGAAATTGCCATACTGCTGGTAGGGAGAGAGTTTTAGTGGTCTGTATGGAATATCAAACCAGTTATAACACTCACATTCCCTTGAGCCAAAGCCTAATCTAAAACAAGGTGATAACTCTTCAATTCTGTGAAGATTGTGAGAGGTGAGGAAGCAACAGAAGAAAAATGTGAAGGTAGCGGAGGTTGGTTCATGAGATTTAAAGAAGCCATCTAAACAATACAAAAGGCTGGGTGTGGTAGTGCACTCCTGTAATCCCAGCACTTGGGAGGCCGAGGCAGGAGGATCGCCAGGAGTTTGAGGCCAGCCTTAGGTACATAGTGAGACCCTTTCTCAGAAAACAAAATAACACAAGTGCAAGCAAGTACTCATGTAGAAGCTACAGCAAGTTATCCTAAAGAACTAGCTAAGATAATTAATGAAAGTGACTATACTAAGTAACAAATTTTCAACGTTGACAAAACAGCCTTATATTGGAAGAAGATACCATTTGAGATTTACATAGATAGAGAAGAGCAGTCAGTGCCAAGCTTAAAAGCTTTTTTTTATTTTTTTGGTACTAGGGATCAAAATCTGGGCTTTGTGCTTGTGAGGCAGGCGGCAGCACCACTGAGCTAATCCCCAGCCCCCAAGTTAAAAAGCTTTGAAGGACAGGTTGACTCTCTTCTTAGGGACTAATGCAGCTCGTGGCTTAAAGTTAACTCCAGTGCCCATTTACCATTCCAAATATCTTAGGGCTCTAAAGAATTATAGTAAATTTACTCTGCCTGTGCTCTATAAATGGAACAACAAAGCCTGGATGAAAATACATTTGTTTACAATGTTGTTTGCTGATTTTTTTTTTTTTTGAGGAATTAGAGATTGAACCTGAACCTTACTCATGTTAGACAAATGCTTTACCACTAAGCTACATCCCAAACTCTTATTTTATGTTTTCAGATAAGAGCCTAAGTTGTGCAGGTTGGCCTCAAATTTAAGACCCTTCTGCATCAACTTCTGGAGTACCTGTGATTACAGACATGTGCCACCATTTAGTGAGGTTTGCTGAGTATTTGAAGCCTCCCTAACTGCTCAGGAGAAGGAATACTTTCAAAATATAACTGCTTATTAATGATGCACCTTGTCACCCAAGAGCTTGACAGAGTTGTACAGTAGGTTGAATGTTCTCATGCCTGTTGGCACAACATCCATTCTGCAGCCCATGGATCCAGGTGTAATTTTGACTTTCAAGTCAGACTATTTAGGAAATGCATTTTATAAGGCCATAGCTGCCATCGATAAAGATTCCTCTGATGGGTGTGGGAAAAGTAAATTGAAAATCTTCTGAAAAGGATTATCTGTTCTAGATGCCATTGAGAGTATTTATAATGTGTGAGAACAGTTCAAAATATCAACATTACTAGGAGTGTGGAAGAAATTAATTCCAGTCCTCATGGATAATTTTGAGGAATTCAAGACTTAATAAAGAAGGGTAACTGTAGAGAACCATAATGTACTAAATGTTTCAAAAAAGCTAGAAAAAAGGATTTTGAATGTTTTCACTGCAAAAAAAATTAAGGAAATATTTTTACTTTGATTTGAACATAATAGAGTATATAAATATATCAAAACATCACATAGTACCCTGTAAAAATGTTCATTTTCTATATGTCAAATTAAAAAAATTTTGTCGGTGTTTTTTTTTTTTTTTTTTTTTTTTTTTTGAGACAAGGTTTCATTATGTAGTTCAGGCTGTCCTTGAACTCACTGTAGCTCAAGCTAGCCTCGATCTTCCTGCCTCAGACTCCCAAGTGCTGGGATTACAGGCATGTGTCACCATGCCCAGCTATGTCAATTAAAAATTTTTAAAAACATATAAGAGGAAATAACTGCAGATGTGGAAAAAATAGCACAAGACCTAGAATAAAAGGTGGCATGTGAGGATGTGGCAGGATTACTGTACTCTCACAATAAAACTTTTAATAAATTAGGAGTAACTTCTTATGGATGAACAAAGAAAGTTTCTTGAGATGGAGTCTTCTCCTGGTGATGGTGCTGTGAACATTGTTTTTTGTTTGTTTTTATGGCTAGCAACTAAACTCAGAACCTTGAATATGCTAAGTATGCAGTCTGTCACTAAGCAGCATCCCTAACCCAAAAAGCTTTGTTGTTGTTATTTTGTTTTCCTCTGTGGTGTTAGAGATTGTATTCAGGACCTCATACACCCACTTAACCACTGAGTTACATCCCCAGAAATAAAGTTGCTGTTTTGCTTAGGCTTGCCTGGATTACAGCGCTCAAGTGATCTTCCAGTTTTGCTTTTTGAGCAGCTGGGACTGCATGTGTGCACCACTGCACCCAACTCAATAAAGTATTTTTTAATTACAGTAGTTACGTCATTCTTTTAGATATAATGCTAATGCACACAGTAGACTGACTAGAGCATAGTAGTGTAAGCATAACTTATATGTACAGGGAAGCCAAAAACCTTGTATGATTCACTTTATAAAATAATTCACTTTATTATAATAGTATAGACTTAAACTCACAATGTCTCCAAAGTATGTCTGTATATGGTGAATAGCATTTACACAGTGTTAATGTAAATGTTTTTTATTGATTTGTTTAAATGAGCAAGATAAGAAGATGAGCATAAAGAATATACAGAGGATGTAAAAAATCAAAATTCTGGGCTGGGATTTAGCTCAGTGACACCATGCCTGCCTTGCAAGCACAAGGTCCTGAGTTCAATCCCCAGTACCCCCCCAAAAAAAATCAAAATTCTTTAAATGCCTAAAATTAAGAGGGGCTGTATGCATTTATTACATTAAAAAATGAAGGTAACCACCAGAAAAAAAAATGGAGCTCTTGGGGTAAAATAGTTATTAATAAGACTCAGAAGTAGAGTGGAAAATGGTCAGATGACAGTTAGTTTTTCATATAGGTCTTTCTGCTTTCTGTTTTTCCTTTTGAAGCTATATGCATATAATACTTTGGTTTTGTTTTGTGTTTAAGACAGGGTCTTGCTATGTAGTTCAGGCTGGTCTTGAACCTGGTATGTAGCCCAGACTGACCTCAAACTCAGTCTTCCTGCTTCAGCCCCTGAGTGCTGAGATTATAGGCATGAGCCACCGGTACCTGGCTAAGCTATGTACCTATAATACTTTAAAAATATTTTAGACATAAGAATAATCTAAAGTTCAGGCATTATCATGCCTATAACAATGAGTCTTTGGTGGCCCCATATGGAGGAAGATACTAAACTTGGTAGGTTCTTTTTATTCCCCATGGCAACATTTACAGTTGTCTGAGCTGCTTTTCTAAGAGTCACATGGTGCCAGATCCACAGAGTAAGATATTTGAGGATTCACCTTAATGTTTTAATGAACCTGCCTTTCCTTTGGATAGCATTCCACAGCAACATTCACCACATTTTTTATCACAGCTCATAAAGACATTCACAAAAGAGGACTTCGAGAATTGGCTCAAAAAGAGGCAGGAAGAGCTGGGCATGATGGTGCATTCCTATAATCCCAGCCCTTGGGAAGGTAAAGCAGGAGGATCACTGTGAGTTTGAGGCCACCCTGGCCTACATAGTAAATTTAAGGCCACCTGGAATATATAGTAAGAACCTGTCTCAGAAGAGGGGGGAAGGCAGAAACAGTGGCGTGCATGTCTTCAAAGAGGAGTGTTTTGAGGGCGATTGATAGCAATGTGTCTTTTACTGTAATGAGTTATTTAAATAAGAACCAATGCCGGGGATTTAGCTCAGAGATTCGGTGGCCTGCCTTGCAAGCACAAGGACCCGAGTTCAATCCCCGGTACCAAAAAAAAAAAAAAAAAAAAAAAAAAAAAAAAAAAAAAGAACCAAGATTGATTATGTAAAGGTACAAATTTCCAACAATGAATGTCATTATATTGTATACATTAAATGTACTAATAATTAATTAAAAATAAGTTATTTAAACACTCATATATTTCAATCATCACTTGTATAAACAGGGACTTCTCTCGTTCTTACTGTTCATTTCAGTGTGCTTATTTGACAGTCATTCAGATATCTCCTGAGTCTTTTAAAGACCAAAACATGATAGCCGGGCGTGGTGGCGCACACCTGTAATCCCAGCACTCAGGAGGCTGAGGCAGGAGGATCGCTGTGAGTTCGAGACCAGCCTGGGCTACATAGTGAGTTCTAGGTCAGTCTCAACTACATACTACATAGTGAGACCCTGTCTCAAAAAACAAACAAACAAAAAAAGACCAAACAGGATATAATTCAGAGAACATCTTCACAATTTTGTTACTAAATTTTTTGTGTTTTTTTTCCTGGCAGGTATCCCTTGTATAACTGATTGTGTAATGGCTGAAATTGAGAAATTGGGACAGAAGTATCGAGTGGCTCTAAGGTAGGGGAGAGCTAATCTAGGTTTATTCTAGTTGGTATACTGAAGATTCTTTTGTCCTTCCTTCATATCTTTGCTGTCCAAAGGTTTCTTGGCTAATTATTTTAATAAAAATTAAAACTATGATGGGGGTGGTTGAGACAGGGTCTTAACTATATAGTTGTAGCCCAGGAACTCACTGTGTAGCCCAGGCTGGTCTCGAACACACAGCGATCCTCCTACCTCAGCTTCCCAAGAGCTGGGATCACAGGCAGAGCCACCACGCCCAGCAATAAAACTGTGATTTAAAAAGTAAATATTTAAAGATTAGGAAATTTTAATCTGAAGCTCTTTGAAATAAGTTGCTTAACCATATTGGTCTTATGGGCTTCTTTTTAAGTACCTCTACATTTTTCAACTAGAAGTTATTAGTTTGTTATCTCTTTCAGAATTTCAAGTTTTAAAAATCCATATTTAAGATTTTTTTTTTTTGGTACTGGGGATTGAACTTGAGACCTTGTGCTTGTGAGGCAAGTAGCAACACCACTGAGCTACATACCTGGCCCCTCATATTTAAAATTTTCAGTTTATGAAGCCAGGTATGGTCGCACACAGCTGTAATCCTAACACTTATGAGGCTGAGGCAGGAGGATCACTATAAGTTTGAGGCTAGTCTGGACAATATAGGGAATTCAAGGCCAGCTTGAACTACATACATAGCAAGACCTTACCTCAAGAAAACAACAACAGGGCTGAGGATTTAGCAAAATGGTGTCAACACCTGCCTTGCAAGCGCAAGATCCTGAGTTTGATCCCCAGTTCCAAAACAACAACAAAAAGATTTTGAGTTTACTCCAAAAATCATCCTTGAATTTAGAGTAGATGTGCTCAAAGTCTCTGTGGACCATTATGAATCCCAGAGACCTTTCCAGGGACTTCACAGAACTTTTCATAATAATACTAAGGCATAGCCTTTATCACTGTTGATTTATCCTTGTGTTTGCACTATTTACAAAACTGCTGATTTCTTAGTATGAATCAAAGCAATGGCCTTATACCTAGGTAGTAGTCATTGTATTTATCACTGCTTCCCACTGGCAGTTGTTTTGTCTTTAAACCAGAGTCACTTAATATCCTTGATTGCTGGGCATTAATAGCATACACTGTAATTCCAGTCTTGTTTGTAATCCTGATACCCAAGGAGTCTGAACCAGGAGGATCACTGGGAGGCCCAGCCTAGGCTAGATATTGAATTCAAGGCCTGCCTGGACTGCATACCTTAACTAAAAAAAATATCGTGAAGCAATACATTTTGACTTTATTGGGGCTGGGAATGTAGCCCAGTGGCGCCTCACCTGCCTGGCAAGCACAGGTCCTAAGTTCAATCCCTGATACTGGGAAAATTTTTGACTTTATTAAATCATTTTTTCCCCCTGATACCGGGAATTGAACTCGGGACCTTGTGCTTGCCAGGCAGGCGCAGTCCTATTGAGCCACAACTCCAGACCCTACTTTCTTAAATCTTGATCTGGGGGCCGGGGATTTAGCTCAGTGGTTCTACCGCATGCCTTGCAAGTGCAATGACCTGAGTTTGATCCCCGGTACCCCCCTAAAAAAAAACTATATTAAATCTTGATCTTGAAGTACACATCAGTATTCTATGTAATGAAATAAGTATACACAAAGAATATACATAAAACACTTGCTGCATACCAAAAGACACAGGTTGTCTCAATGAAAATCATTTATGTGTGTGTTTGAGCCAGTTGCTTTCGTGTGTGTGTGTGTGTGTGTGGGTGTGGGTGTGGTATTGGGGATTGAACACATCCCCAGTACATCCCCACCGTTTTCGGGCCAGGGATTTAACTCAGTGGTTCTGCCGCCTGCCTCACAAGTGCAAGGACCCAATTTCCATACCTGGTACCGAAAAAAGAAAACATCCCCGCCCTTTTGATTTTCTTTTCTTTCTTTTTTTTTTATTTTGGTACCAGAGATCGAACTCAGGACCTTGCACTTGCAAAACAGGCAGTGGAACCACTGAGCTACATCCCGGCCATGTTTTTGGTTTTCTGAGATAGGCTCTTGCTACACCCAGGCTAGCCACAAACTTATGGTGCCTCCTGTTCCTCAGCCTCCTGATTAATGGGATTACAGGTGTGTGTCACCACATCTGGCATATTTTTATTTTTTATTCATTTACTCATTCCATCATTTATGGGTAGGGTCACAATGAGTTGCCCAGGCTGAGCCCAAACTTGTAATCCTCCTGCTTCAGCTTCCCAGAATGCTGTGTTACCAGGTATGTACAGCACACCCAGCTCCAGCTGCTTCTTCGTAGATTGTCATTTTTATGTGAAAGAGCCACTGACAAAATCTAGTTACTCAAACTAACAGCAATATTCAGTCACTGTAAGAACAATAACTTACTTATTGCTAGTGGCAAAATTCAGGCTTTCAAGTTATGGAAAATCATGAGTGCATCACATTCCTAATACTAAAGACTTTTCTGTTGAGACCAGTGTAGACATTGAGTGTGATTTTTTTTTTTTTTTTTACTGTATAATGAAAGGTATCAGTATTTGGAAAATCCGTGTACCTGGATTAATCACTATTTTCCAGATGACTAATACATGATGTTACAGAATCATTCATGGATAAAAGTATATTTGAAGTATAATATAAGGCGTGGTGGTGGTGGCACATGCCTGTAATCTCAGCATTTGGAAAACTGGGGCTGGAGGATTGCTGTGAGTTTGAGGCCAGCTTGGACTATAAGAGTTCAAAACCAGCCTGGACTACACGAGACCCTGTCTCAAAAAAAATTTTTTTAACTAAAAGATAAAGTATTAGTATAAACCAATGGAGGGGCAGGGATTTAGCTCAGTGGTGCCACACATGCCTGACAAGTGCATGGTCCTGAGTTTGATTTCTGGTACAATAAACCAGTGGATTTATTTTCTTCACCTTTGTGTAGGTATATACATACTATAAATTCACTAATTTTAATTATAAAATTTGGTGAGTTTGGCAAATATGTACAATCGTGGAACTGCCATCATAGTCATTAAATAAAGCATTTCTATAGCTCCACAAGTATGATTTTTTTATATGAAATTCTAGAAAAAGCAAAACAATACTAATAGAATACAGATCGACGGTTGCTGGAACTAAGGGTGTTAGAGGAGGATTAACTACAAAAGGGCACAAGGTGATGGAAATGTTCTACATCTCAATGTAATTGTGGAAGAAATTCTATGAATACATAAATCTGCTAAAACTTATTTATAGCTTTCTAATTTATAATAATTATATAATTATATCTAATAAAGCTAGTTTTTTTAACTGCAAAAGAGGGGTAGTATTGTTTAGATCAATAGGAAAGGGACAGACTATTTAAAAGGATTTTACTTGTACAAAGAGATAAAACTGGGCCAAGCGTGCTTGTAGTTGGGAGGCACTGGGAGGCAGAGGCCTCAGATTTGAGGCAAGCCTGGGCAACATAGTGAGTTCAAGATGACCTTGTCTCAAAAAAACGAAAAGAAAATTGGATCTTTATCTCACTTTGTTTAGGGGGAGAGTTTTGAAACAAGGTCTTGCTATGCAGATCAAGCTGGCTTTGAGGAGCCCAGGCTGGCCTCAAACTCCACAATCCAAGTTCAGGCTTTGCAGGCATGAGCCGCCACACCCAACTTCAGTCTCACGTCTCAAAATTAATTCCAAGTAGGTTAAGAATCCAAACTTTTAGTGAAAAATACAGAGAGTATCTTAGAGTTGGAGATGGCCTTCTTAAGTCCAATTCATAATGGAAAACTAAGCAATTTGACTATATTGGAATTAAATACTTTTTTATAACAAGATACCAGAAACAGTGAGAACAAGCCACACATAGTAAGAAGGTATTAGTGACATTTATAATCAACAAAAGCATTATTTTCCAATGGAAGTTTAACAAATAATCCTTAAATTCGTAATGAGATAGTTCATACACATTAAATAGGGCTCCCCAAAAATCCCTCCCCCTTTTTTTTTGAGACAGGGTTTACTATGTAATTCAGGCTGGCTTTGAACTCACTAGCCAAGGCTTGCCTCCTCAAACTTGGAGAGATTCTTCTGCTTCAGCTTCCCAAGTGCTGGGATCATAGTTGTGTGCCACCGAGGCCGGCCATGGCAAAAATTTATAGACCTACTTGATAATGCTCAAAATAGTGGAGATTATGGAGCATTAGGAATTATACTTGACTACTAAGAATGTCAATTAGATATCACTTTGGAGAGCAAACTGGAAATATCTAATAAGATCAATATTGTCTATACTTTTACACCATCTTTCAACCTGAAGATTAATCTGTAGTTTGTGAAATCAGTATGAGTCTCAACCAGTACTTTTTTAAAACTATAATAAAATAGATCTTTCGTACCATGCTTTATGTCATAAAGGTTGAGCACTGTTTCACACATCTTTTGTGCTCGTTTTTTTGTTTTGCTTTGTTTTGTTTTTGAGACAGGGTCTCACTATGTAGTTGAGACTGTCCTGGAAATCACTATGTAGCCCAGGCTGGTCTTGAACTCACAGTGATCCTCCTGCCTCAGCCTCCCAAGTGCTGGGATTACAGGTGTGCGCCCCCACACCCGGCTCTTTTCTACTCTTATAAGTATGTATGTCTGAGGAAACTGTGTGTGAGTGAACTGCATTTCATACTGTGGGTCCTGGTAAAATAGAAAGGCACAGCCATAGTGAAACCCATATACATATATTAAAGACAAGTACTGAAGTTTTTCATATAAGAGAAAAAAACTGCAGGCAGCCAGAAGTCCATTAAGAAGAAAATACTGAGAAGCTGAGGCAGGAGGATCACAAATCTGAACCCAGACTGGCCAATTTAGCAAGACCCTATCTCAAAATAAAAAATAAAAAAGGAGTGGAGGGGTAGCTCAGGGCAAAACTAGTGCAGGGTGGAATGGTGGGAGAGATAAAGAATGTTGTTGAATAAAATACTGTATAGGAATGAAAATGAGTGGACTAGAATTACGTGACAATGTAGATAAATACCAAAAACAATGTAAACCAAACAAGAGCATACATAGAGCATACTACTTATCTAAAGCTTAGAAACGTACAGCCAGGTATGGTGGCACATGCCTGTAATTCCAGCACTTGGGAGGCTGAGGCAGGAGAGTCACCAGGAGTTCGAGGCCAGTCTGGAATATATACCAAGACCCTGTCTCAAAAAATAAAATAAGTAAAAATGCAAATCAATACTACAGTTGTTCATAGGTGTACATGTATGTATATAGTAATATGCGAGTAATATACACTACCTGTGTATAGTAAAATGTGTATATGGGAATGATAAATACCAAATTGGAGATAGTAGTTATTTATGGAGGGGACAGATAGATTAGGGCTGAAGAGGGGGCTTCCTTTTAAGTTGTAATGCTTCATTTCTTCAATGCAACATTTAGTAATAGTGGATATAATTAGTTCAATGATGCTTTATCCTTTTTTGTCTTGAAAGACTTCAAATTACAAGGAGGGAAGAGGCAATTATTTTTTAAATAATAAAAATAAAGATTGGAAGGGAGAACTGGGCATTTAGCTCAGTGGTTCCGCCACCTGCCTCACAAGCACAAGGACCCCAGTTCAATCCCCGGTACCAAAAAAGATTAGAAAGGAGACAAGACATCAGGTTTGGTTATGAAGAGAAACAAAACAAATAGGGTGTTGGCCAGAGGGGATTAAAAGTAAATTGTATTTTTGCTTTTTTTTTTCTAAGATGGAAAGGACGGCCGGGGATTTAGCTCAGCCGTTCACTGGCCTGCCTTGCAAGCGCAAAGACCCGAGTTCAATCCCCGGTACCAAAAATAAATAAATAAATAAAAT
This sequence comes from Fukomys damarensis, assembly GCF_012274545.1. Taxonomy (NCBI): domain Eukaryota; kingdom Metazoa; phylum Chordata; class Mammalia; order Rodentia; family Bathyergidae; genus Fukomys; species Fukomys damarensis. The sequence continues at coordinate 16,950,596 of NW_022900933.1, forward strand.
GGAAAGGACCAACAGTATGTTGTTCTGTTTCTAGGAAAGAGCCTGTAGAGAGGAGATATGATTCCAGAAAGGAAGTTCACTGAAAGCTGAGGCTTAGCATACTTCGTTTCCCAGCTACCAGCCTTCTATTGCGTCCTCCTCAACCAGCCTGCCTAGTCATCCCAGGACAGAGCTGGGCTTCTGACACTGTGTCCCTCAGAAATCTTTCTCAACTGGCTCTCACCTCTGAAATGAAGCCCCTATACCAGCGTCAACAACTTTTTCTAGCCCTATTTCACCTTCCTCCTAACTTTTTCCTGCCTGATGTGCTCGTTGTTCCTGCAATGCCAGCAAGACATCTGGTAGATGGTGGTTCCTCCATTTTGAACATATCTGTCCTCACTTTGCTTGGTGCATTCTTTCATCTTCATTGTATCTCTTTTTTTTAAATACGCTCCCCACATTGAAGTAATGAACTACACTGCAATATGGAACATTTTGAAGCACCCAGTACTTGTGTGCTACTTTGTATTTTTGTTCAATTCTATCACTCACCATTGCATAATAGAAAGCACACAGCTTTAGGAATCAGACTTGGGGTGGGTGGGTCTGTCTGTCTGTCTGTCTTTCTTTTTTGTGGTACTGGGGATCAAACTTGGGACTTTGTGCTTGTGAAGCATGTGGCAGAACCATTGAGCTAAATCCCTGGTCCTCTTTTTTTAAATTTATATGAAAATGATACCTTTGAATTATGGCAAACTATAGAATATACAAATAATAAAAAGGTAAAAAACTCCTTCTCCATGTTCACTTTTTTCATTCTCCTGTCCCCCAAGAGTGATGACTGAGAAGGGTTAGTGAATATATATATATATAAAAAAAGAAGAGTATTGGAGAAATTAGAGTAAAAAATAGCATTTACCCCCCTTCAGTTTGAACACTTTACTCCCATCTTTCTCACATTTTCTGAAGCAGTTCTGGAAGTCATTTTTAAGTGTCTTTTCGAGGTGTGATCAAAATTATGGTGAATGCTCCTGCCAAGCCCCATCCAGTGGAAAGGCAGCCTCTTAATAACAATAAGGAATGTCGTCATCTACATTATTTACCCAATCTAGCACCATGTGACTTTTGGCTCTTCCCCAAAGTCAGAATGACCACAAAAGGTAAACATTTGGATCCACACAGGACCTGGAGCACAACTAAAGACACTCATGAAGAAGGACTTCCAGAAATGCTTCAGAAAGTGGCAAGAAATATATATATATTTCATTAGGCTGTTTTGTTTATTCAACGGTTTAGTTTAGGTTCTTAATTTTTGTTGTTGTTCTTGTTGTTTTGGTACCGAGGATTGATCTTAGGACCTTGTGCTAGCCAGTCAGGCACTGTGCCACTAAGCTACCTCCCTGGCCCTACTACAGGTCTTCGTACCTACGATGTTATCTCACTTTTTAAATAAGATAGGGGCACCAAAATATATTTAACTTTTACCTTGTTAGTGGATATTTAGATTATTTTTGGTTTTTTGCACTTATAAACTATTACAGTAACCATCTTTGTGCCTATCTTCTAGAACATTTATTAATACAGCTTCCTAAAAGTGAAATGTTTGTGTTAAAATTGACTTGGTTTTGGGCCAGGAATTTAGCTCAGTGGTTCTGCCACCTGCCCTGCAAATGCAAGCTCTTGAGTTCAATCACCGGTACCAAAAAAAAAAAAAAAAAAAAGGCTCTGAATCCTGGCATTTCCCTACTGTATTGGTTTCCACAAATTAATTTAACCTTTCTGAACCTGCTTCCTCATCTGTAAGATGGAAATGAAGTAATTCAGTTTTGTGATGATTAAATGATCTCAGGCACACCAGCTGTCAGAAGCTTTGACTCCTTTTCCTGTAAGTTGTCATTCTAGTTAGGGGATAAGCTTTCAGAGGAGAGGGTGCTTGAAAAATCCACATAAATCATGTTACTTTTGTTTCACTGATTGAGGAATGGGAAGTTATCCAATTGCTTGACTGTTTTCTTTAATTGAACTTTATAACTTTCCAGGATTGCTAAGGATCCACGATTTGAACGATTACCTTGCACACATAAAGGAACCTATGCAGATGACTGCTTAGTGCAAAGAGTAACTCAGGTATGGTCAGTTTTTCAGTGTTTATTTTGAGCTTTAAAAGAAAAAAAGGGATCTTATCTCCTGAATGTTCAGTAAATGGTCAGTAAAGTATCTAGGAATATAAATGATCATATATATATATATATAGATAGATAGATACACACACACACACACACACATTTAGTATTCCTTCATAGAAAGCATAAGCATCCTCATTTACTTGAAAAAGTGGATTGAAATTGGGGAGAAAACATGGTTTCAGATCTCAGCACCTGCATAGACTAGGTATGTAATTTGGAACTGTTACTGATTTTTCATTACATAAATCTCTGTTAAATGGTTTAGGTGAGTTAATGTAGTTATAGTAATATATCAGATTCCACCTCCCTGTGAATCTTAAATAAGGTCCCATCTCCTCACTATGCAAAATTTTATTCTTCTCCACCACGCCTAACCCAGAAATGTTTCTCAGTAACGTCTAGGGAGCTTCCAGAGTGCTATCTCACATATTCTGGAATAAATAGGCTTTGAATTCTTCTATTCTGGAGTCTTTATCAAACATAAGAACTGCTACTACTGATTGTTCTTGTGTTTGTACGTGTGGGTGTGCATGTTTATGTGTGTGGAAGGAGTGCTGGAGATTTGAACCCAGAAGTGCCAAGGTACATCCTTAACCATTTTTTTCATTAATGTTACTCAGAGACAGGATCTCACTCAGACTGGCTTCAAACTTGTGATCCTCCTCCCTCAGCCTCCCAAGTAGTGGGAATTACAGGTGTGTGCCACCATGCCCACCCTATAAGAACCTGTCTGGGGCTGGGAATGTAGTTCATTAGTAGAGCAACTACCTGGCATGTGCCAGGCCCTGGGTTTGATCTCTGTCACTGGTCAGGAGGGCCCTGTCTTATTGAAGACGATCATCTTTGTCTGCTGACCACTCTATCCCTTTACCTACTTCATCCTGTAGGAGGAGCCAGCATTTCCCTTAATTTTCCGCAGCGTGTATGATAACCATGATGCAACATGAGTTTTATAAAACTCAGTGGAGATTTGGATGTGACAGAAGTAAAGTACAACACAAACTAACTCCCAGCTGACATCTAAATGACACAGCTTTAGAACTTCCCGTCCTAGAGATCCCTGTCTGGGTTCCTGTCCGAAGGAGTAGCTAACCTCTGCCACTAAGAGGGCTCAGAACGTTCCTAAGCCCTGAGATCAGGGAAGAGAGATCTGTGCCTCCCATCTGAATCACTCATTCTTCATGAAGTCCCTGGGGTGTTTTCCAAAAACTAAGAATTATCTGTCTTAACTGTGAGTGTCCCTTTCACTGAAGAGTTGGAAAATGGTTTACAACTTGTAAACATTTATTCTTTTTTTATTTTGTTTACCTCTCCCCTCAGGATTTTTAGAGCTGCTGGTAATGCACTGGTGGTACAGAGCACTTATAATCCCAGCAGTCTGAGAGAGTAGGCAGGAGGATCACAAATTCAAGCCCAGCCTGGGCAATTTAGTGATTTGCTAAGACCCTGTCTACTGAAAAATGCTGCAGTGTACTTCAGTCCAAAGGCCCCTGGCTCAGTCCTCATTGAGGGTGGGGATATTCTCGAAATTCCAGACAGCTTGTTATATATTTTATAAATATGAACTCCTAGTGTGAAATAGGAAAAAAAAATGGCTAAAGAGGAAGTGGGAAAGGGCAAGGAAATAAGGGAAAATAAAAAATGTGGAAAAATGGAAAACAAAGTCTTGGTAAATAGAGAAGGGTGAAGGGTGTGAAGGGAGGGGAGAGGTACGGGGGAAAAACAAGAACCAAGACACATCAGGTAAAAGGTACAAGAGCCCAATGATAAATGTAACTGTATTGTTTGCTTTAAATGTACCAATAAACTTAATGGGAAAACAGTTGTTACTAAATGAGCTCCTAGATTATAGGTGCTCAACAAATTGTTACAGCCTTCCTTTTGCTAATTACTTAGAAAGTGAATGATTCTTCAGGCTGGTCAGTGATTGTGGTATTTTCTAATAGTATTAAGTATACCGAATTCTGTGAACATCAGTGGGTGATTCTTTCAGCACAAGTGTTACATTGTGGCCACAGTTGACCGGGACCTTAAACGGAGAATCCGGAAGATCCCTGGAGTTCCTATCATGTACATTTCTAACCACAGGTGAGAAATTGCTCTTGGGAAAGGATTAGAAGTATACAGTTGGTAGCAGTTAAAAATGAGGCCAGTTATAAGGTTATAGAAGAATTTCAAGGAAATTGCTATATCAAATATTTATATGATTATATTTGAAAGAATAAGATAAAGTAGTAAGAACAAAGGCAGAAGGAAAGACAGGATTTAAGAATGAAGCAGTCATTCACATTGTTACAGTAAGAATACTAGAACAAACAGATGTATTGCTTTCAGAACAAAGCATTTTAAATAAAGCTTATCTTTTTGGAAGGATATCTTTTTTAAAAGATAATTTCTAACAATATCTAATCTTTGATTACTACCTCATCTGGGAAACAAAAAGCTTATTTTTAAAACCCCAAAAGCTGTTCTGCAGCATTCCTGGATGTTTCCACATCATTCCTCAGATTACTATTGTCCAGCTTTGCAGCTGGGGGTAGTACTGTGTGGTGAGATGAAGGGCTAAATAGTTGGATTTCCTTGGACTCAGATCATGACTCCCCTACTTAATAACTTTGTGACATTATAATAATCTAATCATCAGTTAGCTGAAAGTCATTCATTGTGAAATTCCATTACAATTACTCCCCCTGACAAAAATGATTCACAGTTGGGATGAGAAAGTTGCAGGATGAGTTTTTAGATAGGTTCTGTACTCACCTTTCTTACCAGTGTTAATTTTCTGTCCTGATCAGATACAACATTGAGCGGATGCCAGATGATTATGGAGCCCCTCGGTTCTAATTCTTACAAGACAAAAGTTCCTCTGCCTTCCCTGGACCAACTTTCTGTTTTCAGTTCACTGAACATGCTACAGCTTGAATTATTATTCACTTATTTGCTCTATTATCAGCCAAGTATGGTTAAATACATTTACTTTTTTGGCAGGGGGTGGTACTGGGGATTGAAGTCAGGTCCTTGCGCTTGCAAGGCAGGCCACCAAACCGCTGAGCTAAATCCCCGACCCTTACATTTACTTTTTGATGCTTTTTGAAAATGACAATTTGTGTCCTTTTTGTTTTGTTTTGTTTTGTTTTTTTGTACCAGAGATTGAACTCAGGACCTTGCATTTGTGAGGTAGGCAGCGGCACCACTGAGCTAAATCCCCAGCCTGTGTTTACTTTAAAATTTGTTGCATCTTTTTATAAATCAGGTGCTCCATTGGCAGTTTACATAATTTGATCTACTCAACAAACATTTATTAAGTTTATGGTGGGTACTTATTAAGATATGTTCCTGTCCTCAATACACTTATATAGAAGAGAAAAACATATTAATGAATAAATACCATAAAATAAATTGGATGTGATGGTGCTTACTGTAATGCTAGCACTTGGGGGGATAATCACAAGATCTAGGTCAGACTGGGCTACAGAGTGAGTTCAAGGACAGCCCGGATTACATAGACCCTGTCTCAAAAGAACAAAGAGAATGTGGCTTTCCCTTTATAGGAATAACCCAGAAGGATATGTGAATCATTTCACTGTTACCCATTGGCTACAAGTTCTAGCTGCAAGTGACGTTGGGAAAGTTTCCGGTCCAAGGACCCAGCTAGAAACGTGGATGCTCTATTACTGTAGAGAAGGGGGACATGAGTACTCCAGCGTTTTTGTTTGCCTGGAGGTGTATGGTCACGTGGTGTGACTGCTGTGACTGTACTTGCCCTGTTCAGATGACTGCCAGGACATTTTTATGAGTAAAACATAGGAGAATTCATTGGGAGATAAGGCATATTCCCTCATCTGAGAGGGCCTTATATGGCATCTCAAAGGATTTGGACTTGATCCTGAGAATTCTAAAATAACAGGCAGAATCTAAACACTATAAAAAGATTGATAAGTTTGAATGTATTAAAATTATAGATTTCTGTGTAAGTCACTTTGCTTCTTCACATGACAAGCAATGATGAGAAGGTTTTCTGTCATACTTATTCGAGGGTGTAGGGAAATGGTTACTCATAGGTTTTTTAAAAAATTAACTTTATTTCTTCATTAATACGTATTTGTCATATATATTGATCATATTCATCATAGGGAATTTGTTCCTTATATAAATATCTTAATTCTTTTCTTTCCTCATTCCCTTCTCCTCCCATCAATCCTTCTTTCACTCTAAGCTTTGTTTCCATTTTTTCCTTCCATTCTCTATAGGTACTCATGTTGACAACAAGTTCAAGCAGTCATAGCCATTTTAGACTGCTGTTTGACAAGACCCATTAAATTAAAAACTACTGCTATCCTGTGACCACAATTCTATTTTTTGGTTACTTAAAAGTATCATATAGGAAGCTGGGCATGGTGGCGCATGCCTATAATCACAGCACTCGGGGAGGCTGAGGCAGGAGGATTGCTGTGACTTCGAGACCAGCCTGGGCTACATAGTGAGACCCTCTCTCAACAACAACAACAAAAAAGTATCATATAGGTGATTTACTTTAAAATATCTTTGCATGGGGCTGGGGATTTAGCTCAGTAGTGCCACTGCCTACCTTACAAGTGCAAGGTCCTGATTTCTATCCCCAGTACCAAAAGAAAAGAAAAGATCTTAGCACGGGTAATGTGATATTATGTGTGTAAAGAAATAGTCATGGGGGCCAGGGATTTAGCTCGGTGCCACTGCCTGCCTCGCAAGTGCAAGGTCCCAAGTTAGATCCCCCGTACCCCCCCAAAAAAGTCACATGTTACAAGAAGTATTATATGAAAATGTTTATTTCACAGCTATTTATAATAGAGAAAACTTAAAAACAACCTAAATATCCATCAAAAATGATTTAACTATGACATATTGTAAGCACTTAAAAAGAATGAAATACATTTAAAAAGGGGCAAAGAACTTAAACAGACATTTCTCAAAGAAAATATTCAAATGGCCAAAAGGCAGATGAATAGATGCTAACCATCACTAATCATTAGGAAAATGCAAACCAAACTCACAATGACCAACCCTCTTCTGGAGGCTAAAGGAAGCTGAGAGGATTTTCAAGAGTTTGAGGCCAGCCTGCACTACAGAGCAAGACCCTGTCTCAAGAAAGAAGGGAGAAGGCTAGGGATTTAGCTCAGTGGTTCCACTGCCTGCCTTGCAAGTGCAAAGTTTGATCCCTGGTACCAAAAAAGAAAAAAGGGGAGAGAGATCACAATGAAATACCATCTCGCACCCCTGAAGATGGCTGCATTAAAAAAAGACAAGGATTTGTACAAATTTGAACCCCTATGCCAGTTCCTCAAAAATGAGATCATTATATGCTCTAGCAGTTATACTTGTGGGTATACAAAAGAATGAAAGGCAGGATTTAATTTTTTTTTTTTTTTGAGACAAGATCTCACTACATAGGCCATGCTAGCCTAGAACTTGCCAGCCTGGACTCGAGTTTAGGATCCCCTTGCCTCAGCCTCCCAAAAGATAAGATTATAGCCATGTGCCACCGTAACCAGCAAAAGCAGGAACTTTAAGATATATCTATTAGTAGGCTAACCTAATAGCTCTCTTCACCTTTCTGAGTCCACAAATGGCTCTCCTCAGTCTGTAACCTCAATATATATTTTTATCAACGGGCTTAATGCCATTATATTGTAACTATTGTCCTAAGTTCTTATCCTCTCCTACTAGGTTGTGAGCTCTTTGATGCGAGAGACTATACTTTCTTTATTCTCAGTTTTTCTAGTTCATACCAGGGTCTTAGCACTATCTCAGAGAACCACATTTAATTAAAAAATTTCAGCCAAGCATGATGGCACACACCTGTAATACCAGCACTGAAGAGGCTGAGGCAGGAGGATCACCATGAGTTCAAGACCAGCCTGGGTACAAGTGAGTTCAAAGCTAGCCTAAACTACATAGCAAGATCCTTTCTCAAAAACCAAACAAAAGAAAACAAAATTTTCTTTCTAGTGACTACAGTTTAAAAAGTAAAGAGAAACAGGTGAAATTAATAGATCTTTTTTTTTTTTTTTTTGGTACTGGGGTTCAAACTTGGGTCCTTTGGTTTGTGAGGCAGGCACTGGAACCACTGAACTAAATCCCTGGCCCAGTAGATCTTAATCTAATTTTTTCATGTAATCAATTAAAAGTTAATGAAACTTTTTTGTTTGAGACAGGGTATAACTGTCCAGTTTAGACTGTTCTTAAACTCACTGTGTAGCCCAGGCTGGCCTCAAACACAAGGGGATTAATGTATGGTTTCACTTATAAGAGACATCTCAAGTCCAGGCATGGTGGTGCGTGTCTGTAATGAGGCAGGAGGATCACCATGAGTTTGTGGCCAGCCTGGGCTACATAGTGAGTCCAAGGCTAACCTGAACTACATAGTAAGATCCAGTCTTGAAAAAAAAAAGGCGTCTAGAGTGATCAAATGCACAGTATTAACAAAGTAGAAATGTGGTCTCCAGGGGCTGGAAGTAGGGATAATTGGAAGTGTATAAGAACGTGGGTTTCAGTTTTACAAGAGTTCTGAAGAACTGATTGCACAGTAAATATGAATGCGCTTATATGATGAACTGTATGCTTTAAAATGGGTAAGATGGAAATTCTATGTGTATTTTACCACAAATAACACTGATAATAAATGAAGTAGAAGCCAGATGTAGTTGTACACACCTTTATTCCTAGGTATTCAGGAGGCTGAGGCAGGAGTATCATAAGTTCAAGAAAAAAAAGTTCTTTTAAGGGATAGAATAGAGCAGTTCCCTGGCATGTATGAGGCCTTAAGTTCAATCCCCAGTACTGCTATCAAACAGTCAATCAGTGAGATTGAACTACATTAAATAGAAATAACCCATCAAGAGGAAGAAGCAAATTGTAAACAGAGTGTGATTTCTGCTTTAAATTTCAAAACCTCAAAAATATATAATTATATAGGACAGTCTCTCCTGTGGGAGAACTGTCAGGTAATACAAGCTTTAAAATTGAGAGATCATGTTTGCCTGCACACTGGAAATGGTTACCTGGGTTTTGTTTTCATATATATATAATATATATGTGCCTAACCTAACTGATAACCCTAAACCAAGAAAAATGGAAATGGGTACCTCAATTTTTTTAAAAGCAGAATTTGTCAAAATGTATTAAAGTGCATCAGTGGAGATCTTTATATTTCATTGTGTGATTTGTTTTTGTTTTTTTTATTTTTTTATTTTTGGTACCGGGGATCGAACTCGGGTCCTTGGGCTTGCAAGGCAGATGGTGGAACTGCTGAGCTAAATCCCCGGTCCTGATTTGTTTTTCACTAAAAAAAATGCAGAAGATTCGGAGGGAAGAATAAATATTGGGAAATAGAAAATGTAAGATGGTAAGAGTAAGTCCAAACATACAAGAGTCACCATGAATGTGACCAGGTTAAATTTGCTTATTTAAATTAATGCTCAAAGATAAAAGATAATAGGAAATAGGGAGATAGATCTTTTGCACATGGAAAGGAGATCAAGAAATGGAGGGAGGGGACAAGAACGTAAAAAGAATTAAGATGTGTTATGTACATGTACAAACTCCCTAGAATGAATGTAATCATTATGTACTGTAGATATATAGTAATAAAAATATATATCCATATGCTGAACAATAAAAAGTAAAAGGATAATGCTCAGATTAGGTATTGTTTAAATCTTGTGATTATAGGGTATTTAGAAGACACTTAAGACAGTGATACAAGTTGTACATGATGGCACATGCCTGAAATCCCAGCACTCAAGGCTGAGGCAGGAGGCTCACCATGTGTTCAAGGCCAGCCTGAACTACATAGCAAGACCCTGTCTCAAAACACAAACAATCTAGAACCTGTAAGACACTAGAAGTAAACAAAATGGAGACAGAAGAACTTTTTTGCTGGCCATGGTGGCATATACCTGTAATCTCAGCACTTGGGAGGCCGAGGCAGGAGGACTACTGCAAGTTTGAGGCTAACCTGGGCTACATAGTGAGACCCTGTGTCAAAAACATACACAAAGAGGGCTGGGGATTTAGTTCAGTCGTTCCGCTGCCTACCTTGCAAGCGATCCCCGGTACCAAAAAAAACAAAAGCAAACTTTTACACACAAAGATGACAATAAATGTAGAAGAAATTATAGTAATCTAAAATCATTGTTTAAATTGTAAGCATGGTGGTTTGTGCCTACAGCCCCAGCTACTTGGGAGGCTGAGGCAGGAAGATTGCAAGTTCAAGGCAAGCCAAGGGGTATATAGTGAGCTCAAGGCCATCCTGGATTCTATAGAGAAACCCTGCCTCAAGGCGTGGGGGGGGCTGTTTTATAATACATCACTGTATTAATTGATTCAGGCAAGAATAACCCGTGAGAGATAGATGGGTATCCAGGTTTCAGATAGGATGTTATCAGGGCAAATAACAGAAATCCTAATTCAGTCCTAACAGTAAGGAAATTAGCCTTGAATAGCAGGAATTTCAAAGGTAGTGCAGCTTGGTGCAGTGTACTTGGGGTTACAGCTCCCTGTCCCTTACTTCTCTGTTGGCTTTGTCATCAGTCTGGCTTCATTCATGGTCCCCACTTGGCTGTAAACACCAACTGGAGCAATATACTCCTTGTTCACACCTACTGAAGAGGAAAGTAACCCTCCATTCAGTATGGCAGGAAGAAGAAAAAATGTCATATGCTGTTAATCCAGAACCTCTGAGCCAACAAATTACAAGAGGGATGATGTCACTATGACTGGCTAACTGGGACATTAGGAGCTGGACATGGTCAGCTTTTTCAGAGTGATGTGGTATATAAGGGAAATGTGGAAAAGAGAAAAATTGGAATTTTATTAAGAAGGAAGAAGGAAGGAAATGAATTCTGTAAATGATGGTATTCATTCCTTGTTTAAGAGTGGGAAAAATATCTTACTAGTATTTTTTCAAATTTTTCTCAACCCACTTTCATGCTTCTCCATTCTCCAATTTTCTGATGTAAAAGTATGCAGTAGTTCATTCAAAGGTATAATTTACATTTGTGTGCTGCTGAATGTATGGTGTTGCACAACATGCTTAGAGAATATGAAATATTGCTTATATAAGGTATATTTTAAAGTATAAAGAATATTTATAGCCAGGCTGACTCTCTCTTCTCCTGTATCCCCCAATTGCAATGATTATGAATGTCTATTTTTTGTCATAGTGGGAAATTTTTAAATTTTTGTTTTGTTTTGTTTTGAGACAGGGTCTCACTATGTAGTCGAGACTGACCTGGAACTCATTATGTAGCCCAGACTGGTCTCGAACTCACAGCGATCCTCCTGCCTCAGCCTCCCGAGTGCTGGGATTATTGGCATGTGCTACCATGTACGGCTGGAAAATTAAATTTTTCTCCATTAAGGATGAAATCTGCTATAGTTTTTTTGTTTTGTTTGTTTGCTTTTGAGGTCCTGGGAGCTGAACTCAAGGCATCGCATTTGCTAAACTATTGCTGTGGCACTGACTTACTGTAGTTTCAGTAGATACTCTTTATCAGATCAAAGAAGTTACTTTTTTTTTCCTCTTTGCAGTACTAAGGATTAAACCTAGGCCTTTTGTACTGAGTTATATCCTCAACCCTTTTAAAAATTTTTTGAGACAGGGTCTCACTAGGTTACATAGGCTGGGTTGCTTCAGCCTCCCAGAGTGCCAGCTTTACAGGAGTGCACCACTATGCCTAGCTTTAAGTTCCCTTTTATTTTTTGTTTCCTAAATATATTATATAACTTAAGAGGAAGAAAAGTTTATTTTTGGCTTATAGTTGCAGGGTTTTTAGTTACACCTACTGACCCTGTTGCTTTGGGTTGTGGGAGCACAGTATGTCATGTTGGGGCATGTGGCCAGGAATGCCATTTCACTTCAGGGCAGCTAAGAAGTAAAGAGAAAGAGGAGGAAGGGGCTAGGGCCCCAATATCTGCTTCAAGGCCACACCACCAGTGCCCTAACTTCCTTCTTTGAGGCTCCACCTCTGAAAGATTCTTCCACCTCCATATAACACCACAGGCTGTTACGCAAGCCTTTAACTTAGGTTCTCTGGAGGACATTTAAGATACAAACCATAACACTAAGCTTTTTAAAAATCATAATTTGTTTTTTGAGGCATGATCTCACTTTGTAGTTCAGGCTGGTTTCAAATTCAGGGAAAGTAACTGTACTGTATACCTAAAATGTACCAATAAACTCAATGAGGAGAAAAAATTCAGGGAAATCCTCCTGCCTCCATCTCCCAAGTCCTGGGATTACAAGTGTGGCCCATCACACCTGGTTTAAAATTCACAAAATTTTAACATTAACATTTAATTTGAGCCAGTGTGGTGGCACACACCTGTAATCCCAATACTCCAGGTGGCTGAGGCAGGAGTATCTCTGTAAGTTCAAAACTACCTGGGCTACCATAGTGAATTCAAGTCAGTCTCAACTACATAGTGAGACCCTGTCTCAAAAAAAATTTTTTTTGAAACATTTAAAATTATTTTTCTGTATGTAATACAATGATCACATGATTCTCTCCTTTAGTCTACTACTACAGTGAATTATATTTTTTAATATTTTTCAAAAGGAAATTTTAAATTGAAAATATTAAAATACAACTAACAGATTTCTAGATTGGGTGATATTCCATATCTTGATCTGGCCTCTGGTTTCCCAAGTGTGATTGGTTTGTGAAAAATTACTATGCTGTATATTTTTGTATGTAGTATCACGTGTATAGGTTATATATCAATAAAAAGTTAAAAGGAACACAAATCCCTACTGGAGAATAGGAGCTCTTCCTTTAGAAGGATATTTAGCTATCCCACTTTGCGTGCACTCCTGACCTCCTGAAGATGTGGGTTGCTAGGATGCAGGCAAAGTTAGACCTTTTAAGTCATACACTAATGACACCTTGGCACACTTACTATTCTCAAAGTTCGGTACTCTCTTTTCAGAATTCGGTGTATCACTTTTGCTTTCCAGTAGTTCACTTAAACCAAAGAAGTTCTCGTTTAGTATCATGCTGAGAGATTTTTAGGAAGATTATTTTCTAGGTCGACTTTTCTAGACAACCTCTGTTGTTTTTTCCATTTTTTTGCTTGATGTCTAACTTTCTCCAACATAGATTTTTGTGTTGAAATATCCTTTTAAAATTCCATTTCTCCCCTTTTACAATACCTGCAGATATAGCCTATTGTATGCCTGCAGGAATTGGTGCAGTCTTATCTTTTGTCTTCAAAATACATTTCCATTCTTCACCACTTTGTTCTCAGTTAGACTTCTAGGTAGAATTTACCTGTCTATTCATTTAATTTGGTAAGAACTAACATCTTTGCAATTTTCGCTCTTTTTACTCAGGATAATAGTCTATCATTTCAAGTCTAATTTTATACTCAGGTATGATATTGTGTTTTCTTCATGTAAGTTATACATATTTCTTATTAGAGTTATTCCTTGTTTTGTTTTTTTGTTGCTGCTGCTGCGATTGTTGCTATTGTAGATGGAATCTTTTTTTTTCCCCCTCTCATTCAAAAATGAACCCATGAAGCGATAGGATCTCTATCACACCTTTCGGCTCTGAGTCTCTATGGTTCCTCATTTCTATGAGAACATTCTACTTGTACCTGCATTACCCAAACCTGACGAAAGATGACAACCGCGAGTCAACAAGCAAAGGGGTCACTCTATCTTGCCTTTGTTCACCTCTCGATGCTACTGCGCAGGCGTAGTCGCGCCGATGCCGTCCCCGCCTTCCCGGTCGCGGGCCCAGCTCAGTAGCGCCGGCGCACTGGCGCGCTCCGTTTACACGCTCTAGGCCCTGTAGGTGCCTCGAGTTCCGGCTATCACCGCCGCCGCCGCGGCTCCTGGAGGTCGGTTGCGAAGAGTAACGGCGCCAGAACGAGCCCTGCGTCTTCTTTTTCGATATGTACCCGAATTGGGGCCGGTATGGCGGGGGCAGCCACTACCCGCCGCCACCGGTCCCGCCGCCTCCACCGGTGGCGCTTCCTGAGGCCTCGCCAGGGCCCGGGTACTCGAGCTCGACGGCTCCCGCGGCCCCCTCCTCTTCGGGCTTCATGAGCTTCCGCGAGCAACACCTGGCGCAGCTCCAGCAGCTGCAGCAAATGCACCAGAAGCAAATGCAGTGCGTGCTCCAACCCCACCACCTTCCTCCGCCCCCGCTGCCGCCCCCGCCAGTACTGCCCGGGGGCGGCTACGGAGACTGGCAGCCACCTCCGCCACCGATGCCCCCGCCGCCTGGACCTGCCCTCAGCTATCAGAAGCAGCAGCAGTACAAACACCAGATGCTCCACCACCAACGGGATGGACCTCCTGGTTTGGTTCCAATGGAGCTGGATTCCCCCCCTGAGTCACCCCCTGTACCTCCTGGGTCCTATATGCCCCCATCCCAATCGTATATTCCCCCACCTCAGCCGCCACCCTCCTACTATCCCCCTTCCTCATCTCAACCCTACCTACCTCCAGCTCAGCCGTCCCCTTCGCAGTCCCCAACTTCCCAGTCCTACCTGGCGCCCACATCTTCTTATTCTTCCACCTCTTCCTCCTCGCAGTCCTATTTGAGCCATTCCCAGTCCTACTTATCCTCTTCTCAGGCATCTCCTTCCCGCCCTTCGCAGGGCCATTCTAAATCCCAGCTACTGCCACCACCGTCCGTCCCTTCTGGGAATAAGACAGTTGTCCAGCAAGAACCTTTGGAGACTGGGGCCAAGAACAAGAGTGCTGAACAGCAGCAAACTGCTCCTGAGCCAGATCCCTCTACAATGACTCCACAGGTAAGGAAGCATTGGCTTGAGCCCCATCTTTGATCTAGAGGGCCCTGAGTGAACGGCCTGGAGGCTTTAGTAAATGCCTAGCCTAATTCCAACGCACAACGACTAGCTCACTTACACTCAACAGATTCCTTAAGAGTTAGAGGCCTGACACTCAGCTTTTTAATTAGCTAAATGTGGATTAGTAGAAGAACGGTCTTTGAAGATGTGTCTAGACATCATAGAGTAGTGGGGTGGCTCAAGAGTTACTTCTCAGATCCTGTATATGCCTTGGTTTCCTTTGATCAACCCTCCTAGATTTTGTTGCAGAGAGCCTTTTTAAAGTTATATTTTAAATTAAGATTTCCATTTAATAGGCAGCATTAAAAGGAAGCCTCTCAAAGGGCTGATACATAAATGCATGTAAATCTTTATGACCAGTTAATTTCTTTTCTATTAAAAAAGGGTTAAATGTAACTGTCAGCTTCCTGAGTTGAGTTCTCAGCAAATGAGGATGGAAGCCTTGTCTTAATCAGGAGCATCCTAATTATGCTTAAAGTGCATTTGCAATACAGTACATAGGTAAATCTGTAGATATTTGAACCTTTGGAGGTTTGTTGATCCATTTTAGGAGTTGATACATCTTTTTCTAACATTAAAAATAGTATTCAGTCATGATCAGTTTGCTACATCGTACTGCCATTCACTCCAAAATATATATACTTGTCTTAATCAGGAGCATCCTAATTATGCTTAAAGTGCATTTGCAATACAGTACATAGGTAAATCTGTAGATATTTGAACCTTTGGAGGTTTGTTGATCCATTTTAGGAGTTGATACATCTTTTTCTAACATTAAAAATAGTATTCAGTCATGATCAGTTTGCTACATCGTACTGCCATTCACTCCAAAATATATATATATATATATGAGGATGCATCCCACAGAAAAGATTGACAGGGTAGGAGGTGGAACTAAAGCAGAATGGATCGTTTATTTCTTAAAATAGACATTTGTAGCAATTACTGATCTACTCTATCTTCCCCAAGGAAAAAACAAAATGTTGTGATATACAAACTTATTTATAAATAAATCAAAGGTTTCCACCAGAGAGGAATAGGGTGTTCTAATTTTATAGTGGTTTAGCATTAGAAATTAAGAGTAGAAGCAAGTGGCACTAATGATGCTTGGCATGTCATCAGGAGAAAACACTTGTGATACTGAGACACAACAGTAGAGTAAGTGATTCTCTTGGCTTACACCAGATTGTATCATTTCCTTGGGTTATTCCTCCTGACTTGCTCTATTATAGAGATAGAATTTCAATTCTCTTTCTTACCTGTCTGAGGTTTCCAGTGTTTTTGTCATCAGACTTTCTCAGAGTTAGTTCAAGCCAAAATATGACCTTTATCTCCTCACCTCTACCAGACTTTTTTTGGCTGAATAGGGAAACAAATGAATTGCATTTTTGGAAACTTGTATGTGTCAGGTCTTAATATAAATATAAATACACTGCTTTTGCTTTTCCTTTGTTTTGTTTTGTTTTGGTTTTTTTTTTTTTTTTTTTTTTTTTTTTTTTTTTTTTTTTTTTTTTTTGAGTTAGGGTGTTCCTATATAGTTCAGGCTGGCCTTGAATTCACTATATAGCCCAGGCTGCCCTAGAACTTGTGGCAGTCCTCCTGCTTCTGTCTCTTGAGTGCTGAGCTTGTAGGCATATACCACTATACCGGGCTGCTTTTGCTTTTCTTTATATCAGTCTGCAATGAACTTCTTTCAGTGCCTTAAACATTCAGTGCCTCCAGCTCCTTGGTGAGAAGCAGAAAGAAAGTGACGGAAGATGAGGTTTGAAGAGTATGTGTGGACCACATCAAGAAGGGATCTTGTAGGCCTGTGGCTTTCTTGCCTCTTGTCTAGAATTCATCGCAGTTTCTTCAACCTTTTCTCTCCTCTTGAAGTTACATTATTTTCAAGCACATCTTAAATACAGGGTCTCCATAAAGCCACGCCCGTGCTTCATCTGGTTTGGTGCCATTCTTCAGATTTAACTCTTGCAGACAAGGACTTGTCTTCCTTATCATTTTGATCTTCTGTAGTACCTAGAATAGTGTCTTCCTACTTGTAGACTCTCTGCAAAATTTGTTCAGTAAGCTGGGAGTGGTGGCACACGCCTGTAATCCCAGCGGGAGGCTGAGGCAGGAGGATTGCTGTGGTTCAGTCTGGGCTACATAGTGAGTTCCAGGTCAGTCTCAACTACATAGTGAGACCCTGTCTCAAAAAACCAAAAGAAAAGAAAAAAAGATTTGTTTAGTAAGATTAAAGAATTATCATACTTTAGATTTAAGATACTTTGATTTATTAGATGATAAACATTTCTTCATGCCAGTGCCAATCTCTGATAACCCTATTGCATATTTTTTCATTCATATTTTACTATTGGAAAATCGAATTATTTTATGCTGAAAGATGATTTTTGTTTTTTTGAGGCAGAGTCTCCCTTTGTAGTTCAGGCTGGCCCTGAACTTACCATGTAGTCCAGACTGGCCTTGGACTCATGGTCATCCTCCTGCCTCAGTTCCTGAGTGCTGGGATTGAAGTTTTTTTTTTTTCTTTTGGTATGGGGATCAAACTAAGGATCTTGTACTTGTAAGATAGGTATGGCACCACAGAGCTAAATCTCTGGCCTCTGAAAGATTTTAAAATAGAGAAAGTGATATGAATGCCTATCATTCAAATTCAGTGCCTGTTAAGATGTTGCCATGTTTATTTCATCAAGGCTATTTTTATTTTTGCTGCTGAAATATATTTTATTTATTCATTTTTTTTGTACCAGGGATCAACCTCGGGACCTTGCACTTACAAGTCAGGCAGCAGAACCACTGAGCTAAAGCCTCATCCCTGAAATATGTTTTAAAAGAGCCCCCCCTTATGTTGAGTTGACTAGGCTGGTTTCGAACTCTGGATCTTCCTGCCTCAGCCTCTGAATGGGATTATATGTACCTGCCACTGCACTCAGCTTTAAAGCAAAATTTAGATCTTGTGTCATTTCATCCTTACTTTTTTTTTTTTTTTTAACAGTGCTAGGGATCAAATCCAGGGCCTTATGCATGCTACATAAGCACTTTACCATTAATCTACATTCTCAGCCCCATTATCCCTACAGTTTGATTAGATTATCTCTAAAGAAAAAAGGATCAGGGCCGGGGATTTAGCTCAGTGGTTCGGTGGCCTGCCTTGCAAGCCCAAGGACCCGAGTTCAATCCCCAGTACCAAGAAAAAGAAAAAAGGAACTTTCAATACATAAACATAGTATACCATCTAAAAATATTAAGAATTTCTTAGAATCATCTACTACCCAGTCTATTTGAATTTCATCTATTGTCTTATTATACTAACAAAAATAATTTTAATCTTGTTATTAGTAATGTTTTGTTGGTTTGTTCAAATCAAGATCCAAAACAGGATACACAAAAGACGGTATACATGAAGATTTATCAGCCTATTATAGATTTTGAAATCACTATAGATTTTGAAAAAGGTAATTCTTTTTGTTTGTTTGTTTGTTTGGTTTTTTGAGACAGGGTCTCACTATGTAGTTGAGCCTGACCTGAAAATCACTGTGTAGCCCAGGCTGGTCTTGAACTCACAGTGATTCTCTTGCCTCAGCCTCCCAAGTGCTGGGATTACAGGTGTGTGCCACCACGCCTGGCAGGTAATTCTTTGTTATAGAAGGTTTGTTATGTGCATTGTACGATGTTTAACAGCATCTCTAATCACTGCCCAGTAGATGCCAGTGGTAGGCTCCCAGTTGTGACAACCAAAAATATTTCCAAGCACTGCCAGGTATACCCTAGAGGGCAAAAATCACCCAGAGTCGAGAATCCCTGCTCTAGATCATTCTTTCCTACAGTCTTTTTTCTACTTCATGCCGTTAAACTTGTTGAAAAAGAGGTCAGTTCAATAGAAATCCCACGTTCTGGCTTTGTCTTTTTCTCTCCTGGTGTTATTCAACTTATTCTTCTGTCTCTCATGTTTCTTGGAAATTAGATGTTAACTCTTAAAACCTTAGATTGAAGTTCAGCTTTCTTGTAGCAGTCGTAAAGTGTAGGTGCTGCTGTGTACATCATTTGCATCCCAGGGTGCGGCACACAATGCCCAGTTGTGTTACTGTTCCTAGTGCTAAGACTGATCAGTGGGTTCAGGTGATGACAGTCTGATCCCTGCACTGTATTCCTGTTAATCTTGTATCTGATATTTCTTACAGTTGTTCATCCATTGATGGTCTTTGCATGAATAAGTTATTTAATTAGTGTTTGCAACATGGTGATATTTTTTTCCTGCCATTTCTTCCCCATTTACTGTATGGAATTTTGTAAAGAAAAATTTTCACTCATGAGCTAGGGCTATTTGATTGGAAATACACTTATTATAGGAAAATTGGGATACTTGTCTATTTTTGTTTATTTTGAGAGAGGCCTTGAACTCACTCTGTAGCCCATCCTGGTCTTGGACTTGCATTGTTCCTCCTGCCCCAGCTTCCCCCAAGTACTGGGATTACAGGGACGTGCCAGCATGCTCAGCTCAACAGGATAAATACTCCATATTCTCCCATTTATTTCCCAATTTTCTGAGTAAAACATTGATAATTTAATGGAATGTTCTTTTTAAAGCATTAACCTTTCTCTCTGTTAATGGATTGACTGGGTAAAGTGGATAGTAGTCTTTTTTTCATGATTGTGATTTGAACTTTCATTATCAAAATAACTCACTTAGGTGAAGCTGTTGACTTTGTTTTGTTTTGTTGAGACAGGGCCTTGTTACATAGTTCAGGCTGGCCTTGGACCCATCATGTAGCCCAGGATACCCTCAAATTTGTGGCAGTTCTCCTGTCTCAGCTTTCTGATTGCTAAAATTACAGTTCACCACCGCACCTGGCATAAAGTGGGTGACTTTGATTAGAGTTTTTAGAACATTTACTTAATGTTCAAGTATTTATTGACTAGCAACTGTGTGCCAGTTACTGGCTTAGTACTGGAGATGACATGGTAAGATTGACATGGTAGCTGGTGTCATTGACTTGTTATTCTGCCCACCCAATGGGGGAGGCATTAAATAAGAGAAGTACAGGGTACTATAGGATTATAAAATATAAAACATCATTAGACTGTTCCATAAGGAACTAGAAAAGACCTTTTGTTTTTGTTTATTTATTTATTTATTTATTTTGGAGGATTTTTTGAAACAGGGTTTCATTATGTAGTTGAGACTGACCTGGAACTCACTATGTAGTCCAGGCTGATCGCAGTGATTCTCCTGCCTCAGCCTCCCAAGTGCTGAGATTACAGGTGTGCACCACCACACCCGGCTTTTGTTTTTATTTTTAAGCTCATTGTATTCACAGTCCCTTGCAAGGCTTTAGCACATAATAGATGGAGAAGATACATATATATTTTTTAATTAAAAATTTTTTTTTGAGACAGGATCTCACTGTGAAGTCCAAGCTGGTGTTGAACTCACTGCTTAGCCTAGGCTAGACTGGAATTCGCAGTGGTCCGACTATGACTGTGCTCTAACCTAATTGAATAGGGCTTCAATATGTGAAGTGGTTTTTAAGTGAATCCTAAAGAATAAGCAAGGATATATATAGTGTTCAAAGAATTAAGTTCAGTGAGGGTTACTGAAAGCTCTGAGGGAGAGTAGTAGCCATGAAACTGATCAGGGAAGATCTTTAAAACTTTATTCAAAGGCCAATAGGAAGCCATTGAAGAAGGGCCAGGGATTTAGCTCAGTGGTTCTGCCACCTGCCTTGCAAGCCGAAGGTCCTGAGTTCGATCCCTGGTACCAAAATTAAAAAAAAAAAGGAAGCCATCGAAGGATTTATATAGGCAGATATGATAAGATTGGCTCTTTATATATATACTGTTTTTTTTTTTTTTTTTTTTTTTTTTTTTTTCCTTCAGTGCTGGGTATTGAACCCAGTGCCTGGCTTACCTAGGCAAATGCTCTGCGGCTGAGCTACATCCCCAGCCCCAGATTGGCATTTTAAAAAACTGACTGTGCTTGCAGTATGGAGTGTGGAATTGAAAGGCGGAGAAGTGGCTTGGACTTGGATTGTGTTATGGAGATGGAGAGAAGTAGAAAGACTGGATAAATAATTAGCTGCTAGAATTCGTTTGACCATTATATGAGTAGCTGTGGCAAAGAAGGTATCAGTGATTTTTGGGTTTCTGGGTTGGGCTGCTGGATTGTTGGTGGCCCCATTTATTAAACTAAGGAAGCCTAGCTGCAAGCACAAGGTCTTGAGTTCAATCCCCACTACCCAAAAAAAAAAAAAAGAAAAGAAACCTAGAAAAGGAGGAGGGAAAACATGTCTGGGAATGAGGAGGAAATGATGAGTTAAATTTTAGACAGGTAGAACATGGGGTCTTTGAGAGACAGTTTCCAAATGGAGATGTCCATTGATAAGTATAAGTCTGGAGTCTAAAGCAGGTCATGGTGAGTTGACAGCATAAAAAGTGGTACTATATTTGAAGACACAAAAATAGAAGTGGTCTTCTGAGGAGTGTGTGTAGGGTAAAAACAGAAATTAAAGTGCATTGAGGAAAGGGCAAATTACATAATATAGATGAAAAATCAAGACTTCAGTGCCATGGTGTGTGAAGAGGAGGAATACTAGGACAATGATGGTGAACCTTTTAGAGGCCCATCCTGCAATCCCAAACCCACTTATTTATCACAAAGTGCCAACATACAATTAAATCTGAATGCTGGGGCGACGCTGGGTGACTTGGCTGGTAATCTAATGGAGAGGACTCTGGCTGCTGTGGCACGCGTGCCATGGGTTCACCACCACTGTTCTAGGAGTAGAGTAGTCAGTTTTGTCAAGTACTGCTGAGGGGTCAAGCAAGATAAAAATTTCTAGTTCTCTTTTGACCTTACTGACATGTAGATTATTGTTGACCTTGGCAGGAGCAGTTTCATAGTGACTGAAGCCATTTTGCATTGATTTGAGGAGTGATGGAAGGTGAGGAGGGGATGGTGAGTATAGACAACTCTTTCAAGAAGTTTGTGACTGAAGGGGTGTGAGAGAGGAGGCAGGATCCAGAGAAAGAGATAAAGGAGCACTTTTCTTCTTAAGAATGGGGACTAAGCTTATCTCTTGGCCCTAGTTTCAAAAGTAGATTGTGAGCCTCAAAAATATGTAAAACAAACTTTTAAAATTAATTTCTAAAGTATAAATACAGTTCATTATTTTACCAGTTTTTTCTCCTCTTTATGGTATGATGTAGATCATTCAGTATTAGAGGCATTTGTAATAACTTGGATAGGGGAAACAACCTTCCATATTAATCTTTAAGGGTCGGGGATTTAGCTCAGTGGTTCGGTGCCCTACCTTGCAAGTGCAAGGACCGGAGCTCAATCCCCGGTACCAAAAAACAAACAAACAAGCAAACAAACAAAAAAAACCGTATTAATCTTTAAAACATTATACCCAAACAACTATCTCCTTTACATTTCCCTACTTGGGAATGATTTAGTACCTAGTTCATTACTGCATAAGTACCAAGTGGTCAGTAAGTGCTTCTTGAATGAATTGGCATCTTTTTTTAGTACTGATACTTGTGGTGAACAGTGCTTATGTTCTTAAATCTCTTTAGTCTCTTTATAAGTATGATGTAGGCTGTGATTGTTCTTCACCTGATAACCAGCATCACATAGGAGATGGGTTGTCTGAGATGATGGAACTTTCAGAAGAATGACTCCTAGGCTGTCATTATTAGCAAGTTCAGGCAGGTCTTTTCCTTTCTAAAACAGAGATAATCACCCTTCTCTTGGGTTTGCTGAGGACATTTCTGAGGGATATTGTTATTCCTTTGTAGAATTTCCAAAGTGTGCTGAAGACTAGTTCTAGAATTGATTATATCTGCTTCTTGTAAGTAGGATTCATATTAAATAGAAATTGACCCATAACGCATACTGTCACTGAATCAACAACTACTGAATCTTAAGGAGGCTCTTATCCTGAAGTGTATCGAAGACAAAGATGGAAAGTGAGGAATAGTCGTGCAAATTGATAAAGAATCTAAGTCATCTATAGCCATTGCCTGCTGGTTTTTAAAACCTAGTTTACACGTCTCTTTTAGTGATGCTTTCAGAGCAACTAAAATAATTAAGGAAACTTACATTTGAAAGAAATTGAATTAATTTTTAAGATGAAGGGTAGACCTATTGATGTTTTTAATATTTTCTTAAAATAATGGAAGAAAGTTGAAAATAATTTAATACTACATTTTTGTTAGCTATCATATTTGGTGTGCTTTTTAAAAAATGTTGAATAGTAAATGTAATTATATACTGGGAACTGATAATTATATGTGTGGCAATTAAAAACAACCCAATCATAGACCAAACTTCAAAATGGAGTTAGTGAGATGTAATCTATTCTTCTCAGTGGATTTGAGCTAGTTTCAGGTCATACAAATAAGTGGCATAGAGGGAAAATCTTCAGTTGATCAGTAACCATTTATTGATATCTTATTGTGTACTTCAGCACCTTACTAAAGAACTAGATAAGAGATAAGAAATGCAGAAGATATCTTTCCCCTCAAAGATTAACATTCTGTGGTGAAAGAGCAGATAACAAACCAATATATTTGGTGAAAAAAATGTATGTATTGTGTGTATTCTGTACATCTGTTTATATTTGGAAAATTGAGGAAGGTTATATGATAAAATGTTAGCAATATAAGAAATCCTTGTTCTTCAGAGACAGCTGGTTTTGAAAATGGCCAAGTAAAATGAACCCATTTAACACAGAAACTAAAAGTTTATCTTTTGGGGGGGTGGTTTGAGACAGTATCTCACTATGTAGTTGAGACTGACCTAGAACTCACTATGTAGCTCAGGCTGGTCTCGAACTCTTAGCAATCCTCCTGCCTCAGCCTTCCGAGTGCTGGGATTGCAGGCATGCGCCACCACTCCCGGCTTTTAAAAGTATATCATAAAAAGTTAAAAAAAATTTTTGATATAATCTAGAGAAAAAACTGAAAATGATAAGAATGAGCAGGGTTTTTTTTTTTGTTTTTTCTTTTTGTTTGTTTGTTTGTTTTGAGACAGGGTCTTACTGTGTAGTTCAGGCTGGCCTCAGACTCACTATGTAGCCAAGGCTGGCCCCAAACTTACAGCCACACTCCTACCTCAGCCTCCCAAATAGTTGGGATTATAGATGTACTCCACCATGCCTGGCTAGAGTATGCAGATTTTATATTTAGTGGATGGCGGGGGGTTAAGACAAAGTCTTGCTGCGTAGTTTAGACTAGCCTTGAACTCATTGTGTACCTAGGCTGGCCTCAAGCTTGGAGCAGTTCTCCTGCCTCAGCCTCTCTACTGCTGGAATTACAGGCATGCACTACCATGCCCGACTGGGAATTGTTATAAATGAAGTTATAGCTGAGTTTCAGAATGAATAAAGAATCAAGTATAGATTGAGTTTCTCTATTATAATTTTTATGACATTGTATGGCACCAATTCTTATCTTCTGTTATTTCAATTTTGGGTATACTGAAAACATTTTGGAGATTTATCAGTTTTCCCAGAGGCTGTTTTTAAAAATTTGGTATTGAGGTCAGTCCCTTTTGTAG
Source organism: Fukomys damarensis (assembly GCF_012274545.1). Classification (NCBI taxonomy): domain Eukaryota; kingdom Metazoa; phylum Chordata; class Mammalia; order Rodentia; family Bathyergidae; genus Fukomys; species Fukomys damarensis. The sequence continues at coordinate 16,975,184 of NW_022900933.1, forward strand.
TTCTGTTGTAAAGTTGTCTGATTGTTAGCTGGTATAGGACTCTGCCAGATGCCTGGCTATCAGTAATATGGTTGGAAGTTCGCCAATGTCACTTTCACAAAAACCTACATTCTTACAGTTGTAGTGCATCTGCTGCTGTTAAGTCATAGAAGTATCTAAGGCAGTTCTTTATTATATTATAATATATTAGTGTTATGACAATATTTGTTTTTCCTTGTGCAAGCTTTTTACCATTAGGAATTGTATAATAGGATAATGAAGATCTTGTAATATTTTTATTGATTTTAATTAGTTACTGCTTACTTGTGCTGTTAATTTTCTTTGTTTGAAGTATAGAGACAGGGTCTCACTACGTTGTTCTTTGAGACAAGGTTTCACTATGCATTTCAGGCTGGCCTTGAACTTACTGTGTAGACAAGCTGGCTTCAACCTTGTGGCAATTCTGCCTCAGCCTCCCGAGTGCTGAGATTACAGATGCATGCAACCACACCTGGCAGTACTTACTTTCTTTAAAATGCCACAAACATTGAGTTAGTGAATACTGAACCATTGTTTTTCTTTTCTTTTCTTTTCTTTCTTTTTTTTTTTTTGGTACTGGGAATCGAACTCGGGTCCTTGCACTTGCAAGGCACGCAGCGGAACCACTGCGCTAAATTCCCGGCCTGAACCATTTTTTTTCTAAGGCAAATACAGAGATGGATTCCTCTGGTCCACTGATTTTCATCAGCTCATCAATAAGTAACCTTGTTTATGTGTGTTTTCTATTTAAAGATACTTTATTTTGAATATGCATTTATAAACATTGAACTTGGGGCCAACTTGGGATACTTATGTGAAAAAAGCATACCTAACACACATGTTTTCTCCTTAGGGCACATCACAGCCTTCTTGCTCTTAGAATACTAGACAGAACTTCAGCACTATGCTTAGGGACCACTTTAAGGTGCACATCGCCAACAAAAAGTGAAATATCTGAAAAATATGGCACTAAATTTTCCCTGAAAAGGATGCTTAAAGTTTGAGAGCTAGAACCAGAAGGTGGAGCATCACTTTGTTCTACCTCAGCTGGGGATGTGCACATCAGCCCTCTTCTCCACATGCTTGTGAATGACTGGGAAAGCTTGGCAAGTATTCATATTGGATTTAGAAGGAGTTTATCAGATAGGCAGATTGGCAAATACAGAGTCTACAAATAATAAGGACAAACTATTTTCTAGTATTTTTTCCATATTGAACTTGTTTGTATTTTTGAAAAATAGAAGCACAAAATAGACTTCCAGAAAATAATTATAGTATAATTTGGAAGACAAAGCTGAGATTTTTTTTTTTAAATAAATGAAAATATTTTGAAACATGAATGTATGTGTATCTGAATATGGATAGACTAAGGGAGCTACATAGACAAGTTTGATGGTTCATATCTCTTATCCCAGCTTCTCAGGAGGCTGAAGCAGGAGGATCACAAGTCTGGAGCTAACCCTGGGCAACTTAGCCCGACCCTGCCTCAAAATTTAAAAATTAAGGAACTGGAAGTATAGCGTAGACCTGTAGTACCATCTTCCCCACCTACCCCCCAAAAAGATAAAAACAAAAAAGAGAGAGGAGCATTGGAGAAGAGTGAAGGCAGAGAGAACAAGTAGGACTATTTGGCTATATTGATTAATTATAAGACTCCTCTGGGTAAATTTGAACAAACTAAAAGATTTAACTGGTGGGTGTCTACATTGAGAGTTCTTTGATTGTTTATCAAAAGACTGCTCTCACCTCCAAAAGCATGTATTTTCAAAGAATAGAGAATGCTGAATAATTACATAAAGCTTAATTTAAACATGCAAATGTGGGAGAGGAACGAAAACTTTTCTCTAGCCTGTCATTAAGATCTTGTTAACTTGCTTGCCTTTCTCGGTCTATTTGCCTTTTTTTACATATAGACACAAGAATGTAAGCACAAATGTAGCCCAAATTTTTGAGATGCATGATTGTCAACTAAAATTCATGAAAATGGTTTTTGTTGTAGGAACAGCAGCAATTTTGGTATCGACAGCACTTGCTTAGTTTGCAGCAGAGGACAAAAGTGCATTTGCCAGGACACAAAAAGGGCCCAGTCCTAGCAAAGGATGCACCAGAGCCAGTAAAAGAAGTTACAGTACCTGTTACCAGTCAAGTTTCAGAACCTACTTCATCTGAGGAGCCCCCATTACCACCTCCAAAAGAGGAGGCGCCTCCTCCTCTCCCACCTGAGGAACCCCAGGTAACCATATAATTCTGTTTTCTGTTTCTTTGTGTGTACCTTTGTCATAAATGGATATATGCTTTCGTGTATTCAGGTACCTGTAAAATTGCACTTGTGAAATCAGATGTCTGCCCTATCGGGTTTAGAAAAGTAATTTTTCCTGGTGTAAATGAAAGTGAAGAATTAGATACTGTTGTTAATTGAGTGTCTCTCAGTGCCAAAGGGAGATTCCTGGGTGTCTTCACAATGACAGAATAGGGAAATACTTAAAAGCTTCAGCTTTAAGGGTCAGTTGCCTAAGCTGTAATTTAGGGACTGGCACTTTGCTGGTGGTGACTTGGGCAAGTGGGTTAACCATTCTTTACTTCAGCTACCTTATCTGCAATGATGGACATATTCATAGAATAGCTATGGTAGAAAGCTGTTAAAGCATTAAATGTGATCAGCTTTGGGCTGGAGATTTAGCTCAGGGACTCTGTGCCTGCCTGGCAAGCACAAGGTCCTGAGTTCTATTCTCTGTACCGGAATAATGTGATCAGCATTGTCGTACATAGCATAGTGGCTAGAACATGGGATTTCATCACCTTGGTCCATAGATCATTGTTCTCCCAGCATTATTGAATCATAATATTATATTGTAGTCCATTGTTTAAAGTGATGGAGTGGGGTTGAGGTTCTCATAGAGTAAAAGGACTATAACGGTAGGTACTCTTTCCTAGGAAAATCATTTTCCAGTTTAAGAACAGCGAGATTATTAGTCCAGTGAAGACTATGGAGTTTAAACTCTTTATTAGTATCCATGATAATAATACAAGGCTATGTGTTTTTTCTAGGTAGTTTTTCTTGATCAGCCTGAGCTCTAGGGATTGTGGACTTTATAATGCATTTATAAAAGACTAATTTGGTTGCAGTTTTATGACTTACTCAAAAAGACTTTCCTCTTTTACCTTTAGTCTGAGGACCCAGAAGAGGATGCCAGGTTAAAACAGTTGCAGGCTGCTGCAGCACACTGGCAGCAGCACCAGCAACATCGAGTCGGCTTCCAATATCAGGGAATAATGCAGAAACATACTCAGTTACAGCAGATCCTACAGCAGTACCAGCAGATTATACAGCAGCCACCACATATACAGGCAAGTGCTTCTAAAGCAGGCAGATAGGAAGTTGTATCAGCAATAGATAAAGGATTTATTGTTCCTCAAATCTCTTTGAGTATGAAGGACTAAAGATAACAAATGTTGACAATTAGATGTTTCCCAAGGGATGTCCAAGTAATTATCTGTCATATTACCTGGGGGATTGGGTAGGTACAGGGAAACTGGGTAGAGTGGAGTCTCCTGCACACGTCAGTTTGGGCCAGATGTTAGAGTACTATTGTTGAATGACTTAGGAATTGGGGATTTTAGCCAGGTGAAGTGGCACATACATATAATCCCAGCACTTGGGAGGCTGAGGCAGGAGGATCACTTGAGTTCAAGGATAGCTTGTGCAACATAATGAATTTGAGGCCAGCCTGAACTACATAGCAAGACTGTCTCAAAAAACAAGAAGTGTGTGTGTGTGCGTAGCTCAGTGCAAAGGCCCTGGGTTCAATGCATAATACCACCCCTCAAAAAAACAAACCAAAAACAGCAGTTTGGGTGAGTGGCACATAAGTGCAAGTTAACTTGTGTTTTGGGGTATAAAGCACAACAGAAATGACTGAGGAAACAGTATGATTTCGCGAAATGATAAGCCAACTTAGATATGTCTTGTATCTTTGAGATATATTCTTGTATCTATAGGTCTCTAGTAGTAGATCATTTTACAAGTTTTTTTTTTTTTTTTTTTGTATGGGGGATCGAACTCAGGTCCTTGTTCTTGCGAGACAGTTGCCAGAACCACTGAGCTAAATCCCCGGCCCGATTTTAAAAAGACCCTTAGTAATGTTAAAAACTTGAAAAACCAGTGAGCCATGCTGGCACTTGCTGATAATCCCAGAACTCTGGGCAGCTAAGGCAGGAGGATCTCAAGTTCCTGCCCAACCTGGGCAACACTACTGTCTCAAAATAAACTTTTTTTTTGTGTGTTGTTTTTGACACAGGGTCTCATGCTCAGCTCAAAATAAATTTTAGAAAGGCTGTTAATCTGCGGGGCGTGGTGGTGCACACCTGTAATCCCAGCACTTGGGAGCCTGAGGCAGGAGGATCGCTGTGAGTTTGAGACCAGCCTGGGCTACATAGTGAATAAAAACTAAAGAAAACAGATATAAAAAAAAAAAAAAAAAAAAAAAAAAAAATGGGGGGAGCCGTTAAGTAGCTCAGCATTCCCTGGGTTTAATCTCCAGTATCACCAAAAATAAGTAAATAAGTGTGTGTATGTATGATATTTCAATAATATATGAAAAAATGTAAATATGTCAATATCTGTATTGTGCAATATATTAATATAAATTAATATAAAATTTGTATTTTATATAAATATATTATTAATAAAAATTTGAAAAATACTACTATGATAGCTATTTGCTTTAATATTTTTTCCAACTCTGTGATAAATTAGCTAAATAAGCCAAAGGAAGAAAGAAGAGTGATCATCATTGAAAGGACTTAGCAAGCTTATACTTAGCCTCCCAAAGTCTCTAATGTTGTAAATTCCTAAGGCTCCATATGCGTTTGATTCATTAATATTTTAGCTCATGATTAATTCTCTTGTATGAGTAGCTTAAAATAACTGCTGTCATTTTATTTGTAGACCATGTCTGTAGATGTACAGCTGCGGCATTATGAGATGCAGCAGCAACAGTTTCAACATCTCTACCAAGAATGGGAGCGAGAGTTTCAGCTGTGGGAGGAACAGCTCCATTCTTATCCTCATAAAGATCAGCTTCAGGAGTATGAGAAGCAGTGGAAAACGTGGCAGGGACATATGAAAGCCACTCAGACCTATCTCCAGGAGAAAGTCAATTCATTTCAGAACATGAAGAACCAGTATATGGGGAACATGTCAATGCCACCTCCTTTTGTTCCGTATTCTCAGATGCCTCCACCTCTACCAACAATGCCCCCTCCAGTATTGCCCCCATCATTGCCACCACCAGTGATGCCCCCTGCCCTACCTGCTACTGTGCCACCACCTGCCATGCCCCCACCTGTGATGCCTCCTTCTCTTCCAACTTCTGTGCCCCCTCCAGGGATGCCTCCATCTCTGTCTTCAGCAGGGCCACCACCAGTTCTTCCCCCACCTTCCCTCTCTTCTGCAGGGCCACCACCAGTTCTTCCTCCACCATCTCTCTCTTCAGGGGCACCTCCACCTATCCTGCCCCTCCCACCACCGTTGTCTTCAGCCACACCTCCTCCAGGAATACCTCCCCCTGGAGTTCCACAAGGGCTACCTCCTCAGTTAACAGCAGCCCCAGTTCCACAGGCCTCTGGTTCTCAGAGCTCACAAGTTCCAGAAAAACCTAGACCAGCACTGCTTCCCACTCCTGTGTCTTTTGGTTCGGGCCCACCCTCAGCGTACCACCCTGCATTGCAGTCAGAACAAATGAATTCTAAAACTCTGAGCAAGTCCGTTCTGCCATACGGTTCCTTCTCATCTGAGCCAGGACTTGGGGAATCTTCAGTTGCTCCATCTCAGTCAGTCACTACAGCCAAGGACATGCCAGTGAGGTCGGGTGGACTACTTCCCGATCCTCCTAGAAGCAGTTACTTGGAAGGTCCAAGAGGCCCACGGTAGGTCTGCTTTTTTTAAAAAAAATTTGGCCATTTTGTTGACTTATGTTGCATAGGCTCTGATGGAATCAAAAGCTTAATTTATACAACTTTTGTGTTCTCTTTGTACTTTTAGACATTCCTGGTTTACAGTTAATAATGGTAGTATCGTTAGCTAATTAGTCATGACATAATGTCATCTAGAAAAGTTGACAGGCCCCTATTCCTGTGATGTGACTTTTATCCTATACAGTATGTAGAGATTACAGCCCGTAATGAAAGTAGTGTTTTAAAGTAATGCTTATCACTTCTTATTCACTTTTTAGCTTCAGAAATAATATTTATTATCTTTTTAAAAAAATTTCTCCTTTGTGTTTAGAACAATGAATATAATAGAACTGACAATCCCTGCCCTCAGGGTGCTTGCATGCTTTTCTCCCTAAGTTGACCTAAGTGATAGTGTTCCTATAGAAAAATATTTTGCATCAATTTTTTTTCCAGTTGGTAATTGTAATAGAAATACATAGTTCTTATACAAAATCAGACATTATTTGAAAAGGTCACTAAACTCCACCATTGAGAAATAATTACTTTAAAAACGTATGTCATAAACATAGAACCATACTGAGTATATTGTCTTGTAATTTACTTATCCCATGTATCTGTATTGTTTAGCTTTCTATCTCAGTGTCTTTGGACGTATATCATTATTTTAAATTTAAATCTTATTTTAACATTTGAACACTTATGTTTATTACTCAGTTTAAAATTCTGAAAATAATGTGGCACAAAACTACATCCAAAATTAAAGTTAAGAGGGTTAGGTATAATTAACACGAATTCTTCTATGTACCAAGAAGCCTTGTTAGAACTTTACATACCTTATGATCTCAGGGGAGTCTTCTCAGCAACCTGTGAACTACTGTTTATTCCACATTTACCTTTTATAGACTAGCGCTGAGTGGATAGGTAACTTGGTCTGTCAGGATCAGGTAGCTGGGAGAGTGAACCTGAGTCTAATAGGTTCCCAAAACAAAAACACTAAGCATCGTGTTTAATGTTAGTATTCAGATTCGTGCTGTTAGTGATTAAATACATCTGTAATCTTGTATTATTTAGGGAGTGTCTCATCATCTTGATTTGAATTTGTATTGAGCATTGTCTTAGATCTGCAGACTAATTTGCTATCAAGGAAGTACATTCTCAACACTTCATGAAATGTATATTTCCTGTTCACTTGATTTCTGTCATGTTGATATTTTCTCTCTTTGTGTACCAAATCTTGGCCTTGTACATGTAGTACTTAATTTTTTTGTTATCTCAAAGGTGCAGTTAATAATTGCAGTGCTGGAAGGATCTTAGTGATGATGTGTTGCAATACTTTTCTACAGCAATTCACATTTCTTTCATTTTAGTTTGTCATACTAGATCTTCTGTGTGTCACCTTAGTTATTCCTCTCAGTGATATGAGGTAAATAGAGAAGGAAAGCTGAGATATGGAGAGGTATAAATAAATTGCCTTGGGTGACACAGCTAAAAAATGGTGTGGTAAGATTAGAATCCACGGCCCCCTGAGCTACTTTAAATCCTTTTTACTTTCTTTGACAGGTAGTTGATGAACTTTTTGTATATGTATGCACGTGTGTGTGCATGAGTGTGGTGGTTGTTGAACCCAGGACCTTCACACTGAGCCACATCCTCAGCCCTTTTGATTAAAAATAATTTTGAGACAAGGTCTCACTAAGTCACTTAGGCTGGGCTCGAACTTGCAGTCCTCTTACCTCAGCCTCCCGATGTTGCCATTATAGGTGTGCATTACCACACCCAGCATCAGTTGTTTTGTTTTGTTTTTGGTACTGGGGATCGAACTCGGGACCTTGCACTTGTGAGGCAGGCACCAGAACCACTGAGCTAAATCCCCGGCCCTAGCATCAGTTGATAGACTCTAAATATTGGTAGTGTGATAAGGAACACTGCCATAGAAGGCATTGACAGTTTCATAGAAAGTTTATTTTTTGCATTGAACCTAATGTGTGTTTTTATAACTTCTACCTGTTGATTCTAGATCTGCTTCTATGGAACAACACAGAATAAATTCTGTTCTTCTTCTGCAGTGTGTGTGACACCATTGCTATTTAACAACCCGCCACATGTCTCATCATGCAGTCTTACCTACTAGACTCTGCCTGTTTCATAAACTCACATTCCCTTTTTTTCTCCCCCTCCCCTTTCTCCTCCTCCTCCTCCTCTTATATTATCATGGCTTTTAGCCTCCTTCTGTTCTACTGCTCACTATTTGAGGGTCTGTTTTTTGTTAGGCTTCTTCAGAAGGAATGATTACACAGATACAGAGGACTGTGAGCTCATCTTCATTAAACATAAGGTGCTTGTCTAGCCTAACAGTCTGTTTTGAAAAAAAACAAAAAAATTTGGTCAGCAGTCTTAGATTTTGACTACTATTGAACTTAACTCATTTGGCTTCCCAGGCCTTTTTCACATTAGTTACCTATGCAGTTTTTTGTTTTGTTTAGTTTTGTTGGTTTTTCCCTAAGGCTTCACAATTACCTTTGCATTTAATCATATATATGCACACATATATACGTACACACACACACACACACACACACACACACACACACACACACACATAGTGAGAGAGAGACAAAAGGAGGGAGAGAGATACCACCCCCAAAATGTATACACACTTCTGGAACAGAAGTACTTCTATAAATATTTTAATACTAAATATGAGATTATTACAAGTTACTTGGCCTCTACAATTACAAGAAGTGCTCAGTAGTGGCCATTAGCTTCCACACATTTATTAGTATGGTGAACCGCGTTTTGTGTAACCTTGTTCACTGAGATTGCTGCACATGCATTTTCAATTTCTTCTCTAAGGGCTGGCAGTATAGTGAGTTTTCTGCAATATACCACATCCTCTAGGGTCCCCCATACAAGGATAATACCATCTGTTGAAAAAAATCATACTATTTTTCTTTCCCTAAAGTGTGTATACATTTTTGGGCAGACTATATTTGTGTGTGTGTGTAGTCTACACACACACACACATATTTGGAAAACTTGTTGAAAGGGACTGAAGTAAGGATAACCTACACTATAACACTATTACGGTAACTTGTGAACTTCCTTTATTATTAGTTCAATTCAGATTTTGCTATAAGCATAACCAATACAATAAGCCACTTTTTTAAAAACAAAACAATTAACAGAACTAAAGTAATTTATCAGTAACATGCTGTGGCTGGGTGTGGTGGCATATGTCTGTAATCCCTATACTCCAGGCGCTAAGGCAGGAGGATTGCCATGAGTTTCAGGCCAACCTGAACTACAAAGTGAGACCCTGTCTCAAAAAAGCAAAATAAATAAATATTATAAATCACTTTAAAGAATATTTCCAGAAAGTCGTGACAAAACTGCATCAAATGTTAATAGCGTGCTGCATTGTTCAGCATCTGGGCTGCTGTTTTGGCACTGTGTGTATGTGTATTGTTGGTTTCACCAGGTCTTGCAGAAAACTACTGTTGCTCCAGTAAATTGTCACATCAGTGGATGTTTATTTCCCAGAACCTTTCATTTCTCAGTAGTAAACCTTTTTAGTTTAATGGTGACATACAGAGTAGTAGCACAGTCTTAAGTGTACAACATAGTGAATTTTCACAAAGTAGATATACTCATGCTGTCACCACTCAGACAAAAAAATAGAAATTGCTAGTGTTCAAGAAGTCGTCATCTCCCTTTTGAGTTACTTTCCTCCACCCCAAAGATAACCACTATACGACATTTTATACCATAGGATGCCCATTTTTGATTTTTATATTGATATAATACTGTGATACTCTGAGTGTTTTTCATTTGGCATTGTATTATTCTGAGGTTGTTCCATGTTATGTGTAGCAGTCTCATTCCTATACAATCTTCCAGTGTATGAATATACCATAATTGTTCATCCCTTCTCATATTGATGGTCATTGATGTGTTTTGATTATCATGAAAAATGCTGCATGTGGTTTTAGTGCTGTATTTTTTCATGTGTGTTTGTGTGTGTTTGCTTAATTTTGTTTAGATATATTGTAAGTATGGAATGGGGTCATTCTATATGTACTCATTTGAGTCTGGCATCTTTCATTTGACACTGTATTGTGAGATTAACCCATATTTTGTGTTGCAGTAGCTTGTCTACTCTTGTTCCTGCACAGTATTCCATTGTATGAATATACTACAATCTGTTTAAAGGATTGAAATTGTTTGATCATAGGGTATGTACATGTTCTGCATTGATACATATTGATAAGCAGTTTTCCAAAGTGGTTATGTTAGTTTATAACCCACCAGCAGTGTTTTAGTGACCCAGATTGAGCATCCTTGTCAACACTTGGTATTGTTAAGCTTAAATTTTAGCAGTCTTGGTGGATGTTTAGTGATATGATCATAAAAAGTATCAATTCTTCTATCCATTAAGTATATCAGAGATTTCTCATTCTGTAGCACTTTTAATTTAACTTTGGTATACCAGAACAGTAGTTGGTATAACATCTACCTTCTAGGACCAGTGGACTCTTTTTATTATTTTTGTTTTGTTTTGTTTTGTTTTGTTTTTTGGTACCAGGGATTGAACTTGGGTCTTTGCGCTTGCAAGGCAGGGCACCAAACCGCTGAACTAAATCCCCGGCCCTGGACTCCTTTTATTTTAAATTTTACAGAAAAAATGTAAAGATAGTGAAAAACTACTTATAAATTAAATTAAAATTTTGAGAGTGCCAGGGATTTAGCTCAGTGGTGCCACGCCTGCCTTGCAAACACAAGGTCCTGAGTTCAGTCTTCAGTAGCAGAAAAGACATTTTTTTAGAAAAAACAACTTGAGAGTGAATTACACTTAATTTTGCAGCAAGTAAATTTAACACATAAGCATTACAAAAGATGAAATATTTGTGTTATACATCATTTTAGCAAATCAAGATGATACAGGTTCTTCCATAAAATAAATACTTCATATTTAATAACTAAGGGAATGACAGCACTGTATTTTCTTCTGTCATTAGAAATATATTATTTGGGGCCGGGGATTTAGCTCAGTGGTTCCGCCGTCTGCCTTGCAAGTGCAGGTTTCTGAATTTGATCCCCAGTACCAAAAACAAACAAACAAACAAACATTGTTTGCAAGGGCTAGGGATGTAGCTCAGTGGGAAAGCATTTGTTAGGCTTGTATGAGGCCCTGGGTTCAATCTCCAGTACTGACAGCTATCATGGGCAAAGAGGAAAGGAACAGACCAGGCAGGTACTTGTCAAAGCATGAAGATATGATGTTAAAGACAGATCACTCAGAGAGAGGAAAAAAGTAGGCTGCTTTAGGGTCTGCAATGGTTTGGTCTCTTTTCTTTTTTGTTTTTTGTTTTTTTGAGACAGGGTCTCACTATGTAGTTGAGCTGGAATTCACTGTGTAGCCCAGGCTGTTCTCGAACTCAGCAATCCTCTTGCCTCAGCCTCCTAAGTGCTCAAATTACAGGCATATGCCACCACTCCCGGCGATTTGGTCCCTTTTTGTATTCCAAGTAACCATAATAATAATATTTTAGATCACAGAAGTTGTATAAAATCATCTTCTATTCAATTAATGTGATAGACAAGACTTTCACACAATCTATAGGGAGCTGGGTTATCCTACCACTCAGGAGGCTGAGGCAGGAGGATCACTGCAAATTCCAGGCCAGCCTGGGTTACATAGTGAGTTCAAGGCCAGCCTGGACTACACAGTGAGACCCCATCTCAAGTTAAAAAAAAAAAAAACTGTTTAACAGGTGTTGCTGTTGTTGTTGTTGTTGTTAGAAACTAACTGGATCCAGGAAACCTTGATGAATCCTAAGTGTTAATGGTATCTCTTGATTGATAGAAATTCTTGATTTTAATTTAATAGTCTAGTTTCTAAATTTTTTTCCTTTATAGTTAGTGCTTTTTTTTTGTATATTTAGAAAACTACATGGCCATATACATATTACTCTGCTTTTTTCTATCTTTTATTGCTTTAATCTTTTATTTTTAAATTAACTCTATATGGGACTGATCTTTTATTAGGGTGTGGTGTCAGATAGGGATCCAGGTTCATTATTTTCCATATGGCTATGCAGTTGACCCCAACATTAGTTGTTGAAAGGCCATGCTTCCCTACTCCTTTGCAGTGTTTCCATCACAAATCAGATATCTAATGTGTTTATTTCTGGTTTCAGTTCTCTTGGTCTATTTTTCTGTCCTTGCAACAGTATTACTCCATTTTAATTACTGTAGTTTTATAATAAATCTTGATATCTGTCACTGTAAGTTCTCTACTTCTGTGCTTCTAGATCAGGGATTAGTTTTTCTGTAAAGGACCATATGGTAAATAATTTTATGTTTTGTTGGCCACATTTGGTTTCTGTCGAAATTTTTTTTCTCTGTTTCTCTTTAATCCTTAAAAAAAATTTTAAAACCACTCTTTACTATATTTGGCTCAATTCCAGTAGTTCCCAGACCCATGTGCTATATTGTCTTGAGCGTTCTCTTTAGAACCATCTTGTCAGTTTTCTAAAACGTGCTAGAATTTTGACAAGCATGGTATAGAATCTGACCAGTTTGAGAAATAATTGACATCTTTATAATATCGAGGATTCTGATTGGTTTTAGGATTGGAATCATGCACCTCATTTTTTCTATAGTTGTCTTACTTGAATTAGAATTAATTAGGCTACTCGGAACACTACAGTTTTTGTTTTCATTTGTCATGATTGTATTTATAGTGATTATTTGTCTTTGGGAATTTTTATTTTAAGACCTTTGTTATGGGCAGTAGAAATCAGGCATTAATTTTATAAGACTAAAAGAGAAACCATCTGCCTTGCAAGCGTAAGGGCCAGAGTTCAATCCCTGGTACCCCCCCCCAAAAAAAAAACCACAAAAAAACCCCAAGACTAAAAGAGAAGGAATTTGAATCCAGAATTTAGTAGCTTATAATTCACATGGTCTGTTTGTAAATAGTATGATACAGACAATATCTTGCTTAAGCATATTTGGATTTCATTATACCTCTTAGGTCTTTATATCCAGTTTGGAAACTTCATATCAGATTTTAGAATTCTAGCTCTAGGTTTTATACCTAGTTTTAGGGGTTTTTTGTTGTTGTTGTCTTGGGGCAGGTGTTTGTTTTTTTTGAGGCAGGGCCTCACTTTATAGCTCAGGCTGGCCTTGAACTCACAGTGTAGCCCAGGCTGGCCTCAAACTCACAGTGATCTTCCTGCTTCAGCCTCCCAAGTGCTGGGATTACAGGCAGGCACCACCATTCCTGGCATAATTTTTATCTTGTAGGGATTTATGGATTACTTAACTATGAGCAAATTTTTTCTACATATTTAAGCTTGAAATGTTTGTTTTTCTTTTCATCTAACCAATGTGCCAAAGTGCATGCAAATTTATGATTGTGTTTAGTGAATACATACTATGTTTTTATTATATTTTGTATACATGTTGTTACATGTGATAAAGGTCATAGTGTTTTATTGTATTACTATTGAAATGGTTTGTTTTTATTATGAATTTCTTTTCATATATTTATTCCAAAGGCCTCAAAGCTATTTACATTTATAAATGACAGAAGTTTTGGTTGTTTCTCGTTTCGTAACATTGTGAGTTTTGGAAATTTGAAAATGGAATAGTGATAAATATTTACCTCAGTATACATAGTGTTAAAAGTATATTTCAAGTGGTTTCCACATTTTCCTGTCCCCAAAATGAAAATAAAGCAACATCCTTTGGCTGTTAACCATCACATTCATAAGAAAGCAAAGTACCCTGCCTTTTTATTACTTTTATTAGTCCTGCCATGTTCTCTTGTTATCTGTTCCCCTTTTAGTACCTCCTCTTTTATCCTTTCATCTGTTCTTTATACATGCTCTTTTCTTTGTCGGAAATCCTTTTCCTGCCCTTTTTTCTTTATACTTCTATTGGTCGTGCCTGAGGGGCATTTCATTAATTGTGTGTTGGGACTCTCCTAATTAATGGTCAGACACGGATAGGGACACTGGTTAGCAGTGCAGATATGACCCATATGTCTTGCATTCTGTTCTGATTGTTGATCTGTTTATCTCCTCTTCTTCTGGACCATCAGCTCCTTGAAGTTAAATGTGACTATTTCTAACACTAGCATAGTACCTGATGGTTAACAAGTTTTCAATAAATATCGCTTATGCCAAAATATCAGTCATGTGTAAAATTCTCAAGGCTTTCACAGTTCATTTAGAGTAGCAACATGTTTATATTCATGATTTGTTATGCAACTAGGTAATATTTTGATGAGGTTTCTCATCTGACTCCTGGATATTATGAAAGATAGTCTTGTCTTATCACATGAATTAAATAAAGCAGATGATTTTATACAACTTCAATGATCTGAAGTATCATTATTATGGTTACTTGATATTAATAAATATAACTTCAAGAAAAGGGACCAAACCATTGAAAACACTAAAGCAGCCTGCTTTTTTCTCTCTGTGAATATATGATCTCCATCTTTAACATGACTTCCTTCTTTGACAAGTACCTGTCAGGTCTTTACTGCTTTGCATAGACTGTTTACCCCATTGCTGCTTTCTCGGTCTCAGCAAACATTTTAATTTCACTTTATAGCCTTAATTTGGATTCCTGACTCACAGAGGAACTCAAGGCTGTCAGAACCAATAAAACTTTCTCCTAGCCCTTATTTTTTCTTACTGTGTTCTTTCTTTTGTTTGTTAACCGTAGCAAAGTAAAAAAGGAAAAGAAACAGGTTCTGGAGAGTGAGTTTGGGCCAAGGAAAAGTAAGAAAGGCACACCCTAGTGTGAGGGCCACCGTGCAAGATAGAACCCGGTTGCCTGTTTTGAGGCAGAGTTTCACCTTGCAGTTCAGCCTGGCCTTGAACTCACTCTGTAGCCAGGCTGGCCTCAAACTTGCACCTGTCCTCCTCCCTCAGTCACCCAAATGCTAGGATTACAGGTATGCTCCACCACACCAGCCATTATGTTCTTTCTTGTAGAAGAAGTAGCCCTTCTCCTGATGAGATAATCCTCTCTCTGTGCCTGTTAAAGACATACATTTTACATTTTTGTCAAAGTACTACATACATGTGATTTTTTAAAAATCCAGCAAAATGGCCATGTCCTACCCTAATTCCCTGTAGATGTGTTCCCTAATGGTACCTTTTTAAAATTCTTTTGGTAGCTGTCTTTATTTTTATTTATTTTTGAGGGAGTGGTATGGGGGATCAAACTTGGGACCCTTCACTTGTGGGGCAGGCACTGGAACCACTGAGCTAAATCCCCAACCCTGTCTTTATTCTTTTTTTTTTTTTTTTTTTTTTTTTTTTTTTTTTTTTTTGGTACCGGGGATTGAACTTGGGTCCTTGCGCTTGCAAGGCAGGCCACCGAACCGTTGAGCTAAATCCCCCCCCACCCCCATCTTTATTCTTAACACTGAACAACATGCTTCTCCTTTCTTGACTTACATATTTTTTGTTTGTTTTATTCAAACAGGGTCTCACTATATAGTTTAAGCTGGCCTTGAAGTCACTGTATAGCCCAGGCTGGCCTCAAGCTCATAGCAATTCTGCCTCAGCCTCCCAAATAGTGGGATTGCAGGTATGAGCCACTATGCCTGGATTGATGTATGCATTTTAGATATTACACATTCACTTCCTGTTCTGATAAAAGTTTATTTCTTACTCTTTAAACCCATTTGCCCAATATGTTGCTAACAATTCTTACAAATTATTTTATACATGTTTATTGTAGAACTAAGTAATGTACTATAATTATTTTCTTCCGTGTAATAACTTTTCTAGAATTTCTAGTGCTCCTGTCTTTTGCAGTTTCTTCTTTAAAATAATCCTCCATCCCTGCTCCTGAAAGTACCATCTTCTTTTCTCTTTGGGGTTGGCAGAAAGTATCTCTTTCCCAAAGTCACACATTCTTTGTGCTGGTTGGTTGCTCTGAAGATTTTTCATAAGGCTATTACTACATTTTCCTTGACTATTCAGAGGATTGAAGTCGTTTATTGATTTTCATGGCTTCCTGTTAAAATTTAGTGCCTCGTTTTCCCGGGGTGCCTGCTCAAGTAGCATAGTAAGAAACTGTGGCTAGAAAGTAAATTTATTGAGTCTTCACATCTGAAAGTTTACTTATTCTCATACTTGTCTGTGTAAGTGTGCCTTCTCTCATACTTGACTAATAACATGGAGATAGAATTTGAAGTTGGATATAACTGTTCCTCAGGGATTTGGGGTCATTGTTCTATTCTCTTTTGTCACCTAAGATAGCTGTTGTGCTGTTTTGATTCTTTTCCTGGTTTGATTACTCCCTTATTCTCCCCCGAAATTTTTTTTATCTCTGTAGTGCTGTGAAATTTCATAGTGGTTTGTTTGTTTGTTTTATTAATTGTACTCAGTGTGCTGGGCCCTTCCTGTCTGGAGATTGGAGTCTCTTAACTCTTTGAAATTTTTTTGAGCTATTTATTATTTTTTGTCCCTCCCCCCCTTCTTGGGTATAGTAGAATTTTAGATTTCTTGGATTAATTGTTTTTGTCTCTTTTTTTTTGAGACGGGATCTCACTATGTAGTTCAGGCTGGCCTTCAACTCACAAGCCCAGGCTGGCCTCAAACTTGTAACAGTCCTCGTGCTTCAGCCTTCAGAGTGCTAGAATTACAGGTGTGTACCACCACACCTGCCATTTTGTATTTCTTGAGATATTTTACCTTTTGATCCTTTTACTGTATTTCTTTGAGAATTTGAAAAAAATTTTCTACAGTTGGAGTATTTTGCTTCTGATTTTTTAATACAAAAATAATTCTTAAATTATAGGAACACTTTTTTTTTTTTTTTAAAGAATCTGTGTTTCATTGCAGGGGTGTACCAGAGATCGAATGTGGGCCCTTGCACTTGTGAGGCAGGGGTATAACCACTGAGCCAAATCCCCAGCCCTGAGTTTCTTTTTAAGACTAGGATCACTCTATTCTTAAGAAATCTCACTGAGGATATCACTTCAAGTGGGACGTGCTTTCATATATTTTCTTCTATTTTTCACATTAATCTCTGCTTTTCCCAGATTTGTGTCTTATTATCCCTTTGGTCTCTTCCTCTTGTTTTAGAGGTGTTTCTCCAAAGTCAAGTGGTCCTCTGCTGTCCATTTGTATTTCAGAGTAGGAGACACAAGTTAATTGGGAGCTCTGGACACATGTACAGGGTTTGTCATTTGTTAGGATTGCCTTTATTTAGAGGATAGGATAAGGAACTATTTACTGCTGTAGAGGACCCGCAAATACAGGGATCTAAAGAAAAGTCAGTTGATGGTTCTGAATCTAGATTTGGTCTACATATGTTTAGCCCCAAGTTTTATTCCTGTCTTTCCCCAGAATCCTTGGTGTTCTGATTCCCTGGGGTTCTGTAGGATAGCCAGCCCTATTTTTATTTTATTCCCCTCTACTAGCAACACTCTGATGTCATGTTCTTTCTGCTCTGCAGGTTACCCTCATATTTGTGCTGTCCTCCAGAATTTAAAAATTAAGGTTTTGATGTGTTGGTGCCCCACAATTATTGTGGGTTTATGTATGTTTAAGTTCCTTATGGTAAATTTGTAAAGTGTCAGCTGGATTAGGTTGAACTTCATTTCCCAGAATTCCCTTTCTCACGTGTTTCTGAATATGGAGGAAAATTTTTGTTTCTAACAGACTTTTAGCCCTGAACTTAAAACACTCTAATCCCCACCCCAGAACAAGTTATAAAGTCCCTATTTTGTCTTTGGGGTAGTGTTCATTCTTCCAACTAATTCACACATTCTCTTTGATCTGTGTAACTTAGATAGAATTTTACTACTTATACCTCTTCTTGTTAGATAAGAAAGAAAACAAATGAACCACAAATAGGCATATACCGTATTCAAGTGCACACATGAGGAAGAAATACTGGTAATTAATACAGTCCTTATTTCTGTGGCAGGTCATATGGTCAGAGCTGGTATTTATAACTACCTACTTTTTTTTTTCTTTTTATTGAGTTTATTGGTACATTCTAGGTATACAGTATAGTTACATTCATTACTGGGATCTTGTACCTTTACATGACAGGTCTTGGTTCTCATTTTCTTCCCCTTGTCCCTGCCCTCCCTTCACCCCCTCCTCCCCTCCCCAATAACTACCTACTTCTATATCTGCTTTATCCTCAGCTAGCTGGTTCTGGTCCCTTGCCTGGTGGGGTGACCTTGAAAGATCTTAGCTGTTAGCAGTCCTGTCTGAATTAGGTTACTGTGCCTTTCCACTGACTTTAATTATAAGACATGGAAGTACTAAAAGGTGTCCTGGAGGACCTCTTATGTTTCATACATACCCCTCTTTACCCCTATTTCCAGTACTAACCCAGTGTCCTCTTGAAAGTCAGATCAGTCAACCCAGCCAGTACAGGAAGTAACTTTTCTTTGCTTATTGATTAAGAACCTCAGAGTATGAGATTTTAAAAGTTGTAAGTAGAAGTAAAGTTGTAATTTTAACCTCAGTTTAATAAAATCATTGTATTTCCTGGTGAAAGTGTTCCTTGCCTTTGAAACTATGACTTTTTGACCCACAAAGTCACAGGGACAGGAGCTAAAAAAAGATTTTGGTGAACCTGAATTTATTATTCTCTATTGACTTCCCAAACAATGAAACCTTTCATAGTTCTCATTAAAAACATAAAAGGCATCAGGCTGTTCCCTCAGTCACCTACCTTTGGAATCATAAAGGCTTTTTTCCAAGATTATTTTATTCCTAATGGTTACAAAGTCCTATCAGTTCTACTTTTCACATCATTCATTTTAACATCTCTTCTACATCCTCTTGTTAATCCTTGCCATAAAATAAGTATCATTTTACTTGCTCAGTTTTTAGAAGTAATCTTTTCTCCTTATTCATCTGTTGTTCTTCTAAAACAATATTTGGTAGACCATATTTGGTGGCTCTTAAGTGCTTATAAAGTAATTCAAACTCCTTAACCAGCTGAATTAATTCATCTCTTGTAACAGATTGAAAGGTAGATGGCTTTAACAAGTTTGTTCTCAGGATTTGTATGATGGCTCAGGATCCCAGGTTCCTTCTGATTTGTTACTTTACTACGCCTTGGCATGTTGCCCTTATTTACCTGGTCAAGATACTTCACTACTATGTCAAAGCTAGCATGAAAGAGAAGTAGTACTGGGTGTGGTGGTGCCCACCTGTAAATTACCTTGAGTTCAAGGCCAGCCTAGGCTACCTAGTTCAGGACCAGACTAAACTACATAGTGAGACCTTGTCTCAAAAACAAAAAAAAGAATGTGGCTTTCCTTTTATACAGACAACCCAGAAGGATGTGTGAATCATTTTCACTCTTAGCCCATTGGCTACAAGTTCTAGCTGCAAGAGAGGTTCGGAAAAAGTCTCCAGTGTGGGGACCCAATTATAAACATAGACACTCTATTACTGTAGAAAAGAGTGGAATGAGTAGCAGTAATCTCTGCCACACAAGGTATACAAGATCTTGGGGAGACTGATGGTTGCCTGCCTCTTTGCCTTATTTCAGAGTGTGCTAACTTTCTACTCCTCACTCTTTTCCAGCTCTCCCATACTGTTCTCCCCTTTGCTTTAGCCATGCTAAAATATTTGAGCTTCCAAACCTGCTACAGTGGTATACACTTCTCTGCCTTTCCTCGTATTGCTTATTTAGCCTGAGGTGCCCTCATTCCCCTCATCTCCATCACACTCCAGCAACTGTTCTCAGAGAATTTGTTTTCCTAGATGCAATTGAGGGCTGAGGATTTAGCTCAGTGGCACCGCCTCTGCCTGGCAAGCACAAGGTCCTGAGTTCAATTCCCAGTACCTAAAAAAAGTGCAATTGAAGTATCTTCTGTTGTATAAATATTGGACAATGCTTTTCTTCTGCCCAGGTAGAATTGATGATTTTCTCTTCTGTTATCCTTTTGTACATAGATAGACTTTAATCATTATACTTATTGGCAATTATTTCTTAGATTCTCTCTTTACCTGATTATAAAGTCTTGGCACAGGTGAAATTTGATTCACATATCTCTTAGATGTAATATAGAGCCTGACAGACATTGAGTTTGCACTAAATGCTTATTCATTGATTGAGTCCATAGGACAGACATGTTTACCTGAACTTTTTAAAAATGTCAGAACCTGCTCTTTAAGATACAGCTGCTGGTTTGGTTTTTGGTTGTTGTTGTTGTTGTTGTTATTTGTTTTAATTTTTAGCAGTTAAGGTCAGCACTACCACCAATAGTATTTGTAATTATCCTAGTTTTTCTTAGTTGTCTCATATTTAGTTTTCAGTTTAAAAGTACTCTGTGAGTTATGGAATTTGTAAATTTTTTTCTGTTTAAAATAGTTTTTCTGGCTACCAAGGCAGAATATTTATAATTGCTTTTTAACAACTCACTAAATCAGTGACTTGCTGCAGGAGATGTGTTGAAGTGAAGTAGATAATGCTGACATGATTTCCAAAACCTTTCCTAAGATCTGAGCACTGCCACCTTAACATACTTGTTCTGAGATACAGGTGACAAAGGATTTGTTAATGGCTGGAAGAGTCATTGTTATAAACACATTCTAAGGCAAGAATGCCTTCAATATTCTTACATGGAGAATTTCTTTTCTGCTTTACTGTCTTGAGTAATATCTTTTGTTTTACTTGTAGATTTGATGGTCCTCGAAGATTTGAGGATTTAGGGTCAAGGTGTGAAGGACCGAGACCCAAAGGGCCTCGTTTTGAAGGAAATCGCCCCGATGGGCCAAGACCCAGATATGAAGGTCACCCAGCAGAGGGCACTAAAAGCAAATGGGGAATGATTCCCCGGGGGCCAGCATCTCAATTTTATATTACCCCAAATACATCCCTAAGTCCTCGACAGAGTGGACCACAGTGGAAAGGCCCCAAACCAACTTTTGGACAGCAACATCAGCAGCAACCTAAGTCACAAGCAGAACCTCTATCAGGAAACAAAGAATCATTAGCAGACACCAGTAGTAACCAGCGGAAGAATTTTAAAATGCAATCAGCTACATTTCCCATTGCTGCAGATATAAAGGATGCCAAGGCGGCTCAGTCAAATGAGAATCTAAGCGACTCTCAACAAGAGCCACCTAAAAGCGAAGTCTCGGAAGGGCTGATAGAGACTTCTGATTGGGACCAGAATTCTCAAAGTATGGATACTCAAATGGACAAAGCCCAAGCTGTTACTCAGCCTGTATCCCTTGCAAATAAACCTGTACCTTCTCAATCTACTTTTCCCTCAAAAACAGGGGGCATGGAGGGAGAAACAGCAGTAGTAACATCATCATCATTAACTGTAGATGATTTTAAACCTTTAGGTATTGGTCTGCCTCATTCAGAAAACAATCAAGATAAAGGGCTGCCTCGGCCAGATAGAGATACTAGATTAGAAGGCACTCGAGGTGGCAGCTCATCCTACAGAGGTTCTGGGCAAAGCAGAATGGAAGACACACGGGATAAAGGACTAGTAAACAGAGGGCGAGGCCAGGCAATGAGTCGAGTCCCTGGGTTGGTCAAGCAAGAAGACTTTCGTGATAAGATGATGGGTAGAAGAGAAGACAGTCGAGAGAAGATGAGCAGAGGAGAAGGCAACCGGGACAGAGGGTTGGTGAGGCCGGGAAGCAGTCGGGAGAGAGTACCAGGTGGTCTGCAAGGCAGCCAGGACAGGGGTAGAGCTGGCAGCCGAGAAAGAGGACCACCTCGGAGGGCTGGGAGTCAGGAGAGAGGACCCCCTCGAAGGGCTGGAAGTAGGGAGAGGGTACCACCCCGAAGAGCTGGGAGCAGGGAGAGGGGACCTCCTCGAGGGCCTGGCAGTCGGGAAAGGGTACTGGGCAGACCAGATTTTGGTCGTGATAGAGGTCCATTCAGACCAGAACCAGGAGATGGTGGGGAGAAAATGTATCCGTATCATCGAGATGAGCCTCCTAGAGCTCCATGGAACCATGGAGAAGAGAGAGGGCATGAAGAGTTCCCATTGGATGGCAGAAATGCACCAATGGAGCGAGAAAGACTTGATGACTGGGATAGAGAGAGATACTGGAGAGAGTGTGAGCGTGACTATCAAGATGATACACTAGATTCATATAACAGAGAGGAGAGGTTTTCAGCACCACCATCTAGGTCTCATGATGGAGATAGGCGAGGCCCCTGGTGGGATGATTGGGAGAGAGATCAGGATATGGATGAAGATTACAGTAGGGAAATGGACAGAGACTTGGGCAGGGATGTGGATCGGATTGGAAGACCCATGGACATGTACGATAGAAATTTGGATAATGAGTGGGACAGAGATTATGGGAGACCACTGGATGAACAAGAATCACAGTTTCGTGAACGGGATATTCCATCTCTTCCACCTTTACCACCCCTCCCACCTCTTCCACCTTTGGATAGATATCGAGATGATAGATGGAGAGAAGAAAGAAACCGAGACCATGGTTATGACCGAGATTTCCGTGATAGGGGTGAGTTGAGGATTCGAGAATATCCAGAAAGAGGAGATACATGGCGGGAAAAGCGAGATTATGTTCCTGACAGACTGGACTGGGAAAGAGAACGGTTGTCAGACAGATGGTACCCATCTGATGTGGATAGACATTCCCCCATGGCGGAACATATGTCCTCCTCACATCGTTCCTCTGAAATGATGGGGTCCGATGCAAATTTAGACTCTGACCAAGGCCTTGGAGGGGTAATGGTTCTCAGTCAGAGGCAGCACGAAATCATTTTGAAAGCTGCACAAGAACTGAAAATGCTTCGGTAAGTTCATTCCTAAAGATCATTTCTTTTAGTTGAAATCACTTCAGACTGCTCTTTTTAAAATGATATGATATATTTGAATGGAATCATTTTACTTTTTTGTCATATATTTTCAGTTTATATTTCTGGTCATTCAGTGCTGTTTGGGGGTTAGCATGTGTATTTAGAAACTGTTAATTATAAGTGTATGCCCTGAGATGTGCAAATCGATTGCTGTCCTTGGTCTTTGTAGATGTGTTCCTGGCCTGCCTTGCCTGTGCATGTTTCAAGGGTTAAACTTCAACTCTTTAGGGTTCTGGCCTTGACAGTTCTCAAATGTAATCTCTATTTTTTCCTAGTAGACATTTTGTTCTATGGTATTAGATCTGATAGACTTCATGTTCACTAATCTTTGATATAACTTTGGAAAGTGGTATGTTTTTCTCTGTTGCAACTCAGAATGGTTTACCTGGAAATGTCCTCAGATTTGTCTGTTGATACTTTCTTTTGGGGATGTTTTATCTTTCATTATAATTAGAAGCAGATATTTCTACCTAGGGTTGATACTTGTGTCTATATAATTAACTGTTTTCTTTGTGAGATGGTGAATACAATTTGGATTTCTTGACTTATAATCAACTATGTATGTATAGGTGTCTACATAACGCTTCCCACATAGTAGCAATAATAACAAAGCTAACAGTTTACTGCATGTGTAACTCTGTGCCTAGGAATTGTGCTAAATGTTTTGTGTACAATAACTCATTTAATCTTTACACCAACTATATAGTCTGAGGTAAGAACTGAGGAGTCAGTAACAAATTGCAAACTTTCTTAGTGTTTTGAGAAAGTAAATTAATGGTTAGGTTTTGATAGATTCTAATGTATTGTGCCTCTCACCTCTGGTCGTGTTTGTGGATGATATGAATTGAATTTATAACTGAAACTTTAGGACTAGAAAAGAAAATACAAGAAAAAAGCTAATTATGTGTAAAGATGAAAGACCAGATGCCCTAGGCAGCAAAATGGATCTCTCTGGTCAATAGTAGAGCCTACGGCTTTTATTTTTCCTAGATTCCTCATGAAGAAGCTGTGAAAACTGCCATCAAATATTTAGCTATTCATTTTTAAATTACAGGCATCTCTAATCCATACCTTTGTACTGGGCACTGTGCCAATAATTTAGTGTACGTTGTCTTAGTCCTGCTATTTCAAATCCTATCTCAGACCACTTCACAGATGATACTAAGACCCAATTAAATTCACTTTGCTAATAAGTAGCAGACTCAGAATTTGAAGTCAATCTGCCTGATTCTAAAATCTGTGTTGTTTATAGAGAGCACCAAACTGATCAGTGTTGCTAAGCTGCCACTGTTTCTTTCCTTTTCATTTAAAAATTTCTTTTTCATCTATTATTTCCTTACATAGAAATGCTAGATAAAAGATGGTATTTTTTTAATCATTCTTTTTTTAAGCTCTTTCTAGGCAATATAAATGTAATTAAACAAATTATATTAAGTGATGGATAATTGTGGTCATAGTTGAATACAAGTAGGTTATGTTGTGTCTGTTAAAGTCAAGAATATCATAAGGAGTAATTATATGGTGCAGAAATAGTCTTATGACTTTGTCCATTTGGGTCACTACACTGAACAAAATGTAAGGAGAAAATTGTAAAAAATCTAAAGAGGTTACAGAGGTTACATATATTTCAGATTGATATTATAATGAAAAGTAATTAATCTTGAAAAATATGAAATGTTTTTAAAGATATAAACTTATAAATGTTCTCACTATCTACAGTAGCTACCATAAGCTAAAATGCCCGGAAGAATCAGACAGTTAACAAAAATGAGTGAAATTGATCCAGATAGAATTCCCTGGAGTATAATGAGGATTGTGATGAACTGCTTCATCTAACATGATCAGCCACTAGTTCACTCACCTAATTGTTGGCATGTGAAAATGTAGATTAGTGTTACCAAATCTCTTTAAAATTTGAAAAAAAATTTATTTTTTTCAGTGCTTGAGTTTAAACCTTGAGCTTTGTGAATGCTAGGCAAGTGTCCTAATACTGAATTACACCCCCCAGCCCTACAATCTGAATGTATATGTTTGGTAAATAATGGCAGCTAATGCAAATTTTTAAAACTGATGTGAAAGCCAAGTTTAAGAAAGATTTTCTAGGGTTAAAGCTCTTGGGTCACCATTTTTCAACCTCTGGTCTAAACAGTATCATGTCAGAAAAAAATAGCAAGAAATCTTTTGGTTGGATGAAGGAAAAACATGACAAATAGATGATATATTAGAATGATCTGATGAGGCAGGTTGTTGAATCTGACCTTAAGGATTGTCAGTACTTTATTCATAGATCTTAGATAACTAATGAGGTTACCTTCATAAGAGCAGGCAAATATTACTCCAGAGTTATAGTTTGGTCACTGCAGAGGGTTTCAGAAAAAAGTTTTTAGGGCCCTCTTTTTAAATTTGATATTTGTTATAGTCTTTTAGGAATGGTGTAAACATGTTTTATGTATAGTGGCAATTTTGTTTGTTTGCAGGGAACAGAAAGAGCAGCTTCAAAAGATGAAAGACTTTGGGTCTGAGCCACAGATGGCTGACCATCTACCACCCCAGGACTCGAGATTGCAGAGTACATCAAGACCTGGGATGTATCCGGTACGGGAAAATTTATGACCAGAAAATGTGATAGTTTCTGCTTTGTGCATTTAAATGTTGCTGCACTTTATTTTATTACAATAAGTATAAGTTTCTTATATAAAAATGTATACTTTGGGAAAGTAAAAGTAACTAACAATTGAACGTCTGTTTTTAAAGAGGGGCTAGTTGAGACAGGTTGTAGAAGGGTCTCAACCTGTGTAGTTCTGGCTGATCTTGAACTGGCTAGCTCAAGGTAGTCTTGAAGTCATGGCAGTTTTCCTGTCTCAGTTTCTCCTGAGTGCTGCAATTACAGAAGTACATAATGATGCCTGGCTTGACCTTTTAACATCTTTAAATATGGTCAAAAATGTGTAAGAGGGGGCCGGGGATGTAGCTCTGTGGCCCCTCTGGCAAGTGCAAGGTTCTGAGTGCAATCTCTAATACCCCTCAAAAAGAAAGAAATGCTGCTTTCCCCAGGGTTTTTGTTTGTTTTATTTTGTTTTGTTTTGGTTTTATTTTTTTGGTACTAGGGATTGAACTCAGGACCTTCAGCTTGTGAGGCAGGTGGTAGAACCACTGAGCTAAATCCCTGGCCCCCAGGTTTTGATAAGTAGACCAAGTATACTTGAACTATATGGCTTTGTGTTCACAGAATTATAGAAACTTTCAAGTAATTTTTTATGTTCAAATACTTGTAGTCCTGCTTTCTGTTTAGGGTGGGATAGATGTGAGCCTCATAGTACTGTCTCCCTCTTTAGATTACTAGTGCAGCTAGAAAAGGTATCAAACGTATCCTATTCAAGTGGGAACAAAAAGGGGTGTTTATGTTAAAGTTGAATGATTGATTTCTCCCTTTGTTTTACTTTGGAGTTTACTTTTTATATTGCTGTTTACCTTTAAGCCAGTTATGGACTTTTAAAATATTATCATGCAGATTATTCTATAACAACACAATGAGGAAGAAAAATCCACTGTTGAACCATTTCATCAAATTAACTCTTCATTTTTCAAGATCCCCTTGTACTGTGGTCTAACATACAGCACTCATACACAGTTATTGACATCAGTGACTGTCATGATTATTGTTGACACTCAAGATCATCGTTTCTCATGACCTTGATATGTATCCACCTGCCTACAGAGTTTCTGTCAGGATGTGTCTCCTGTCAGACTCGGTATATTCAAAATGGAGCTCATTCCCCATTAAAATTGTCTTTCTGTCCTAACTCGATCTGAAAATCAGCCAACATATTTACTTTGTCCTACCTCTCAGTATTCAGTTATGTTAGCTTTCCATCATTGTGATATCTGAGAAAAATCAAATGAAAGAAAGATTTATTTTGGCTCATGGTTTCAGAGGTTTCAGTCCATGAGCATTTGGCTCCAACATTTCCAGGCCTGTTGTAAGGGGCAGAGCTGCTTGCACAGTGGCAGCCAGAGAAAGTGAGGGAGGGAAGGGAGGAGGGTGGGGAAAGAGAGAGAGAACACTATGTTAGTAGGTCTCTTCCTGCTTTTGTTCTGTCTAGGCTTCTGCCCTATTGGATGACACTGTGCATATCTCCATCACTTTGCTGTCTCACATGCCAGGTGTCTCTGGAAACAGCCTCACAGATACATCCTGAAGTATGCTTTGTGCTTTATTAATTTCCTAGGTGTTTGTCACCCCAGTCAAGTTGATAGTGAAGATTAACCTTCATGGCAGTCATTTTATTATCTTTGAGTGGGTGGTACTGAGGATTGAACTTGGGTCTTTGTGCTTGCAAGGCATGCGGCGGAACTTCTGAGCTAAATCCCCAGCCCCTAACTTTTTAATACTGATCAAATGCAGTATTTTCTATTTTCCCCATCCCTGCAACATCAGCTCTAGTCTTAATCAGTGCTTACCTAGGTTATGTCAGAAATGCTGCAATTCATCATCTCTGTCCATTTTATTCTCCTTTAATCTGTTTTCCATTGTGTGGCAAAAGTGATTATTTTTAATCAAATTTTGAGGTACAATTTACATATAGTGCATTACATGTAATATACCCTACAGTTTGAGTTTTGACAAATGTATTCAAAGGATAAATTTCTGTCACCTCAAAAAACTCTTTACCTTTGTACTGTGATTACACTCCACTTCAGGCAGCACTCGTGTAATTTCTGGTCAAAGTAAACATTTTATTTAGGATTGTGTGTATATGTCTGTGTATGTGCACGACTGTGTATGCTTGCATGGTAGGGATCTAACCAAAGCCTCACATATGTGAGGCATGTGCTCTAGCATTACCACTGAGTCACTTCACAGCACTAAAAATAGATGTTTTAAAATGTAAATCTCAACATGTTGCTCCCCAGCTTCAAAACTCTTTAGTGTTTTCTCCTTGCTTTCAGAATAAAATTTAGATTTTTAAGTGATTAGTTATGTTGTTCCTGTGCTGGGTTGACCTCTTCTAACCATTGCTTGCTACTCCACTCATATAATTAGAGCTACTTACCAGTACTGTGAATGTGCCAGGCATGTTACTCTCTCAGTCTGGAGTTTCTTTTCTTTCTCTTCTTGTATCTTCTGCAGTGGGCTAATTCTTGTGTTTTAGAATCCAGTGATTACTATCGTATATACTACCTACCCCTAAGGTATCTTAGTTGTGTCTCTCTCTTTGCTTTTGGTACTGGGAATCAAACTCAGGGCCTCACACTTGCCAGGCAGGTGCTGTGCTGCTGAGCTACATCCTTGGCCCTGTGTCTTTTCTTGTCTGTCTTCTAAACTGAGCCCATAGTGTACAAACTGTATTTTTTATCTTTGTACCTGTTGGCAAATGGTAGCTCTAGATCATTATTTATTCACATAGCAAATCATAAACATCTTTCCATATTGCTACATGTTAACATTATTCTTGATACTCATTGACTTACACTGAACTATTTCATTTATGTTGGACATTGGTTTCTAATCTTTCACTATTATTAATGTAACTTTAATAAACTTCTTTGTATCAAGTTCTTATTTTAGGTGACTTTATAGTAATTTCAAATTCCCAAAGTCAGATACTTCAAAGAATAGGGACATTGTCATTTCCCTTGTTTAAAATAAAGTTGCTGTTAAATACTTGTCTGCTACACTGTACTCTGATAACAGTCAAGGATTCTTAGTCTCATACATGTTGAAAAAATTGAATATTGACCAAAAATATATAAATAATAAAGAGTAAGTTTTTCCTATAATATATCCACATGGCTCTCTTGGTTATATAATAACTTTACTATAGCTATGTAATTATCAGCTACATAGTATATTTGGTGGACTTAACATTTTTAATACATGTTTTAATATACATTTTTATAAATAGTCAATATGAATTTTTTCTGTTATTTTTCTTCTTGTACAAACTCTTTTTGCCCCTTACCCATATGCCCTTACCATATTTGTCAATTTAATTCTTAAGAATTTTAAAATTAATTTGTATTATCTTTAATATATAGATATTACTCCTTTCTAATGTAAATACCATTCTAATGTAAATGCCATAAGTTTTTTTGTTTTACAAATTTATATTTTGCTCTGCCATTATAGAATGAAGAAAATACTTTGTTTTATTTATAGATGTACTTGCCACAGATCTTAAGATAGTTAAAACTTACCTGGGTAGCTGTGCCCCAGATAGAATAGCTTTGTCCTATACTGGCATCTTCTTAACAAATTTTAAAATGCTATATCCTAATAAAAAGTTAAGCTGGGCCGGGGATTTAGCTCAGTGGTTCAGTGGCCTGCCTTGCAAGCACAAGGACCCGAGTTTGATCCCCGGTAGTTTAGCTCTAGGTGACTACCATTTGTCTTTAATTTCAGTCTATAGTGGCCACCAGTTAACATTCCTTACATATTAGTAAAATGCAGTTTTTACTCGAAGTTTAGTTTTAAAGCAAAGCCTAAGTATGAGTGATACACAATTAAAATATATTGACTGGTTTCCAGAGTCTAAAATAACTATCAATAAAGAATAAACCACATACCAAGACCTGTCATGTAAAGGTACAAGATCCCAATAATGAATGTAACTGTACTGTATACGTAAAATGTACCAATAAACTCAATGAGAGAAAAAAAAGAATAAACCACAAGTAGTGAACTAAGATAAATGGGAAATAAGTATCTAAATAAGGCTTGGGAAGAGTTAAATGGCTTTGGGAAAAGAAATGTAAACATTAAAAAACTGTAACCATGCACACAACAGTGGCACCCTCTTGGAGGGATTATTAGTCTAATTGTTTGCTAGTACATTGCTCCCAACCTTGCCACGTATTATTGTCTTCTGGAGTTTGTTTCTCTCACTGGAGATTTGCTGCTTTTGTGGAGAAGATAGGTTTCTAGAGCTGGGGCTATGGCTCACAGCTGAGGTTCTTTTTTTTTTTTTGGTACTGGGGATCGAACTCGGGTCCTTGTGCTTGCAAGGCAGGCAGCAGAACCACTGAGCTAAATCCCCGGCTCTTGACTCTTCTTAACCCCCAGTGTGAGGCAATCACTAATCTTTCTGCTTGTCTCATTTTGCCTTTTTGAGCATTTTATATAAATTGAATCATATAAGATGTGGTTGTTAATGTCTGGCTCCTTTCATTTAACAAATATTTTCAAGATTTCATCCATGTAATAGCATGAATCAGTACTTCATTTCTTTTTATTGCTGAATAATGTCCATTATATGGATATACTACATTGTGTTTATCCATTCACCAGGTGATGGATATTTGGATTTTTTTTTTTAATTGAGTTTATTGGTACATTCTAGGTATACAGTACAGTTACATTCATTACTGGGATCTTGTACCTTTACATGACAGGTCTTGGGTCTCATTTTTTCCCCTTGTTGGATTGTTGAATAATGTTGCTATGAGTATTTGTGTGGAAACTCTTGGGTGAACATGTTTTTATTTTTCTTGAATACATACCTAGGAATGGAAATGTTAGATCATATGTAAATTTGTTTGACTTTTTGAGAAACTGGAAACCCATTTTCAAAGTGATGGCACCATTTTACATTCCCACTAGCAATCTAAGTGGTACCTTCTTTCTCCACATCTTTGTCATTATTTGTTTTTTTGTTTTCTGGTACCAAAAATTGAAGTCAAGATCTTGCACTTTCCAGGCTGGCATTTGCCAGGTAGGTGCAGTGACACTGGCTACATCCCTGGCCCTTCTGTTTTGTTATTATAACCACTCTAGAAAGTATGAAATGCTGTTTCACTGTGGTTTTAATTAGCACTTTCCTAATGACTTGATGTCAAGCATCATTTTGTGTGTTTCTTAGCCATTTGCATATCTTCTTTAGAGAAATACCTATTTAAATCTTTGCCTTTATATATTTTTGATTATATATATGCATTACGAGTTATGAGTTTTATATGTTCTGAATTCAAGTTCTTTATTAGATATGAGATTTACCTATATTTTCTACCTCTCAGGCTTGTCATATCATTTTTCTCATTGTACACAAAGTTGTAAGTTTTTTGTTTTGGAGGATATTTTTCTGGTACTGGGGATCCAGCTCAAGACCTTGCACTTGCCAGGCCAGTGCTGTGCTGCTGAGCTAAATCCCCAGCCCATTTGTAAGTTTTTAATGGATTGAGTTAAGTTTTTATTTTAATTTCTCCACTGATCTGTGACAACACTTATTCTATTCTCTAGCCTCCAGGTTCCTATAGACCACCCCCTCCTATGGGTAAACCACCAGGTTCACTTGTGAGACCCTCTGCTCCACCAGCAAGATCATCTGTTCCTATGACCAGGCCACCTGTGCCAATACCACCACCTCCACCTCCTCCTCCTCCACCTCCTCCACCTCCACCAGTGATAAAGCCACAAACTTCAGCTGTGGAACAGGAACGCTGGGATGAAGATTCTTTTTATGGACTCTGGGATACAAATGATGAACAAGGACTGAATTCTGAATTTAAGTCAGAAACTGCAACAATTCCATCTGCCCCAGTATTACCACCTCCACCTGTTCACTCTTCCATTCCCCCTCCTGGCCCAATGCCTATGGGTATGCCACCTATGTCCAAACCTCCACCAGTGCAACAGACTGTTGATTATGGCCATGGCCGAGGTAAGTAAGAAGGGTGAACTTGTATTTGGGATTCTTTAGGAATTAAGTTTAGCTTCACTCTTACAGCATTTTATCCCTGTTTTGTTTTGTTTTTTACCAGACATGTCTACTAATAAAGTCGAGCAAATACCCTATGGTGAAAGAATAACCCTACGCCCAGATCCACTACCTGAAAGGTCAACTTTTGAAACAGGTAGGACTCTTATAGATATTAATATTTTTAAATCTAATTTATGCACTAATTATGACTTGATTTTTCTTTTGATAAGATTATCTGGGCCTTCCCTTCAGGTAGATGGAAGAGTCGTAAGCTGAATTTAAGGCAACATTTTATAGTAGTTCTAAAGTCAGATTTGTACTTTTCTTCATAATATCCAAGAAAGCATATAGTTCTTATTTTGTATTAATTCTTTTTGTAGATCATGGAGGCCAGCGTGATCGCTATGATAGAGACAGAGACCGTGAACCTTACTTTGATCGAGATTTTAAAAGGGATCGGGAGACCCATAGAGATCGAGACCGGGATCGTGTTATCGACTATGACCGTGATCGATTTGACAGAGATCGCCGTCCCCGGGATGACAGGTATGGTGTGGGAAATAGCTTGGCTAGGTGTGCAAATTAACATTTTTTAGTTCAACAAAAGTTAATGTATCTAAAGTAAATTTAGTAAATGGCATGTTCTTCGTGTTTGTGTAAAATTTAGAGAAGGGAGAGCATGGTTTTTGCTAGCTTGAATTGATAATTTAATGAGACAGAGATAAAAAGGAATGGAAATGGTAATATCAGTAAAAGTATAATCATTACTTAGTTATAGTCAAGTAGTTTATTTTTGCAATTCCTGAGATTTTTAGATGTGTTTGTGTAAAGCAGATCTAAATGAAAAAGCAAAATACAAATATTGATTATGTGGGATAACTGCTTATAGAGAGGTTGGACAGATAATGGTGTAACATTATAAGAAGAAACTTGTAAATATTTTTTACTCACCAAAATACTTTTTATTATACTTTCTAGAACTCAGTCATATCGAGACAAAAAAGACCATTCCTCATCCAGAAGAGGGGGATTTGATAGGCCCTCCTTTGACAGGAAGTCTGACCGACCAGCCTATGAAGGCCCATCCATGTTTGGAGGTAGAGCTATACCTTATTAACTGTAAGGATATTGAGAATGTACACAGTTGGAGAGGGATTGATTACATATTACATTATGGATTTACACTTTCCAAGTGAAATATACTTGAGGATTTCTCAAAGGTGATAGCATTCTATCAAGAATATCAGTGTAATTAATGAAATAAATCCTTTTTATGTTATTAAAAAATTTTTGAAAAATAATGTAAATTCACTTATAATTCCACTACCCACTGTACTACAACTGTTGTAATTTTGTATTTTTCTTTCATTCTGTCTTTGCAAAATATAAATGCAGGACAGGTTTTTT
The DNA here is from genome assembly GCF_012274545.1 of Fukomys damarensis. NCBI lineage: Eukaryota > Metazoa > Chordata > Mammalia > Rodentia > Bathyergidae > Fukomys > Fukomys damarensis. Next base: position 17,008,126 of record NW_022900933.1, read on the forward strand.
TTCTTTGAGTGCTGGGGATCAGGTCCAAGGCCTCACCCGTACTAGCTGTACCCCTAGCTCTAAATGCATTTTTTTGTTGTACTTGTTATAATTGATAATTGCACCATGCACATATGTAAATCTCTTAGTGCCTGTATGACATTTCATTGCATAGATAAAATATAAGATCTTTATTTTGGACATTTAGCTTGATTTTTCCTGCTGAATGTTACATGTAAACTAGAAACTCACACCTGTGAGGTTAAGCTTTCATAAGCTATTGACGCTTTGTTCTTAAAACTATACAGCAGAAATTATAAAATTATCAGTCATACTTGAAATTATATAGCAAAGTATTTATTATTCTATATCATGTTGCTTAATATAAACAAAGATAAATTCATTATTTTGCTGACATTGTTTTCCTGTAATATACCTAAATCTTTTATTTTCTTGATTTCAATAGATTTATATTAAACTTTCTCTAATTTAAAAATGGTCTTTAAACCATTAAACTTAATCTGAATTATGAGTAGGTTAAGAGCTGAGAGTTAACTTTCAAAATAATTACTATATAAGTAATAATTTTATTCAACTGCTGGAAAACCCAGGAGAACGAAGAACTTACCCAGAAGAGCGAATTCCCCTGCCAGCTCCTTCACTAAGCCACCAGCCACCTCCAGCTCCCCGGGTAGAGAAGAAGCCTGAATCAAAGAATGTGGATGACATTTTGAAACCACCAGGCCGTGAGAGCAGACCTGAGAGAGTGAGTCTTTTTCTTTTTTACAGTTCTAGGTATTGAACCCTGGCCTTTACACATGCTAGGCAAGCAGTCTACCATTGAACTACAACCTAGCCCATAAGTAAATCCTATGAGGTTAACTCATTTTGTTGTAAATCCAAAGATGATAAGAGATCTTTTAAATATCTTGAATAGAAACTCCCTGTCCTTCTGCAATATAGAAATAATCAGATTCAAGGCATCTGACTTTCACTAAATCACCACATAATCTCATAAAATACTTATACAATAGTAAAGAAGTTAGAGCTAAGTTTCTTGTCAAAAAATGTTGAAAACTTAAAAAAATAATACACAAGAGCTCAGTTAATTGCATTCTGAAGAGGGGGAAAGTACATTTGGTCTTATAGTATGTGAAACAAGAAAATTAGGAGACTTGGTACCTTAAGCATAATTTCTTAGTGACTTCCAGATGTATACATTCTTTGAAATTTGTCTTTATTGCAGAATAAGTAGACTTTATTTGAATATACTAATAGTAGAGATTTCAGCCAGATATTTTGATTCTGTATATTTAGAATTAATAATCATTGTTTTATGGTCTTTTGGGGGTCTAGAAAGGTACAGCCGCTCCAGCTTTCCTGTGATTGCTGTTTGCATGATATAGTAGTTCATTCTTACTGCTATAGTTTTACGTTTTGCAGTTTTAGTTACCCACGATTAACAGTGGTTTTAAAATATTAAATGGAAAATACAGAAATAAATAAAATAATCATGTTAAAATTATGTGCTATTTTCTCAATCATGTAATGAAATCTTGCACTGTCCTCTGATCTGCCCAAGAAGTGAATCATTCCTTTGTCTAGCATATCCACATCATATATACTGCCCACTACTTGCTATCTTCATTATCAGCTTTACTGTCATAGATGGCAGTGCTTATATGTAGGGCTTGGTACTATCTGTGGTGTCAGACGTCTGCTAGGAGTCCTGGAATAGATCCCAAATGAGTAAGGTTGTACTACTGTATACCTTTTATACTGTATACCATCTCTTTACTTTCATTCTGTATTTGTTTGTATCTTTGAATCCAGAGCGATTCCTAAAGACAGGTAGATCTTTTTTTAATGCAATCTGGCAGCCTCTGCCCTCTTTATTTTTTTCTTTCAGTGCTGGAGATCAAACCTGAGGCTTTGTACATGTTAGGAACACAGTACCACTGAACTGCAACCCCCCCACACACCCCTAGTGTTTACCTTTTGATTGGATTGTTTAATCCACTGACAGTTAATTTTTCTTTAAATTTTTAAATATAATTGGCTTAATTTTATTTTTAGGTTGTTCTTTGCAGGTATATTCATGTATTCTGCAACACTGCTGAACTCATCAGTTTCAGTTTTAGTGGATTCTTAGGATTTTCTGTGTATAGATCATGCCATCAGCAGGTGTAGTTTTACTTTTTCCTTGTTAAGCTAGGTAACTTTTATTTCTTTTTCTAGCCTAACTGTCATGTTTGAAACCTCCTTGAGAGAAGTGGACATCCAGTCCTTCACTCTTCAATGTGATGTTAACTGTGAACTTTTCATAAATACATTTTATCAGCTGAGGAAGTTTCCTTCTGTTCCTAGTTAGTTGAATGCTTTTATCATGAAAGGATTTTGGACTTTGTTGAATGCCTTTTTTATGTCAGTTGAGATGATTGTATTGCTTTTGTTTTGTTTTGTCTTAGTTTAGTTTATTAATAAGATTTACTACATACTTGATTTTCAAATTTTAGCTTTTGTTCCTGGGAGAAATTACTTTTGGTCAAGGTGTATACTTTCTTTTTGTAAATTCCTAGATTGAGAATGCTAGCTTTTTGTTGAGAACTGGTATATCCATATGCATTTCTGATAACTGGAGTTTTCTTGTAATGTTGTCTGGTTTTGGTATCAGGGAAACGCTGACCTTATAAAATAAGTTCTTCTATTTTTGGAGGATTTTGTAAAAAATTTTTTAATTTTTTAAATGTTTGGTAAAATTCAGTGATGAAACCATTGGGGCCTGGGCTTTTCTTTTGGGAAAGTTTTGTTTTATTGCCAGTCCAGTCTCTACTTGTCACAAATCTGTTCAGGTTGGTTATTTTTTCTTGGGTCACTTTTGGTAGTGTGTGCCTTGCTATAATTTTGTTCATCTGTTATTTCATTTGTTGGCATATGGTTGTTTATATATATTCCTTTATAATCTGCTTTTAAAGTTTCTGTCAGATTGTTAAAAATATCTCCTCTTTTTTGAGACACGGTCTCACTATGTAGTTTAGGCTGGCCTTGAACTCACTGTGTAGCCCAAGCTGTCTTCCAACTCACAGCAATCCTCCTGCCTCAGCATCCTACCACCCTTGCTGGGATTATATGCTTGCGCCATGGCACCCAGCGCCCTGTTTGATTTCTGATCATTTGAGCCCTCTCTTCCCCTCCCTTCCCCTTCCTTCACCTCCCTTTTTCTCTTTCATGTTAGCCTAGGTAAAAATATCAATTTTATTCATCTTTTCAAGTAACTGGCTTTTGGTGTTTATAGTCTGTTTTCTGTTGTATAACAGAATACCTGAGCCTTGGTATTAACAATAAATGAAAGAGTTTTATTTAGCTCACAGTTCTGGAATTTTAAGAGCCTGGCATCAGCATCTGCTTAGCTGTGGCGAGGGCCTTCTGGCTACTTCACAGCATAATGGATGGTGTCATGGTGGGAATCTGTGTAAAGGGAGAGATCACATGGCAAGACAGAAAGCCAGAGACATTGTCAGTTTTGCCCCCCCAACAACATTTTGCACATCTGTGAACAAATTATTTCCCATGAGGTGCTATCTCTTAAAAGATTTCACCATCTCAATATTACCACCAACTATGAACTACTAAAAAATACATTCAAATCATATCCAAACCATAACAAAATTTTTTTTATTTTTCTGTTCTGTAAAATTGTCTTATGAATTTCTGTCCTAACCTCATCTCCTTACTTTTGTTTCTTTACATTGCACTTTTCTAGTGTCTTAATGTGGAAGTTTAGGGTATTAATTTTAACTTTCTTTTTTGATTTTTTTTTTTTTCCTTTGGTACAGTGCTCAAACTCAAGTCTTTGCTCTTGCAAGGCAGGTGGCAGAACCACTGAGCTAAATCCCTGGCTTTTTTTGATTTTTTTGAGATGGGGTCTTGCTATGCAGTTCAGGCTGACCTTGAACTAATAAAGTAGCCTAGGCTGGTTTCAAATCCTCCTGCCTTAGCCTCCTTAGCGCTGGAATTACAGGCATGTGCCACTACACCCAGCTAGCCTCCTTCTTTTTAACATAGTCATTTATAGCTGCAAATTTTTTTTAGCCTAATCCCGTGAGCTTCGGTATGTTTTATCTTTATTTTCATTAATCTTAGAGTTTCTGATTTTTGTTTTGACTCATTGGTTATTTAGGAATATGTTGTTTAATTTCCACATATTGGTGAATTTCTCTATTTTCTTAGTGTTAATTTTTTATTTTATCCATTGTGATCAGATAAAATACTTTTTATTATTTCTATCCTTTCAAATTTAATAAGTTTTGTTTCATAGACAATCGTATGATCTCTTCTGAAAAATAATAGGTTATTGTTAATGAAGATCTCATTACAAAAAAACTTTCAAGTAATTTCCCCTCCCCATTATATTTCAGATTGTTGTTATAATGAGAGGATTGCCTGGCAGTGGAAAGACACATGTTGCAAAACTTATTCGTGTGAGTATAGGAAAAACCGAAAAACAAAAAAAAACTTGCTTGTATTAATGAGTGTCATGTTATTAATACAGGTGTCTCATCTATTTGATTGATTTTAGTGGCCTATACATCCACAGTACATGTTGTTCTATATAAATTTGTATTCTACATAGGCAAATATTTTTGCCTCTGCTTGACTTGAAACCACCAGAAAATTGTTATTTAGCCACAAGACGGAACTTTGGTGTGAATAGTCATTAATTGATATCACAGATTTCCTTTTTGACTTTTTAAACTATTTGACTCTTAGGATAAGGAGGTAGAATTTGGAGGACCTGCACCCAGAGTTTTAAGCCTGGATGATTACTTTATCACTGAAGTAGAAAAGGAAGAAAAAGATCCAGATTCTGGAAAGAAAGTAAAAAAGAAGGTATGGTATATTCCTCTTGGATTATATTCTGAAACTGATTCATTGGCAGTAGAGGAAAACATGTTGAGAGATGGATTTTGGTTTGGTTTGATTTTGGTTTTACTGTGTAGTGCAGGCTAACCTCAAACTCATGATCTTCTTGCCTTTGGTTCCTACTTACTGGGATGCCACCACTACTGACTTGAGATGGCTTTTTGGAAACTAAAATTTGTCTCTTTTCTGAACACAAACTTTGGTACTCAGGCTACCCAGGAAAGGGATCTAAGATGTTTCTTTGCTTTAACTAACTCCAGATCTCTTTGGCGGGGTGGCTCTTAGGTGATGGAATATGAATATGAAGCTGAAATGGAGGAGACATACCGCACCAGCATGTTCAAAACTTTCAAGAAGACCCTGGATGATGGCTTTTTCCCCTTTATCATTCTGGATGCTATCAATGACAGAGTTAGGCATTTTGACCAGTTTTGGAGTGCAGCAAAAACCAAAGGATTTGAGGTATACACTTCACAAAAATCTTAAAGCACATTGTTTTCATATATGTTTTATATTTCCTTGCCTAATTATTATTTATTGTTGCTTAGGTATATTTGGCTGAAATGAGTGCAGATAACCAGACTTGTGGCAAGAGAAATATTCATGGAAGAAAACTTAAAGAAATAAATAAGGTGATTTTTCAGAAAACAGAACAGCAAAGTACCCTAAACTTGATTTTCTCAGTGTCAGTAGTGTTGTATGGAAGCTCTTTCTTGTTTCTCCAGTTTTCTTTCACAATATCTTTTCTGTCTATCTTTGTAAATGTTTCTTTTTCTTTGATATAAGTGAAAGAGGCTTCCTAGCTCTTCCTGGAATTGGCCTATTAGATTTTATGATACTAAATTTATTTTAGATCATATTTGGACTTTATTCATAGATACAGTAATAATTTGACCTGAATCTTTCAATAGATGGCTGATCACTGGGAAACTGCACCTCGTCACATGATGCGTCTAGATATTCGTTCTTTACTACAAGATGCTGCAATTGAAGAGGTAAGTGTGAACTTTTTGTTCACATGTAGTGTATATATAGTCACAAGAGCGTAGCACTGGGGATTGGACCTAGGGAATACTGAGCTACATCCCAACACTTTTTTGTGTGTGTGGTACTGAGGATAAAACTCAGGACCTTGCACTTGCAAGGCGGGCATGGTGCAACTGAGCTAAATTCCCAGCCCTACCCTTTGTGTGTGTGTGTGGACCTTGCACTTGCAAGGCGGGCATGGTGCAACTGAGCTAAATTCCCAGCCCTACCCTTTGTGTGTGTGTGTGTGTGTGTACCAGGGATTGAATTTAGGACCTTGTGCTTGTGAGGCAAATGGCAACACCACTGAACCAAATCCCTGGCCTACCCTTTTATTTTGATACAGAGTTTCACTAAATTGCTAGTGAGACTTGGCTCAAACTTGGCAATCCTTCTGCCAGTCTTCTGAGTAACTGGGATTATAGGTGTGCACTTCTGTGCCCAGGTAGAGATATATGTATTACATAATTACAATTACTATTAACGTTGGTACTATTGTGGAACCATTTAAAAGTTAAATTGCAGACTTCATAACACACTACCCATAAATGTTTCAGAAGATATGTTCTAAGCACAATAACAATCTCTTATAAAATCAGTTAAATATCAAAATGAGGAAATTTAACATTGATAACATACTATATTGAATAATATAAATTTTCTGAATTAAATTTCTTAATTATCTAATAATCCATATTCAGATTTCACCATCTTCCTATGATGTGCTTTATAACAATTTTTAAAATTCAGTATCCAGCTTGTTAATATAAAAAGCAATTTTTTAGCCTGATATTATCTTGAAAAACAAAGCAGTTTTGAAAAGTATATGCTAGTTATTTTTTAAAATGCTTCTCATTTGGGGTTTGTCTGTTTCCATAGGCTTAGGTTTAGATTAGATATTAGCAGGAATGGTACGTGAGTTGTGTTACGTGAAGATCCATATGAAGTCAGTTTGTCTCTTCGTTGTCATTTAGACATTGATTACTTGGTAAGGTGTATCTATCAAGTTGTTCTTCCTTTTTATCTTAATCTATAGGGAGATACTTTGGAACTGTTATTATACTATTTCCCCAACACATTTTCACCTACTTGCCTGAGTCAGTGATTAATTTAGTGGAAGAAAGTCTGTATTACAAAGAGGTTTTCAATTTTATTCACTGGTATACTTCCATTTCGTTTGACTTCTTCCTGTGAGAGTTACCTATACTCAGTATTGTCATTGTGTTTTCATATATAGTTAACACTCATACCAGTCCTCTGTCCATTTCCTCTGGCTTCTGCTGCTTCCATTCTCTAGAGACACCAGTTATTTCCATGACAGTAGAAAATACTCACTTCTCTCATTGCTTAATTTTGCAGCCACACGTGACACAGTTGACATTTTCTCTTGGCTTTTGTGAGTTCACATTCTTCTGGCTTGGCCGGGTGTGGTGGCGCACGCCTGTAATCCCAGCACTCGGGAGGCTGAGGCAGGAGGATCGCTGTGAGTTCGAGACTAGCCTGAGCTACATAGTGAGTTCCAGGTCAGTCTCAACTACATAGTGAGACCCTGTCTCAAAAAACCAAAAAAAACCCCACAAAAACACATTCTTCTGGCTTTCCTTCTCTCTGACTATACCTTTTCAGCTCTCTTTACTGGCTTTTCCTGCTTCCCAGTCTTAAAAGAGCCACTTCTAGGCTCTGTCCTTGGCTTTGTTTTTACTTTACATATTATATAAATAATCTGACTCTTTCTGGTAGCATGGATTACCGTTATGTCCCTTAAATTATAAAAACTGAAGTGGATTATATCAGTCAAAGAGTATCATTTTTAGAGGAGGAATTGTAGATGATTTTTATAGTCCTTTCTACTGTTATTTTCTAAATTCTCTATACACAAAAAAAGTTTATTGTCGTATATACCACCCCCCCTTTCTCCCCTCCCCCATGCCAGGGATCAAACTCAGAACATTGCGCTTGCAAGGCAGGCACATCACCACTGAGCTATATCCCCAGCCCGAGAATTTATTTTCTTCATATACTTGAAATTCAGCCTACCAGAATGTAGTATGTCCAAACCTGTTACTCTTTTACTTTTCTTTCTTTCTTTTTTTTTTTTTTTAATTAGAACTACCAGTCATTTGATTAGTAAAACCAGTAATCTAGAAGTTAATCTTGGACTCTTTACTCTCCCTTTTACCAAGGTTCAATCCACCATGTAGTCAGCTACAAGTTTTATATTATAATTACTTCTCTAATCCATGTACTTTTGGTTTTTTTATTCTGTTTTCTGGTACTAGGAGTCAAACTTGCTCTTGTGAGGCAGGCTCAGTGCCACAGAGCTAAATCCCTGACCCTAATGCATGTATTCTTAACTTGCATTGCTATCATTGTAGGCCAAACTACTATTCATTCTACTTTTTTCACTATACATTTTCTTATAGTTTAACATTTGAATCATTTGTATGTTCTACACAATTGGGGAAATACTTATTAAAGGGTATTTTTTGGGGGGAGTGTTTATTTATTTATTTTTTTTCCCCCAGTGCTGGGGCTAGAACACAGGACCTTGTGCTTGCAGGCAGGCGCAGTGCCACTGAGCTACATCCCAGCCCTCATCCTTTTTTGGGAGGCAGGGGCGGTACTAGGGATCCATCTTAGGACATTGTACTTGTGAGGCAGGTGGTGGCACCACTAAGCTAAATCCCAGGCCTCCTTATTAAAGGTTTTTAAAAGAAAGCGTAGAGATCCATAAAAGCATTCAAAATAGGTAACCATCTATTTGGAATAAAGCATTATACTTTATAGGGAATTATAAAGTTGGATATCCCAGGAAAACTAAAGGGTGGAATATTGTTCTGTTCTTTTTGTTGTTGTTGTTTTTTCAGTTCTGTTTCAAAATTAGGATGTTAAAATTTAATAAAATAAAAATTATGTCATATGTAATTGTGAGTCTGCTCTCTTTTTGGGGGAATTGGTGATCATTACAGATCTTAATGATTCAACATTTTCCTAAATATTGACTCCATTTTTTTTAATGATTATTGGCATATTGTAGGTAGAGATGGAAGACTTTGATGCAAATATTGAAGAACAGAAGGAAGAGAAGAAAGATGCGGAGGAAGAGGAAAGCGAACTGGTAGGAGACAGACCAACCACTTTGAACAAAGTGTCTTTTTGTTAGAATTCTTAACTAGGTTATATTCAGATCTGTGGTCAGATTACTTACTGTTAATATACACATTATAATGGTGAAAGATTTCACAGTCATCTTCAAGGAAACTTTTGGATGCTTTTTATTTTTCTCTAGACCAAAAAGGAATCCTGTAATGTTAAACAAAGTGCTAAGAAACTTACATTTGCACTCACTCATCTCTTTGTGGGTGGTTTTACAGGAATATATTTTAAAAGATAATCAGTTACATAAGAACATTTTTACATTCCAGCAGGTATGTGGTACAGCCTACCCAACATACACATAATTGTCTGTTCTTTGCTACAAATCTCAAATCGAGTTACTGCCAACTGAGGCAGAAAAACTTACTGAATGAGGAGCAGAGGATTTGCCACTGGCTGCTGGATTTGTTACTCTGCATTTTGTCCTGTTAAGTGATGGGGAAAAGTATTTGATTGTATAAGCAATGGACTTTGCTTAGGCTGATTAGAAGCTTACATATTGTGAGTTCAAAGTTCCTGTGTACCTCCTGTAAATGCTTCTGGTCACACCTCTGTAGAAGTGTTTTCCTTTTCCTATCCTTCAAAAAAATGCAACCTAAAGAGTTATGATGACTTCCTTGTTCACTAATGAGGTAAAGAAATTAGCACTGCTTGGGATAGTGATACTTTTACAATCCAAAATATTTGGTTTATTTAATACTTCAGCCTCTGCTAAAGTCGCTTCTCATAGTCCTCTGAAAATGTATAAATGGACAACCCTGATTCCTACCCCCTACAGTATACAGTCCTCAAAGAGTGGTCCCATGTGTGATATAGATAACTCTGGATAGAAATTGTGTTTATACAGAGATGGTGTCAACCTCTGCATTCCTAGATTTTAAATGTGCATTAAAAAGTAAGCTTTAAAGTTAATGGTATCTGAGTCTCGATTATGTTTCCTTTTTATTTTTTTCAACAAGTTTATTTTTCTTAAGTTTGTATTTTGACATGAATAATCTAAATGTAATAGGTAATTCACTTACAGGTCCACGCTGTTCTGGAATATAGTTAACCTCTTTAGGTACTTGCAGCGTGTATCCTAGAAAGTGACCCTGTGAGAAGTCAGTGTTATGTATTAGCTTTTGAAACTCCCATCTTTTGTGGAAGCTTTACTTCAGGATATGGTTCACAACATCTCATTTGCTTAGGTGTAGGTCAAAACTTGGGAGTTTTTATTGAATGTGCAATTATTTTTTAAAGTGAAACACACTAATGCTATATTTTTACATCAGTGATATGACAAGGAAGCCTTAGAATTTTACCCTGCTGGACTATCTTTTATTTCCAAGTAGCTTACTACTTTAAGCAGTGGAAAGATGATAAAGTTTTACGGAAGAACAGATGATTTCAGCAGGGAGAAATTAATACACTCATTTGCTTATCTTTATATTCTAAAACTTCTCTTAACCCATTCAAAGAACAGAATCCAGGTCTTCTACTGTTGGTGTCTATCCCAAGAGTAAAAGTTTCTTGGAGAATATTTACCAATGAGTTAAGAGCAAGTACCATGTCATTAAGATCCCTTTAACAGAATGTTCACTAAACTGCATTTTCTGCTCTGTACTGATTAATACAACTGGGTGAAATCCAAACATTCTTGGTTAAGAAAATCCTTTTTGTGAGATCATCGGTGTGACAGTTTGTCTTCTTTAGTGCTTCAGTGAACCTAATGGATATGATTTAGCGTTTATAAATAATATTATTCCAGCAATGTTTAAGGTTTTCAGATGATTTTGAGATGTCACTTGTACACGTTTCTTTAGTCCTTTTAGTGCCATCACTTCAGCATAGCTTTGTATTGCTTCTAAAAATGTATTCGGAAAGATGATATAATTTTATAAGCTGATTTACTACCTACTAAGATGAAATTGAATTCTTAATTCTGACTTCAGACTAGGAATGTATAAATCCCATAAGTTTCCTGGAATTATGAAGATACTCATGTAAACTCTTCCATAGAAGCTTTTGTAATGATCTTCAACTTGCTTTCTGTGTGTCAGTCTGTTCTATCAACTCAAACATTCTCAGTAGTAGAGATACAATGATTCATAAAAGAAGATGCTGACACCTTTGATGTATTTGTTCTGTTTACTAGGGCCTGATATTAAACATTCTGTATGGTAGGGTCTAAGAGAAAACAGAATCCAAATAAGGGAAAAGGGGAATCATGATAAATCTCATGGAAAAAGCATACACTTGTTTGATGCCTAAATGGAAGGGATTACTATATAGTTTAGTAGGCACATTGGGAAATTGGAACATGTTTTTGGGAGTTTGTTTCAAATAAACCATTCATTTATCTTATGAAATCTAAGATGTTAAGTTGCCTGTGGAGATTTCTGGTTTTTCATATAGTAGAACATAATTTTAAAAGACATCAGGAATAATAATCTAATATACAACTGATGAAATAAAAATGCTTTGAAATTGATTCAATAAAATTAGCCTTTGTAAGATTAACTGGTACATGGATTGAGTCATTTTTAAATGAATTTAAACTTCATAATTGGGCAGTTGGGTTCAATGATACTAGTTCTTTTTTTCTTTTGATTACTTAAAATGACACTGAATATCAAGTAATTATCTTGAACACATTTTGAACCTCATGGCTATAATCACTTAAAAATAACAATTGTATTGAGAAAATAACCTAGTTAGTATTGTAAATTCTCTGATCTCTAAATGATATTAATATTGGCACAGTATCTATACATTCTTACCATAATTGCTATTCAGCTATTGTTCAGACTACAGTTGTGAGTCCTAAACTTCAGCTGCCTCAAAGCGCCTTCATGATACTATCCTGAAGTGACAACTCTGAAATTTGTGCAGTCATGTTTGGTGATTTTGGTCATTTAGTTTCTTCAAAGATAAGATTGTGTTTTCCCTAAGGATATACTTAAAATTAGTGAGTGGAAACTGAATCCATTCCCAGTTTTAATGCTTTTCCAGTTCAAAAGTGTTATGCATGTATGTGTCTCTTTCTAACCCTTCGAGCTTCTCTCTGTGTACAATTTAGGGTTACATTCCGAAAAGCAAATGGGAGATGGACACATCTGAGGCAAAGCTAGGTGGGTATTTCCTTTTTCCTGTTTTTCTATGTGATACCTGATGGTAATGGTCATAGAGCTTTCTGCTATAAGAAGAACAGATTTCTCAGAAGTATTGCCTGCATCAGGAGTTTGGCCTACCTGACATCCTCCAGTGTGTTTCATTCACTAGCTTTTGGTTTAGTTATATCTTGTGCTTCAGTGAAAAGAAGAGTATTTCTTAAAAAGCATTTAACTGCAGTCCAAAGTTGATCCTGTTTATGAATACTCTGATTCGCTTCTCAGCCTTTTGGCTAAGATCAAATGTTTATGAATACTTTGGATAATAGTAATACATATTAAAGATTTTTTAAAAATAGTTAAAGGATATTTTTCTTACAGAATTTCTGGGTAGAGTGAAGTAAATATATATAGATTTTTGAGGAGCCTGTTTTATGAAATTCCATTTAAAATTTCCTTCAAATTGTCTTTAGTGCCACTTTACAAGATTAACCAGTTAAAATGATTATCTAAACTTTGGAGTTGCTTAATGTGAAGTTTTTCATCAAGCAAAAACGTATGTATGGAATGGATTCCTACAGTATTTCATGGTGATACTGTAAAATGTTTTAAAAGTGTTTTTTTATGTCACTCAGCATCTTGCTTAAGGTGTATCAATAAAAACCTAAGAAAAACATACTGGGGACTTTTTATGTGCAAAGACATTACTGGTGTTTGAAGCATGACTATCAGTTCCTGTGTTTCTCTTCCTGGTATCATGCTGTTGGCTCCAAAACTAAAAGTACCATCTAAAGATCTTAAATTCACAGAACAAATTTGGTTATTTAGCTGCTTTGCTACTTAGGACATACTGTGTTTCTGACATCAAAAGAGAGCACATTTTACACGCAGTTGTGTGGTTTCTGCCTTCATTTTGCCCGAAGTCTTAAGAAATTTGCTTAGTGTATGTTAAGTAAAAATTGTATGTGATGAGCTAGACATGGTGTTGCATTCCCGTGGTGCCAGTACTTGGGAGGGTGAGTTAGGAGGATCGCAAGTTCTAGATCAACCTGAATAGCATAATAAGTTCAAGTTTGGCCTGGACTATGAAGTGAGACTGACTCTCTCTCTCTCTCTCTCTCTCTCTCTCTCTCTCTCTCTCTGGCTTCTTGACATATTCTTTTACTATCTCTGTAGAAAATCTTAATGACCAACTATCTTCTTCCCTATGCTGTAAGCACTTGTTTCTTTAAATACGGTTAAATATCGTGTGTGGTAGCACATGCCTGTAATCCTAGCACGCAAGAGGCTGAGGCAGGATTACCACAAGTTCGAGGCCAGCCTGGGCTTCATCGTGAGTTCAAGGCCAGCCTGAACCACATAGTGAGACCCTGTCTCCAAAAACCAAATAATAAAATAAATAAATACAATTAAGTAAGTATATAGGAGAGTAATAATCACAGTTTATTTTTAAAAAATAAAACTGCTTTAGTTCTGCTTATTTCGACAGATTAATTCTGTTTTTAGCTCTGTACTTTTTGAATAACCTATAAGACTCTAAGAATTTCTTTCCCTTGATTCTCTAAATTGTGATCATCCTTTGGGACAAAGAGAGAGCATAAGTAAAAATAGTTGTTGGGGCTGGGGATTTAGCTCAGTGGTTCTGCTGCCTGCCTTGCAAGCGCAAGGTCCCAAGTTCAATCCCCAGTACCAAAAAATAAAAGTGATAAATGTTGTAGCTAAGCACATATTCATTAGAGTTATTGTATAATATATATTCTGGAGCCCAGTCCATTTTCTGCTTTTCTTTCCAGTTTCCAGGGAAAAATGAAACTGGAATTAAGTCATGATTAACTATTCACAAAAATAGGATGTTGATATTGGTATTAATTTCTGGGAAAAGGGCTTGTCTACTACTTCTCAGAAAATACATGTTTTAAAGATGATGTTAGGTAATACGTTGTAGAGATGGCAATCTTACATAAGTCTTTCAATTAGAAGCACTGAAGATCTGGTAATGAATCTAGAAATGCTAATATGTTAGCAGTTGAGCTTTTGCTTGTTTAAGCATGACAGTGATGTTTTGCATTAGGACTTGAATCTTGCACCACGGTATTAATAGTATCTTGAGAGCTAACACAGCCAGAGAAAGACAAATTGAGTGTGAACTTTCTTGAAAGTGCTCACTTTTTTGAAATTGGTCCATTGAACCATCTGAAAAGAAATTTTTTCTCTTATTTATGAGAATCTTCATCTGAGAATGAAACTCTTTACATTGCTTTCCTTATCATAACAAATTTAATTTGTTGATTATCAGGTGCAGTTTTTTTTTTCTGAGTACAGACATTCTTAAGTTACTCTTGATAACATGATTATACTGGGTGGAAACATAGTAAGCTTTGGCAATATCACACTACTAAAGTATTCAAAAGAAGAGCCGAATCTGGAACTGAGGAGTTTTGATTCATGAATGAGTTTGTCAGTAAGAAATACTCAATAATCTTTTAAGCGTTTGGATTGTACCTTGCAGATTCTTGATCTGTGTTCAGCATATAGTTTAGCTGTGTCTGAGTGTTAAATTGGATGCAGTATAATTCTATAGCAGTTCAGAATAGGACTGAACTACATCTGGTATGAGTGCTACCAAATTGTTGATCTTTACCTGTAGGCCGTCTTTAGTCATTCCTGACTGCTCCTTTCTAGCTGGGGCATAGATTTCCAGTGCAAAGGTGGGTGTTACATGTCATCAGATGCTTGGATTCAGCACTGAAGTTACATGATTTTAGTTTCTCAAACTGTTATAAGTAGAATATTTGAGACTATGATCCTAATTTAGGTTTCTCCATATAAAGTATTTTTGCTTTTTTCATCTCAGTGCCATTTGTCTGTACTTAAAAGTTGCTGTAATTGGCCTTTTGCACACCAGACAGACCTGATCTCTTCATTTAGAATGTATTTTTACCTGTATAGATGCACAACCCCTGTATGTTCACTTTGAACAGATTTACAGAAATTCTGCTTACATTTAAGAAATGCACAGATGAACTGAAAGAATTTTTGTTGTGCTATAATATATTGTTTTAAATTTGTAAAATTCTATGGCCTGCCAAGTTGGATGTAAAGCTTCATCTTCTTTTAAAACTTCATCTTTTGAATCTCAGATGTCTGAAAAATTAGTGTGAATCTATCGGACACCAGACTTCCTTCTGTAATTAACACCCCAGATCATTCTTCCCTCACCTTATACCATCCATCTGTGTGTTTGGGTTTCCACTATGCCATGTGAAAGCGCTGTGATCTTTTCTTCATTTCCAAGAAAGAAACTTTAAACATGCTTGCACAATAAAATTTTAAATTGAACATTTCAAACAAGGCCTCTCAGACTAGTTTACATACTCTTCTGGACTTCCAAGTGGCAAATATAGAACCACCTGTTGTGTAACTCCTGTCGTATACCCAGAGCATGAAAAAGTATTGTAGTTTTCTTACTGCTCTCATATATTGTTGCCTGGCCATGCTCTTTTCTTAGAATTGAAGTGTGAAAGTTTTCCTTTGAAATATGTTAATGTCAGAATTGATTGTATTAAACCTCAGTGTTGGAGCTTCCTACTCTTCTGGTAATACTGTACACTGTTGAACTGAGACTAGTTGTATTTCTTATGGGACCTGTTAGTTTTCCAGTACCACATCCTGTGTCTCTGTACAGTCAAGGCATTGCTTCTTTCAGATCGTGTGTAATATGGCTTGGAGATGGAGCCATGATTTTCAAAGGAGATTAGAAGACTGTTTCTGTGGAATCTATCCATAGGGAAAGTTGCCAAAACAAGATGAAAAATTTTTGAATTTGTAAAGTATCATTTGCCTTATTACTGATTTTTTTTCTTTTCTTTTTTTTTTTGGTACCAGGGATCGAACTCGGGTCCTTGTGCTTGCAAAGCAGGTGGCGGCACCACTGAACTAAATCCCTGGCCCCCTATTACTGATTTTTCAATGATAATTGTTTTCATGGGGGAGGTGTTTTAGAGCTAAAAGCTTTACCAGTTATGCAAAACTCTTTCAATTTTTTTTGTTTTGTTTTGTTTTGTTTGTTTGTTTGTTTTGGCACCTGGGATTAAACTCGGGACCTTGCACTTGTGAGGCAGGCGGTGGAACCACTGAGCTAAATCCCTGGCCCTTAAAGCTCATGATATTTGAATTATAAACTCACCTCCTTCTTACTACTGCTTCCATTACACTTTTCATATCAAGTTCCCTTCAACTTGGTGCCTTAAAGATTTCTATTATTTACACTCCACACCCTGTATGGAGTTCAGTGAAGTGTGGTTATTGTGTGTTCCTAAAGTCAAGGCTTCCTTTATTTTTCTGCTTAGTAGTAGTGTTTGTATAACTTCAGATGATTCAAAAGTTTAATGCCTCTATGTAGCTAAAAATGAAAATGTATATAACTCATAATATATTCCACATGTAGTATTCAATATCAATAGTAATAACCAATAAAAAACAACACATTTTCATTGTGTGTTCTTCTTTAAGACACCTAACTTCATTTCATAATTTCTGAATGTGCAATCCCTCTTCATTTAATTGATTTTAGTTGGGAGAACAGACCCTCTCAAATTCAAGGTTCAGAAAGAAATATCTCATTTGGGTACTTGGCTGACTAATCCTTAATCTCACAATGATCGACATTATTTCATGTTATATCCAAAGAAAGTGGTTCTCTTGTATTGTTACATATAAATACTAACTCATGGTAAATACTCTCATGGCAGCCCAGATCCTAAGAAACTGTTAATCTAAAACTTTCTTAAGCATTAATTTGGCTCATTAAGTTCTTAGTACTACCTGCTTTTCATTTGACACAAAACAACATGTGATTGTAGATCAAATGAGTGGTATTAATATTATGTTGAAGAAAAAAAGGAAGTAATTGTTTTTAGGAGGAAAACTGTATTTTTCTTCAGAACATGAGAGCTGAAGGATGATTTGGGGAGGTTGGGAACACAAAGAAGCTAGGAGACAAGTGCCTTTTCTTGCTTTGCCTGTATTTGTTAAACCAACATTGCAGTATAGTATGACTATCCATATGAACACCAGACAATGGAAATTGCACAGAACTTGATATTCTCTCAGCTTTGAAGATAGTTTGGATCTGTACAGGATACTACACTAAAAAATGCGGCTATACCCTCTGAAAGCACTCCTTCCTTTCCCTTGTTTGTGTATTGCGTGCAAATTCACATTCTACCCTAATGCTTTGGCTCTGTTTGTCCCTCAGACAAGTTGGATGGCTTGAGGACTGGTGCTAAAAGGAAACGTGACTGGGAGGCCATTGCCAGCAGAATGGAGGATTATCTTCAGCTCCCTGATGACTATGAAACTCGTGCTTCTGAGCCGGGGAAGAAGAGGGTAAGAGACTTTGTTAATAATTACCAACAGATGAAGGGCCCACTTAAGCATCTGGTTTTGGAAAGATATAGGCAAATAATTATATATGAGTGCTATTTTAGAACAATTTAGTTTATACTTTATTCTATACTTTTGGGGGGGGGGCAGTACCAGGGATTGAACCCAGGATCTTCCACTTGGGAGGCAGGCATAGTGCCATTGAGCTAAATCCCCGGCCCAAAAGTTCCCGTCAAGTGTGGTGTTTTTTTTTTTTGTGTTTTTTTTTTTTTTTTTTTTTTTTTTTTCTTGGTATCTGGGATCAAACTCAGGACCTTGTACTTGCCAGGCAGGTGCAGAGCCACTGAGCTACATACCCAGCCCTGTCTTACACGTTTGTTTGTTTGTTTGTTTGATACGAGGGATTGAACTCAAGCCCTTGCCCTTGTGATGCAGGTGGCAGAACCACTGAGCCAAATCCCTAACCCTGTCTTACACATGTTTAAAAAAATCATTCCTTGCAAACTTCAGATAAAAATATAAAAGTAACCTTAAAAATGGAGAACAGAACCTCACATGGCAAGTATGCAGTCTCCCTTAAAGGACTTGGATGGAATATGTGGTACTTCTTAGTGGATTTTTTGTGGAGTTTCCACCGGTAGATGGGTGGTTCCTTGGCGTTTTGACCATGAGTACTCTGTATGTAATGTCATTTACCAAAAGAGAAAAATCTAAGGGAATCATAAGCTTACTGAAAGACCAGTTAAAAGTTGTTAAATCGACTGTTGAGTTTACAAATATGAAATTTCTGAGATCAGAGTAAGATAATAAATGATCTATCCAAAAGAAAAAGTATAAATAGAGAATAGAATATAGGACTCCAAAACTTAGAAGTTCAGGAAGAGAAGTTTCACAAAGAAAAGCGTAGGCAGTTTTTAAATGATGTAGAGAAGACAAGTGAATTGGGAGCAAGAAATCACAATTAGTTTTAGCAACTAATGACTGATGACTGTAGTTTTCCTAGAGATGAGAGTAAAGCCAATTTGGAGCAGATTGAAGAATGAATAGGAGATGAGGAACTGAACAGCAAATGTAGTCAACATTTTTAAGAAGTTTTACAACGAAAGGGAGTAGAAGAATGAAACCAGGACATGGATAATTTTCCACATAGATACTGAATTAAATAAAAGTGATAGATTTGTGTATATCTTTTTTTTTTCATGGTGATGATCCTGAGGATTGAACCCAAGGCCTTGCATATGTTAGGCAATTGCTCTGCCACTGAGCTGTACTCTATACTGTTCTGCATAAGATTTTCTCAGCTAATTCATCTTGATTTTTCTAAATAGATATATATGGACTTACCATTCTTTTACAGCACTACCTAGTATGCTGTTGTTTGATCATACATTTACCCAGTCCCTTATTGATGGATGCCTGTGCTGTTTCCTTTTTATTGTTCATATAAGTACTGCAGTGGAAATCATAATAGCATGTATTTTGGCTTCATTTTGCAAACATCTCTAGGGTGAATTTTCCCATTAAAGCTGCAAGGTCTTGGAATATGATTTACTGTTCTGGTGATATTATAAGATCATTTTCTTAAAAAGTTATATGTATTATTTGCCCAATGTAGTTAAATGCCTATTTTTCCATTTTCACACTGCATTGCTGTCAAACTTTTTAACTTTTGACGTTCTAATAGATGGGGAGGGGGAATCTCATTTAGCATTTCTTTAAGAATGAGGTTATACATCATTTCTTTATCATTTCACATCATTTCTTTGTATTTCTTTATTAATGTTCTCAGTGCTTGAATATGGCTTTCTTTAATTCTCTCAGATTACTTTTTCTTCTAAACTTGTAGTTTCAAATGTGGTGTTCTGCCCCTTAGGTGATCCAGAGATAAAAGAGGATCTTGCCCCATCCCTGTAACCTAGTCTAATTCTGTGTTCTCTTTAGGTGAGATGGGCAGACCTGGAAGAAAAGAAGGATGCAGATAGGAAAAGGGCCATAGGTTTTGTGGTCGGACAGACTGACTGGGAGAAGATCACAGATGAAAGTGGTCACCTGGCTGAAAAAGCTCTCAATCGAACCAAATATATATGAGATTAGTTTTTGAATGGAGTCATTGTTCCTCTAAGGTAAGAGTATCTAGCCATATGAATAGCTTACTGTGTGGTTACTTCAAAGATTTTTAAAACAGCATGCTTTGCTAAAAATGTTTTCTAGTTCTGAAATAGTAAGTATGTGCTAGTTGCTAACATTTACAATGCAGAGATATGGAAAGTAAGCAGTTTTCTACAACCTGGCTCACTTATAAAACTGTAAGATGAATAAAGCTTGGGTTCTATACAATTGGAAAGGAGTTCAACCATGCTATGATCTGAGGGGTGCTGAACTTTCCACTTATACTTTCCTGGTGTAACGACCATTTCTTTTCTTTCCAGGTGGTTCGCTGTGAGGTGATATGAAGCCAAGTCCCGTGGAGCTTCTTTGTGTGTCACCTTGCCTCCACATTTCAGTTTTATTTTATTTCTACTGCTTTAGTTTTTTAAAGTTCTCCAGTGTCCCCAAGAGGTATTAGGTCTTGCTATACCCAAGCAAGACATTAATTTTTCTTTTTAACTACTTTGGGAGGGAGGGAGTGCTAGCTTAACTGCTGAAGCCAGGTGGGGGTTCGCTGGAGGATTTCAACGGAGACTGTTTCCTCCACTGTACAATATCACAGACTATCTCTATCATCATTGCTTCGTGGCTGTTTTTGTTTTTTATTGTATGTAACCAGTAGCCGATTGTACTAGGATTAAAACAATAAACTTTCACGATAAAGCCAGTGAGATTCGTGGGCTATACAGCATGAGCCCTTTTCTCTTGTGTTCTTAATTTTATTTTTATTGCTTTTTAAATATGATGTGTCCTAATTAGCTGAAGATCCCAAAACCTGTTCTCAGTGAATATTATATAGCTCCACAGTTTTGTTGCACATTGTCAAACACAAAGTTCAGTGATATTCAAAACACTCATCTTTGCTTAATATGCTGATTTCTTTTAGTGTATCAGAGACCAAGTTCCAATATTCATCAGTTTCATGGAGCATATAATAATGTTCTGTAATATGTTTTTTGGTTTTTGTTTTTTTGTTGTTGTTTTTTTTCAATTTTAAGAGGTTTTCTCCATTCTTTCCTCTCTTCTTTCCCACCTCTTTGTGCTATGTTGTCTTGATTTTTATTTTTTTTATTTCCTGACCTGGCTTTGAATCCTGCTGAACAGAACTGAAGTGTTCCGCATACCTGAGCCTGTTGCCTTATTTTGAACTTGGAATTGTTGATTTTGATCACAGAGAAGTGCTATGGAGATGCAGAGCCCTCTGGCATGCAGCCTTTATACCTGTCAGGTTTTCAGGTTCTTGCCAGATTGCTCACCACTGGAAAGCATGGCTTTCCACACAGACCTTCCTCTCTTGTAGATAATACCAGGTGGAGCCAAGGAACGGGCAGCTAAAACTCAAGCATCGTTCTTCTTTAAATATAGAGAAGGGCCTCTTTTCCATTTTTCACTTACAAAAAAAAAAAAAAAATCATCTTCTAACATGAAAGAACATAGGGAAGAGCCTTCTTCAAATGCCATTTCTGCTTTGTCAGCCAGCTCAGGAGTGTGTACATGTGTTCACTAAAGATAGCAACGTGTTGAAGTGGTCTCTTTCAGGACACAGATGAATGTCCTTTAGTTTTATGGTATACATTAAATACTGTGTAAACAGAGCCAATATTTACTAGGGATCCAGTGGTACCACTTCGGGTTCAACAACCAGATATGGTACTGAAGACTAATTCCATGGGAATTCTCATAATTTTCTGTACTTTTATTGTCTTTGAAATTCCAAATGTTTAAGCCTAAGAGACTTTTAAGTTCGTTAACAAGTCAATGTTGAATGTATAATTTGTTTCATTAAATAACGTCCACTGTCTGTAGTATTTAACAAGCTTTTTGGATTGCTTGCTAACCTATAATACATTTCTGCATACTGATCTTTCTCAGCCGCCATCATTATTTTGGGTGAAGGCACATAAAAAAATAGAGAGAATTACTGTTTATACAAAGACGTATTTACTACTTACTAAAACTACTCATGCCTTTATTCGTCAAAAATGAAACTTCCAAATGTGTTTTCTACTTCAAAATGAATAGAGACCTCTGTGTTCTAACAGATGCTTTACTTCAGTTGTCCTTAGCCTTTTTTAGTATTCATAATGCCACTGAAATAGGAGTGGTGGTCACCTGTGAATCAGGTGAATCAGGCTTTGTGTATGTGCTCCTAGACGAAGCAGGGAAGAGGAGTCAACAGTCAGAAATAGCCTTTGCCAGTTTTCAGAAGATACAGATTAACATGACCCTAGAGGATAAATAAAGCTTTAGGAAATTGGTGTGACAAATAACTTCTGTGCAAGGAAATGAACAAATAAGGTACCAAAAAGAAAATAATAGAGGCAATCAATTGATGCTTGGTTTTGCTGAGTCATTGTGGGCTATTAAGAAACGAATTTAGCCAGGTGTGGTGGTGTATGGCTGTAATTCTAGCTACTTGGGAGGCTGAGGTAGAAGAATTGCAAGTTCAAGGATAACCTAGGCAATTTACTAAGACTATCTCTCAAAAGTTTTTAAAGGGCTGGTAATGTAGTTCAGTAGTAGAGGGCTTGCCTAGCATGTACGAAGTCCTGGGTTCACTCTCCATCCAGTACCACTAAATAAATATAATTTAAAATTTTTTCTTGAACTTACATTATCATTAGAAGTAGAATAGAATGGAAAATTGAAGGATATCTTGGGTAGAGTTGGTATGGGTAGAAAATGCCTTAATTGCTGGGTATTGTAGCACACTCCTGTAATCCTAATACTTGGGAAGCTGAAGCAGGAGGATTGCCACAAGTTGGCAATCTGGGCCACATGGTGAGTTCAAGAGTTCAAGGCCACCTGAACTACATAGCAAGACTCTTGACTCAAAAAAAAAAAAAAATGCTTTGATAAGGAAAATACTTTATATTTGTTTGTTACAGAGATGCTGTGGCAACACAGAGGACCAAACTTGTATTCTATTTCTTTGCTAGGTTTTATTTCAGTTTTATTAATATTTTTTCTAACCTCAGTAGACTGATGTGCTTTAAATTTATTTTAATCATACTAGTTTTAATTCTTGTTAGTTAGAGTATGTTTCAGATTCTTTTTTTTAAATTGATTTTTGGAGACAGGGTCTCACTATATGCTTCATGCTAACCTTGAACTCATAGCAATCCTCCTTCCTCAGCCTTCCAAGGGTCGGAATTACAGGTGTGCTCCACTACATCTTGCAGATAACTTTTCTTTTCTTTTCTTTTCTTTTTTTTTTTTTTTTTTTTTTTTTTTTTTTTTTTTTTTTTTTTTTTTTGGTTTTTGAGTCTCACTATGTAGTTGAGACTGACCTGAACACACTATGTAGCCTAGGCTGGTCTCGAACTCACAGTGCTCCTCCTACCTCAGCCTCCCAAGTGCTAGATAACTTAACTAAATGTAAAGTTTCTTACTTCAGCGAATCAGCTGTACTTGTAAAATTCTGTTCAAGGAAGTTGGTAAATGCAGAATTTTTTCTATTTGAGAATCATTTATGTAGGATTAAGTTAGCATATTTGAAATATTTTAATAACTGATTACAGTAATCATCAGTAATACACTATTTTTTGGCATTTGATAATTACTGATTTACATACATCTCTAGAAGTTTGAGTTTGATTCAGATATCAGTGAATAAACCAGAAAAATTTATCAGCGAAGATAAAATTCTAAATTTTTCTATTTGGACTTCCCTTTGGAAATAATTTTGGTAGTTGATTAGGAAAACCAAAGCAGATGCTATCTCATCTGGAGACCAACTTACTAAATTTTGAGTTGAATTGACTAAAAGTTTCAGCTAGGTTTACTTACTTGGAAGCTTATCAACTTTTTTGTTAAGTATTTTATCCTACTAGCTGCAAGTTGCAGATATCTGGTTAATAGGTCTCTAGAGCCTGGTTTGATTACTAAGACTAAACGCAACAAAGTTCTCAGCTATGGAGACTATACAGATAGATTTTAAAAATCTATCAAAACTGAAATGTTTTACTAATCCATAGGAGGAGAATAATTATGTTGTTTTTTGGTATTAACAGACCTGGTTCAAATAGAGAACCTTTGTGACAAGCAAATCTTTTAACCTGTCTGGGCTTTATTTTCTTCATATGTAAAATTCACATAGCAAAAGCTCAAAAGTCAGTGAGGTATTGCTTTCAGACTTGCTCCTACACGGCCTTTTGTAATTTGTAGTATCCAGCTGGCTTAAAGGCAGTTCTGTCACCTTTTACAGTTCAGATACCATAGACTGAGCTATGCTACATGAAACAGTTCAGAATATGGGGGCTGGAGGAATGATGACTGAGAACCATTTTCAGGTAACCAGCATGGAGATTTAACATGAGTAGGTGCAGAGCATTGATGTGCTTTGGCTTCCACATATTCTAAAATACTAATTTTATGAATACATAAGATGTTCATATGGTATAAAATTGAGAAGGTTCAAAAGTGCCTAATGTGTCCTGTTTTTATCCTCAGCCTTCCAGTGCCACATCTGTATAGGCAGCCAGTGTTAAATGCTTTCGTTTTGTGGTTTGGGTGTGTCTGTGTGTCCTTTGAGAAGAATTCTTTGGATTCACCTAAGCATTAACTACTTTACCTGTGTTTTTTTTTTTTTAATACACTCACTGCTTTGTTTTCCTTTGTGTCTTAGCTGTCATTCAAATCATATATAAAAGATTCCTGTTTTCTCCCTCTTTAGTTTAACAAGTATACTAATCTTATTAACTGAAGGTGTACTGAAAATTTTTAGAACTTGCTCAACCATATTTCTATTTTCATAGTGTGAAAAGTAGGTTGGGTTATAGTACAGTTCTATGACAGAACCAGCCCTACCCCCCACCCCCATATCTAGTCATTGGCAACCACTAAACTGTTCTCCATTTATGTAATTTTGTCATGCAAGGAATATTACACATGATATATAACCTTTTGGGATTGATGTGTTAGTTTTTTCAATTGGCATAATTCCCTGGAGATTCATCAAGTTGTTCTGTATATCAATAGTTTGTTCTTTTTTATTGCTGAATGGCATTCCATCCTGTTGTCTTTTGTGGCTGTGGGACATTTTATGCCTTTACCAAAATTTAATTTATGGAGCCTCATTGGATATTCATGTTGTCTTTTGCTATTATAAACTGTTAATTTCATATATACTCAGATCACTGTGCCACTTCTTAACACCTGCCTAATTTCTAAAAGTGAAGGAACAATACTTTACATAGATGTCCCCGGAGAGTGACAAGCTCAAGAGCCAGCACAGCAGAGAACTACTATCAAGAGATCACAACAGTAATGAGATGACAAAGGCAGATCTTGTTTCCCGGGAAATCCCGCGTGATCAGATTCTGACAAAGCAAAGAAGCATGGTGTGTTAATAAGGACCGGAATGGCCGGAGACTGGTGTTTCCCTAATCCAGACATGACTGAGAGTTAAGTTCTAAGGCCACTGTCCTTGGAACCTGGGTATTTATTTGCACCTGCACCTCAAGGACTGACCTGATCTCAGTTCTCTGGTCTGTTGCTTTCACATCTAACCAGACAAGGAGTGTCCTCTCACCCAGGGCTGAGCTGCTGCACCATGGATGGCTCTCTGTTTACCAGCAGTGCTTTGCATTGTGGTCCCTCAGGGAGGCTGTGAATTTAACAGTATATGGCGTAGGGGAGAGCTTGACTATATCTTCTGCTTCAGAAGTATGAACTTTATGCCAAATACTCAATTCTTGTTTTTGCTTATAGGTTTAGAACAAAAATCTTACCATGTTTGAAGGATTGAAATAATCTCTTCTGCTGTAATTTAAAATCCTACTCTTAGAGCTATTATTTCTGACAATGAGTTCCTACTTCTTTACTAGCTATGTCTAATATTTTTTTATTTTTAAAAATTAGGACCCTCAGGGTTCTGGGAGGAAGACAGCGAACCACAAAATGGGTCAGTGATACTTCCTGCCTTCCTCAAGGAGCCTCAGGAGTCTTGGTTGTTTTTTTTGTTTTGTTTTGTTTTGTTTTTGAGACAGGGTCTCACTATGCAGTTGAGACTGACCTGGAACTCACTAACTCACTATGGAGCCCAGGCTAGTCTCGAACTCACAGTGATCCTCCTGTCTCAGCCTCCTGAGTGCTGATATTACAGGCGTGCGCCACCACACCTGGCAGCCTCAGGAGACTACACTGTGCTTTGGGTCCCTTTTTTTGGTTACCATAACTGTCTGAAGACAAAATTATGACAAATATAGTTGCACGAATTATATCCTTAAAGTGAGTAAATACAGGGAACGTTTCCTGTGTGTATGGCAGGTCACAGTTGAGCACGTGACACGTGAGTGAGATGAAGACTGGCAGATGAGAAGATGGTGGGTCTGGTTAAAGGGGCAGCACCTGCTCAGCCATAGCAGATTATAGCCATGTAGGGATATGGGTCTTGATTTGCCAGCTTTTCTGGGTTTTTAAGAAAACTGAGGAGTCTGATTTTGATCTTTCAGTATTTCAATATCAGGAACTTTTTGTTTCGGGGAGTTGTAAGTGCTTTTGCCTCACATACATACCACTCCACATCTGAATTGAGGGCTGCTATTCTGAAGGACTTGATATTTTAAAATATTTGTAGTGAAGGGAACATCAGGTTATATATTCCATGTATGTATGTATTTTGACCACACCTTTCTACTGCTACTTTGGAAAAGCAGTTCTATTTTCACTGATCCAGATGGCAATATGCGTGTAATATACTGATGCTGAATTTGCAGTGGATTAATTTTTGTCCATTGCTTACTTTCACATAGAAGCATGACTATTTCCTTCCACCCTGTACAGACATCCTTCCAGCGCCTCTGTTTCTCAAGATTCAGGTAAGTACCTGTGTATATTCAATTAAACAGTGGGTTCAAATCTATGCCAGAAAAAGAAGATGATGAGAATGGTTTAAAATTAAGTGGAGCAACTGAGTGGTTAAATTTGATTACAATGTTCTACTCTAAACTCTACCATTTTGTTTCCACCGAGGGAAGGTGATGAGTGTTCTTAAAGCTTTTTTGTTGGTACCAGTCACTGTTAGGATGGGTATACTTTTGATATATATTTCATTTCTTAAAGTGTGTTTTGGGACATTACCTTTCTCATATCCATTTACTCCATCTGTATGATATGGTTTTTCATTAGTTACAGACAAAGCATACTCCCCTTATCACATATACCTTAAATCTTAGAAGTAATAACTCTTAGAATTTTTTAGTATATCTTTCCAAACCTTTTGTGTGTTTGAATACATATTTGTACTATAAAAAGTCTTTACATGAGTAATAGTCTTTGCATATTCTGCATACCCAGTATCTTGGATACACACACACACACACACACACACACGAACATATAAAAATTGTGTGTATTTGTGTGTGTTCCATTGTGTATATAATGTTTTTCTTTTTGGTGAGTTTTGCACTATGTTAACAGTGTTGTAAAACATCCTTGTAAATGTCCATTATGGATATATTTTTTAATTTTCCCAGGAAAATACAGAAGAGTTTAATTGTTGAGCCATAGGGAAACAATTTTTTCTTTGATGTCCAAGAGAGAAAGTTTTACAAAGAATCCTAACCTAATGTGTGGAGTATCAGAAAAATTCTTGGTATTTTAAAATTCCAGTTTTATATTCTGCCCTTATTTGACTTCTACATTTTGATTGTAGATTTGGAATTGATACAGATAAGCAAAATTGGTTCAAAGTCATAAGTTAGTTCTGGGCATGATGGTGTACACTTAGATCCCAACACTAGGGAGGCTGAGGTAGAGGAGGATCACTATAGTTTGAGGCCAGCCAAAATAACATGGTGTGACCCTGTCCGAAAAAACAAAGTCAATCTAGTTTAAAACTAATAAGCTTTTGAGCCAAGAGTGGTGGCACATGCCTATAATCTCATCATTCTGGGAGGCTGGGGCAGAAGGATCACAAATTTGAGCCCATCCTGGGCTATTCAGTGATTTATTGAAGCCCTGTCTCAAAAAGGCGGTGGATATAGTTCAATGTGGAGGCTGTGAGTTCAATCCCCAGTACCACACACATACACAATTTAGAATTTTATTAAGTATTTGGAAGTGGCACTGTGTATTAATTGTGGAGAAACTAAAATGTTAACGTGGGAAAATAATCTCCCATAATAGTCGTAAAATTCTTTTTTCCAAGTGATTCTGTTTGTAGTTAGACTAACTGAATTCATGCCACAGATGCTAAGAAATACTTTCTTGTATCACAGCCTCTTCTTTAATATAATTTGGGTAATCCTAGAAGATACAGTATGGATTCCGTACCCTTGTTTGTTTTTTTTAAAAATAGCATTGGTTGCTAGGGTTATAGCTCAGTGGTAGAGCATGTGCTTTATATTTGTAAAACCTTGGGTTGAGTTCCCAGCACCAAAGTATTAAATCAGGAACACTCACTTTTCTTGATAGAAACCAATTTATTTAGGTACTAAAGTTTTGTTTTTTTTAAATTAACAAACGTGCTTTGAGAATTTTCTGTTTCTCACGTGAGACTTTTGGCAGGTGTTGGTAGGACCTCCACAATACCTAAAAGGTCTTATGCCCAACGTTTATTGTCAGGGCAGGAATGGAGGCCATTGACAGTGGAAGCCCTAATTCATGGATTGATTAGCTTCTAGTGGAATAATTACTGAGATTTCATAAGCCCTCAGGTACACAGTCATTCCTTTATGCATGTTTGGAAGAACCATGAAATATGAAAAGTGTGACATGTGAAGACTGTTTTTCCCTAGGGAGCCTTTCAAACTCAAGGATCAAGCAACATGTTATTGCAATCAGAATCTAGCATTGGGACCCAGCAACTGGTAATTTTTAAAGGCCACCAAATAGTTCTAGGGTGCAGCCAAGTTTGAGGACTTGTGAAACAAAGGCGATTTATCTCCAGGTGAAGATGGGTTTATTAAACACAATTTCCACGGGCCCTGGATTAGTTAAATAACTGCAGATGTGGAAAATAGTGTGTGGTTGGAAGGATCTACCATGACAAACTTTAAATGTACAAAATAAAACCCAGTTGGCTTGAAAGAGTTAATACAGTTTCCAAAGGTGCCTGATAGTCAAGGAACAGTTTCCAGGGGTGGTGAATGTATGGCATGCATGCCACAGCCTGCTGTTCATTATCATTGAAAGCTCTAAAAAGTTTACCGCCTGGTTCTGCCACCTGTCTTGCAAGCTCAAGGACCTGAGTTCGATTCCTGGTGCAAAAAAACAAAAAAGGTTTTCCATTGCTAGTTAGGCATAGGAGAATTAGTCTTAGTGGGAACAAATAAAGCCAACATTTAAAATGCCTTCTAATCTGAAACATGTGCACCCTGGGCCTGAAAACAAACGCAGGCCTCTGCAGTTGTGAAGTTTCCTCATGATAGAAATGAGTTGTTGGGCCAGGGATTTAGATCAGTGACACCAAGCCTGCCTCATAAGCGCAAGGTCCTGAGTTTGATTCCCCAGTGCCAAAAAAAGAAATGAGTTGTGGTACAGTGTTAAACTTGAAAGTGTAGAGAAGAAATTTAATTTGTGAAGCAGGTTGTACATTAGAGAAGAAAAGTTCAGAGAGTAAACAGAAATTTGTGGAATTTGTCAAAGCCAAACAAACCCCAAAAAGTGAAAATTCTTTGAATTCAAGCACCTAGAACACATTTTATCATATTTTTCTGTTTTGATACATCAGATATTAACTGTGGCATAAGCATCCTGATAAAAGCGCTCTAATCCACTGTGGCATGGACTTCTTTGCTGCTTCTTTAGGGTACATTACTCCTTCAGTATAACTGTTTCTCTGCCTTTTTTTTAAACTTTATTTTAAAGTAATTGTAGCCGGGGATTTAGCTCAGCAGTTTGGTGGCCTGCCTTGCAAGCGCAAGGACCTGAGTTCAATCCCCGTTACCCAAAAAATAAAATAAAATAATTGTAGATGCACGGAACATTGCAAAAAGATGTGTAGGGTAATCATGTGTTCTTCATGCCTCCCTGAACATAGCATATAAAGAGAAGTGTTTACCAAAGCCAAAAAATTGATGTTGATATACTCCAGAGCCCGTTCACATTTTAGCGGGTTTTACTTGTAGGTGTGGTTCTGTGCAATTTACTATCTCATGTAGTTTTATGTGACCACAACCACAAGATACAAAACTCCACATGAGATTTTAAAGAACTATTAAGGGATGTATATGAATCACTTTGTAATCTGATCACCACCTTCAGACCAGGACTTTGTATTATTAAGAGTGCTGTTTTAAGGATGTGGGTAGCATAACTTTTATAACAAAGTGGCTTTTTCTTTTTTTGATATGATCGTAATTATTGGTGTTTTTCTCACAGTAGTTACAGTGTGGACTTGTTTTATTTGAAGGGAATGAAATGATGAATATATACCCTAAAGCATAAGAATCTGTTACCTGATCTTAGTCTTGGTACAAATCTACCAATTCTAGGTCCATATCGGTGAACTGAATGCTTGGAAATTCTTTTTCTGCCAAGCTTCAAAACATTTGAGGGCTTGTCAGTAAATAGTCCATGCATCTTTTCTCCTCAATAAGATTGACCTCCTAGAGAAATCTTTATTTATTTATTTAGTACCAGGAATGTCTCATGACCTTGCGCTTGTGAGGCAGATGCAGTGCCACTGAGCTAAACACTCGGCCCTCTAGAGAAATATTTTGATGTGTGGAGTTGAATAGATATGGTTCTTTACTAAGTGGAAAAAGTACTTCACCACGTAGTCTAAGCACTGAATGAACATATTGAACTTCTGCCTCCAAATTTTTAGGTTGTTACTGTCTCTGGTACTTAAGATACACAGTCGTGTCTACTATTCACTTGGCACAAGTATTTAAATTATCTTTGCATCTAGTATATCAAAATAAAAATATCTAAGAAAATAAGCCCAGTATTAGTAAACTTTCTGTTCCCAGGATTTGCTGATAAATCTACGGGCAAGGAAAGGTTTGTATTTGTGTTCTGTTCTATTACCCATGTCCCACTATCTTCTCTAGGAACTTATTTTTAGTACCATTTTTGGCAAGTCTTGAGAGAAGGGTGTCGGGAATTTGTTCTGGATGGTCCAGAGTCAGTACACTCAGCTCTGATGAAATAATACGATATGTGATGAGAAAAGTGTCTACATACCAAGATAGTCATCTTGAGCAAAAGCAGCTTAAGAATTTCATAGAGTACCTTCTGCCAGATGTGATTATGCTGTTTTATTAGCAAATTTTTATAAAGCTTGTGAAAGTCTATTTAGAAACAGACTAGTGCCCCCCCGCCACAAGTTAATCTTGAATACTGTGTAAAAAGTAACCACCAGCCCATTCATGAGAGAGAAGGGCAGAAGATAATCAACATTAGTGACTGTCAATGAAAAAAATCAGAAAGGAGGATAGACTGTTTTCAGTAAAAAAATAAGCTAGTCTTTATGGACGAGTAACCCTGAACGTAGATTTTAAATGTTAAGGGAGGAAACCAGTGCTGTGTTGGTTATGTGTTCCCTTCCTTCCCTTCACACTGCCAAAGAGAAACCAGCATCTTTTAATGCACAACCAAAGATATTTTAAATAAATGTACAAAGAAATCAAAATATTCAGCTCAAAAACAGTCTATTCAGTGGACATACAGTCAAAAAGCAGTACAGATGGCAAGTTGCATAATTTTTCCAAATACATTAGTCACTAAGCTTATATTTAAAAGGATGTCAGAAGTGTAGTGTACTATATTGGCCTGCAAAAGATAAAAGTGTATAAAAAACAAAACAACAACAACAACTAGAACATGTTCAAGCCCATCCTGGGCAACTTAGAAAAAGCTTGTCTTGAAATAAAAATAAAATTAAAACTTTAAAAAAAACTAACAGCAACAGTAGTTATGTCAAAGACATCAACATAGGACACTGAAAGAGTAGGTGAGGTGATGTATATTGTTTACAGTATAAGACTTTTTACCCCTGAAATGTGTTAACAGTCTAAAACTAGGCATCATGCTGCCATCACAGGCATTAGCACACGTTACTCCATGGTTTATAGTAAAAGCAAAATTCAAAAATAGGTTTTACATCAGTAATGTCTTATTAATGCCATTGTAAAATAATTTTTTCTTGTAAGACTACAAGTTCATGACTTAGCCAGCATTTTGCGACAGCTGAGCAATGCAGCTAACTACACTACACTACATGCTAGGAGTGTGCTGAGTGTCTCACATGGAGTATAAGTACAGTGAGATAAGTATTGTTTTATTACCAGTGTTTCACAGATGGCAATGCTGAGCCTGAGAGAGTAACTTACTACAGAGATCCATAGCTGGGTGGTTGAGCCCATGCACCTCCCACAATACTCAGGAAAGGTATTGGCTGGGTGAGAAGGCAAAAGAGGTCAGGGGAGCAGCATCAGTCAGATCCCTGAGGATAAAGTGGGGAAAAGGGAAAAGTACAGACAACATCCTTACCTTCAGCTGATTGATTATCTAGGCCAGAAACTTTTTTAAGAGATAAGAGTCTGGGCCATAGAAATCTATAAATAGGAGAAAAAGATTTTTCTAAGGGAAAAAAGAATTGGCATTTGAAGCTGACTGCAAAATTTGGAAATGGCAAAGCAAGAGTTTGTTAACATAAAGAGGTTGTGAGAAATTCACTTTCAAAAGACTTGGTGCAAGAGAAGGCAGACTGATCAGATGAACATGTAAAGCTGGTGAGGTTTGGGATGGATGTTCCTCTGCTGTTTATCTTGTTTATATCTGCCCTTGGGATTTTGTTAGACACTGCCTTCTTCATCTGGAAGCTAGCATCTGCTTGGGCTTTGCTTTTAAATTATGGCTTAGCATTCAACTCCTGAGCACTTGGTTATACTATTTAGGTATATATAGTCTGAAAGAGCTTTATCTTGATCTATAAACGTCTAACTCTGTAAAATACCCTTTATGAATCATCTTCAACAGGTGAGCACTTAATAAATACGTGTAAGTGTAGGTTCTGTGGTCTACCTCTGGGGCACAGCGTGTATTATTAACACACTCAAGTAGATCACAAGAGCACGTATGTTACCGGTGTGTGCCTGAGTACATACTGTAACTGACCAAGAATATTTTTATACTGCCAGGGAAAGTACTACATTTGCCTTATTGTTGCAGGCTTATCTTTTCCCCAAAACACATCAAGCCTGGAAGCAACTAAGAATTGTAAAGCATGGGTGAGAGATGTAGCTCAGGGGTAGAGCATGTACCTGCATGTAATGCCCTGGGTTCAGTCCCCATTGGCAGCAACAATAGCAAAAGAACTGTAGAGCATGCTTCAAATTCCAATATATATAGTTTAGTCCTCAGCCTGATGAAACTATAACTTATTTTAACTAAAGTGCTTCCTATCCTTGTTGTTCCTTTTCTGTTTTTCTCGTTACTAAGCCATCTTGTATTATGTGAAATCTATTCAAATACTTAACAGTTTTATAAAAACATCAAAGGATTGTTAAAATTTGCTTTGTTTTGGATGTATACAAATTAGACTGATTTGCTTTCAGAGTGAAAGGTCAAAACTTGCAAAGAACTAGAATCAATGATTATGATATTTGGAATATATAAAACTTCAGGAAACAAGTCACAAACATTTTAGCAAAATTAATTTTTGAATATATAGGTGTTTTTGAGACAGACTCTCTGTTTTTCAGGCTGGCCTTAAATTTACTTTGTAGTCCAGGCTGGCCTCAAACTCATGGCTCCTCCTGTCTCAGCCTTCTGAGTGAGGATTCTCTGTCTGTCTGTCTCTCTCTCTCTCTCTCTCTCTCTCTCTCTCTCCTCTCTCTCTCTCCCCCTCTCTGTGTGTGTATATATATATATTTGGGGGGGTAGCGGGGATTGAGAGGATTCTGTTTTGTCATTGAAAACTAAGACTTTTTGAAGTAAACGTATAATGAGGCGGTGTAGAACTTTATCTCTGTTGTTGATGATTTGCCCTTTCTTTGGTGGGAGACAAAAAAAAAGTGATCCCAGGAACCCCTTGTATGCCCAGTAGATGCCTTTAACCTCTCATTGAGTCTGATTTGGAGTCATGCACATGCTGTAAAACCATGTTGGAAGTGAAGCTTCCTAAAGAACCTTTTCCTGCATGGAATGCCAATTAACTGCCTGCTTTGAGGGGTAACTGGGCCTTTGCTCCTCAGGGGTGCTGTCATCACGCTCCGCAGTCCAGGGCTGTCATCCACTATTGAAGATTAGACAGCAGGGCAGTGCTCAACCAGACTTAAGAACATATCTTAATTTGGAAGAGCACAGCATACACCTTAATGGAAAGAATGACCACACCTTTGGCAGTGTTGAGACTGCTGAAAGAACATAATAACCAGCTCAGCTTACACTCAGAAAGCGTTCCCAACACGAAAAGAGATAAACTTGGTAGGAATCTGTAATAAAATAGAATTCCACTGTTGGCAGAGCATATGTATTTATACATTCTTCTGTGTTTAGCTCAATGGTTAGAGAACACTTCCTGGAAAGACTGCGGTACACAATGTTTTCAATTTGAGTTTGCACATTTCATCTAATTGGTCCTCAGGACAAGGTTCACTACTGTCCTGAAAGTGGCTTGGCTCAGTCTTTAAAACACACTAATGAATTTCAGGTTTGGGACAGTTTTAGAAAGGGGCTGCTCTGTATTGGACAATCATGTGAACTTGGAGTAGTTGTCCATGAATGTCTTCAGTAGCTAATGAATGTCACTCTGGACAGTGGAGTCTTCTGTCTCCAAAGAACTGATTGCCTGTGCCAAGAGTGCCTGATTCTTGCCTATGTTTAAATCTTGAGTTTGGCGGATTTCTTCATTTTAATAAAGGGAGTTTGTGAAAATAGGGAATAAATAGGACAAAGCCTGTCCAAGTGTAATTAGATGTATTGAAGAACACTTAACAATAACCCTTAGCTGGGGGAAGGTGCCTTAGCAGTAGAGCACATGCTTAGCATATAGAAAACCATGGGTTCCATCCCCAGCACCAAAAAGCGAGAGCTCTTAAATAACCTATAAGCTTTTTATGCAGACACCATTAGCAATAGTTGAGGGGTTTTATCTTCAGCACATATTCCACCCTTAAAGCCATGGGGTGCTAGCTGGGGCTGAATATAGAGCTCATTTTATGTAACTGGGAAGGAAGGAAGCTAATACATTCACAGACTCCCCATACTCAGGACTCCAAAGCCTGGGTCATGTATTACCGCCACATCCCCCACACCTTTGACAGTGCATGTAGACTTGGTTCTGAGTAAGTCACAATTTATTGGGCCAGTGAGAAAAAGAAAGTGTAGATTTCATGGGTTCTTTCACCAGTGGAAGTTTGACTAATTTCTTTATAGAGTGGGAGAATTTCAATTTCTGTGTGTAATGTGTTTGTCTCAGTTATGCCATTCATCACCTGTGAGGCTGTGCACCTGTTGTGCCAGCCTCCAGACTAGGCCTGTTTCCTCCCTAATTTAAGTAGGGTGGGCCAGAAAAGCTCCTAAGACTCTAGCTTTTACAGTTTGAAGTTGTATTCTTGTGCCCACAACAGTTAAGGCATTAGGGCCAGGGATTTAGCTTAGAGGTGCTGCTGCCTGCCTCTCAAGTGTAAACGCCTGAGTTCAATTCCTGGTTTAAAAAAAAAAAAAAAGTTAAGGCAACAATTGCATTGGTCAGGTAAAGGCTATCTGGGTTGTCCAGCTGACAGATTATCCTAACAGATGTGAACAAGTAGCAACACAAGTTCTGCAGGCAGTTTGTGTTGAGGTTGTTGAAACCGTCAGTCCTAAATGACAGGCAGGGGTTGTCAGACGACAGTGCCACGGGCATTGTTTCCCATCTGGGATCCTGAGTGACAGCATGCAGTCTGGCTCACGCTCCTGTTGTGCCTACCAACCCAGGTGTCCCAGCTTCACATCCTTTAGGGAGTTACCTCGTGGTTCATAAATTTCTGTGTGGTCATTTTAGAAATGAGGATAATAATTGTTTTTCAGGGTGAAAATCTCAAAAGATATGTGAACACATGTAGCAAACAGGTGAAACTTCATATATAGGTAACTAAAATAAAAACAGCTACTTATAAAAATCCATATAAGATAGCCTTATTAAAAACTTGAACAGCTGGGCATGGTGGCACATGCCTGTAATCCTAGCACTCGGGAGGCTGAGGCAGGAGGATCGCTGTGAGTTCGAGACCAACCTGGCGTACACAGTGAGCTCCAGGGCAGTCTGAACTATACAGTGAGACCCTGTCTCAAAAAACAAAACTGGGACAAGGGGAGAAACATTTGTGTCAAATGTTACAGAGCACTTTAGGACATATCTTTGAATCTTTACAACCTCATTTTACAGATGCAGAAAAGCTGGGAAGGTCCCAGGGTCACGACACCTGGCAGCAGTGGAGTTGAGACTCAGTCTTCTGATTCCTACTTGGGTTTATTTTACAATATACCACCAACACACCAATACACTTAGTGTCAACTTTAACTTAAGGTTAAAATTAAAATAGATTCTGTAAATGGAAATAAGTGATCAAAATGGAAACAGTACCTGCGGGGGAGGTCCTAGTACCCTTTTTATATGACTACATCTAAAATGGTGTTTAAGACAAACTCAGGAAACTCTGGCCAGAGTCACTCCTCATTTTGTTTGATGTTAGCCCTGCAACAGCTCCTGAGGATAGCTGGAAGATTTGAATATCTCTGGAATGTCACGGTCCAGTTTCGAAATAATTTTATAAATGGGTTTCTTCCAGGAAGGATCTGAGTCTTTTCCTGCGGAGACAGCCCTGAAGAACTCCTGTAACGTCAGTGTGGCGATTTCCAAGAAGCAGTCTGGAACCTGCATTCCCACAGAGACCCCCCAAAAAGAGGAGACGTGAGGTGGGAAGCACTGGCACCATGGAGACCCCACTGGCTGATGCTGTCTGTTCCTTGGTGGTGGCTAAAAGCATTCCTGTTCTACCAGCCCTGGATTTCTGCAGCCCAGGGAATCTCCTCCCTCGTCAAACACAAACCTTAAAATGGCAGTTATAATGAGATAGCTCTGGAACAAGGTGTATTTTGTGGGAGGAGCTAGTTCCACTAATGGGCAACTTTTAGGAAGTAGGAAGCTCTAATTGAAAGTAAATCTGTGCTCCACAGAAGTTTTAAGATTCTTTTCTGTATACCTTTTGCAGAAAAGAGTGTCCCCATACTCGTGACTGTTTGAACTTCAGCCCACCACTTCTTAGGGCTGAATCTTAAGGGCTTATATTCCTCAAACCCTGTTGAGTGGGGTTTTCCAGAACCCTTGCTGAAACTGGCACCGTAAGTGATGAGGTGTCCCACAGGTCCTCCGGGCCCAGCTTGGCCTGAGGCTTGCATCGTGGCCTGTCAAGTGAACACCCCCACGCGCGAAGAGCCAGCAGTGTCTGGGACCAGTGTAAGTTTATGTTTCCAGCCATTCTGGCTGAAAGTCCAGTCAGCAGACAATGTGTTTGGAAATGCCAATAAACTACTGATTGGTCACAGTCACTGAGAAAGGCAAGAAGAGGGAAATAAGTCTAACCAGACACCTAGAACCTGCAGGGTAAGATGCCAGCCTAATAGTCGTCAGCTGCCCAAGAGGCTATACATGTCTCATGATGAGAATTCACACCAGTAACACCTAGATGCACTTTAAGGTACAACCAGTATGCCTTCATGGAGATCCCCCAAGCTGGCCTCAAACTTGCTGTCCCACCTCGGCCTCCTGAGTAGCTAGAATTACAGGCATGTACCACGTGCATGTTTGTTATTTCCAGGAGGAATATGAAGTGGCTAACCACAAAAGGCCGACTGTACAGAGAACAGAAATTGTTAAAACTGGGTACTAAGGCAAAAGGTAAGTTACCTAACTTGAGAGTTACTAAACTGGCCTTAGGCCTGGTAGGCTGCGTTATAAACCAGCATGAAGATGATGTATTTGCTGCATCTATCTGTTGCCTGAAAAGATGCTGGGGCTATATTCTCTCCGGGTGATAATTGATACAGAGATTGGCCCCAGTGATTCTTGGGGGCTCTTTTCTGAAACACCAAACATAGAGAAGACACTGCAAAATAGCTCATGGAACCTTGGTATTTTGTCTTACCTCAAAGTCACTTCCCTTGTTATAGTGCGTATTGAGAGCTCGAAAAAGTTCTGAATCTCGGAGAACCACCAGCATTTTGGGATTTGTGACACCATCTGAAATTGCTTGCCGGGCAAATTTTTCCATTTGGATATAATAATACTCACGAAAGTTGCTGAACCATTTGATCATCTGGGAGGTAGTGCAGCGATTGAACTGCAAACAAGAGGTCCAAGGAGTCAGACATCTGTCATGGGGCGCTCAGAACTAGAACTGTTAGCATCCAGTTCAGCGTGGGGGAATGTTAATGAACTCACCCAAGGTAACAGGCTTCCTTTAGAAAAAGAAGCTGCACTGTTTTCCTATTCAGTTGCTCACAAAATACCTGAATTAGCTCCAATGCCCATTTAGAAATAATTTTATGTACTGGACTACTAAGTGTTGGACCTTTTTGTGTTGTCTAAGAATGACTTTGAGAAGATCTGCTAGGATCAGTGCCACTGTGGTGCTAGCATGGCCGCTCCGGAGCCTTCTCTCTGATAAGGGATCAGAGACTGGATCAGGAAGCAGTTTATCAACGACTTGGACAAGTCTAAATTACAGTTTTCTTCAGGGATCAACCAAGCAACAATCTGAGGGAAAGACCTGAAAAGCTTGAATGGAGCACATCTACTTTCTATGGCAACAGGCAAGGTTTGGCTCCAACAATCAGCTTGATTTTCCTTACTGTTACACTGATTTGTATGTACTTTCACTGTTTGGAGAAACAGTGACCTGAATGTGAGTTTAACAGTGTCTGACCGTACATAGTCTTTCTTCTTCATAAGGTCAGAATACATAAACGAGGCCAAAGAGTCCACTTACTGCTAATGTTTCTTTCCTTCTACCTTTCCTTCCTGTGTATTTCTAGGATTATCCACAGCTCAAAAGCCTCAAAATTCAGTTACCCAACCTTTTTAGCCCACAGCTATCCATGATTATTCTAGTACTCTCTCCCCAAAACTAGAACTTGCACGAGTCCATCAACAGCATGGAGAACTTGAAGCAAGGACCTTGGACTTGCCACACACCAGGCCAGGCATTGCCACTGGGAGCTGTTGCAGAGGTTGGACCTCAGTGAATGACTTTACCTGAACATCAGGGAAGTAAGCCTTCAGGAGGCTGGAGCTGGGGTACCGTGCGAAGAAAAACATGAGTTTGGCCTTCTTCAAGTGACCAGGGTTTAGGCCTTCCTGGATTTATTTCAGTGTCAAGGAAAGTTAACATTTTAAAACATTAGTTTATCCATTACTTGTATCAGATCATCCAAATAGTGTGTGTCCCGTTCCTTCTGGCTTTTCCTTCCTTTCCCTCCCTCCCATCCTCCCTCCATACCCCCCTCTCTTTTTCTGGTTGAATAGAGTATTTTCTTCATTTTTCTCTTTCTAAAACTTGTTATATAGGTAAGCTGGATGCCATCCAGAGTGAAGTTGCAGAATTTGAAAAATGCCTTGTGTAAAAGTGTATTGTGTGCCATGTATAGATACTGAATGCTGTTGTGCTATGTGTATTCACTCTTTCAGAATGGGATGGTAGAGAGGGCAGCTCTGTCCAGATAAACTATTGTGAAACCTCAAGTAAAGATGTATTTCCTCTCTGCCTCAATTTCTTCGCCTGGAAAACGAGAGGAGCTACCTAAAAGATCTCCTGTCTGGCTGTCATTCGAATTGGCTTTGCAGGTATAATCCAGGCTGCAAGTACCCAGGCCAAGTAGCAGCCCTTACTATGCTCTTGCTCAGTGAAGAAACTTGAACTATTGGCTGCATCTTCCTCTCACAGATCCCAGCTCAGAAGATCAGTTCTCTGTGGAACCTTTCCTCACCTAACTAGGCCCTCCGCACCCTGGGCTCCCACTGCTCTGTCATAGCAATGACCTTATGGAATTTTTACTGCATGTTTGTCTCCCCATTTAGATTGTGAGCTCTTTGAGGGCAAGGACCATGTCTACTTATCTTCGTGTTCTAGGTGCCTAGCGCTAGGCTAGGCACATAGTAGGTGCTCAATAAATGTGTGTTGGATGGAGTGAGTCAACCTTAATCCATACACATATATGGAAATTAGGCTCCAAAGCACACCTCACCCTGGGACAGATTTCTTTCTGTTTAACAAGATCAGGAATGCTGTGGTGTGACTCCCTAATACCACAGAGGAGGGAAGTAGAGATACACAGAATGTTTAACATTCCCGGGACACTCTGAGACTGAGGGAAAATAATCCTACAGAGTGATCTTTAGTATCAGGTTCAAGAGCTGCAGATTTAGGGCAATTAAGATTTACTAGTAGGATAAATCATTTTAACCAAAAGAAACCAAACCCACTATGGTTACAGCTGGCCTGGGCCAGCTATGTGGAAGACCCTTATCCCTGGCCCTATTGGCCCTACTTATCCTTCCTACAGGCTCTTTGATGCTGTGGGAAAGAGTGTAGGATTTGGGATCCTACAGAAACTGACTTGGCCACTTACTGCTTTGGGCAAGCCCCTTAACTTCTCTGGGCCGCCTTCCTAAAATAGAGTATAGTGGTCAAGGATTGTGCTTGGCCGTCCTGTCTTGAGTTTGAATCCTGTTCTGTCTAGTGATTTGGGGAAGTTAATTTGTTTCTTGTCTCTGCTTTTCAGATACCTGACACTAGAGGACTGTGAGATGATCCAGGTCCACAACCCTTTATCTGAAACACTGGGCCGAGTGGAGTTCAGATTTCAGAATTTCTGTTATTTTATAGGGCATGACATGCGTTCGCTGTATGTTAATACCCTGAGCCACAGAAGAGGCAGCCTGTAGTCCAGTATACCGACATTTCCTACAGCAAAATGTATGGCTTTATGCCAAGTGGGATAAAGTCTACAAATAGCCTCCAGGCTGTGTATGTCAGATTTTGCCACCAAAAAAGTTCGAGTCACTTTCAAGGGAAACAAAAACACAGCGCTTTTCAGAGCTTTGTGATCTTCAGAACTGTGGCTGAGGGGAGGCAGGCACACATGATCTCCCTGCCACAGGGAAGGTGCTCAGTGAATGCTGAGCTCGCTGAGACCTTCACACCTGCCCTGCCTTGTTCCAGGCAAGGTCTGTGACCGAACATTCCTTTTTGCAGTAAAGCAGCCTGCTCTTAAGTGGCTTGCGTGGTCCACAGGAGTCACTCCCAGGTATGGAACATAGGCAGCAGGGAGAAGGAAAAATGTCGGGGGTAAGACGCTGCCCGGGGCCTCCAAAGTCTTCCCTAGGTATCTGTGTACTTCACCTGTGCGAGATGCCTGGCTAGGTATTTCTTAGCATAAGCCCAAAACCTGATGCTCTCTGCACCTGTTTCACAGGGCAGTAACAGGCACGTGTCTGATAAGTAGCAGCAGTGCTGAGGGACCAGTCTTCTCAAGGTTCTTTCCCTGCTGCCTAGAAAAATTAATAGGGTCTTAGCCAGGGGTCTCTTGTCAAAGGCCCAGACAGGGAGCTTTTTTTTTTGTTTGTTTCACACTGAGAAATAAGTCTGTGCTAGTACCTCTCTACCTCCAAGACTTCCTACTGCCTGAAGAGGAAGTGGTGGCCAACGAAAGGGTTCTTGGTTTTACGGTTGCTTGCTCCTCCAGCAAAGCCTGAACTTTGGAGTGTTTCTAATACCAGCAGGGGGCGCTCGCGGCACTTAGGATGCAGGGTGGCCTGGTAGTGAGCCCGCCCCATTCCATCTCATCCTGCTGTTTCTAAGCGAAGGACAGAACTGTTCACACTTTGATATTAAATTCCACAGATACATTAACCTTTAGAGCCTGGCTCAAGGTGCATAAGAAGCAGTGACAGAGGCATAACTTCCTAAAATAGCGACATCTACCAGGCATAGTGGCACATACCTATATAATCCCAGCACTCAGGAGGCTGAGGCAGGAGGATTGCAATGAATTAGAGGCCAGTCTGGGCTACATAGTGAGATCGTGTTTCCAAAGTTGGGGTGAGGGAAAAGCAACATCCAAAATATGTTCTCAGGAACGTTAATGCTGTGAATGCTTGTTGGAAGAGGGATCTTTGGGGCTGCCTAGATTCTCCCAAAGCATCGCATCAGACATCAGCATGTTAAAGGCTCTGAGAGGCTCCACAGTAAAGAAAGTAACCCAGAATCTACTATTACAGTTTCTTCTAGCTGAACAACTGTTAATATATGTGATTACTCTTGGAAACACTGCCTGTTTCCCCTTTGCGGGAGGCAGGGTCCTCTCCTCCTGTGCCCACCCCAGACTCCATCCCAGCTTGAAAGCTGTTCCTTAAATTGAAGTCCTCTGACTTCTTCAGGACAGCTGCTTTCTATTTCTAGTCCCTAAGGAAAAGTACTCTTGCCCCAGAAGATTATCTAGATCATGCAGTCCTTTTGCCTGGGAGCCATGAGGGAAGGTTGGGGAAGCTATACCTCATACGAAGTCATTCCTTTGACCCTCTGCCTAGGGGGTATGGGCAGCTGACAATCAAATTATAGGGTTCTTCCTTCCACATGGTATTTATCATATTTTGGAGGCCCATTTGAGGTGTTTTTGTTTGTGTTTGTTTTTGAGGCAGGATCTTGCTATATAGTTCAAGTTGGCCTTGAATTAACTATGTAGCCCAGGCTGGCCTCAAACTTGTGGCAATCCTCCTGTCTCAGCACCCCATTTGAGTTTAAAAGCAAACAAACCAAAGTCCTTCAGACCCAAAGGAACAAGTCAGTCATGGCAGAATCTGATGGGTTACAGAAGAAAGTAAATTAACCTTCCCAGAGCCCCTAAATGCTAGAACGTGGTTTCCACTTGGTCAGTAAATAGGCTGTGAGCCATGAGAAAGCAAGGTCCAGGAGCAATAGTAAGAAGACCGCGAGAAGCCTGGTGTGGCGGCATGTACCTACACTCCTGGCCCTGGGAAGCTGAGGCAGGAAGATCACAGGTTTGAACCCAACCTGGGTGACTTAGCAAGACCCTGTCTTAAAATTTATGTATTCTTTTTTTTTTTTTTTCCAGTACTGGAAATCAAACTCAGGACCTTGCTCTTACCAGGCAGGCTCAGCACCGCTGAGCTAAGTCCCCGGTCGCGCTGTCTTAAATTTTAAAAGGGCTGGGGATGTAGCTCAATGTGAAGACCCTAGGATGAGACACAGACAGAGACAGAGACAAAGAGAGGAAGAGAAGGAGAGGGGAGGAGGGAAGGAGAGAGAGAGAGAAAAGAAAAAAGAGGAAGGCAGGGAAAAAGGGAGAGGGAGAATGAATGGAGAAAAAATGGCTGTGGGAACGCAATCCACTCCCTATGCAATATCGTTATTTGTCTTCACCTTCATCTCAACTTCCAATCCTCTCATTTCTCCAGGAAGTGACACAAGATTATCAATGACTAGTAAAGGATATGTGGACAGAAGAAAAAGGAAGTACATCCGGTACAGCCTGCAGGCTGCCCGGCTCCATCTTCACCAAGGGAAGGAGGGGCCGGCTCTCCAGACCAGCCTCAGTGAAAGGCTGGCTCAGAACCCAAGGGTGCAGGGCGGGCTCTGAGGCGGGGTGCCTCTGGGGAGCCAAGTCCTGGGGAGGACCACTGCTCCAGCGGCCAGTGGGTCCCTGACCCAGTAGCTGGCTAAGAGTCTGATTTTCCTGAATATGGGAATGCACCGTCCAAGGATAGTTTGCTGTGGGTCCGTGATAGGGTTTAGAGATGCTTCTTGGAGAGAGAGAGTACCTAGGAGAATCTAGAACCTTGGCCAATGATGAATTTCCCAAAGAGATCCCAGCTTGTGATTGGACCCTCCTAGAAAAGGCAGCCAGAACATGTGGGTCTTTCCAGGCACCTCCTCCTGGAGGAAGGGGTTCGCCTCTACTCTCTGGCACTAGTGCTTGGAAGCTCCTGCCTTGTTGGGTCAGGTGGCTGGGCGGATCCACCAGCACATTTTGTAATACTAAGTCCACA
The DNA here is from genome assembly GCF_012274545.1 of Fukomys damarensis. Taxonomy (NCBI): domain Eukaryota; kingdom Metazoa; phylum Chordata; class Mammalia; order Rodentia; family Bathyergidae; genus Fukomys; species Fukomys damarensis. The sequence goes on from NW_022900933.1 coordinate 17,051,836, forward strand.
GCCTGGGACACTGCCCCAGTCAGTTCTTTCTTCAGCACCTCCAGAAAAGCCTGTGCCCCAGAAGGAAGGGACCTGAGCTCAGACGGATGTTGAACCTCAGACACCCTGTATTTTTCTGCCCCACCGAGGTCACTGTTGGCAGTCCGGGGGTGAGGTCTGCAGCCATTCCTGTGCTTTCCACTCTGAGGGTCTTTCCCTGGCTCCACGTATTCTGGCCCCTGAGCTGCATCCTGAGGCACAGCAGCCTGCAGGATGTGCTCTTGCAGACACTTTAGCTGTTGTTTCAGCTGGTGAAGTTGTTCTCTCACCCTGGTACCACCCTTCCTGTTGGTCCAGTTCTGGGCAGGGCCCGGCTGCAGGGGGACTTGCTGCACAGGGTGGCTCTGCTTCCTCTTCCGCTCCGGGACCTTCTCTAGGTAGCATGTGCTGGCCCCGGCTGGGGCACTGCCTGGCACCAGAGGGCTGGGGGAGAGACAGATGCCTTGGACAATGGTCTCCACTCTGGCTCTCTTCATCTCGATGTGCTCATCCCCAAACCAGCCGGGGTCAGTGGGGCTGGAGCTGGGCGCCTGGGCCCAGGGTGGAGAGGAGTCTCTACCCAGCTGTCTGGAGAATGAGCTGCTCTCGCCTTCCACGTCACATTCTGCCAGGTGGGAGCAGGCCTGGGACTGAGGAGAAAGCAAGATGGGGTTTCGCGCCATTGCTTGGCTCCCCAGGCACTTGCTCAGATCTCTGAGTAAGCCAAGGGTTTTGGGAGCCCGCCTTGCCTCCTCAGTGGGAGGCGCACATGGAATGAGCTGGAGGGACTGCCCCTCACTCTGAAGTGCAAATCAGTGCTCCTGGAGAAGGATGCAGACACGGGGGTTCCAGGGCTTACAGAACTCCTTGGCGGGTGCCTGAAATTAGACAGGAAGAGCATGCTTATCAAACTTGGAATGGTACTTATCAAACTTGAGTGCAAAGGCAGCCCTGAGATCTTGGCAAAATGCAGCTTTCAGTATTGTAAATGTGGAGAGGAGCAGAGTTTGCATTCTAACCAGCAGCGAGGTGATGGAGGTGAGAACCCCACTTTTTAAAATCATGTGGCTATTTATTTATTTATTTATTTAGGTACCGGGGATCAAACTTGGGACCTTGCGCAAGTCAAACCAAGATTTGCAGACCTGGGGTGCCTGAGGACAGCAGAACACTAGGCACTGAACACTGGGCACTGTTTAAAATAGCAAAGCCATTCCACTCCAGCTTGCCTGGATCATTAAGGATACCTTACCTGTTTTCTTTTTTGTGTGTGTTTTGTTGTTGTTCTTACTATTTTGAGATAGGGTCTTGCTATATAGTCCTGGCTGGTCTTGAACTCACAGTCCTCCTGCCTTGGCCTCCTAAGTGCTAGGATTGCAGGCGTGCACCACCATACCTAGCTGGCACATTACCTGCTAAGTAATGATCCTTTTTTTAATCATCATAAAGAGACCACATATTTAAAAAATTGACAACTCAGAGTCTATGTACATTACTGCACAAGTTATGAGTTGATAAAAAATATTAATGACAACAAACTCATAAGCATTTATATAAAACTACTGCTCTAGGTTTGGGAACATTTTGTACCAGATACCTTAGTAAACAAGACAAACATAAGGGAAACACTTTAAAAGAAAAATTGATGATAAAAAAATATTATGTTAAAATATTGTATAAAATCTTTAGCAACTGGATTTAGGAAGTGTATAAATACTGGGATTTTTTTTTTTAATTTTTGAGACAGGATCTCACTGTGCATTTCAGGCTGCCCTTGAACTCACTATGCAGCCCAGGCTGGTCTTGAATCCTGTCTCAGTCTCCAGAGCGCTGGGATAAAAGTGTGAGTCACCATGCCCAACATGGGAATTTTAAGAAAAGAGCCCCAAGTTCTACTTCACAATTACTACTATACTCCAAAAGAGTCATTCTTGGCTTCTATTATATCTTTTCTGTTACTATAAAACATTGCTTCAAAATTCTAAAGGAATATGATGGCAATTCATATAAAAGAATTTTGAAGTAAGATTTGTCTATTAGGAATAAAACTAATGAAATTAATATGCTCTTCATCAAATTACAAAGAAATTATCAAAATATTGATCAGATAAGAAGCTAGACCACCATTTACCTTCAGCGACTGCCTTGGCACAGCATGTGTCACCAGCATGATGGGAGATGTGAGTACAGTGCCGCTCACCTCACCAGAGCCTGCAGCATGGCTTCCGCAGAGTTGTGTTTCCTCATATAGAGAATTGAAGCTGGTAGATGAACTACCTGCCTTTTGTTTTGTTTTGTTTTTGTTTTTTTGAGACAGCGGCTCACTGTGTATCTCAGGTTGGCCTTGAACTCACTATGTAGCCCAGGCTGACGTTGAACTCACAGCGATCCTCCTGCCTCAGCTTCCCAAGTGCTGGGATTATAGGTGTGAGCCACCACTCCGGTCCTAAATGGCTTTTAAAAGACAGCACCTTTGAGGAGACATGTAGCACAGCAAAAGAAATGGGAGATGGAGGGTTTCTCCCCTAATACCATTACTCAGAACTGTTCTGCACTGTAGTTCAAGGAAATCTTTGCCAACACTCTTGAGGGTTATACAAATGAGGCATCTGACAATGAAATTTTGGGGAAAAAATGTAAAGAGGCCATGCTAAACCAGGCGTAATAGCACACATCTGTAGTCCCAGTAATTTGGGAGGGTGAGGCAAAAAGATTGCAAATTCAGGGCCAGTTTAGACAATTTAGACCTGTTTCAAAACAAACAAACAAGGCCATGCCAAGTTTAAGTAGGTAAAGAACAATGTACCATCATGTTCCTGTCAATAGGCAGGACTTCCTGGCTCTGGACTTCAAGAGCTAGCGGTCTAGTTGAGAAAATGCCAAGGGACATTCAAGCCATCCAACAGAGATCTGGTGAATGCACATCTTTTGGCCCCTAGGAAAGCAACCTTCATGAAACTGATTCTAACAGAAAGAATGCAAGAGAGGTAAGTGCAAGGTGGGTTTTTGTGTTTGTTAGGTTTTCATTTTTTGCTTTATAAAACAATGATCCAGAGAGGGCAATGGCTTCTCGTTTTCTGTCCCCTATCATTTTTTCTGGAATCTAACACACTGGCTTCATTTTCAAACCACATCACTTTATTTTTCCCCACAAGAAGGTCACACATTATAAACCTTAAGAGCATGAGAGTTACATGATTTCTTCAGCAAGCTAAGAGAATTCTGTGAGATTTCCTGGAGTTTACAGCCACTGGAGTCCTGAGGTTTCGAATATTAAAGTTTTCTCCACAGCCACAAGTTCCTTTGATGTTTGGGTTATAAAAGACAGGCTCGTACAGGTACAAGTTCCCTATGATAAGTGCTGCCTTAATGTATGTCTGAAATGTACCAATAAATGTTTTGCTTCAAAAAAATAAAAGGTAAGCTTCTTGGATAATTTGTCTTCAACATAGTGCATTTCTGTTCTTAAAAGTGTTAGCTGTGTTTTCTTTTGGAGGAGCACTCTGACTCCATCTCAATGCCTTCTTCATCAGAATCTCCTTTTGTCTTTATATATTCCAGGGTGTAGGAAAGGCCAGAACAGCCCTTAGTTTGTACACTGACCTTCAGACTTACGTGCTCAGGCTCATAGAAGCCTATCTTATTTTACTTACTGTCTTATTTTGTTTCCTGCAGAAGACATCAAGGTGAGGGAGGCTCGGTGGGCTGAGGCTTCCTCTTACTCACTGAATAGTGGCCCAGACTAACAAAGGTGACATCCTCACAGTCCCCCAACTCCTCAAGTTGTACCTCAGACTTCTCAGCGTCTCTCCACGGACATGGCAGGTGTGTTCTAATGAGGGTCCTTAAACTGGCAGAATTGATACTTTAACCATGGCGGATGGAACGATGATATAAACTACAAGTTTTGTACCTCCCCGAAAGAAGAGGGGCTATTCCGAGTGCGAGGAACATTTCCTGCTCAAACTTGACATTTTCAAACCTAAAGTCTACAGCTGCCCCTTCACACTGCTTTACCTCTCACACCATTCCTTTCTTCTTCAAGCCAGAAACTGAGATCCTCTTAGGCTGCAGCCCTTCTCCCATTGACTTGGTGATCTCGGCAGACCAAATTAAGGCAAAAACAGCTCTGAAATATATTCTGCCATGCTGTTCCCATTACTACTGTCCTGGTTCAGGGACTCATAAGTTTTCACCTCGTTAATTGCAGTACCTCGTGACTGCTCCCCCATCCTCTATAGCCTTCCCTCATTTTGGTCTTTCTTCTAAATTCACTCCCTGATTCAAGAAGCCTGAATTGAGCGCTGACAACATACATAACGTTCTGCTGGTGTAAAGCTAATATTCCTGCAGAGGAGAATAGTAAAATGTAAAAGCATAATAGAGATAAATAATAGAGAGCTATTGCATAGGGTTTCGTTGGCTATTGTAAAGTTGTCCTGGACTCGGGTAAATGAGGGCTTATTAGGTGGTTATAAGTGATGCGCTCTGATTTAGATTTAAAAGCATCCTTCTCTACTGGGTGGGGGAGGGGAGGACGAAACGTTATTTCGGAAGCTGTTGTCTTAAGGTAGGTGAGACCCAGTGATGTCCTGGACCAAGACTAGCAATGGAAGGGAGGAGTCATGGCAGACCCTGGGTATACGTTGAAGAAGCAGCCAGTGGGATTTGCTAGCAGGTTAAATGAGGAACGCAAGAGGAGCATCGCTGATGATTGCAGCTTTTGACTTGAGCAACTGGAAGGGTGGCATTTGGGGAACAGAGATGGAAAGATCTGCAGGACAGGCTTTGGGGGTGAAAGGAGACAGAGCACAGCCAAGGCTGCAGCGACAAGAACAGCCGGAGGAGGAATCCCTCAAGGGAACTGGGAAGGACCCTGCAATGAGCGAGGAAGAAATCCGGGGCGGGATGTGAGTCCCAGGAGCCAAAGGAAGAAAAGCTCGCTGAGAGGAGGGAGAGCTGTGAAGGGACTGGGTGAGGGATGTGGCGTCATTAAGGGTCTCGATCAGCACCTTTGGTGGTGTGAAGGGAAAAGAAGTCCGACTGGAGGGCACTGAAGGGAGAGGGCCAGGAAAAAAGGGACATACGAATATGTCAATTCTTGCAAAGGATTTTGTATACAGGAGAGAAATGGGACAGTGGCTGAAGGGGCAAGGGAGTCGATAGGGGATTTTTCAAGATAAGACAAATAACGGCAGCATACTTCTGCTGCCATCAGAAGATAGAAGTTGAAGCCAGGTGTGATGGCTCAGGACTGTAATCTCAGTATTCTGGGAGGCCAAGGTAGGAGGAAGTTAGAGTCCAGCCTGGGTAATTTAGTGACTTAGACCGTGTCTCAAAAAATAAATAAAATAAAATAAAAGGGCTGGAGGTGTAGCTCAGTGCAAATTCCCGGTATTACCAAACACAACAAACTTCAAAATGTGTCAAGGCGGACAAGAACTGATCATTCTCTGGAGCTCCGTCCTTGTACAGGAAGGACAGAGGAGACCTAGCGCACGCTTTGATGGAGGGCTGGGGTAGGACGTTGAGCTCCTCCCGTGGGCGTGGGAGGAGGTGGAGGGGCAGGAGCTGGAGGAGATTCCCCTTTGTTGTTTCAGTTTTCTCAGTGACATTGGCAGCGAAGCTAAGTTTTGAAAAAGTGGTTCTTCTTTGCCCCGTGGAATCAGTCTCTGTCAGCTGTCCACAGACCACAGGGTCACGCGGCCCAGCTCCTCCGAAAACGCTCTGCCCACACGGCTTGGGTTTCCTCAGTTTGGACAGCCCTCCTCCCTCTAGCTCCTCTCCTCTTTCAGAAAACAGCTGGAATGTCACTTCCTCCCTGAAGCTTCCACGTCTTTCCCTTTCTACTATAAGCTGGATTCCTCTCTGTGTCCCTAAGTACGTCCTGACAACCAATCATCGCTAAATCGATTTGCTAGCTGAGTTGAAGCAATTGTTTTATGAACGCTCCATTTGTACTGATTTTTGTCTGGATGCTACAGTTGGCATCCACAGATTCAACTAACCAGACTGAATTAATGAAGTGGTTATTTTGCAGTATCGGGGCTTGAATCCAGGACCTTCATGCTGAGCTACCCCGCTAGCTCCCCTTTTTAGAGACAGGGTCTTGGTAAGACCCTAAACTGCGCAGGCTGGGTTTGGATTTGTGATCCTGCCTCAGTCTCCCAGAGTGCTGAGATTACAGGCATATGTCACCATGCCAAACTCAAATTAACATTTTTAAAATAAATTTCATCTGTCATGAACATATACAGACATTTCCCCTTGTCATTATTCTTTTTTAAAAAATACAGTATAACTGTTTATATAGCATTTACATTATGAATCATAAGTACTCTAGAGATGATGTAAGGTTTATTGGAGAGTGTGAGTAGTTCTATGAAAATGTTACACTACTTGAACATTCCTGATTTTGCTATCTGGGTGGGAAGCCCTGGAGTCAGTCCCTCTGCAAACATTAAAGGACAACTGTACATTAATTATTTCAGATCTGTCAAGCACCTAGCACAGTGCCTTGTACATGGAACAAAATCAATACTGACAAATAGGTAGATTAGAAGAACATAGAACCACCACCTTGACCAAACTTCCTTGTGGGTTATTTAGGCTATTGTTTCTGAGGTTCTATGTAGTCAGCTTGCTCCAGAAGGCAGAAGAAGGACTAGTGAGTGTCAGCGGTGGGGCCAGTATGTTTAATGAAGAAACGATGAGCAGAAATATCTTGAGGCCTGAAACTAAAAATCTAGCCAGCTGTGGCCAGTGCCCAGAGATGTCCACACCCATTTCTACAGGACAGTCATGGAAACTGTGCATCTGCTCTGCTAAGAAACAGGAAACCAGCTTGCCCTCCAGAGTGTAGCTCTGGCAGAGCCTGCACAGAGCAGTGAGGCTGTTTGAAAATTAACTGGCAACACTCTCATATGTGCTGATAGAAACAGCAATGTCATAACTCTTGGCAAGTAACTTTACTGCTCTTTGTAGATTCTTAAAGTGATACAGGATCATTTTATTTGTCAAGTCTAGATACGAAGAGGAAAAAAGAAAGACACCAATGCCACTATCTCCCTCAAGAAATCAATTTACATTTTTGTATGTATTTTAAAAAATTTATTTCTCTGTATATAGAGGAATTTACATAATTTCTCATAATGTGTGACTTAAAAGATTTTTATTAGTCTATGTTTAATTTTTTTTATTCGTATGTGTTTGCGGTACGTAGTGATCACATTCCTCACTGAGGAGATGGTACATGTATATCAAATGTGTAACTTTTTAAGAACCCAAATGGTATTATTGTGTAACTCTTGAAGAATCAAAATGGTATTATACATACAGAGTTCTATGATTCCCTTTTTCCCCTCTTTTACGTCAATGCATATCAGTTCTCACTAACACTGCGAGAGCTGATAGTTGTCAATCATGCAGATCTACCATAATTTATTCATACGTTCTCTTTGGATAGACGGAGTCCTTCTTATATTTTCACTATTACAGTGGTATAAGCAAGATGACATTGGAGGTCGAGAGTATGGATTTCCAAGCCACTTAACTGGCTCTGTGACCTCTCTGCCCCTTGGTTTTCTCAACAGTAAAATGGGAATAACCATGATTCCTACTGCCATTGAGGACTGTTTTAAGATCCAAAGAGTTAACATTTGTGAATTTTTAGATGAGTTCCTGGTACATAGTAATTGCTAGCAATTGTTAGCTATAGTTATTAAGAATAATATTAAGATTAACATTCCTACATGTGTATTTGGGACTTACCTTATTTATTTCTTTAGGTTATATTTCTAGAAGTGAAAATATTGGGTCAGGGACTGAGCGTATGTTACATTTTTATAGTTCTTCTCTAACTGCCCTCCAGAAATGTAGTGATAGAGTGTGGAGATGAGGAGGAGAAGAGGACTTTCAATTTCCCCTCTGTACATTACTGTAGTAATAGAAGTTTTACAAGAATGTGTCCGTTTGTTATATAACTGAGAGCCTGGTGCATGTGTCGATCACTGACCTACACCTCCAGCCTCTAAATTTACTTTTAAATACCCAATTTTATCTCCTAATATAATCTGTAAAAGAGCACATATCCCTTCATTTTCATCAACATTGGGTATTGTCTTTAACACCCCCCACCATAGAACCTATAATCTTCCATGGAGCTGCCAAGCCCTTTTTTTTATTTTTTAAATTTTGACACAGGGTCTCACTGAGTCACTTAGTTGCCCAGGTTGGGCTCAAATTTACGATCCTCCTGTCTCAGCCTCCCCAAAATGCTGGCATTGCAGGTATGAACTACCACCCCTGGCCAGACATTGTTTTTTAAATTTTTGCCAAGAGAAGGGATAAAAGACATTTCATTTTTTGAATTTCTTTGATTCTCAGTAATGTTGTTCATTTTTAAATATATTTTTGGGGAACTATGTGATATATATTAAGAAATTTAAAAATGTTCATACATTCAAGTCAGTGATTCCATATCTAGAAGTTGAGCCCAGAAAATGATGGCTATCCCCATGAATGTATGTGCAAGATGATCATCCTTGTATTCATTGTAAGAGTAGAAACTAGTTAAATAAATTATAAAATATGGTACCATCTACACGACGCTATCTTATATAGCTATTTAGAAAACATATTTAAGCACAGTTTATGTAACATTACTTTGAAATAATGACGCTGCATGAGGGAAAATTAGGTATAAAAATACAGAGAGAAAGGGTAAAACATACATCAAAATGTTAGCCATAATTATTTATGGGTGACGGAACACCCATATTTATGTTTTTTCTTTTCAATGCGGATATTTTCACTTTTTAACTAAAAAAAAAAAGGCAAGCTTTGTCTTTGTTAATTAAAATTAAAATTCTGTAGCCAGACACAGTGGTCCACGCCTGCAATTCCAGCACTCAAAGAGGCTGAGGTAACAAATTTGAGTCCTGTCTGGGCATCTTAATGATACACTGCCTCAGAATAAAACAAACAAACAAAAAACTTTTAAGGACTGGGGATATAGCTCATTGGTAAAGCACTCCTGGATTCTGTTCCCAGTATTTAAAAAATAAAATCCATTTATGAGGGAGTCTACGTCTGTTAGAAGAGTTAGGGGATATATGAGAAATCATTGTAGTTTCCACTGAATTTTGCAGTGAAGATAAAACTGCTCTAAAAAATAAAGTCAATATTAAAAAAACACCAATAGCCTGTATTTTCTTTTATTGACTCCTTCATTCACTCCTTCCCAGATACATATAAAAAGCCTTATTGGAGAAATGAATTTAGCTACAAATGTAAGTGCAGCACAAAGAGCTCAGGAGATACTGGCAAATTTACATAACCAAAAATTGTAAAAGGAGGTGAGATTCAATGCAAGTAAAAGTTAGTAAAAGGAAGGAAGCTGTGCGTTGCCCCCTTTCAGCTGAAGTGCTAGATCACGTGGCAAACACTGAGAAGGGATGGCCAGAGCGTGTGGCTTCCTCGGGCACAGATCTCCGAGCACGCAGCCCTTCTCCCTGCACAAAACCTGTGCCCTTCTGTGGAACAGCCCTGGAGATCTGCCGAAGCTCTGCCCAGATGAGGGAAAAGGAAGGGCTACTGTGGGGCTGCTGGGAGAGTCCAGCAGCTCACAGGCCGTCTCCATGCCCGTGGTGCGTACACTTTTAGGCCACAGCACAGGCCAGCCAGGCTGTTGAACCAGCTGATGGAGCAAAGTGGGCTCTACAGGGGTCCTCAGATGAAAGGCACTCAGTGATGTCTACAGGATGTCAAGTCATTCTCATCGCTGTCCCTGAAACTCAGTCTGGATTTATACAAGAAGGGTTATTGTTATTTCCTTGATAAAATTCCTGCCAGGTTTTGTTTGGGAAAAAAATCAGGATTAGTTTTTGAAGCGCTTCGTTCATTTTCATTCATTAATTTCCTAGATTCAGCTGCATTCCAGTTGAACCAGCCTTGTGCTATAGTAGATGCCATTCCCAATATGGTCAAAGAAATATGGGGGAAAAGGCTTTACCTTGTGCAGATACCATAGAATCTAAGGGCCCTCCATTTGGGACTTGGAATAATAACTCAATCACATTTACATATGACACATTTTTGTCTCACCTAAGGTTTTCCTAAATAGCCTCCCATCCAAGTACTTAGCAGACCCAGCTAATTTTACGCCTTGCTTAGGGTAGTGTGTCTCAAAGCCCTATAGCATTTTTATCCTATGCTAAGGTGTTTTCTCCTAAATTCTCAGGTTTGCTTCATTCTGTAAGTTGAGAGGTCCTTGCATTGTCTCCACTGTGCTGCAGGCCAAAGGCCAACTCATCCATCTCTGGGTCAGCCCTGACCAATTCTCTCCACTGCACGGGCTGATGACAGAGAGGGAGTCAGACTCACGATGGGCTCAGGCCACACAACCCTGTTCGTACACAGACACAGACATGACTGAGTCAGGAGTCCCAGTGTTCTGTGGCACTGTTGGCTGTGAGCTATGGAATGATCTACTGACTGCTGGACCTACGAGACCTTAAGAAAAATGACTGCCTCTCTTCCCCTCCAATTTTTCCAGTCCCTAGGCTTGTGGTGAGGATCCCATGTGGCAACACACACTAAGGGCCAAAAATGGCAACAGGCTTTCCTTCAATGGTACTTTCCTCCCTTTCGAAGGCAGGGTGGAGAGCCCCAGGGCTGTAGCACTCTAGCGGGCTCAAGGAATGTCTGTTACAGTGTATACAGTGGGTGGTTTCCAGACTTGGAATGAGAAGGAAAAATAGATGGACCACCCAGACAGTTGCTGACATTTTACTTTGTAGTTAAGGGCACAAAAAATAAGAGTACAAAAGATTATGATCTATCATCTGTATTTTGTATAAGAAAATATTCTTTATCATCCTTTTTTTTTTTTTGAAGGAGAAAAGGTACAACATGCAAATAAATTTAGCTCTGTGAAAAACTTTTTGCTCTGTCTTTTCTCATTTTTCTGAAATCATCACAGAGCAGTGTTAGGGATTCGTGCTGTTGAATTACAGATGTGGGAACGTAAGCCCAGAGAGGTGAAGCGACATGCTCGAGGTCACACAATGACTCAAGTGTCAGCAGCAATGCAGGAAAACAGCCCTGTACATCAGAGATGCTTTCGTGGGGCTGTCCAGGTGCCTGAGCTGGGAGTCAGAAGTCCGGGCTCTCAGCCACTAGCCTTGAAGACACACTTTCCTCTGGGTTGCACTTTTCTAAACTACGGTTAAAGTCACCCACGCACAGGACTATTGCACAGCCTAATGAAAGAAAAGCTTCCAAGCCAGGCATGCTGGTGCACTCCTGTAATCCCAGCAGTCCAAGAAGCTGGGGCAGCAAGATTGCAAGTTAGAGCCCAAACTAGGTAATTTAGAGATTTAGTGAAATCCTTTTTCAAAAATTTAAAAAATAGTTTTAAAGGGCTAGGGATATAACTAACTCAGTTCAAAGGTCTGGGTTCAATCCCCCATACATACATACATCGATACATATATAAGAAAGAGAAGAAAAAAATGAAAAAGAACTTCAAGAGGGCTCAGCAGAGCTTAGAGTTCGTGGTCAATTTTAGGACTGTGGGTTGTCGAAACAGAAGGATTGTAAATTCATTCCTAATCTAGGCAATTTAGCAATTCGTCAAGGCCCTGTCTAAAAATAAACAAGTGAATAAAAAGCTGAGGATATAATGCAATGCAAAGGCCCTGTCTGGATTCAATCCCTAGCACTGAAAAAAAAAAAAAGTGTGGGAGGCTCCAGAAATACACGTTGGATATTATAGAGTGAGATATTAGGGAGTAAAATATCTGTGTCTCAAATTTACTTGAAAGTATTTCAGTCAATAAAAATAGATGAAACAAATATGACAACTTATTAACAATATGCTAATACTTACTTGAAAACTTTCATAGTATACATTCTATAATAGTAACAACAAAAGACCTGGCAAGGCAAATGGAAGAGATTGCACTACTCACACAGAAGTCTGCAGAAAGGTCCAGTCCCTAAAAGTGGAGGGACCCAGGCTTGGACAGACAGAGCTGGGTCAGGAAGTGATTTTGGTTTTCCTGCTTCTTCCCCAGGCAGGCCTGGTGTGGTGGCTGGGCAAGCGGAGCCTCAAGCCCTTCTCTTCCTGCTCAGGGCAACGCACCATCTGACAGACCCAACCCTGCTGGGGACGGTGCAGGTTGCTAACGCAGCCTACCAGCGTGGGGAGTTTATGATTATGCAAATAGAGGCCAGAGCTGGTTGGCTGCCCCTGTCATTTCCCACCACCACCCCAACTCAGGTGCCTTGAAAAGCCAGATTAGCAAGGACCTTCCGGAAAAGCCATCTCTCCAGTCCTTGCCTAAGGCCTCCAGATCCCCTAGAACGTTAGGAGATGGGATTGCCCATTTCCCACTGCTTCCAGTGGAAGCCCCTCACCTCTGCCTCCAGTTCCTCAGTAAGGCAGCTCCAAAGTGACCATCTTTCTCCCTGTCCCTTGAGCATCAGAAGGCGGCTAAATTCAGTCCAGCACCAAAACATGGCACGATCTACACAGGAAGAAGAGGCCATGTGGCCTGTCCCTGCAGCAGAGGCTGGAACGCTTGGTGAGGCTGGTGCCTGGGCCCAATAGAGCCAGGTAGAACTCACTGCCCTAACCCACACCCTCAGACTTCACTCACCTCTTTACCATCTCCTTCAGCTTTGAAAATGGAGTGAATGCTGTGAAATACAGAGGTCAAAATGAATGGACTACAGCTCAGTTCATCAACATGGATAAATCCTTAAAGCATAATGATGAATGAGGGAGTAGGCCAGACACAGGCACTGTGATTCCATTTAAGTTAAAAAACGGGGGGAGGGACTTAAAAATATGTCTATTTTCACTGTGTATTTATCTATTTATTAGTTTTAACTACAGTTGAATGGAAAGATAGAATCTGGATAACATATGTGTTGTCCCTATTTCAGGGAGCCCGGAGACAGAAGGAAAGGTATAGATGGCCCTACCTTGCTTCTGGTCAGTAATGTTAAATGAGCATGCAAGCAAGGATGTGAATATATGGTCCAGTCACCCATACTGGGGGATCAAGTAAGGAAAACGAATGCTGTGTCAAAGTAGTCTGTGCCTCATCCAGGTTCTTGAGTGGCTGAGATAGGAGGATCATAAATTTGAAGCCAGTTTAGGTAATTTAGAAAACTCTGTCTTAAAATTAAAAGGGCTGAAGATGTAGCTCAGGGTTATGCCAACTGCCTACATGTACATGGCCCTAGGATCAACCCCTAGCACCTCCAAAGAAATAAAACAAAACAAAAAAATCTGTATTCAAGATCAGGTGATCACTCTGTGGTGTTTTCCATTAATGAAGTCACTTAATCCTTTCTGAAAACACAAATATTTTTCCTTATGTAATTGAAAGTAAATACATCTTTTTCTCAATTTAAAAAACAGGTAATCCAGCACGCAGGAGGCTGAAGACACACATTTGAGGCCAGCCTGGACTACACAGTGAGACCTCGCCCCCTCCTCTGTCAAAAAATGAAAAGCAAAATAATTGAGTGTATGTATGTGCATGTATACTGATGCGATAATGAAAACGAGGGGGTGGTTGATACCTGTGGTTAACTGGGGACGATGACCCAGTAGGGCCACATTGGGACATTGGGGTTCCTTAGACTGTGGGGAGTATAGATGTTTCTTTTACTAGGGTTCCTTAAACCACGTGCATAGATTGATATGCTGTTCAGATATTTTACAATGAAAAACAGAAAAACCCTGGCACAACCTACATTGGTGAACTTCTGTCCCAATAGGCAATGTCTCAAAAATTAATGATTAAAAACCATGAAAGTGGCAGCTGGGCATGGTGGCACACGCCTGTAATCCCAGCACTTGGGAGGCTGAGGCAGGAGGATCGCTGTGAGTTCGAGAACAACCTGGGCTACACAGTGAGTTCCAGGTCAGTCTCAACTACATAGTGAGACCCTGTCTCAAAAAACCAAAAAACAAACAAACAAACAAAAACATGAAAGTAGGGCCGGGGATTTAGTTCAGTGGACAGTGCCTGTCTGGCAAGCATAAGATCCTGAGTTAGATCCCCAGTACCAAATCAAACCAAACCAAGCCAAACATAAAACCATGAAAGAATTAAGCTATTAGGGGGACTAGCTATGTACCTTAGTGGTAAAGTGCATACTTAGCATTCTCAAGACTCCTCAGCTGTGTCCAGTGACGGTAGCACCAAGTATTAACTCGCTTCACAAATATTTGCTGAGTGCCTACAGAAAACCAGACACTGTGTTGTGGCCAGAGGATCACGTTATCTCTGGAAAATAGAGAGTGATCTGGTTCCTGACTGCTGCTCAGTCAATAGAGGTAAATCGGACAATGTAATGCAGGATATATACAAAGTACTTTGGAAGCATAAAGGAAGTATTGTTAACTCTCAGACAGGACTAAGATGGGATTTAGAGAGAGACTTAAAGAATGATTAACAGTCTTCAGGCAGATAGGAGGGAAAAGCCTACACAAAGATGTGCAGGAGTGAAACAGCCTGGGATGTTGAGGTGACAGACAGCAGTGGGGTATGACTAAAGTTCAGGGTCTGTGCGAAAGTAGAGAGAGGATCGGAACACAGAAGCCAGATTATCAGGTGCTTAGTCAGGAGAAAAGTTTGGACTTTATCCTATACATACAGAAAAGCAATTGAAAGACTTTAAGCAGGAGAATGTGGGGTTAGGTGTACCTTTCAGAAGAATCTTTGACAGAGGTGTGAAGGATAAGCAAGACTAATTAGCAAGTGGGACTGATGGCTCATGAAATTATCCAGGTGAAGGACATTCAGGACTTGATGATGGGCAGCAGCTGGTCTGGATGTTTTCTCTAGTTCTAGTTAGGAATTCCGCCCCTTGCTCTAGAATTTCAGGGGGAGTCCTTTCAGGGATTGGGTTCCTTGAAGGCTCTGTCAGGGCCTTGAGCATTGGGCAAGATGACTCAAGAAACAGAGACCAAGTGATTCATTCATACATTCATTCATTATTCATTCAACCAGAGGTTTATGGAACACCTTTTCTATTAGGAAAGTGAGCTATAAAGGTGAATGCTCAGGACCCCGAGGACCTAGAGGAGGGAAGGGCGCCATTGAGGAGGGGATATCACCGTTTCATTTCAAGGCAGCAGGCAGAATGGCTTAAAGCCCATAGCTTTAAGGCCCAAATTCAGTCCGTGAATATTTAGTGAGCACCTAACCTATGGCAATTTCTGTCCTAGGTGCGGGGAATACATCAGGGAACAAGACACAATATAAGCGGTATGATAGCAGGAATTTATAAGCTAAGCGTAAGGTGGCAAACCAACTTCCAAATGCTCGATATGTATGGGTAACAACTAGTTTGGCTGGAGAATGCGTAGGGACAAGGGACGATCAGGAGATGATGCAGCAGTCAGGCTAGTTGGAGCAGTGAGAACCCTTCAGAAGATTCTTGGGACTCAGTTTCAAGGTGAGAGACAAGGAAGTGATATATGGTTTTTCTTTTACACGTATTTGAAGAATCTGAGGCTTAGAGAGGCAAGTGTCACCACACAGGAAGGCTTGTCGGCCAAGGTCGGAGTTCAGAACCCACGTCCACCTTTCGTTCTCTTGCTTAGTGCTTAGCCTTAGTGCCCTGGGGTCCTAGGAGACAAGAGAGCCAAACCTAAACTGTTTTGCTGAAAAGTCTGACCCCGATTCGGTGACTGGACAGTCTGGCACCTTCAGGACGACCAGCCTGGGCTGGCAAGCAGCGCAGCCGGCTCTGCGAAGGCCCCACCGCTTCGGGTGCACGTGCCAGACAGCCGGGCCACCTCCCTCCACCAGTGGTTCGCTCCGGACACCCCTCGTGCGTGGCGAATGAAGCGGCCC